>NC_052954.1:8502328-9116703 GCF_013358895.1 Oreochromis aureus | reverse complement strand
TTTCTTTTCTTGGGCTAAACATTGCTGGCTTGTCTGCAATGTGACCCCCTGCTAATTACACCAGCAGTTTGAGTTGAGACTGCTGCTCTGATGCGTAGTGTAGCAGGGCAGATTTTTATGTCAGTTAATAACAGAGTCAGACACTTATTTTGCTTTTTCAAGCGTAACTGAAGGCTTTCAATTTGAAGAACAAGCTAAACTCAGAACTTGCAAACTCACAGAAACTCCCTAGAGGAGTTTGCAGCACTAATCATCTCTCTCCACCCCCACCTCTCTTCCCTTCCTTTCTCCGCAGTGGAGCTGGCTATGATCATGGACAGGCTGTACGGAGGTGTTTGCTATGCTGGCATCGACACGGACCCGGAACTCAAATACCCAAAGGGGGCCGGCCGCGTTGCCTTCTCCAATCAGCAGAGCTACATTGCTGCCATCAGCGCTCGCTTCGTTCAGCTGCAGCACAATGACATCGACAAAAGGGTGAGTGAGTTCGTGAGCTTCGTTCACAGCGATCCCTCTTCTGAAAGAGAGCAGCATCTCGACCACAAGTGAGGTTTTCACAGTCATTCCTATGGCGAGCTGTGGAGCTGAACTCTGCTTGAGTCCTCCTCCATGTATCAGAGCTTTCATTACAGCAGGGATTTCAGCCAGCTACCCAGCATAGCCTACAATAACGAAAGGCCATGCCTGGATGTGTAATGACTATGGCCTTTGGCTGAGTCCCGACAGATGTTTCAACTTGCAGACACATAGGGATGGTTTAATTATAGTAGTTCCCTATACATGTATATCCACTGGAGCTGTGCTGCTGGGTGGTTATTTTAGGCACGCCGGCCAATTGCAGCGGGACAGATCGTGACCGAGGGAGACTGGTTGTCAGCCAGGAAGCCGAGGCTCTGCAGGGCGGGGCTGTCCAACCCACCTCGACTATCACCATCTATCTTCAGTCGGGGGTTCATGGTGTCTTTATTATGACTAGGACTGTGTGCTGAAAACAAGTCAAAGAAAACGCCACTTACAGCATCAAAAACATTCACACAACCAAATATTTATTTTCATGTCTTTGAACCAGATAACTAGCAAAATTTCTTCCTTATATGTGGTAAATAGATGTCCATCTTACATTTGTTTTGTTTTTTTAAGTATTAGGCTGCAACAAAAGGATTTATGTTGAAAGAATTAAGAGTTTTGAAAGGATTTATATTCACTGCCGACCACAGACAGTGGAACGCATTCTTGAAATTCATGTTCAGTTGTGGTGAGAAACTAGGATGCCAGCTGGTGCCATTTTCTCTTCGTCCTTTTTCTCGCCTTCATTGTCTGTGACTCACTTAACTGTAAATGGCTCTTGATGATAGCACATGTGAGCTAATTACCTCTGGTCAGCTCTGTGTCCCCCGGGATGAAATTGGTGTTTAATGGCCTGGCAGCTTGGCCGTTTCTTTCTGGCTTTCTTGCTTTTTTGTCTTCCGTGAGCTCGTTGCTCTCAGCAGTGGATATTCCACTGTAGCTGCTGCAGAGTTTGGCTTAACACGGTCTCCCACTGCTGAAGGATTTGATAACCTTTCATTTTGTGGCCACACTATAACAAGGTTAACATCCACCTCTGCCTGCTCGTACGCTGAGGCGTCTCCATGGTGACTGAGCTCTCATTTCTTGTCTCCTGGCTTCGTGGTCAAACTCATTATACTAGTGGATGGGTGGATACCTGCCCTGTTTTATTTTAGAAATTGTCAAACAGATCACAATGAACGAGGGTTCTGGACTATGACTTGAATGGGCAACACATCTGGAGAAAACCAGCTGTTATTTTAGCACAGTTACTGTGCAAATCACATGGCTATGTGTTTTTGTTTGTTTGTTTGTTTTTTATATACATAACAACAACAAAAAACGGAAGGAAATGGGGAAAAAACTGTAGCTCACATACTTTATTTTTAATGGCCAGTAGAGGGCGCCTTCTTTGGTTGCAGAAAGCCCTGATCGTATAGCAGTCTATGCTAAAATGGCCCTTTGCTCTGTTACCTTGGTAAACATTTTCCTGACTTTATAGGCTCAGTCACTACTTTTACTGAATCACTGAATAAAACCCGACATTAATGAACTGATCCACCTTTCATTAGTCTCGTGTGGTTTCATGTTTCATGAACTGGTGGGAGATGCCGGGATGGCTACATCCATCTTTTATACTGGGAATTGATGCAGACTGTTTAATGGCAATGGTAGATCTGTACCAATTGTTTGACAGTGTGTACCTCCTTTATCCCACACCTGTGGAAAAGATTGTGGATGTAGCCTGGAGTTATTTATTGATTGCTTAAAATCCATCAGTGACTCATAGCAACCCTATTTTTTGATTATCATGCAATGACACCCAGAGGACATGGTAGTTTCACTGAACCGGGCTTCCGTTTCTCGTTGCTCATCGATGGGGAGGCAGCTGCAGTGATCAAACTCTTTTCCGGGGACAGCCCATTTCTCTGATTTGAGTCACTTTAGGAAAGCAAATGTGAATCAGTTTTCTTGAGTTTTTCAGCTGAAGTGATGATCTGTTTTATCAGGTTTTCTTGATTTGTCTGTTATTTCATCTAAAAATATCTGTTCTCATTCACAGTGAACATTAGCTGGTTTCTTTTTCTTTAAAACATTGTTGAGGCTGACAGATTATGGCAGCAGTAGCCGTGAATACAGGATTGCTGAGCCCTTTGTTTCAAAGACAGTTTACTTGAACAGGAAGTGAATTTTATATGAATCTTATATCTGAGCGTACACCACTTCAATCTGTGTTTTTTGGATATGATAACCTAAAATGCTGTTTTTTGTATTTTTTTTGTATTTTTTTTTTGCCAGGTGGAGGTCAAGCCGTACGTCCTGGATGACCAGATGTGCGACGAGTGCCAGGGGGCACGCTGTGGGGGCAAGTTCGCCCCCTTCTTCTGTGCCAACGTCACCTGCCTGCAGTACTACTGCGAGTACTGCTGGGCCAGCATCCACTCACGAGCCGGCCGAGAGTTTCACAAGCCACTGGTGAAGGAAGGGGGCGACCGCCCTCGACACGTGTCCTTCCGCTGGAGCTGAGGGAGTTGGTTGAGTCCAAGAGCCAGCCCTGCCTAACCCCCCGGCCCCTCCTCCCCAGTGAACCCACGCCAACCTGCCCCCAAAAAATCCTCCTGCAGCCCGGGACAGCGCTGGAACCCTCCTCCCCAAAGCCCCATCCATCCACCCTGCATCCCACAAACACCTCATGATAAAAAAGGCAGAAGTGATACCATCAAACACATGGGACTTTCTTCACAGCACACAGCTCTGAACTCATCGTCTCGTGTTCCCCCCGACGATGAAGCTTTGTGGGGGAATTGAAATGCGAAAGTCCATGAGCTTAGAATTTGCACTTTGGCACAAAATCTTACTAAACACACACACAAACACACATGCACACACACACAGGATGGTATGTTAGACCCCTGGCTACTTTTAGTTCCCTGTTCTGTTGACTAGGTGGTGTGGTACGTCCTGTTGGACCTCCCTCCCCTTTACTAAGACAGAGGTGGGACCATGCAAATATTTAAAATATATATATATAAATATATATAAATATATATATTTTGTTTTGTACCTATCTATACATCTATAGATAATTTAAATTTTACGTAAAAGGAGCATGCACTTATTTTCAAAACCTGTAGTTATATTGCCCCTGATTTAAGAAGAAAAAAGAACTACCAAAGGCAAATGAAATTAATGCATACAGAGGAGCAAAATAGGTGGCATAAGATGTAGCAAGATTTAACAACTATCCAGTAGTGTGGAGTTAAAAAGAAAAAAAATAACACGGCTATATTCGCTCTCCATTGTGACTCTGAAAATATTAATACCTCATATGCGCAATCAGATCAGTTTGCTTTCTAGGTCTTTATTTTTGATAATAACATTATTTTTTAGTGTTATGTAAATGTAATGCTGCAATAGCTTTGCTGCTAAATCCATGGTATAAACTGATACCATAACTTTATTCAGGCTAGGGTGTAAAATAACAACAGATGTAGAGAGAAGCACCTGGTGGGTTTTTTTACGTTTTCTTTTTTTTTTCTCCTAAATTAAATGACAAGCCGTCGTAGGGGGAGGGGGCGCCCCCAGGCAGAGACGGCTAACTTTTGTGTGTGTGTGTGTGTGTGTGTGTGTGTGTGTGTGCGCGTGTGTGGGGACCGGGCGGGGGGGATGGGGAGGGTCGCCCCCTAACTGCATGTTTATTTCAATCAGGTTGCTGCATGCAATAGACTTTTTCAATATCACGTCTAACTATTCGATTCTGCCCATGTTTGCACAGCACACTAGACGTACGTTTGACTCACACCAAACTGGACAGATACAGGGAAAGGCTGGTCAGAGGAACCAGAGGGTTCCTGCACAAACAGGCATCCAGATAATAAGATAAAGACAAAACCTTAATAATCACAAATCCAAAAAAAATGTAGGATTACCATTAAAACAGAAAAACAGTCTGATAGGTGAAGTACTTTTTTTTTCCTTTTTGCAGTGATTGTTGATAGAATTGTGCAATTTTTTATACAGTACGTAGTTAGGTCTGAGTATGCCTAGAACTGTGATTCGCTTTAACTGTTGTCAGTGTCTGACATAGAAGTCCTGTGAAATGTCATAACTAGTGTATGCACACGTATATATGTTCTCTTGTACACACACCTACATGCACACACGTACACACACACACACTCTTGCACCAGTACACACAGAAGTCTCTCACATGTGTACTCGGACAGCTGTCGTTCTTTTATTTTTTTAAATGCACATTAACTGGGTCAGAGGAGACGCAACCAATGTGAGCTTAGACTGAGAACTGAGTTGAAATTATCCTTTTTTTATTTTTCCACCATTGAGAAAAAGCGCACGTTTACGTCCCAGAGTGCAACCAAAGAGCTCACGTGTTCGACTTTGTTTAACAGAGACCACCTGACACACGGGATGAGGAAACTGGACGGTACGTGGGCGCAGTAGATTGGATGAGGGAAAAAAAAAGAGAGGCAATTAGGGGCGAGGAGTCAAACTTAACACTGAAGCTACTGGACACTTGATAAACTGAGCCCTGCACATGCTCTCACTAAATGGGAAGGGGTAGGGATGGGTGGGAAGGAGGAGCGTTGCCGGAACATGCAGATGTGCAAACTGGGATTACCACATTTATCCAGATTTTTATTTTCCTGCAAAGCTTGAAGTAATGGACCTGCTTAAAAAAAAAGAAAAAAAGGTGGACATATAGATATATATTTTTGTTTTTATCAAAAGGTTATGGTGCAGTTTAAACAGGAACGGGCGGGTGGGTGGATGCAATGCATAGAAACTTTAAGTATTGACTGCTGAAGACGGGGAGGGTATGCTTTTTTTTTTTTTTTTTTTTTTTTTTTTTTTTTGGGAGGCTGGGCCACATTACACTGGTTTTAGCAGTTTTGTGGACAATCTGAACGGGATCCTACATCATTGCGAGTTAACGTGTGTTACCCCTTCCCCTTTCCTTAATTCCGTGAGTTGTGATTGGCGCCCCTGCAGTCCCTCTCCTCTCTTTTCATTTTACTCAGTTAAACTGTGTGTTTGTTTTTTTCACCAAGAAATCGAAACTAAGCAACAATACGTTTTTCTTCTTAACTGAGGCTAACCATGAGTAATAATAAGCATCCCTATGAAAGTGAATTCTGGGTGTTTTTTGTGACATTTCTTTCCCCACCCAGAAAAAAAAAAGGTTTTCTATGTTTGTTCCTTCTCTATAATAGCTATTTGTTATGCACTACTCTTTGTATCTGACCAGTTTTCAACAGTCAGCTGTTCTTTTTGTTAAAAGACAAAAAAAAAGAGATAAAGTGTGCTTTCTGACTGACAAGATCTTTTGCAATACCTCAATTTTGAAATATATTAGGAGAGAAACAGATATTTTCTAAGTAAGTTTATTCAGATGAGAAATATATATTAATTTAATTCTTCAAGAGAAATGATTTAACAGATGGTTGATTTTTCTTTTTTAAATCTTATCATGCTTTTTTTAAAGTTTGCTTTTATTTTAAGAATTAATTATTTTATTTTTTTGGAAAAAGACAACAACTGAAGGAGCTAGAGCTTTATACTAATAATATGTAGTTAGTGAGAGTCTACTTTATTACAGTGGCATCGAGGGCGAGCGCCCCACTGGTCGAATCAGTCGAAACATCAGAGGGAGGAGAGCTCTTTAAGGAAATCGAATATAAGGTGCTCAAAGAGGAAAACGAAACATATTTCCCACCTTTTTGTATATTTATAATCAATCATTTACTATGCTGACCAGAGTTGTGAAAGAGATCTTCTGTTCGTTATTTTTTTAAGAGAAGTTTTTTATGTTTCCTAAACGTTTGTGCTCCCTTTTTTTGTTTTTGTAAGAAAAAAAGAGGAAAAAAAAGCAACCCCGATTCGTTAGCCCGACGAGAAAGACTTGTGAGAGTCACGGCTGGAGGTAGAGAGAAAAGAATGTGATTTTTACCACAAAACAGACACAAGTGTTTCACCTGTAACTTGATCGGAAGCCCCCAAGGTGCATCAATAGACTGGTGGCCTTCTATTCACGCAAGACTTGAATTAGTCCCATTTTTTTTAAAAGGCTAACAACCTTGATTCTTTGTCGTAATGTGCAATACTGTTTGTACTGTTTGTAGAAAAGAAGAAAACAAGAAAAAAGAGGCATAAATCTTTACTGCAGAATTATTTTCATTGCAAGCATTGTGATTCACTAAAAATCATTTTCTACTGTGTATTTACCTACTCTACCTGCTAGTACCTTCCAGTAGTAATGTAGCCTTTGTACTGAGAAATTTTCATTATTTTTAGAAAGTTTTGCTAAAAAACAAAAGAAGAATTTAAACATATTTACATATTTTCATTTTTATTTCATGTTTTTTCTTTACAGACTTATCTCTCAACCATTAATAGTTATTTCTGGGGGAGACTTTCATATCTGGTCAATGTCATTAATATTATTTTGTATTTTTACTTGGAATAAATTAATTTTTATTATGCTAATTCTTTAAAAGTTTATTTTTTTTTCCATTTGTTCACTTTTTCATTTTTTTGGAAGCTATGAAAAAACCCCTTTGTAATATTGTTACTAAAGTGTCTCGTTTCTTGAAATGCTAAGCTTTATGTGTTATAACTTGCTGATGTTGCTTACATTAGTGTGAAAATGATCTAAAGATGAAAAAAAAAACTACTCACAAAGAAACAGATTGGTGGTTGGTGATGTTTAAGTGATTCGCAATGTAAACAGATGAATGGGCAATAAAATAAAAATGGCAGAATGGAGCATACATGTAGTATGTTGTGATGTAATTGTGGAAGATGGATGACACCACTGACCATTTACTGCTATTGCTACTCATTAGCTCACATATTTTATTCTACTCAGCCGATCCTTCTAAAAATACACCAGTGGCACATGCTGTACTTGGTTCAGTCCCCACAGAGCACACCAGTGTGACTGTATTTAAGTATGAATGTAAATGTAGCTGCACTGTATGATACATATAGAAATTGGAAGGAGCATGTGTGATCTGTACAATATTAATCCTTTATAGCAGGCATGGGCCTAATGTGGCTGCTCCATATATATCTGTACTTTCACCCTTTTTCCTGCCTTCAAAGAAAGAACGGTTTGACGTTTGAACATTTTATTTGAGAAAAACTGACTCCTGTCTCTCCTGCTGTACTCATCAATAAATATGGAGGCTGTTAGCTTAACCAAGCGTTTGCACATAGCTGCAGAAATGAATTTGTAAAACTGCATCTCATTTGATTTTGTTCTTTACAGATTTGTTAAGGAGATAGTATTGTAGCTTGGTGAGCTTTAGTGGTCTGAGGTGACAGGTTTTTTTTTGGGCCAGTTTGCTTTAAGCTGTAGTCATTATGTAGGGAAAATCAAAAAGTTGCTTTTGGATTTTTTTTTCCAGAATACAAAGAGGAAAAAGTAAGAATTTTGAGATTTTAGAAAATGATTTTTCAGAATTTTGAATTCTGATTAGTCTTTTTTCCCTAAGAATTCAGATTAAAATGTTAGAATCATGAGATCTAACAAATAAACAAACAAAACATAATTCTCAAAATCCAGAATTCTAAGAACAGTCAGAATTCCCCCCTTTTTTTTCTTTAACAATTCTGAATTCTCAGACTTCATATTAAACATTCTCACTAAATTCTCAGAATTCTGAGATTTCAAAGAATCACAATTATGAGAAAACTCTGAATTGTATACATGTTCTTTATTTCCTTCACTGGCCCTAATCTTCCTCCTTACAGTTACGATGAGTTAACTTTAGCTTAAAAAAAGACTGGAAGCTCAGAAATGGCAACCCTTATGTTGTCCAGAGCTAGCAGAGGCTGCATGTCTAAAGCTCACCAACATCGAGATTACATTTTATCGACACAATAAATGGCAGAAATTAAACATTACAGTGCTACGAGTACTTTCATGAACTGCTTTCTTGGCCTGAGGTATTGAGTTCCTGCAGGTGTGTGCAGGAAGTAGTCCTCCAAAAGTGACGAGCTGCTACCATGTTGGAGATCTAAAAAACAAACAAAACATAATTCTCAAAATCCAGAATTCTAAGAAAAGTCAGAATTCTCACTTTTTTCTTTAAAAATTCTAAATTCTAAGACTCAATATTAAAAATTCTCACAAAATTCTCAGAATTCTGAGATTTCAAAGAATCACAATTATGAGAAAATCTGAATATCTGAATTATGTAAATGTTCTTTATTTCCTTCACTGGCCCTAATCTTCCTCCTTACAGTTACGATGAGTTAACTTTAGCTTAAAAAAAGATGGAAGCTCAGAAATGGCAATCCTTATGTTGTCCAGAGCTAGCAGGGGCTGCATGTCTCACCAACATCTAGATTACATTTTATCAACACAATAAATGGCAGAAATTAAACATTACAGTGCTACAAGTACTTTCATGAATTACTTTCTTGGCCTGAGGTATTGAGTTCCTGCAGTTGTGTGCAGGAAGTAGTCCTCCAACATGGTAACAGCTCATCACTGTGTCAGTTTAAGCATTGTAGCTTTGTAAGAGTCAAACAGGTATGGTAGCCTTCCTTAATAAGGCTCAATGTCATTGAGGTAAAAATTTCTAAAAGCGATAACTCCTAAGTAGCAACATTGTTATTATGACACTACAAAATGATGGACTGTTATGTACGGCCCCCATTCTTATGAACACAATGACGCTTAAAAGGTTGTTTGAGGTCTGCCTACTGTACAGACATGAAAGTGGATTACAGTCAGAAAAACCTGAATTTGTATCAGTATTGAGCAATTAAACATGATTAACTATCATCAAAATCACATTTCAATTATGTTTGTGTACAACATAATTAATTATTTTAATAATATAATTTGACTTATACATTTTACTATACCTTTTATTAAAAATAAAGATGATTTAGTATCAGCAAAAGCTCTGTTTAGCGCTTTTGTATTACTTTTAAAATTACTTGTGAAAGGCTGGATGTTACGCCCTTTAACCCTCTCGCAGATGTAATGAGAGGTAATCCGGGGGAATTCCAGTCTCTTTCAATCCCACCTTTCTTGACAAACCCCAACAATCAGATGACCATATAGATGATATCGTTTGTATCATATGAATACAATAACTTTATTTTACAGCTTAAAGCCGTCCTTGTTTAACAAATAACAACCTTTTGGTGGGTAGAATGAAGTATCAGGTTAAGAAAGGTTTAAAATGTCCATATTGGGTGTAGGCTCTCAGTAGGCTAATATAACTACTACTGGAGTTTTTTATTATTATATATGCATGTATGTGTTTCAGGACTCGCATAAATAAACAATAATGCATCCAATTATCTTTTTAAAAATGTTTACAAAAGTATAGTCCATACACAAAGTATACACATAAAAGAACACCAACAATCAAATAATGAGCAAGCATGTGGCCACAGTGGGGTGGACAAACTCCCTCTTAGCAGAATAAACCAGACCCAGTGAGGGTCAGCCATATGCCACATCGTTGGGGACACACTGGGGTGAGGAAAAGAGAAAGTAGGAACAAAACAACCAAAAAAAACTATGGTGAATTTACAGTAAATCAAATGTGATCTTTTTTTTAAATTAAAAACAAGGACCGCTCAACCTGACCCAAACACTTGAGCAGTGGTGTATATTGTATATTGTATGTAGTTGTATCTGATCAGAATTTTGTCATCAGTTTTAAGCAAAGTCTCAACATTTTAGCTCTGTCTGCAAACAAATCTGAGTTGAACAGTTCCAAGACTGATAGCAAACTCTAACCCTAACAAGTTCACTTTATTGCATGCTCATTTTCTCATATTAGTGGCGCCTATGTGTTTACCAAATCTACATTATTAATTTGTCACACAGTGGCTCGTGGTTGCTTACAGCCTATATCTGTACTTCACCAAAGAGGCGTCATTCAATCCTGCCAGCTGCCTATCGTAGGCACATTTCAAGGATGACAGACTCCACCTTCGCTCATATCTTTTTAACAGTCTCTTCACTGTCCTGATACTCCTATATGATCTGCTGTAATCAATAACCATCAACAACCATGCACTATCATTAAAAACAGCTCAAACGTTTGAAGTCAGAAGTCTTGACATCATGACATTTCCATACATTGGCAAAAATATTACATTACAAAATGCATTGAAAGAAAATAAAGTGGATTCTTACCATAAAGGTCAGCTTGAGACGTTATATTAAGAATTATTGGAAGGTTATTCAGATTAACACAATAATAATCTAGAACAATGAAGCATTCATAATGAATATGTGCTCGAGCGTTCACTGTGTTTGTTTGGCTCATATTGAACTTTTAAAAGATGAAAAGTAAATAAACTTCAGTCATCAATTTGCTTTACAGTCAGTTTAACTTGTGACAGCTTCATGTGATGTTTAACAGGTGACTGAGTGAAGTGTAAATGTGCAAAACTAACCTACAGGTGGCAGCAAATGGCTTGACTTGACTTGTGTCTTACAAATTTATAGCAGTTATACAAAGTAGAGTGGCCAGAGTGCAGGTGTAAGTTGTGGTCACTGTACGTGACTCTAGCTAGCGCTAAAGAAGAGGAGGAATCAAGAAGGGTAAGTATCAGATAATTTCACATTTTTGTCAGTTCAGAGAAAGAGAGGGAGACAGAGGCAAGGCGGGGCACTAACATAACAAGACAAGAACTATAACCAAACTAAGAAGTACACGAAAATACATACACAGCAAATTACAGAAATGTAACTAAAAACAAGGCACTGACAAAATCAGACTGGAAGTGCACACTACAGAGATGCAACCTTAAAACACAAACAGAAGAAGAAACAAACACAGAGACACAACTGTCTACACAAGAAGGGACGTGGGACACGGGGAGGTATGATAACAGAAACCTAAAGACTAGATAACATTACAAAAGGGAACTTATATAAACCAACAGACAGAACCAGACACATGAAAAACAAAACTCAGATGTGCTGGAAAATTTTATACTCAAAGGTGAAACACTGTAGAGCTAGAACATAAATAACTTCACAAACCCAAGGTAAATCATGAACCCTCAAAACTCAAAATACTGGGTCAATGACCCAGGAATCACAACAAGGGTGTGTTAAAGGTAAATGGACTAAAACTGAGCACTCAAAGTATTTTTTATACAACTTGCCTCATTCACCCATGCTCTTTTTTCTATGCTTTTCCTATGTAAGTGCTTTCTATCTAACATTCACAGACATTCATAGTCACACATGGATCCATCCATCGAAGAGCAACTTGGGGTTAGTATCTTGCTCAAGGATCTTTGGCATGCACACTGGAGCAGACAGGGACTGAACCACCAACCATCTAATTAGCAGGTGGCCTGCTCTACCTTTTGTCCCATCTCTCTGAGTTTTGTGAATCAAGTGTAGAACACAAACTGTTTCCTGTTGTGGAAAAATTAATTGAGCATCAAAAGCAAACTGATTTTCTGAGATATACTGTATTGAAAGAAAGTTATTAAGATTTATTGAAAGGGATCAATCCAGCAGGAACAGGGTTCATACCAGCAATGACAAACAGGCAAAATAATAAGAGCTCCTTTATAGCCAGTGTGGGTACAATCTTTGTGTTTATCATTATAAACACAGTTTATAATTAGTTTGTTACAGCTAAATAACAACAGTACACTGAGGTTTAATAAGGTGAAACACAAGTAGATTTTTATCCTGTGTAAAAATGATGCGAAAAGTCACACTAATACCCACCACAGCTAAAAAAATTACTGAACCTCTCAAACCGCACCATTTAATCAGGTGTCGTCTGCGTTCCTTTGCCAATTCCTCATGGGTAAGGCTCTTGTTGGAGGAGGGCGCTCTTTCACCCCTCACTCTTTCGTTCCAGCACAGCTGTAGGTTGAAAGGGGAGAGCACATTGTACACCCTTGTTGTCTTCCTCATCGTCAGTGTGGAATTTTTTTTAACCCTTTGGGTTATTACTGTGGTTCTGTAATCCTCTTGCAATGGCTGACAGGGACCCGAGTGGCACAGCTTCAACTTTGACTCCTGTCTGGATTGTCAGCAGTACCTGAAATAGGCCCTGCCACCATTTCTCATTCCAGCTGGTTCTCTGGAGATCTCCGATAAGCACTAAGTCTCCCGGTCTGAAAAGGAACTAAAACTGTAACTTTGTTTTAGCTGGAAGGGCTGCTTGAACCATATGTATATGAATGGCCCACAAGCCCATGTGATGCTAGAATGTCTTTTCAGCTGCTGCTCTCTGGGTAGACGAGCACTGGAGGTCTCATCATCTTGTGATCTTGCCACATGAAGAAATCTGCTCCTTTCCCCCACAAAAAAATCCCTCCCTCTTTTAATGACTTTTAGTCTTAATGTTTTTATTAGCCGACTCGAGCACTGGTTCCATCTCTGTGAGGCTTTGAAGATTGACGACTTGGACCTCAGTTGTCTTGGTTATTTGTAGTATGACTGTGACTCAAAAACATGGAGCTCTAATGCTGCTACTCTAAGTACTAACTTCCATTACGCTCTTTGGCCCTCGCAGTAACATTTAAAGATCTGTGCTCTTGGGCCACTTACAAATTACACTGTGGAAAATGTAAAGGTCGAGTTGTGAGAATGAAAGACACATTGTAACGTTAGCTTAAAAGAAACAAAACATAGCATTTTTCACAGCCTCCTTCCTCGGATAAAATTCCCACTTTTCTGAGCACTTTTTGTACAAGAGGTCTTTAGAAAGTTACAAAATAGCATCTGACAAATTAAATTTCCCCACCGGTCCATTTGAACTATGTTTTCCTGTGTAGTGGTATATTTTCCCTGAATTTTGCATTTACTTAGGTTCAAATTAGACCAATGTGGAAATGTGTTACATGTATTCACTTCTAGTTTTTATTTTCCCTGGATGTACAACCACACCATCTACTGGCCATTGACGTCCAAAGACAAATACGTATGTAATTCAAAGGTTTGTAGAATTTATTACAATCCAAAGATCATAAACAAAAAGCAGCAATTAGACAATTATGTACAAGTCTATTCATTTTTTTAAAATACTTGTGACAAGTTTCAGGTACCAGCCACAGCTTGGCCTCAGTTCCATCTCTGTAAAGCTGATTTGAAGCGCAGTGCGTTCCCAGGTCATTCTCTTTACAGTACATGTGGAGAAGGTGGACACAGAATAGAGTTTCTCAAACAGGGCCTCCTGATGACCACATTTTTTGTGAACAGACTCTTCCAAGGCATCGTCTGGAGAACGGGAGTCGTCTTGACTTAGCACAAACAGCTCCTGAGCTCAGCGTTGTGCTATAAAAAGCCAGTAGTGTGATGGGCATCCTGTGGATTCTTGTCACTCTCTCCCAGTTTCCTTTTCTCATGTTTGTATCTATCAGGCAGAGAGGTGGGTATAGCGGTGCTTTAAGACTTTGTGAGAGGTGGTGGCGGTAGTAGAAGAGGGGCGCACATGAGGAAGGTGCATCTAGGTAGTAACATCTGAAGCAGTTAACACTGTTTACTCTGGCAATGTCATATGAGCAGAGGGTAGTAGGCTGTAAAAGTAGCGCCTGCTACTGTAACTATAAATGATAACTTTACTTATGAAACACTGTGCACTTGAGAGAGTGGAAAAACGTTCCGCTACTGTAGACGACGTCTTTCACAGTTGTTACATCATCACATGGTTTTATTCTCTCAGGTTTGTAAAGGACCTGGGTAGCTTACCTCGTGAGACAAAGTTTGAGTGATGTTGCTGCATACCTATCGACTGTAGAACGATAAAGATTCAGGTCTTTGGCTGTGGGTAAGTAATCGCAGTGAGAAATGTACTGAGAGTATTATCCTTCAGGGACTCCTTAAAGTTACTCTATTTAAGGTGGCGGTGTTAGGCATGTGGCTGCAGCAGTAGGGGTCTCCTCGCGCTCTGGCCGGGTCCTGCTCGGCCAGAGGGCGAGACGCCTGATGGAGGCTGGGTGGACTTGCACACAGTGCTACTGCAGAGAGTGCATGAAGCTGTCCAGGTTGTACTCTGAATCGTACTGCTGCTGGTCCCACAGCTCTCCCAAGCTGTCCAGCACTGACTTCATGGAAGTCTTTCCTGAGGTTGACGATGACTGCTCACCCTTCTCAGCCTTCTCACCTTTATCCTCCTGAAACACATTTACAGACAAGGGAGTTCAGCCAAACACAGGGGAAAGATGCGTGCATGTGTTAGTGGAGAATATATAGAAATTTGACTGTTATTAGAAATCAGTAACAATAGTACAAACACTAGAGGACGGAGCTGCTCTCTACTTTGAGCTCTCACCTTGTCGAGTGTGAAGAGGTTGAGGAGCTGGTCTGTGCCCATGCTCTGCAGGCTGGCGTTCTCTTGGCTTATAACAGTGTTAGCAATGCTCATCTTGAACTTCTGCAGTCCCATGATCTTCTCCTCCAGCGTGCCTCGTGTGATCAGCCTGTACACGTTCACCACCCGTTTCTGCAAAAGAAAATGGAATGTATTAAAAGCTTTCATGCCAATCTAATTTCAACTGCTTCTCTTTGCATCACTAGCTTTAGACAGCATCAGCCTCTTGATACAATCCAAGAGTGATCCAATGTGAAACCAAAAACAGTCACTTCTTTGCGCGGGATTTGATTGTGCAATTTCAGTGTCAGAGGAAGTTTAAGAGTTATCAAAACAACCTGGACTGCCTAAATCTGTCTACACACACACACACACACACTGATATTCTGCTGAGCAAGTGTATTCAACAACAGTACCTGTCCTATCCTATGGGCACGGTCCATAGCCTGCAGGTCCCTCATTGGGTTCCAGTCATGCTCCACAAACACCACAGTATCTGCACCAGTCAGGTTCAAACCCAGACCACCAACATGGGTGGTCAGCAACAGCACATCTATTGATGGGTCATTGTTAAACCTGAGGCACAGAAAGAAGAAATCCTAGTCTCGCATTCATTTAGCAAACACTCATTGAGCAGACTTCTGTGTTTGACAATGAGCAACTGTACAGATCAGTCTGCTAACCTGGAAACTATAGAGTGGCGTTGGCCGGCCTGCACGCTGCCATCCAGCCTCAGGTATGTGACGGTGGGCAGTCTGGGTTTCAGCAGGTCATGTTCAACGATATCCAGCATACTCTTCAGCTGACAGAAGATTAGCACACGATGCTGGGCCACCACTGCCTCAGTGCCCCCCTCTGATCCTCCACCACCACCAAGTCCGCAGTCCAACAGCAGCTGAGAGCAGAAACGTGTTAGAATGACTGAAGACATGGAACATCTTTGAAATCAGATACAAGTGAATCAAATGGTTGAATGACTGAATACAACAAACATCCCTACAGAATCTCTTCCTACATATCTTTGTGTAAAATCCAAAAAGTTATCAGGATCAAACATTTGGTCCACAGAGGACATGACAAAGATGACCTGAAGAGTGATATCTCACCTGTTTGAGAGCAGATAGTTTTGGTGCGTGCTGAATGTCTCGCAAGCTTGAGTTCTGTCCTGCGAGCTGCTCAGTGATGCGTTTGTACTCTGGATGCTGAGGGGTCAAGACCAAGCTGGGGTGGTTACACAGCTTCCGCAGGTACTGCAGCGCCTTAAAGAATCAAGACATGAACCCAACTATTAACACGGGGAAACCATCAGCAAAGGAAAGACAGTTAAAAACTCATATAAGGTTTTATAAGATGTAAATAATCAAAAAAAATTGATACAGATTTTAAGATGTCAGTCATCAGGAGGACAAATGAGGAAACTGTGTGACACTGACAAGCACGAATTTCCTCACTGACGAGTCAAATCTCCAAATGTCAGATTTAAGAATAAAAGGCAACCGAGAGATTATAAGCCTACAGTTTTCATGAGCAGGCCACTGTTTTGTCTGTCTTATATTCTGCCATGGTGTGGAAAATATGTGGGGGGTATGCGGGCACCATATTCTGCTGCATGAATGTTTAAGAAACATTTGCTTTTCCATTTACCAGAAAGGAACAATTCAAAGCTACACATTATGGTCAGGACAAACTTTCTTCACATATGAACCGCAAAGACCACATTTATCAAACCACACATACCTGGAAGACATGGCCTGTGGCCTTCAGCTTGGGCTTTTCCTCCTCCTCTGTAGAAGCTACAGAGATGCTGTCATCCACACTGGCCTTGGCTCTAGACTTTGCAAAGTCTTCGTACAGCTGAACCTGCAGGCAGTGACGAAGCCAAATCAATAAAACTGTGCAAAACTAACAAGTTTTACCACCATGAATTCCAACCAATACTTTGCAAGCACACGTTCCAACTACTGTTCATCATATTAATGTGGAATGTCTCCAAGGTCATTATGGGTCAATACCTGTAGAGGGCTCAGGTTGCAGTAATAGTCCTGAATTATTTTAGGAGGAAGATCCTGGAGGACATCCTCCTTCATCCTCCTCAGAAGGAAGGGTAGTACCTGTCGATGTAGGGCCTCCATTGCCAGGACTCCTACATGGAGAAGGCAACATTAATGGTAGCCATATTCAGTACGAGTAACCAGACAGAATGAGAGAAAATCTAATATTCTGTCTGAAAAAACAAACAAAAACTAGGGGTTCACATACCTGCCTCCTGCTCCCTCGATGAGCTTTTGGCGTCTCGGCTGGCTAGGATTGGTTTACCATAGCGTGCAGCAAACTGCCTTTCTGTTCCGAGGAAGCCCGGCATTAGGAAGTCGAACAACGACCAGAGCTCCAAGACATTATTCTGAAGTTAGAGTGGAATAATGTTAATGCTCTGAGGTGCAGAAAACATGGAAAGAATGGAAATCTCCATTTCCTTTTCAGATCAAAAAGGAAGCCTCACCTGAATGGGCGTTCCTGACAAAATGACTCGGAAGTTGGCAGCCAATTGTTTTATGGCTTTCGACAGTTTGGTTTTCCCATTCTTGATCACATGACCCTCATCGAGGATACAGTAATTAAATTTTATATTTCTAGAAAAGCAAAAAGAAATAAAATAATTTTAAAATGCAGAACACAAAACACAAAAACAAACAGGGAGAAAAAAATGACATTTGGAATAGCACTCACCTAAAAAAATCTATGTCATTTCGGACAACATCGTAAGAGGCTACTACAAGATTGTGTTTTTTCACTTGGTGTTGTAGCCTGAAAAGTAGTACAGGTTTAGTTAGCTTCAAATAAATGCATTTATCTCTACCCACATACAAACTGTTCTTCCTCACTTATTCAATTTTACAAAAAAATGAGAGCATGAATCATTCTCCTGCAGTAAACTCTGACTAATCCTTACCGCATCCGCTCTGTAGGAGGCCCAGTGTAGTGCAGCGGGTTGAGGTACTCTTTGGCGCAGAACTTGCCCACTTCATCCACCCAGTGGCCAGTCAGCGTGGGAGGACACACCACCAGAGAGGGCAGGGGGCTGCAGTCTGCTGCTTTAGTCTTGGCATATTCCTGTGCCCTGAAGAACACACACACACACACACACACACACACACACACACACACACACACACACACACACACACACACACACACACACACACACACACACACACACACACACACACACACACACACACACACACACACACACACACACACACACACACACACACACACACACACACACACACACACACACACACACACACACACACACACAGCAGGCTGAGTCACAATTTCTAACACAGCGCCTCAAACATGAAACTGGATCAGAGTTTTAAAGGTCAAAGATCAAAGGCAGATTTAAGAAGTGCACCGAGCCTGGACAGACCACCGCTGGTGTTCAAGCTGTCAAAACCTATTCGGTCTTCTATTGGACAATAAGGCATGTGGACGAATAATACCTATAAAAATTATTCTCGTGGAGGTTACTCGTGTTTTGTCTGCATTTAAATCACATTAAAAATGGGCGTAAAACACCTCACACTTATCAAGCCTCTGACAATGACTGCATAGAGCAGCATATCACTGTTTAAACAGAATATATTTGTGCACGTACTCCATCTCTGTAACAGTGCTGTGAGTACCTGAGGTAGTGATCGCCTGCCAGAATGCAGATGGACTGCAGCGTCTTGCCGAGACCCATGTCGTCACACAGGATCCCATGCAGCTTGTATTTGTTCAGGAACGCTAACCAGTTCACTCCATCCTGCAAGATTAAACACACCCACGCTCAAATACCACAACACTGAATATCAATGTTTTACTGGGTAATCATACTAATAATTAGACAAAAGTCATCAAAACAATCTCTTCAATGACACCCATCAGTTTCAGTGCCTTTGAGTCAGTTACAGTAGTGATGCTGAGGATGTGGCAGCGATTTCAGCAGCATTTCAAACAGGATGTCTGCACTGCTGTATTACAGAGATGGATTGCTGTTCTCAGCAGAGCTGCTAGAAGCCATTTCAAAGAAGAGCCAGCACATTTACTTAACCTCCATTTGACTGCTTTAAAATTTACTGTAAACCATTTGTTGTCAGCATCTCTGTCTACGTTGCCAGCCTGACGCATTTAAGGGAACCTCATTCTTTAATGTGGCAGAAATACGATCACACTGGAGGTGATGAGACAGCTCAAGCACTAAAATGTTCCAGAAGTTGTTTGTGTGTCAAAATATCCACAGTGTGGGCATCCTTAAACATGACACAAACCTGCTGGTACTTCCGGAGCTCTGCTTTAATGGGCACCGGGATTTTGTAGTTCTCCAACTTTCTGCCATCTAGCAGCTGCTCCAGGAAGTGACGTTCTCTAGCTTTCTGCCGGATCAGTTCAGCAGACATGGCAGGAGGGTCTGGTATACCCGCCTGGTAGAAAGGAGGAAAATACATTACTCAGAGTCCAAACCACAGGTGTCAAACATAAGGCTAGGGGGCCAAAATTGGCTCAGCAAAGACTCCAATCCTGTCCACTGTACAACTGTGGAAAATGTAAAGGTAGGTATAAATTCTGGACCTTCACAAGTTTTACAGCTTTCTTACTGATCAGGATTCATGGCGACAGATTTACTAAAGTACTATTTCTCAGCAGAAATCCTGAGATGTAATGATGCAATTGTACTTCTTTTTCTAATATACAGCCACCCCAGGGATCACGTTTGTACTTAAACTTCTATACCCTGTATGTAGGTCACATCCCTGGGAGTTTAGGGAGTTTGACATCCCTGATGTAAATATAAAATAATGACTCAAACTGCACTTTAGCCTGCTGTCTGGGTGCTCGTACCTCTAGTGGCAGCAGGCGGATGAGTGTAGCAAAGCACTGTGTGGCCATGAAACGAATGCTGTCGCTGGGGTCGCTCATACGGCCCAGCACTGGTACTACCAGCAGCACAATGTAGGGCACGATGTCCACATCCAGCTGCTCCATGACACCTGCAGAAGTCTTGGTCAAGGACAGTAAAATACAGCACAGGAATACACTAAATAAAGGCACAAATAAATCAGTTCTGAAGTGCTCTTATGTCAGAAAGGTAAAAAAAGAAAAAAAGGTAATGTCACTGAAGGATACAGGCTAAAGCCTCGATGGCGCCTTCTTGTTTGGTGCAGTCATCAATAGCAGCTAACCAGGGTAATACACACTCAAGGAAACTGTTCATGGTTTCCAGTGTGGCTATCTTACTAAGCACACCAACACAGCGTGCTGCCATGTGACGTACTGCTGTGTATGGGTGCTGCAGGCAGGTGAACAAATGGGGTAGGTGTTCCAATAACTACAGGAAAAAAAAGTCCAACAATCTCCATAAGATGTCACTGAATCCACATCCATGATAATGATTTAAAAAATAATGATCAAAGTAAATCAGTCAAAGTGCATCAAGCTTACCAAAGGCTTGAGTTCGGCAGCCATGGCTCCTGCCATGACTTCCAGTACTTGTAGAGAGTTGACCAATTCCTGAGCTGCAGCGTCACCCCTCTCCAGCTGGGCCTGCCTATCTACAACACATGAAACAACCCACTGGTCAGGCCTCTGATGATTCAGAGTAACAACTCTGTACGTCTTAACGATCTGAAAACATGGAGGATATAGAGAATCGGCTCGGTGAAAGGAGGCCTTTCATCCCACTGATCACTGACTCGTGAGAGTCTATACAGCTTTTAGTTTCTAAGATATCTACAATAAATCTAAAATAGCACAGTTTATGTTCCTAAGTGACAGTTACAGGTCTGTATTGGTGAAAATCAAGGTGAAGAGATTTTCAGCAGTGTCTATCCAAGATCAAAATCTGATCAACATAATCAACATACCAATGCACTGATTTTCTGTTGCCACTGACGTCAGTGGTCCCACCGTATTCTCCCAAAGGTATGGCAGAGACTTTGTGAGGTCTGCACCAAAGTGCCGTGCAATAGTTGTTAGGGCGAACTCTGCACCTCGTCTCTGAATAAGAAATGGCTTCCTGCTCTGAAATGAAATGATAGAAAAAAAGACCAAGAACAGTAAAGACAACATGGCGTTGTTGGTTTTACGCTCAATGTGTGGAAAATGTACTTTAGTTCTTCTGTACCTCATCATTCTCTGAGCTGATGGTGCTGCCAGGAGGAAGCTCTGTGGTTGGGTTTTTTGGGGCTTTAGGAGCTGGACCCCTCTTACTGGTGATGGCAAATGCAGCTCTTTGGTGGCGATACAGAGTGATGATACCTCGAGATTTATTGACCATGTGATGCATGCCGTCTTTCTCCAAGCCACCCCCTGAAAGCATCACAATTAAGAAAACCATCAGTGTTAACACGTGATTTTTATATTCATGAGTCAAACCTTTTGAAACATCACTGAAACCCCAAATTTAAAATAATCTTTGTAGCTGACAGACTGAAAATAGAGCCAAGCTTCAAAAGGTCTCACCTTTGGCATTTTCCTGTGTCGGAGGTACGGGGCAAGCAGATGAGGGCGTGGTTGCAGAGTCCACGCAGGCTGAGGCACAGAGGTTTTTGATGATCTTAGGGTTGGGGCATGGCGAGCGTCCGGCACACTGTTGAAGCAACTTGGCTATAAAAGAGGCAGCATAACCTTGGATCAGGGTGTTCTCCTCCCTCTTGATGGCCTCCATCAGAGGCCTGACCAGTGGGTTGAGTTTGTCGGGGAGCACCTGCAGGTTAATCACGGCACAGGCTGCGATCATGTGCACGCGCAGATGCAGCTGCTGCCATTCTGTGCTGGTCTCCATCACAGTCGCTTGAGCCTGCTGTCGTTTGCTGTCTAGGGCTGGCCACTGTTTGGAATTCACATTCAAACCTGCTGTTGACTCTGTAAAGATGGTGGTTACCTAGGGAACACGCAGGAGGGGGATAAAGGGTGTGACTGAAAAGGGTCTCATGTGTTACAGAGTGCAATATCCATTAACCTTCGAAGCCAAGAATTGTTACAGTTTTTGATCAAAAATCATTCATGGTTTTCTTGAGACACCATACCTACATGACAAACATGCTGTAAAATCCCAATAAAGATCACTCTGCTTCACCAATCTGATCATCATGAGTCAAAAGTGTATCAGTGCACATGTGTGTGTACTGACTTACCAGCTTATTGGCTTGATCAATGGTGAAAACGTTACAATTGAGGCGGTCCTTGAGGTCTATGTTGGCATCAGCAAGCAGTGCAATCAGCTGCTTGCACTCATTCTGCATGCGTGTGAAGGGGATGGCGATCTCATCATAGTACAGCTGCTCAGACAGAATGGCCAGAAGACGAGGCAGCACGGTGGACGACACCAACTGACAATCCTGAAAAGATACGAGAGAAATCCTTTCAGCGTCTGAAAGCCCGATTCTGCTTTGCTGCCAAATCTATAAATCTGAAGTTATTTAACAAAAATTCTCAACAGCTGAATTTTACCTTCTGCAGTGCAGCCCAGTCACAAAGCACCAATGCCACTGCGATACGCTGCAGGGCAGACTTTGAGTTGAGATGGAAGAGCAATAGCTGAGCCAAAGATTCTGCTGGTCTGATCTCCTGGGATGCAGCATTGAGCTGAGGGTCACAAATACACCGACACAAAGCCCCCAGCAATCTGGATTACAGAGGTACAAAGAGAGCAGTCAGTGCAAACGCAACCTTGATCACTTAGTCAGCAATTCCAGTTATTTCTTGAGAGTTAAAGATCGTTAAGTTAAAGACTTTTCTTCCCAATATAACTATGAAAACTTACTTGGCAGCCATAAGTCGAGCACGGACTACTACATAGTCCCTCGTCACTGAGTCATCTGTCACCGTCTCTGCACCCGCTATATATTCCTGAACAGTTTCCTTCACTTGACTGCTCGCTTGACGTCCCTTTGTGCCACATTTATCCTGTTTGAACAACACAATATTAGTTAAAGTTTGTTTCATTTCAGAAGATGCCAAATCTACATGTTTGACCTGGTTTTAATATAAGAGTGGAAAGACACCTTCTGTAGACATTTGTCTGCTTTCCTTCTTTTAACACTATTAATTCATTACATGCAAAGCAAACCTGTCCGTTCCAAGTTCTTTTTATTGTTCCTCAGTTCCACCACACCTCGTTAAACCGGCATTTAAGCCACTTGGTGGGTGGGTGCACGCTTCTGTGTGCCAATGCATCCTCTGTCTCTTATTTCCTCCTTCAGACGGTTAAGGTTTAAGCTCCACTGGCTCAAAAATGCAGAACATGGCTGTAAGACTCTTATTGTCTGCCAGTCTGTAACCTAGCAACCACAGCAAGGTGCACTGACTTGTGTGATAGGGAATCTGCATTATTTGCATGAACCTATTGATAAAAATAGAAGTGGAAACACTGAACCATTCCAAATTATGTCATGCTGACCTTTTGTTTAAATGTATCATATTAATTCCCGTCACTGTAAAATTGTTCCTTCCAACTTCTAAAACAAAAGATATGCCGAAAATAAAAGTTCTTATGTGTATAAAGATAAAGTATACAACCTTGGAGCGGGCTTTCACTTCCAGCAGCATGTTCAGGTCTATTGGAATGTGGGAAGCTTGCATCATGAGACAGAGCCAGGCACCCATCCATGGACAGCTGGCTGCTACCACATACTGTTGGGGGGCCTGAGACAGCAGCTCCATCCACACCTGCACATAAAAGATGCAGATTAACAATGCAAAAAATCAAAAGTCTCCCATACGTGCTATCCAAGCATAAAAAAAGACCCCATAAACATTTAGATTAAAAATTGACAGTACAGCATCGTCTGTATCGCTCCATCTGTGTTTTATAACCAAAGTTGGACAGAGTTTGTCATTTAACCCAAAGTAGTTAGGCGAGTCATATAACAAACCTTAAGGATCAGTTCAAGGATTTCCTCATTGCTCTCCAGTATGCAAGACTGGAAGATATGCCGCAGCATATCTTGTAGGATGGGATTTATCCACGCTGCACAGCTCTGAAACAGCAAAACCACAAAAACGCCACCTTATTATTAGGGATACAATTCAGTTTAAAGCTGGATAAAGAGCTTAAAAAAAAAAAAAAAAAAAAAAAAAAAAAAAGCTTTAAAGAACAATGGATGTAATGATTCAGGAAATATTTTGCTCATATTTTTGTAAATACATGTAGATGTACTATCCGATTATTACTGTTAGATCTTTACCTGGTCAGCTTTAGACAGTAGTGTGTAAAGCGTTTCCAGTGCTGCTCGCCTTACTGATGATATAGTGTGTCTCAAGAATGGCCATACCCGAGGAACCAGAACAGTTAGTGACTGCTGCATGCTGGGATAAAAAGGGGGCAAAATTACAGACAGGATGGCAATGCGAGGACATTAGTAAAAAGTGCATGAATGTATGCCATAGCTAAAGAGTCGGCGCTCATCTAATTTTGTGCTTGTGGTTCTGTGGAGTGTATTGTCTGTTTGTGCCCTTTTATGGAAAATGAGGTCATTTGAAAAGCGTTTAACACAAAATTGTGGTGTGCAGCACTGTTGTGAGTTGGCTTTCACCCTAAGTTACTAATATGTTAATGTCAGGTCACTGACAAAATTCTATGACAGTACTTAATGCTCTTATGAAGACACCCTGCAAAAGCTGTGTATGGTTTGGGGTCAAGGTTTGAAATAGGGAATCGCTGGAACCAGTTTCTGGTATTGTGAGTCTCCTATTATTCAATAAATCAACAGTATTTTTTGATATATTACTTTATTAGTCTCTTTTTTTTTTTTTTTGCATAAGCTTGAAACTGACCTGCATTGTCGAACCTGTGGATAGGTTAGCAGCGAGGACAGCAAAGTCATAATACTATTGGTGGAAGCAGTGAGATCGTCCAGGTCTAAAAGTGCATCCCATAGTGTGTTCACTATGAAGGGTACCTGAGAGACAGAAGTTTTAGAGTTTTCAGACTAAAATAAGCAACAAGGACAGCAGAAAGTTTAACTACTAACAGAATGCACATTTCACCACAGAGTTCAAACTGAACTGAAAACTGAAATTGAAACTCTGGTTTTGTTTCACACCTTATTGGGCAGTAGCTGCACCAAGCCCCTGACCACAGGGATGAGGGCTGCAGCTGCCACGGCCCTGACATCGTCATCCAAGTCCTGTAGGCCGTCTGTGATTGCAGGGAGCACACGGGGAAGTAAAACAGCAATCAAGTCCTTTGACACAAAAGAGAAGATGAAAATCAGCATGTGTGTATACGGCATCAGAAAGTGAGATAACACTAGAACATATGCTTTCAGTCTGAAAAAAAAGCTTTTTGTCCAAGTATAAAACCTCCCGTTCCCCACAATTCACATTAATGGCCACACACTACCCAATTTAAATACAATGTCAAATCTTGCTATTCTTTTTAAAAGCTCATCATATGCACAGTGATAGAGAGGGTGTACCTGACGAACAGCCAAGGTATACTTGATCCCCAGCAGGCCTCCATGGCGCACCTCCCACTGGTCCTCTTTCAGCAGCTTCAGCAGGACATCTACAGTCCTCGAAACACCAGATTCATTCATGTGGCGAAGGGCCACACCCAGTGTCTGAGCACATGTCTCCCTAACAGGAGCCACTACCTGTCAAAAGGAAGAGGGCAAGATTGTGATAGAAAGAGTTAAATCACAGCCAAAGACACACATTGAGCTGAGTGACACACATCTGACTAACATAAGTCCAAACATAAGCAAAAAGTTTGACTTCTTCCTACAGGCTAAACATGGTAACACACTGTCACAGTCAGACCTCCCAGGGTCAATTCCCTGCATCTGTGAGGTCCTAGTTTATGCTAAATTAATAATTTACTGAGAATTTACTTTAATTTCTTTGAAAACAGTGATTTTGGAAGGAATTTTGTAAAGAAATGTAGCACCCAATCAAAAAAAATGTTTATTATATAAATGTGTCACACTTAAAAACAAACAAACAAACAAACAAAAAAAACCAGTAACCTTTAGCATCGTCCCTACACAGCCTGCAAATTCCTGGAATGGAGATTGCTGAACCTTTCAGTAAGGGACGTAAGGGAATGTACAAAGAAGTGGAAAAACTCTAGGACAAATATGTTCAAAAAATATTTGTGGATAAACAAACAAACCTACCTCGTCAGATACAAAATCGCCAAAGCGGTCCAAAGCAAAGACACACAGCAGCCGGATGACCACGTCTTCTATCCATTCCTGATGCTGCCGTAACATCTGCATCAAAATATCAGTACAGTCTGGGTCATGTCTGATTCTCACTCAGCTGTCAAAAAAGCCTGAAGATGTGGTTGAGACCTACCTGTTCTGCAGTGCTTCCCACCACCTTCCCTCCCTCAGCACCATGGGACTTGAGGATTTCTCTAAGACCAGTGCCTGCACCATGACGAACCTGAAAAAACAAAAATAAATAAAATAACAACACACACGTGGTTATTCTTTGAGCCCACTCTACCCACTCTCATTCAACTTACATTATCAAGTGAAAATAAGTATTGTGTTTTTACCTCCCACGAGGGATTGAAGAGGTCATTGCAAAGCTCCTCACAGAAGCTCTCCAGAGGCCACTCGTTTGTCTAAGGAGAAAACAATAACGCATCAGCTATCTGACATTGTTATCGATACCAGCTTCACCGAGTTGTTTCTGATTGCTTACCTCCTCGAACAGACTGGAGTTATCTGGAACGTTGTCGACTAGGATCTTATGCTCTGTTGCTGGTTGCTCAGTGACTACGTTGGTGGTTTTTCTTCGTTTCTCCTCAGGTTCACCTTCAAAACTGTCGTTACTAAAGTTTAAAGACAAATGAGAGTCACAGGATATGATGACTCTCGAATCTTAAAAAAACTAAGTACGCTGACAAAAAAAAACAAAAAAAAAAAAACAAAAACATGTAAAATACAACACATGCACTCTTCAAAACATACAATTTTGATTAGAATCCAGAATATATATAGATAGTTCTACCTCTTTTCATTAGGATCCACGTCTCTGGATCTTTGCTTTGCCACTAATTTGGCCATCCTCTTAGCCTTATTTTTCTGACGACTGCTCATGCCTGGTCGGAACTCTGAGTCGATCAATTCAGCTGCCTGAATGGTCTAAAAAAAAAAACAAAAGAGTGGTGTTAATTAAGAAATTCCTCTTCTAGTGAATCTCAAAGTGGGGATACTGTTTCAAGAAAACTTTCCAATTATAATAAACAGCAACTCTAAGCTGACAGCATTCCCACTGCCTTTTCACGCACAAACCATTTTTATTTCCTCATCCTGTGCTTGACTTTCTGCAAACAAGTGTGCCAGCAAATGAAGAACCATAGTGACAGTTTCAACAACTGGAAGCTGCCACAAATATTGATGAGGCAGAAATAAAAAAAGATGATGAATCTACTCTATTGCTATGCCGTGCATACTCACGGGAAGTGTGCAGAACTTCACAAAAAGGGCCCACGACATGAAAATCCAACCACATGACCCAGTTACAAAAAAAACAAAACAAAAAAACCAAAACAAATCTGGCACAGACAAGTTTTTAATACTGCAGTGCAATAGGTGTAGTTATAAACTGCAATAGAATCTTTTAAGCCTAAAAATTTCTGGTTACACTGAGAGGTATGTTTATGACTTCCCTTTGACAATTCATTAAAGTCAAAGAGACAAAATGTGTACTAACATATGGTGACTCGAGAGGTCCGAGTGAGACTCACCAAGTGGTTTCCGGAGCTGGATCCAGCTGTGGCTTTGCTTCCGTGTGCTCTGAGGGCATTGGGTTGACAGGTATAGTCCAGGTCCTCGTCGTTGAACAGCTCCTCTGTGTTCATACCAATAGCGGCACCCATATCTAGACCCAACTTCTTCTGAAGAAGCTTTCTCTGGCATGCAAGACGTTCTTTGGGGTCCATCTCACCTGAGAACAAATGACAGGAAGTCGGCTGGAAACTTTAGAAACTTTGGCTCAAAGTGCAGGTAGGCGACAAGAAAACAAACAAACAAAAGATTTACGACGGGGGACATTAAATTAACAATGGACAGCATTATGAATGGTCTTGAATGTCATACTGAACTTGCTAAATTTAGTAAACTAACAGTAAAATGGGACCATGAATGAGAAGTCAAATCAGGCCAAAGGGAAACGACATTACGTGCGTTACGACATACACAGGAACTTCAAATTCAAATGACCACCAAAAGATAACAACGAACAACTTTCTCCTTTCAAACTGTATTCAAATTTATAACAAAGCAGTCTTACTGGTCAGGCTTGACTGGCATTTGTCAGAACACATTTCAACCTGTTACAATGGTCTTTGTTTTAAATCAAAAACTTCTTAGATAATGTCTTTCCTCAATGGAAAAAACCAAGCGGGAAAATACAGATTTAAAATCTTCCACTTTGGTAAACGCCACATATGATCAGACAAGAGGCCGTGCAGGTTCAGACGTGTGTGCATGGGAGAGGGTGTAACAGCATAGATGTCAGTGCAGCTGAAATAATATTTGAAGAGTCACTACAAACCAGTTTTGTCATCCTGCAGCTCAAACTCGGCCCCAGCAGATCCCAGCAGAGACGCCCCGTGTTTCAGCAGGCGAGAGATGTCAAAGTGGTAGAAACTCAACCGGTCGCAAGATGTTTCTTCTGGAGACAGGTCTTCACAAGACTCTTTATGGAACAAACACAAAGTTTCATAATATTAAATTGTCATTTCAAATGGTGTAGCCAAGTGAAAATGAAAGGGAAGGTGCAATATTCAAATTGTAGGTAAATTAGCACAGAGCATATAACACATCAGAGGAGGTTATAACTCACAAAAACAAAAAGACAATGATGCAACATTTCGTTGTTTTACAAAACTATTAATTAGTGTGAAACTAAACAGACAAAAAGGCATCAATTTGGGGCATGGACACCTACTTTCCAGTCCACAACAAACAGATGGCATCATGTGTTAAGTTTTCACACAAAACACTCACTTTATGAACTGATATGAAACCTAAGTCAAACCTATGTGGTCTGAATTTTTTCATAAGTATGTTTGACCAAAAGAATAGATCACTTCACAAAAACAAATGATTATTGTGATGCACATACCTCCAACTCATCACTTAAATATTTTAATGAAAAAGCACAAACGCTCACCTTCTTTAGGTTTTAGAGCCGGTTTCCATTCAGGAATATTCTTCACAATGGCCTCTACAGCTTGGCCTGCTGCTATACGGGTGTCCCAATTGGGACTCCTTAGATAGGTCAAGACCTTATAAATGACAGAAAAGAGATTGCATTGACTCTTTGTACAAGTGGCTGACCCCCCAAAGACAGAAAGTTTTAACAGATACAGCCAAAGAGGTGTACCCAAGATAGCCATAGTTTAAGACAGCTGCTGACAAAAACAAAAACATATAGAGTTTGATCTTGTGACTCACAGCAATTATTTGTACATATTCTGACATTGTTATTTGAAAATTTGCCCATCTTTAAAGTGAGCATTCATTATTGCAGCAATTATGTATACATGATTGTGAACTGTGATAAGAGGAAAGCGCCCCAGTTAAACCCCATACAATCTCACAAAGCTCAAGACTATAGGATTGTTTTTTATACAATAACAAAGCTCAGCTCATTAATCTGGTTGGAAAAACAGACGCTTTAAGACATTATTAATATTCCACACATCTGAGTGTGAGAGCACTCATGGATACTCAGGCTGGTATAGCCAATGGGGTTGTTTACAAAAACGAACGACATTCTGATACTGTTGGGTTTTCTTTTTCTCTTTAAGTCCCAACTTGAAGCTGAGGAAAAGTTCACCAGCAACTACACAAAAACAGTTGCAGTCTGCATTACTAACTCTATTTGGACGGCAAACATGCAAAGCAAATATGGCGTCAAGTCACCAGAAGCATTGCACTACCGCAGACAACTTAAAAATATTGTTTTGGGGTTTTTTTTGCAAGAGATTCTCAAAATATTTGTCATATATGTATACCTCACAGCTATGAAGGTGTGTACATATGAATACACACAGAAAAATATTTTTTTTTCTGCTCGATAGCCTGTGACAATCCTCACAGCTAATCACAATTATATGAAAATACACACCTTTGATAAGAGGTTATTAAGCTCATGTGGGTGGAGTTTGACCACTTCTCCAAGCTGCTGGGCTGCTGCTTTCCTGGTTACTGGTGTGGTTCCAGTGTCGAGCAGGATAAATAATCGATCAAGTCTAAAGACAGGTTACAAGAAACACACACAAAAGAAAGCAAATCAAGGTTGAAATCCGTCAGCAGAACATCAGCGTGGACCTTCTTGACAGCCACTGTCCAGTCAGCAAATTACACAATGTTTAACAGTGGCAGCAGAACATTCACCTGTTGGGTCACTTAATGTTCAAAGATAATGTAATGAAGATTTGAGATACTGAAAGCATTTTTTTTTCCTAAGAATAAAGCTCTCAATGTTACCCATTAATATAATTGGAGTTAATTTAAAATAAATAAAATTTACATGTGTTTTGATGCTCTACAGTGCAAATAATTAAAGATGGAAACTAATTAAAAGAGGAGCTGTCGCTATTTTATTTTCTTGGCTTTGCACCCAAGTAACCTGCCTAATGATTCCAGTCTTTCGCCAAGGTCATTAGCAGTCTATTAATAAAGTGAAGTGGATTAGGGATGTGCAGATATCCCTTCAGGTTCTACAAACACTTAATCTGGACAAGAGATGAACGCACACTAATATACACACACCACGTGGACTCGACAAGAATTTTTAAAATTCTGTTTACAACAAGAATACTTGGAAGAAATCAATTGTCTCTAAAAATCTGTTTTAAAATTTGGATTGGAAAAAACTATCATAGAAGTGTGACTGTTCAGGTTTTCTAAAATTAACATAACTGGTTAAATATTAGACAAGTGGCCAGCCATTGTTGGAGTCTTTTACTTTCAGAACTTTTCCAATGCAGCATTTGCATTGGAATGCAGTGGGCTTTTCTTTTGTGTTTTTTAAAATCTTTCAGATGTAGGTGTGTGATTTTCATGATTCACTCTGTGTAATGAAGGCAGAGGAGGTATGAATGACGTTCCCCCCTTTTTCCCCCTCTGTGTGCACTTTCCTATGTGACCCCTGTTTAGTGTGCTGTTATGAAAACTAAACTAGCCCCTGAAACACACTTAAATCAAAATGATCCCTGCCATCTCTGTGTTTTGTTACAATGCAAAGGCATGAATTGGAGCACTTAAGAAGTTTCATAAAGGATCTTCTTGATCTATAGGGATAAATTGCTGGGCTGGATCAGAAAGCTGGACTTAGATTCCATCAGCTATACAGGAGCCGTGAAGTCTTCAGTACCAGAGAGACATCATAACAACAATCCCCAACAAACTATAGGTGGACTACACCTGAGTGTATTCTCACATTCACCACGTGGACTTCTAATCATGACAGGAAAAAAAAAAAAAGAAGCGATATTCACGTAAACAGAATTTTGTCAGCATCAACAACACACTGAAATTTCACAATCTGGTGACTGTTAAAAATCTGGAATGAATTTACGGTTGACTAACAGGTGCAATTGTTCCGGACACTGACATTAACTGGTTGTATATGCAGAGGCAGCTAGCCAGTGGTGGCATCTCTTGTTTGCAAAGCAGCTTTCCTGACATAACTCCACAGCAACGTTAATTAACCTGTACTTAACGCCGGGGCATCAGCAGAGTGTTACAGAGCACCGGGATGTATTTTAATGTCGCACCTGAAAGTGAACACGAGCCCAAACTTACGGGAACACTTCGAGGGCGATCACAAGAGGCGACGAATTCACACTGTAACATTACACTTGCTAACATTTGTCAGGCGTCGCCATGCCATTCTCTTCCTAATCAAAAGCTAGCAGGTATTAGCAAGCACGCTAGCTAATAGCTCAAAAAACTGGGATAGACAAACAGAGCTACAACAGACGTATCTTACCTCGATACAGCCATGGTCAGTTATTGTGGGCACTTCAGCGTCCTACATCCAACAGGCACCCGACAACTTGGAACTTTTCTTGCTACGCTGTTTCCAGTGCTACAGATAACAGCAGACAGAGTCACTAGCTAGCTAGCAGCTACCGCTAGCTAGCCGAGGCCCCAACAGTGTGCTTCTGTCTACCAAAGAGAGCGAGTTCACAACCAATTCATGTCTTCAAAGTTGCCCCAGTAGTCTCTCTGCTGTCTTCTCCCACAAAATATCGCCAAGTACCATTAACATAAAGCCCAGTTCACCCCTCAGAACTCTTCGCAGATAAATATTTTAACCTGATAAGATTTAAAGAGTTATTTTGTTGCACGTTGAGGACGACCCAGAAGACTGTTTTTATATGAGGAGCCATCTTGCATTTATTCCTTCCTCCATAGCAGGCGGAGGCTGATTGGTTACAAGGGTCGGAGAGAGCCAATCGAAACACGCGTTAAAAGAGGAAACGAATCGAAAGAGAAAAAACACCCGAAAAGAACACTATACTTTTTTCTTCAGATGTATCTATACATTGTTGCACCTTATATTGTTATAGTTATTTTTTATTTTACATGTTAGCAGCTTATATCATATTAACATATTAACAGCAGAATATGTCATAGTTATATCATTAATTGAATGTGCATCTAGCATAAAATTATTTAAGATGGCTTTTTTTAATGTTTCAGTTTGTTTCCACAGAAATTGCAGTCATTTATCTCAGTCGTGATGATTCGATGTCTCAACTGAGCTTGAGCTGACCATGGTCCTGAAAGGTTCATCTTCTCTGTTTCTTGCTTTTCTTGTATCTTCTTCCTTATAGAAGTATGAAGAAACACTAAAGTGGGCTAGAACACAAACACTTTACTTCCGAGGTAGCTGTTCTCATGAATACAAGCAAAAAACTGGCGACTATCATTTCCCAGTCTGTCTTTAAATGACACCTTTTGCATTTGGCAACTTTCATATCCTTTAATTCTGTCAAAAGTGTGATTGTTCAGTATTCATGTGTAGTGTAGCCTCTGTCATCCCAATATGTGGTCTTTGTTTTTCTTTGCAATGAGACATAAAGGATGAATTTAAAAAACCTTAATTGCCTTGCCTCAGACCACAGGATTCGTGAAGTGCTCTCATACAAATCAGGCTTCTTTGTTTATTTTAAGTGTAGTTTTCTAGTCTATCAAGCATCTACAACAATATTCTTTGTATGAGAAAACCCCCCACCAGATTGCAGATACATCTGATGTTCTCACGTAGACTAAGCACAGCATGCTCAGTGCACAAAGAGTTTTAACTTAACAAAGTGTCAGGTTATCATGGATAGTATCACTGTAAAGAACTCAGGCGTTTGAAATTATTTCAATTCAGTGATTTGAACCTGAAATGATTTTTATCACATAAAGAATATCCTGTCTTTTTTCTGATTTTTTTTTTTTTTTTTTTTTTTTTTGGGTTATGAAACATTGTTATGCAATATCTAAAATAAGAACAGGGCAGTGCGATTTGGAATGCAATCTGTGCTCACATTTAGATTACACCAAATCCCACTTATATAGGTTTAGAGAGGATTATAAAAGTGATTTTGATTCAAATACTTTTAATCTTGTATTTTTTTTCTCCACAACATTATTAAATTAGTGAACATATTCTCTTGATTTAGTTTCCTGCAACCTGAACATTTACTGTCACCATCCTCCTGTCTGTTCTGTGCTGGATATCAAGTGCAGTTGATTTCACTGATTGCACAACAACACATTTATAGTTAGGCTTTTTTAACAGGTTTAAAAAATAATAGAAACACTTTTTAGACAAAGAATTGGAAAACTAATGTAAAAATGTGTGAAACAATAATAATATCACAAGAGAGTTACTTCATCCACGCCTGAAGTGGATTTTCTGCAGAAATACCTGCAGTTATTTGAAATGAAGCGATCATAAATACAGGGCTGACAATTCTCAGATCACAGCTACAAACATTCTAAAGCCACAGTCACAGTGCAACATATCAGGAACCTACATCTCTTTTCAGTTGACTGCTAAGATCTCGATGATATGAATGTATTTGTACTATCTGTACTGTCTTTTGAATGCAGTTGTGTCAAATAGATAAACTAAACATGCAATATGATAGAGAATATATTTCTTAGAGCTTCACTTCTTTTATCCCCCAGTGTGTATAAAGTGTGTATGAGCTCATAAATCTTGAGGAGGATCAGTTGCTGTTGAGCATTAAAATGTAACTGGTATTTTATTTTTCCTCTTTGTTTGTGTGTAATGTCCCAATGTGATCCCTGTTTAATCTGTAAGTGGACTCTCATTAAAACTAAACCACGCTTTTAACAATATCACATCAAATTTACTGAATACGTTAGCTCAGTACAGGGTGAGAGTTTGTAATGTTTAGCTAGCTAGGTGACACTGGATCATAGAAACAGCAGAGCCATTTGAAGGTTTAACACTCTGTCTCACACTGTCCAAGTGAGCTTTGAAACTCTAACAGAATGCTTTCACCCAACTAAAAGACTTTTTTACTGTGTCATAGAACTAATTTAGCATGCTCCATCTCATCAACTATTAGAAAGCTAATGTGTTAGCATGCTAATGTTAGCACCTTGTCACTTGACAACCACCTTGAAACCCCTCGGGGTCATTGGCATTTTTGAAGCAATATCTTAAAGATTGATTATAATTATATTGATCAGTCATAGAATATATGTATATATGCACCCCATCTCTTCCTTAACAGTTTGGCCTATCTGAACAGAAGTTTGCATGATCATCACAGAGATTATTAACATCTTTTTAAAAAAAAAAAGATTTATTATACAAATCATTTGATTTTAGTATATATTATATCCATCTTATCATCCCCCCACGAATTTGGTGTTATATTTGCCGTTTGTTGCATAAGTCATGCTCAACCCATATCACTCATGTAGCTTAGAGATCATCAAATTTTCTGACCGCAACAGAATTTTGTTTGAGTTGCCACTAAATGCAATATGAAGAATTAGAAATAAAGTCCTTAAATATCACAGAGATACAGCTAAACAAACAACAATTCATTCAAGTAAAGTCGAAGACTTTTTGGACGATCATCAGGCCTGCACAGACCCGACAGCAAGTACTGCTAAACTTTATGTTAAACTTCAATTTCAAAGTGTTTTGTGGATGTTGGCAATCATTACTGTGTTATATACAGAATAATATAAATGAATTGCAATGGAGGCAGCAGTTTGAGGTTAAATAATGACCCTGTGGGTAACTTTAGACTGACAGCCTGGATGTGAATCCAGTAGGGTACAATGTGTATTACAATTGGGACTGTAAATTATTGACCAGTAATAATGGTCATTTTTACTGGCCATACAAACATTATGACATTCCATGTAAACATCAAAACCAAGGTTTACAGATCAGATTAGCAAAACGAGATAACTTAACCAGGCATGTCTGTGCCACTCAGACACTGGCAGAAATAATTAACAGTTATTGCATTACTTTTCCCAAGTTTTATAAAAATAATGGACTAACGCAAACATTTTGAGAAAAAACTACTGACATTTTTGATACAACATGCCTGTTACAGGCACTTAATGACAGTTCAGGATCTCTTGAATGCCTCATTGCCAGTATCCACTTTGCTTGTTTGAGTTTTGCTTTTGGCTAGCGCATGGAGACAAGGAGTCACTTTCACACTATACCATCAGATGTGGGTGGACCTAAAAGTGCACCGATAAGATCCATTCTCAGCAGTGTAAGCTACCCCCTGTTGGTCCTTTAAATCTTCACAGTACTGTATCTTTCTGAGGAATGTCTCAAACCAAGATAACACTTAATTAACCAGCTGTTGACAGTCTCATGTTTCATGTTGCAACCATGAGTCATTCTTTGACTGTGAAGTCAAGTGATAACCTCAAGGACTACAAATGAAGCTGATGCTGAAGTACCAATAAGTTCCTCTAATCTTCTAATAGTCATTTCAAATGCTCTATCTGACATCGCTTTTAGTTTCTGGCATCAGTTAGTCTATTAGGCTGAGTGGAGTCGACATAGTTGTTCTATTGCACTAGTGCAGCATCTGGATTTATGTTGTTAACCAAGGTTTCTAGCATCATCATAGCTTCAGGTGATAAAAAACACATTTTATGGTTTCAATAAAAGCCCCAAACCATTTGACAATGTCATAGCAGCTACATGAAAATGTTATATAGAGTCTAAGGTGAATAATGATGCTCACAAACAGTCAACTGTGACAGGATGCTCTATGTTGTTAAGCTAAATAAATCAAAAGACATGTTATTTTCTGTGTCTTTGTGGAGTTAAAGCAGCACCTGGACTCCCCTGGCATCATTGTCGCTGTAGTTCGCAGGAACTGGCTAAATTTGGCCCCGGTGGTTTGATTGTTTAAAGCACAGGCTGTAAACAGTCATATACAGGAGACTTTTGAACAGCTAGAAAGGTGAGAGGTTGGTGACAAGAAAACTCATGAAACATGGCACGGCAAAGTAAAGTGTGACCTTAGAGAAAAGTGAAACTGAAGACAAAAATAAAATCCTTGAAAACATTATGAAGTGTCAAGTGTCTTTAGGTGACACTTGACTGTTTTCTTCGTTGATTACAGTCAGATAATTAATCACATTACCTGAAATTTAACCCGATTTAAGGCCAGTTACATACTGATAACTATGTGACTTGACAAGTAAATTAAAATCAGTTATTTACTAGCTTCTTCTACCTCTGGTTTTCTCAAAAATGCTTTACAACTAAATGTACGGCAGCTAGGACTAGGATTTTTTTTTGCTGTGTGAACGTATTTGGGCTCATTTTAGTTTAAATGACAAATCTTTCTTGTTAAACTCCTTTAGTCTTTGCAATTGTCTTTCTAAATGTAAAACTCCACCTTCAGCCAAACAACATGAATCACGGCAATGTGTTGCAACGTGTGCCTGGGAGCAAGCAGTCCTCACACTCATCTCCCCTTGCTGCTGTCTTGTGAACAGAGACGTGGAGAAACAAGAGCTTTCGTCTGCCTACCCTGAGGGAGCAGATACGACTTCACAGCTAAAGAATGACTCGATTCTGAGAGGAGCTTGCTCTTTAGTTTGGTTTGTCTATTTTTCTAACTTCTTCCTGTTTGCTAACCAATTTTCTAACCACAGACTTCTACTGTTTTGGTCAAAACCAATTAGACATTAGTCTCAGCTCCATTCTGAAAGAGTTATTGTGTGCTGTTGTGCAGCACCCAGCAAGATCAGTTTTTGTTCCCCACGTTATCACACATGAACAACACCCATCTGAAAATTTATTGTCCCGAACTCTCTGTACTGAAACTGTGGGCGCTGCTTTCCTGTTTGATTACTATAAAATATGTTTCCTTGTGGTTCTTTCGGAAATCCAGTCAAAGGTAACAGGAGGCTTCTGCAGCATGAGGTTGTGAAATCACAGTGGTGTTTCTGTTTATAATACACTCTTATTATCCTTGTAGTGTAGTTAAGGAAGTAGCCACTTACTTTATCAGATTGCAGTATATTACACATGTCATACACTCACTGGCTGCTTCATCAGGTACACCTGTTTAGCTGCTTGTTAATACAAATATCTAATCAGAATTAGTCATGTGGACGTGGTTGAGACAACCTGGTAAAATTCAAATGGTAATTTACGTGACTTTCAACATGGCATGGTTGTTGAAGCCATCTCTAGGGTTTACAGAGAAAGATCTGAAAGGAGAAACTATCAAGTGACCTGCAGCTCTCTGGGGTCTCTGGCTCTTTGATACTAGATCTCAGGAATGGCCAGACTGCTTCAAGCTGACAGGAATGCAATAGTAACTCAAATACTCATCAGGATCAGGATCAGGATATGCTGAAGAGCATCTTTGAATGCACAACATGAACTTTGTAGCAGATGCGCTACAGCAGCACAAAACCACACTGGCTGCTACTCTTTTCAGCTAAGAACAGGAAACTGAGACTACACATGGGCTGACCAAGATTGTACATGACTGGAGAAGATGTCGTTTTCAGGTTTCAATTTGTGGTGCAACATTTAGTTGGTAAGGTCAGATTTGACGTAAAAAATAAAATAAAAACATGGATCTACTGGGCCAACAAGCTGCTGGTTGAGCCTTAATGGCAATTATATTTTCTCAGCTTTTTAAAGCTCAAAATCACCATAAACTGGTTTCCTGAACATGGCAATGACCTCAGATGGCCTCCACAGACACCCTGTTGCAATCCAGTGGAGAGGGAGATTTGCATCATGCATATGCAGCTGAGAAATCTGTGTGATAGTATTATATCAATATGCACCAAAATCCCTGAGGAATGTTTCCATCATGTAGTTGGATCAATCTATAAATCTATGTAAAATTAAGGCAGTTCTGAAGGCAAAAGAGAGTCAAACCTGCTAGCAAAATGTACCTAATAAAGTGGCCGGTAAGTATATGCAACATGCAGTAGGTAGTAGTATAACATGCAGAAGGATGAAGCCCTTCTTATGCAGATAAAACTCTGCTGTAAAAGATTCTTTTTATGCACATTATTGCCAAAAGTATTTCTTCACTATCCAAATTATTGAATTCCGGTGTTTCAATCTTCCATGTTCACAGATGTATAAAATTAAGCACCAAGTGATGCAGACTGCTTCTATGAGTATTTGTGAAAGAATGGGTCACTCTCAGGAGCTCAGTGAATACCTGTGCGGATGTACAACAAGTCCACTCGTGAAAGTTCCTCACTACTAAATATTCCACAGTCAACTGTTAGTGGTTTTACAACAAAGTGAAGTGATTGGGAAAGACAGCAAGTCAGCCATGAAGTGGTGGACAATGTATAATCTCAGAGCGGGGTCAACAGATGCCCAGGAGCAGAGTGTACAGATGTCGCTAACTTTCTGCAGAGTCAGTCGCTACAGACCTCCAAGCTTCATGTAAGCTTCAGATTAGCTCAAAAACAGTGCGCAGAGAACTTCATGGGTTTCACTGGCCGAGCAGCTTGCATCTAAGCCTTACATCACCTAGCGCAATGCAAAGCTTTGGGTGGAGTGGTGTAAAGCATGCCACCACTGGACTCTAGGGCAGTGGACACATGTTCTCTGGAGTGATGGAACAGCCTACTCCACTGGTAATCCGATGAACGAGTCTGGATTTGTTAGCAATTTCATGCTCCCAACTTTGTGGGAACAGTTTGAGGATGGCCCTCTTCCTGTTCCAACATGACTGCACACCAGTGCATAAAGCAAAGTCCATAAAGACATGGATGAGCAAGTTTGGTGTGGAAGAACGTGACTGGCCTGCACAGAGTCCTGACCTCAAGTCAATAGAACACCTTTGGAATGAATTAGAGCATACAGTCACTGTGAAGGCAGACAAATACTTTTAGCAATATGGTTTATTTTTGCATTCACTGTTTCACTTGAATCTATTTCTGTTCAGTTTTTTCATGACATATGTTCCTAAAAAACAAAAAAAAACCCAAAAATGACAAAAAATGACCGACTGACCGAACAAATAAACAAAGCCCAGTGGAAGATTCTTTGGTTTAATGCCTGCTAGTGAGGTTGCTGACTTTATTTAGGCTCACTCAAAATCTCAGACTTCAAAAGTGTTGATAGATTTGCTTTCACAATGTGCAATTTCCAATCCCAGAATTTCTGATTTAAAGACTGATTTAAAGAAGAATTGGGAGAATATCAGGCAATGTCAGACTTTATGTAAACAAGCCATGTACCCCTGTTAGTCTGGTTAATTCATTAGTGGTGATATGTCTACTGCTGTTTTGGAATTTTATTACAGAAAAGTACAATAGCTAACCTTTACTGCCCTTTCTTGAAATGACAAGGCCACACACCAAACACATAAAAGAAAAAGGGTGTGTGAGTTAGTTGCAGCTTTTATGCCAAAATATGGGAGGATATAATCTAAGGAGTAAAATAAAGCAGAGTTGACAGAGAACTTCTGGTGAACTTACATGCACAGATTAGTACAGGAAGCAACATATAAAAAGCAAGACTACGTCACTTTATGTCCTCCTCCACAGGAAGCTTTCTGCAGCCCACAGCCTAGATCGGAAATTCTATTTTTGTAGGTTTGCCACATCACGACATGCAGGAAGACATGCTTTAGAGGTTTATTTGGAAGCGTTGTTTCAGTCAGGCTTGACCACATTGTTTTATAACAGGAACTTGTTGTAATTAGGGTTTTCTTTAAAGACCCGGGGGTTAATAAATAAAAACATGGAAGTGGAAGGAAACCAAATTGGTTTAGAGTTTATGTAACGAGAGAGTGGTTTTATGTCTTAAGTCTAGAGCTTAACAACTGTAGTTGCATTTTAACCACATAATTGTATAACTTTAGAAGCAGTCTAACGCACACATTCAGTTGAATAGCTGGCTGACGTGTTTAATATTACTCTGTCAATTGTCGGATGTGATAATGATGATTTTATAGCACACAAGAGAGAATACACAATAGATGGGAAGCTGAAGAGAAAAGCAGCATAAGAAATGTGGCACACACTGCCCTCTGCAGACTGTGGGTTGTCTTTTCAGAAAATGTTGTTAATGTACATATTCAATATATTGTAAAAGGTGTGAAACACAATGTAAGCATAACAGATGTAGACATAAAACAAATGCTTTCCTTCACAGCTTGTCTTTTCTTTTAGCTGCCACCAGGATGTTGTGTCAAACAAACAAATGTTAAACAGATGATAACGGAGTAGGGAAGGCAGACATGTAGCAGGGATGCTATAGATCTGACTCTGATTTAGCAAAATTAAAATATGGAAAATTTCTGTATTGGATTGCAACACACTTGTCATGTTAATTGATTGCTTTGATCCTACACAACATGTAACACCCACTCAGACATTTTATCAGTAGACTTTACACTCTTATACTGAGCCACAAGTGTCACTTAATATTCTCTTTTTACTACATTAAGCGAGCCATTTTTAAACTCTGTTTTTGCTCATCTTAAGTAATTTCAATTGTTTTGGTGTCAGATTGATTTTTCACTTTAACACATTTATTTTGTCGTATTCTGCTTCATTAAACTACATACCATTTCACTTATTAAATCTATTGGTTATGTGTAACTTAAAAATTTCTTCTGACTGAAGGACTAAAATTTAGCATGGAGCAGTCAGCTGCTAGGCACAATCAGTATAATTAAGATAAAGCAACTTGACAATGACCTATAAATCATTCATTAGCCTCTGTTGTTACTGACATCTTAGCAAAGAATTAGTTTTGAATAATTTTAGGCACTTTGTTACTTGAAACCTGTCACAAATTTGTTCCAATCTCTTTAGTTGAATCTTTGGAAAATGCCAAAGATACCACAGCCTGATAGACATAAATATAATTTTTGCAGGAACAAGATGATTCTCAAAGAGCTATTACAGGACCTGACACATTACCTTCCATTCATCCATCTACTGCTCACTGAAACCTCATCAGAAGCTTCATCAGGAGAACAGTCATCATGTTTCTCTTCTTAAGAAATGCCAAGGTATACAAAATTACACAGGAACTGCGCTGAGAACCAGTGTAAATACAAAACAGACTTAAGGAGTGATGAATCTAGATTTGAAATTTTCAAATCAAATTATGGTCATACATACAGAAGATGTCAGGAGAGATACAACAGTGAGTGTCTACAGCCGTAAAACATAGTAGAGGCCCTGTCATGGTTTGAGCCAGTTTGTTAGGGATCTTATCAAAACTGATGAAATTAAGAACGGAGAAAAGTACCATCAGATTATGATCAACCATTCAGTACCATCTGGAAAGCATCTGATTGGCAACCGCTTCATTTTTTAGTACAACAATGATCTCCAAACACTGCCAATACAATAAAAGCAATGCAACACCATGAACCATTGATGGGCCTCCTTAGAGCCCAGACCTTAAGATTATTATAGCAGTGTAGGATCATCTTGACAAAGAACAGAATAAAAGGCAGCCAAAACCCAAAGAAGAGCTTTGAATGTCCTTCCAGAAGTGTGGAGAACTATTCCCAAAGACTAGAGAAATCACAAGGAGAGCTCAGGCTGTGCTGAAGAATAAAGGTGGTCATATTTTTCTAGCAAAGTCAGAAATGAGTTTTTCATAGATGATTACTACACCACATGTTGAGTATTAAATCAGAGAATCAGAAGTGAAGGCAAGTTGCAGTCATGCAAGCAGCAGTTATACTTAATGATACATATTGCAACAAATCCACTGGACTAGAATCACAATTCAACACAGGTTTATATTTTATTTAAAACAGTCATTGCAGAATGCACTCTGTCCTCCAACCACAGGAGAGCATTTACTCTGCTAATACTGTACATCGTGACATCTAGGGGAGTATATTATTTCCTTGTCTTACAAATGACCTTCATCCAAACCAACAAACAAAAATAGTTTTTGTGGAAAAAACCCACAAAGCTACAGAAACATTAACTCTCACGTCAACTACAAAACAATGTCAATCCCCTCTTGTTACTGCAGTTTTAACTTATACTAATAGTCACAATGGCTAAAGGCACAAAGTAACTGTACATATAGTATTTCTGAAATACTTTGGCTTAACTGAATACGAGACTTTTGGTCTGTAACGCAGTAACAGTGATAGTGGATACAGGGTGCAAACTGCGCCAATAGGCAATTCACGACTACATTCTTACCTGAACCATCTTGAAAAACAAATAAGAAAACTACAGCAGACTTGGCATATTGCACGTTGTGTACTGTGATTCAAAGTGCTGCACCAATCTCATCAAGACTCTTCAAATTAAAAACAAGATTTTGTTTTTCCTTTTTCCTCCCTCTTCATCTTGTTCTGATCCGGTGAAATGGATGGCAGTATCTTAACTCTACCTCCTCCAAAATGACTAAACCTTGGAAATCCATCATCTGTCAAAGCACGGAGCAGCGCAAGCATAGTGCATGCTGACTTGGAATGCCCTGTTGGGAATGTTTGACTTTGCCTCCAGCGAGGTGGAGATGGTTTGGGTGTTGATGCTCTGGGGGCCGTTGGCAGTGGAGTGGCTGAGGTAGGAGGCAGGCAGGTGGTTTGGGGCTGCGACTGGCTGTGGAGCTTGCTGGGGGTACTGCGCATTTGTTCGGTTGAGGTACTGAGCTGAGGTGTGGTAAACTGTCTGACCCTGCTGCTGCTGCTGGTTGGGCTGCTGACACTTTTGCTTGTTGGCCTCTTTGACGTCACTGTCATGTGCACTGTGGAAAGAAGGGACAAAGAGTTGCACTGTTGATTAGCGAAAAGAGTCAGTGCTGCACACCGAGTGCTGATGTAAATCTCTTGTATGTGTAAGGTGTGTGCTTCTGTTGTGCTTTAGCTTCTTTTGTTCTGCTGTGCCATTGTGAGGCATCAGTGTCAAAACACTCTCAAAAACTGAACCGCAGCACCTAACTGTCCCAGGTCATTTTAATCAACCATGTTGAGCGTTCACTTTCATATTCAGCACATATACAAGTCAACTTTGTGCAAGCTTATTGTTAGATACGCACATGAGTAGTTTCTCTGTGCACGGGATTAGGTTCTCCCATGCATAGCCTGTGAGGCGCTGCAGTCGGGGTGGCCATGTAGGTGACAGGTGAAGGATCAGCCGTGAGGCGGCCACACACGCAGCAGCCACCAGTGAAGGTGCAAAACACAAAAAGAGATGATCTGAGGAGACAAAAAAAGGCCCAGATTTAACACCCAAAAAAGACCAATCCTCATTTTTAGATTTTTTCTTCATGAAAACAGACATTATGTCCAAAATGGAATTTAAAAACTGAGATTTGCTACAGTAACTGCATTATGGCTTAACAGGAACTACACTAGTTTGCTAAACCATCAGGCATCGATGCTACTTTGACAGACATTTCAAAAGACAAACAGACAAAGACCTAAAACATCCGTGCTAAGCTAAATACTAAGATAGCCAGCGTTTGCTAGCTTTAGCTATTGCTAGAACTGAATGTATTTTCTCAGTAACCCATTTATAACTTAAAATACCAGACTGAAAAATTTAAATATACATAGAACCAACATGCTATAAAGTAAGTTTCTTATTCAAATCATCTAAATTAGCATGTAGAATCTAATTATGATAGATAAGAGCCAAATTGTTGCTAACGCTAGATAGCCTTGGAAAGTAGAATTTAGACTGCCATTACTGCAGCTGTCATACTGTATTATTTTAGGATTCAAATTAATTTTAGAAGGATAAACACATAAAGAACAGTCATTTTCTCAATAGTCATGAATTACAATTAGAGTACATCTTCTCTTTAAAAAGCTAGCCAAGCAAACTCAAAGATCAACTTTTGTGAGTGGACACTGTTATTTTCCACTTGCATTTCCTTATTATTCTGAATGTGTAGGCATAAATGTATTATTTAAAAAAGCAGTTAGTGGAAAACTTTTAAAGGTAATATGGAAAGAGATGAGAAAGCAAACCTGTGATAAATAATTTAATTTAACTTTCCCTCAATGTTATAAGACAACATTAAAAAAATGTTAACTTTAAGTTTGAGATTTTAGTGCTATACAAGTGTTAGATTCATGTTAAAATATTGATAAAACCTCAAAGTGTGATGTCATTGCAGACACGGACAAGAAAATTCGCCCAAGCCTGCTAGGAGTACTGCACATTTGTCCGGTGTAGGTGCTGAATTGGGGGGTGGTAAACAGTGGTAAACGTTTTTTGAGCTGTTGTGGCTTGGGATGTGGCGTAATTGTTGGAATTGGTTCCAGACACCCTGCACTGAATATTTTGGAAACTGCTGATCTACTGGGATTTTCACATGTGACCATCTCTAAGAGGCACCAGTAACTCAAATAACCACTTGATGCAACGAAGGCATGCAGAAGAGCATCTCTGAATGCACAACACATTGAAACTGGAAACAGATGGACTACAGCAGCAGAAGACCACACCGGGTGCCACTCCTGCCAACTGAGAACAGGAAACCGAGGCGACTGAGAAAACATTCCCTTGGTTTAATGACTTTCAATTGTCGTTGCGGTGGTGGTTTAATGGTGTTGCAGATATGTTCTTGGTGCAATTTGGGGCCCTTATTACCAGTTTAGCATCGTTTTGCCTACCTGAGTAAAGTTGCTGACTGTACCCATGCCTTTATGGCTGCTCCCACCTGGAACAATGGCACATAACAAACTGGTTTCTTGGACACGACAGTGAATTTATGGTACTTATATGACCTCCACAGTCACCAGATCTAAGTGAATTAGAACACCTTAGGAATGTGGTGGAACAGGAGATTTGCACCATGGAGTAACTCTGTGATGCTATTATATCAACATATCAACAACCAAAATCTCTGAGGATTGTTTTCAGCACCATGTTGAAAGCGCCACAAAGATTTATGGCAGTTCTGAAGCCATATAATCCTACATATGAAACCATGTAGGAGTGAATTCACCAAAAAGGACTTTAAACTAAACCTCCATTTTAAAAAAATGAATAAACTCCTGCTTTAAAACGATGTAAAGTTATACGTTGGTATTTACATGTTAGAGCCTAATGTTTAAGGTTAGATATTTAAACTAACGTCCTCTGCAATACAATATTTCAAAATAATATTAGTAATTTGTTCTTTAATATCAGTTGAAATACCAGTGAAGTCCCACTGATCATCAGCAATGATGATCAGTGCTGTTTCAGTATTAACAGACGGTGCAAAACTGGTAAGCAACGTTGATTCAATTAAATGTAGGTTGACATACAAATGCTGATTTAATTGTTTCAACTACTGTTTGCTATCTGGATAGGCTCTGAGGAGCTTCTGATAACTGGAAAATCAACGTTATCAGCTCCACTAGAAACTGATAATGCTGATAAGCAAGATTGCACTGCACAAATACATCCAAAATGGATGGTACCTTGCAAGGAAACCTCCAGGAAGTAATCCACATATTTGGCCATGTATAGTTTAGTCTTTTCTAGGCATTTCATAGGCCAGCCATCATGCAGATCACCCTCATGGACCGCAATAGACAGGTAGTAGTCTGTAAAATGAGCCGCCGTAGGGAGGTACAGGTTCCACTGGAAAGTTTCCAACAGGAGCAGCTCCATGTGCAGTAAACCCTGCTTGGTCAGGACCAGGTTCATGGAGCTCATGCAACCCAGGTTGTTTAGTGTTTCCAGCTTCGGCACCCGGTCCTCCCTTTCCTCAAACTTACCTGTAAGCAAAGAACAATCACACGATCTGTCACGCCAGTGTGGACACTTACTAGTTGGATGTGTTGAAAAGTGAAGCTGCACACTTACTGGCCAAAAGAAGACACGAGAGCGAGACCATGTGAAGCTGCTGCACCGTGACGTCATAGCGGTCCATGAAGAGGTCCAGCAGGTAGACGGCCAGGTGCCTGGCCGTAGGACAGAGCCTGAAGCGGTTGCTGACGATGGCTATGAGGTCTGCGAAGTATCGCCTCAAGTTGAGCTGAGGGGACTGACCTTTGAAGGAAGGTAACTTGAGCTCCTATGGGACAACATGTTGTGTTTTGAGATTTCAAAAAGACACATCTTTCATTGTAACTGATGTAGACTTTAGGTTTATTCTGCTGTAGTCCTATGATATTACTCCAGCAGCAAGCAATTCGAAGCGGGCAAAAACAAGTTCATGCCTATTAAAATAAGGAATCAATATTGTTTTTAAAAAGTAACTCAGATTTCAAATGTGTGTTCAAAATGTGAAACAGCACGACAGAAGAAGTTACTGATTAATGAGAAGGATGACACTTCAGGTAACCTTTCTCATAGTTTTTGCATTATTTTTAGCAGCCACCACATTAATGATCCGGTGTGACTCACTTTGTATCGCAGCGCCTGGTATATATCTGCAGCAAGTTGTCCTTTCCACCATTGGTCCTCCAGCTCCATTTAATACAGTGCTTTGGAAACCTGGCAAAGGCAAAACATGGGAAAGACAGTTAATCAACTAAAACGTGTCTCAGAAACTGTAAGAGCACAGGAAAAAAAATGCCGCACAATGACACAAAATCTCCAAACACAGCCATGTCACTTTTCACGATAGCGGATCAGAAGTGGGCACAGTGAAGTCAATCATCTTTCTCTCACTACGTTTTTTCCTTCTTTTTCTGAGGTGAGAATGTGAAAAAAACGCGACTCCTGTCCAACCCAAAGCGAAGACTCACCCAGAGAGCACATGTAGTGAAATATTACGGGCAGTTTCACTGAAGAAAACTTCAATTCAAACTAGCCAAACAAGCTCTGCTCGCACTCATTGTTGTAACTGCGGAGAGTCGGCAACACGAGTCCAGCACAGTGTTGCCAACTCCTCAGTAAGGAAAATCGCTATTGGCTGTCCTAAAAGTCGCTAGAAGTCGCTAAATGACGTCATCACCTAATTTGCATAATTGGTCATGCTAATATAATTGTAACCTATGTTGTTGGAGAGAGAAATAACATCGTGGAAGAGACATAAAGTGAGTAAAAAACGTCCTAAATGCATTTAGAGTTTATTTAGAACTACAAATTAAATTTCTTTTAGCAATTATTGTTTTTTTTAATGTCACAATTCCAACCCTGCTCCTTTACCCGGGCTTGGACCGGCAAAAGTGATCCGAAATAGGCACTCTGGTGGAGTTACTTTGTGTGTGTGTGTTTATAAGTAGTTTTAAACCTTGTGATCCACAAAACAGCATAAGAGTAAAAGAGTAAAAGAAGAACTGACTGTGTTACAGCACCCGCTGCTTGTTGAGAGTAAAAGCGATACGCGCTTTCACGTCTTTTTTTAGCGACTTTTTAAAGAAAAAAAGTCGCTAGGGGGTCTGAAAACTCGCTAAATATAGCGACAAAGTCGCTAAGTTGGCAACACTGGTCCAGCAAACACTACTGGTGCGTTCAAGTGCTGTTCGGAAAGTTGCGACCCCTCGTGAACGACCAACCGAAAGACAGCTGGAAAAAACTGGTGGTGAAACATTACAACCACTACACTACACTACAACTAAAAAGACTTAGCTTGTAGCCGATAAAGTGCAAACGATGCGTGTTTTCAACTGAAAGATGTGCATTGTAAAACATTTTGGTGCAACATCTAACTGTTTAACGCAGTTTACCTGTGAGATTTTGTTTTTGATTATCACTTGAAAGCATCATTCCATTGTCTTTACAAGTACTGCACAGGTTGCAGCCAATTACAGATAAGCAACAACTGTCAACATCCAATCACTGCAAAGTCAGCTTAGCTGCTTTCCTATTGCAGCCAATAGTCAATAAATGGGAATGGCAACATCTAATTTGTGCCCACGTCCCAATATTGCAGTTTCTATAGGCTATCTATATTGAATTCTAAAAGGTTAAAACGGGCCAAACACAGCAAGCTAGTAAAAGAACAGTTTTCTAGCAGTTTCATTTTTTGTACTGTCCACATTTTTAGATAAACAATAAAGATCCATGGGAAGTGATTTGCTCATCATGCATTGCTTTGAAGCTGACAGCTGGTCCAGTTGGCCAGAGGCTCCGCTTGCCAACAGCCAAAAAAGGCAGGTGCTTGGGGCCCAACACCAGAAGAGGTCCCCCAAGTGCTGACAAACTTTAACCTACAGCAGTGTTAACCAGTGCCCTTGAATTAAAAGCAAACAAAAACAAAACTGCAGAGACAGTCAAAGAGACTCGACCTCTTTAGGGGGGCCCGATGTGACTCCACTGACTCCCACTGCAAGTTGGCCACAAGGCAAGACAGGTAACTGCTTAGTGGGCAATACTAGCAGGGTCTGGTTTACACTACAGCATGGCAACGTTGAAAGTTTGCAATTATACTCAGCACATTGGTCGTGTTGTGCACAAGCAGTGACGTCGCCACAACTCTTTACCATTTTTATCAGCGCTGGAGCATGAGCACTCAGTGCAGTATTCTCCTGAACGATAGGTCTTGGCACAAAAACTCTACTTAAGTACTGGTATAAAAGAGGGGAAGAAGTTAAACAAACCTAACGCCAACAGCAGAAGACACTTGACAAATGAAGAGTAGTTAAACAATGAAGGAAAAAGGGAAGGTGGAGAAAACAGGCAAGACAGTTGTGAGTGGAGGAGATAATGAGCCTAATGATGGTTAAATATAATGTGAAATAATTAATGCTGCTAGTCTAGACTGAACAGTAGGGAGAGACACTTGAATAAAGTCAATTTTTGCCTAGGGCCCCTGTAGGGCCCCTACAGATTCTAGCATCACCACTGTTTACTGCCAGGTCATATGTCCATCAGCAGTATCCTGTGTCATTTATAGTAGCTTCACTTCACATCTAAGTTGTTTGAAAACCCACCCACTTCTTGTCACTAACTTTTTTCTTTTTCTTATTCTCATAGATGTTTGACATGGGTTTACGTTCTCTGTTCTCAATTATTATATTATATTATATTATGTTATGTTATATTATATTATATTATATTATATTATATTATATTATATTATATTATATTATATTATATTAGTTTTAGAGAAACCCATATCCGTCTTATTTGTCTTGCTGTCTCACAGTAGTGCTGAGCCACTGTAACCATTCCTTCTAATCAGGTTGTTGGTTTCTAGGCTAGATGATATTGGTTTGTTCCTTTCTCTCACGAAAGTGAAAATATCAAGTGAAAGTAAAAACTAAAATAATGGGCCAACCCATCAGTGCAGCACATTCAATGAATGAAATATGGTGAAAATCTACTAAAAAGAAAATGCTCATTGAATTTACATGTGTGTCACGTGTGTTTGTGTACACAGCTGTGATAACAAATGTGAAAGTGATTCTTTTCTTTGTGGCTTCATTTACCTCACTGAGTTTTATCTACTCCCAGGAGAGTGTGATGACCTCTAAAAACTTACAATAGAAGAATAATTGTTTTTCCAATAAGTGTTCTAAATATTTTCTTGACTAATATATATATATATTATAACATACCATAATAGACCCATTTCTGTAATATACTTACATATCTATATTATTGCTAATATATATTGTAATATATCTATATCATGGCTAAAGCACTTCTGGATGGATGCAAACTGCATTTTGTTGCCCTGTACCTGTGACATGTCCAATGACAATAAAGTTGAATTCTATTCTATTCTATTCTATTCTATTCTATATATATATATGTACATTTAAAAAAAATCCCAGTGCAGGCAAAGTAATTCAATCAGTCATTTTTTGTAATGCAACTCCAAAATGGGTCAGTTTGTCCCAGAAACACAGGACCATTTAATTTAACCCAAATAGGTTAAAGTAACATCAGGTCCTCTATAACTTCAAGAGCAAGGGGAATTCTATGTAATGCACTTTTCCAGATTTTCCAGGTTAGCAGAAGAACTCATTTTAGTGATGATGGTGAGGGAAATTGATTTGATATATGTAAATAAGTGCATTCAGGCAGCAGTGCAGATTTTAGCTGGGGCTACAGAGGAATGTTGACTATTTGGAGCCATCAATGCTGGGGACAAGTTTTATCACGTGACTGTGGAAGATCAAAGAAGTGTCGACTCCCCGGTGGCTTCCCAGGGGCTGTGATAAGAATGCCGGTACAACTGACTGAGCCACACCTAGTCCTTATCTTGCAACAATGGATCAATAACTTGGAAGATAACATTTTAAAGGTTAACATTAACATCACTTAAGGCAACCTTTTTATTTTTTAAATATTGTCTGGCGCATAACGAGTTTACATTTTACAAGAAAACACCACACTGCTTCCATGATGCATTTAAATAATGGAAAGAGCAGTCTGGGAGTGTGGCTGCATGCAGGGGGTGAGGTTTAAGAGGATTGGTAATGCTAACCACTCTGTGGTAGATATTGCTGAGGCGGTGGGAAGCCGTCTTTATAAAGGATTGAAACTGTCTGTCAGGGGAAACGAATGGTGTCCTGGGTGGAGGGAGCCAGTGGCTTTCTTCTTCTTCTTCTTTGTTGTGTCATGCAGCTCCTACTTGGAGTACAGCTGACAGCTATTGTCTGGCTCAGCAGTGTGACCAAGCCACTGCAGAGTCTTTCAAAAAGCACATGGAGAGAAATGGCAGATGAATGTAAACAACCTTTAAGTTACTGATCCTATTTAAGGCTAGCATCATAAAGCTGTTTACTTCCTGGCATTGGTGTCTCAAAATAGGCAACATTCCTCTGGAGACCCAGCTAAAATCTGCAATGCTGCCCAGATGCATTCATTTAAACTCTGTTAGGGAGCCATTGTTCTGACGCTAAACAGCGTGGCAACTTTAAAATCTGAAAGTGATTTTTGTAAATTAATCATAAAGGACAGATGGCACAGTTTGGGTCGTGTCGGTGGTTTAGAAAGTGTGAATAGGGTCAACTCTGAAGAGTCAGCATTCTACTGTCTCATACTTTTAATACTTAAAAAGTCAGTCAGTAAAAGATAGCATACTAATTTGTACCTACACGAAGTCACTTATTAAAATCCCTACAGTGATTATGTCCATTTACAATTCAAATTAAAGAGTCTTATTAAAGATCGCCGAAAGGTCACAAGTGTGAATGAATCTACAGCCCATTAAGTAGCTGCAATAAAGGGTGTCACATTTGCTCCACTCCAGGCCCAGTGGTCAAATTTTATAGCTGCTATTGAACTCTAAGAAGCCCTTCACTGTGTGTTAATTAAATTTGTGAAGTGCTCCACAAACCCAAAGGATATAGCAGGCAGAGCAGAGGCAACCTAAACTTTCACTTCTTCAGTGTTTTGCAGTATCATAGACTCCATTCAACGCTGTACCTTCCATGGAATAACAAATACAAACATACCCCCGCTTGAGTCTGACTGAGGCTATCACCAGTTCAGATCTTTTTGTGTTGATTGACTACCACAGGGTTTTACTTCTTATACAAAACAAAACCGAAAGAAACAAAACCATCAGATTATACTTACATTGTGTAACATTCATAGACTTTTTTTCAGTCACTGTTAATTGTATACACAACACTTCATAGACATATAGACTGTCTACTGGATACCCAGTAGAAGTTAAAATCATGAATGAATCAATAATTATGATCGAAGAGATCTAAATACTTAAATAAAAAATATAAAGACACAAATTTCCTACATAGTTTTTATTTTCGTAATAATCCTCACCTTGCTTTTGGTCCATTCAAAAAGATTGATGTAGCCATCAATCAATAATTCTTAAAGTCCCATTTTAAAGACTTGAGTTGAGCATTTTCACAATTACCAACTTTCTATTTTGAAACTGGATGTGAGGAACAAGGTGTGGATGCGACTGTGAAATTGAGGACATTGCATAACTGTTGTATAACAACTTGTGGCTGTCGAATCATTCAAAAACTGCATAAAATAAAGTTCATAGCATATTCACTGTATTTGACACAGCATCCAAAACCAAGAGTAATGCCCAAATTTTTCATTTTTTGTTTAAAAAAAAACATAAATGGAAAAGTTGGCAGCACACTTTGGGGGCAGAAATGTAAACAATCTTTAAAACTGTGAAATTTTGCTGTGACTAGCCTGGGATTATTCTTCAATTCCTAGGGTGTCCTTGGTTTGAGTGATGTAAATGTCTTCATTGGATGGTGAGCGTGAAGGTCTGTGGAGATGTGACCACGTGGACTAATCTGTGAAGGTCCTATTTGGGGGCAGTTTAACAACTGGCTTCACTTTAATTCACTCCTGTGGAAAAATAATTCTAGAAATGTTCATGTTGGAAAGGACATGAACAGCTTCCTTAGAAGGTTATATTTACATAGACACTCATTGTATGGAAGCTCATAATAACATTTAAGACTACTCAGTGAAATTGTTACCGTCATACAAAATCCAGCATAGGAGGATGGGCTGCAGTAGTTAGCTGCGACCAGTTAATGTTGTTATTATTATTATTATTTTGCTAACAATTTTGGAAAATACGTGTTTTCATGTACGCCTTGTTATATTTCCACTATTTTCGGTTTTCAAGTCTTCTGCTAGTAGAAGTATTTTTTTAAAACTACGCTACATTAGCGCACTGAGAGCTGTTTTCCCCATTAAATCAGCTCGGCGTCTGTGCTTAGCTGTAGGCCCGGGACAGGACGGAGGCACCCGGCTAAAGGCTAAAAGCAGCTCAGAGGCTGTAATCCCCGGATGAAAAACCATCATGGCTGCCACTCGCTGAGCTGTCAAGCTCTCCACAAAAGAAAAGGTAAAAAAAAGAAAAAAAAGAAAAAAAAATTCAGAGACTACTAGTTAAACAGCTACGGCTTTATTAATGATTTATTCAACCGCTCGGGTCTTTGTGCAGTAAAAAGTCGACGCGAGAAGAATAAACGGATGCGGTGTAACTTTGTTGGCACGCTTTGTATCCCTCAAGTTATTCCGTCTTTGTAAGCTCTTGTGCGTCACGTTAATTCAAATCAGTTAAACGCCGCCTCAGTTTTAACAGTTAGCTTGGTCGCCAAATTAAAAACACTCCTGTTTGTGCGATAGCGGAGACACTCGGGTGCTACGGTTTTGTCTAACTTTATTCCCGAGGCGGTCGTTGTCTCTCTACAAAGCGAGTCTTGTCACTTTGTTGTGGTTAAGTCAAACTGCACAATGGCCGCGCAGCACCCCTCTGTTTAATCTGCTGAAAAGTGCTAGCTCAGTCTATTCTTGTTTATGTGCATCATTTATTTATTTTTTTGAGTCGAGAGGGATGTTTTTAGCTGCATCGCTTAGCATAGCACATATATGCTGGGTTTATGCAGCGCATGAAAGTTCGTAAATGGAGCAGGTGGGTTTCCTGCACCTGGTAGTCGTCAATAGTTTATTATTATTATTGATATTATTATTGTACCATATGTGTAATTTTACATTCAGGTAGACACAGCTCGGCCATGGCCAGCAACAGGTGGACTTGTATTAAATTAGGATGCAGAGCAGGACAGTGAATGCAGCAGCTGTAAAATGATGAAGTACAGAGAATAAAGCACAGTATGACCAAATTGCTTGTGTTTTTCTGCACTTTCAGAAATCTGGAAAACAACAAAATAAAACCATGGATTCGGTGGGTATCTGCACAGCTACATCTGCAGGAGATAATAAACAGCGTACCAACAATAAAAACAGAGACCGCCACAAACAGCTCCACCTCAGGAAGAATGCCGTTCAGCCCCTAGCTATGCAAAATGAAGATAAGCGTGGACCAAAAAAGATAGCAGAGGATTGGGAGCAGAGCACAGTGTGGCCTTCATCAAAGAAGCCCTCGCAGGAAGTGCCGCAAAGCCAGTGCGGGACAAATGACAGTGGGAATGCACTCCGGTTCACCTGCTCTCAGTGCAGTGACAATTTGGAATATGCTCCCAAAGACTTAATGAGACACTTTGAGGAAAAACACAGAGGGATCGCCCCAGTTTTTTCCTGTCATGTATGTAGTTTTAGCACAGACAAGTTCTCCTATCTTCAGGTCCACCTATTAAGCCACAAAGACACTTTTTCTAGCTGCAGCATATGCAATGATGACGTGAGACGCACAGGGCCTGAATTCAATGCTCACCTGACTGCGTATCACTGCCCAAATGGCAAATACTCATGTGAAATGTGCCAGAAATTCTCAACAGGTGATGTTGGAGTATTTTTAGAGCATGTGTATGTACATAATTTGGACCTGGAAGGAGCCGATGATCTGTTGGTGCACACAAAGGATGTGAATCAGCTATCAACTACTCAGAGGTTACACTGTCATCTCTGTGGCTTTGAGGCATCTCAGAAATGGTTGATAACTAAGCACATTAAGACTACCCATATGTGCCAGAATGGCAACCAGAAGAAAAAAAGGAAGGTGGTTCATTCTCTAGCAATACAACCAAATGATACAATCCCCAATGTGAAGCCCAGAACAAGAAGTGCAGTTAGGGAAATGCACTGGCTGACGCCGGACTGCCTTTCTCTGCCCGGGAAAGAATTCTTGGATAAATACTGCCATCTGTCAGATCCACAAACAACACTAGAGGAGACTCAACAATTTCTGATGAAATCTGTCGCAGGAGAAACCGGTGACCAGAAATGGACCAAGGCCCTGAAAACTGTTCTGTCAAACATCCCCCAAGATATAAATCTTCTCCCCATGCAGGAGAACAGCATCGTGTCATCAGATCTTACTGTCCTGACGCTGAAGAACAAGATAACTGTAGCTCAGAACGGTGCTGCTTACGGCAAAAGGTTGAAAACGGTGGCATCGTCAGATAAGGAAGCTGAAAGTGCTGCTGGCGATGCTCAGTGCGTGGTCAGCCAAAATGGATGTCACTCAACTTTGAACGAGTGTGCCCCGTGTCTGCATGCTGAAAATAAACTACATAATGATGTCTCGGCATCAGCCCACACTGAGCCAACGGAGTGCACTCGCATCCAGGAAAACCGAGAGAATCAGGAACTAAAGATTGTTCAGGAAACTGAAGAGCATATTAAAAATCTGGAGGGGCCTGTTTATGGTGATGGCAATCATGTTTCCAGTGATCTGAAGTTGACAAAGGAGGCTGAGGAGCAAATGCCCAAATATAAAGTCATGCCAAAAAACAAGAGGAAATGTCGACGACGTAAAAGGAAGACCAGGTTTAAAAAAGCAAATGAAAGGTCACCAGAGCTGTCCTTAAAGATAGTATTGAAAAAAAATCCTGTGAAGGACAAGCAGTGGGTGTCACAAACTTCTTTGTCCCCGTCAGAGGGCAGTGGTCAGCATGGACTGCAATATCCTCATACGGAAATGGAGGAGACTGTACAGATTCTCCAAACCGTGTGCCCATTAGAAGTACACCAGAAGGAATGGACCAAAGGTTCCGAGACTGAACTCTATGACCAATTTGAAGCCATTAGCTCAATTCCGCAATCAAAGCCAAAAGAGGACTTCACCTCAGGATGCACTGCAAAACCAACAAGTTCTAAAAATATGACTGCAAACACGCCAGATCTACGTGAAGGTTTGATTCCGGCACATCAAGAACTGGAAGGCGATGCAGAGAAATTGCTTAACTTTATGGAAGTTGACAAGAGCATTTCAGCCCTTTGGATGAGTCCAACAAATCCAAAGGCTGGGTCAGTGACTGAAGCAAGCCTTGAGAATATAGGGCTCGAGCCATCACAGAATGGCAGTCACTACCCTGAGTCGAATGAAGAGATGAGTTCTGCTGCTGATGGAGTGACTCCTCAAACCAGCACCCAGTCTTCCTCTATTTCCCAACCGGCTCTTCCAACACGTGGTAAAATTTGAATTTCTACTTTCTCTACATAAAATGTTTGAAGATTTAATTTCCAATGGCATTTTATTCCCAATATTTGAACTTTGAGTTGTAATTTTAAGTATGCTGAGTGTTTTTTACTTTTTATTTTGCAGGTAAGATAGATTCCTGCTGTGGCCCATCTGCAAAGCTGAGTGATCGGAGCATTGAAGGGATGAAATTTGGAGAAGTGCCTGTAGACTCCTTCACAAACATCCTCAACAAAAAACATTCACCTGCTGGTAAAGCCACCCAAGAAGAGCCCCCATCAGCCCCTGGCTGTCGGTGGCAGCCCGTCCCAAAAGATCTGGAGAGGACCTTGAAGTTGGTAGCCTTAAATCCCTCTCAGCTGGTAAAGCGTCCAACAGGAGACCAGCCTGTTGTAGTGCTAAATCATCCCGATGCTGACATCCCTGAGGTGGCCAGGATCATGGAAGTTGTGAACAGGTACAGAGGAGATGTGCAGAAGGTCATACTGTCACGCAGGACTCTGAGCGCGCTCTCGGCTTTGAGCGGCGAGCTCCCTGCGGCAGACGACCGAACGGATGGCCGAACGGAAGCCGCGGCCAACTCAGTGCAGGAAAGGTTCTCGTTGAAGTTCAAACTTCGCAGGCTGAGCAGGAAAAAGTACGAAATGGTGGGCGCGGTGTCTCCCAGCAGAGACGTCGTGACGAAGTTTCGCTGCTGGTTTTGCGGCAGGGTCTTCACCAGTCAGGAAATGTGGCTGGCCCACCGGCAGCGGCACCTGGTGGAGTGGAATAGGCCAAACTGTGAAAACTCTTAAATGTCGCACACACTGGATTTAAAAAAACAAAACAAAAAAACAACCCAAAGCAAACTAAAATAGTTTGGAAAAAGGTGAATTTGCAATATGAGAACGCAATAATGGAAACCGTTTTTATTTTTATGTCTTAAAGGTTTTTTTTTTTGGTTTTTTTTTGTTTTGTTTTTTTTGATAAGAATCAAGTCATGCTTCCTGGAGGGTTCACATTCTCAGGGTATTTTTACCTATTGTCTCTCCCACTCTGAGTAGCTTGATGCACCTCTTTTTGGAGATTAGTGATTATTTGTAAAGCCACAAGGAAGTGGCATTGATAATTTTGTTCTTTGTTCTTGTTTGTCTTATTGTCTACGCAATAGCTTTATTTAAGGTGACATAAGTACACTGTTGTATGAAATCTTTATAGAACACTGTAATATGTATATTTGCCATACCATCTGTTTTACGGATCAGTTTATGTACGGGTAGGCTATACAGTGTGGTAGCTGTAATATTTATGTTTTTTGGAATGGGTCACAGGGACCCACAAGTTACTCAGATAAACCAAAACTGTGTGTTTAAAAACAAACAAACAAACAAAAAAAAAAACCCAATAAGCTGTTTTATGAAACATTTATTTATGATACTTAGGTTTAGCCTTTAGGTGCTTCCTATATGCGTTTCCTCCCCAGGCCATTAGCAAAATAAGTGTATTTGCCTTTTTGTTTCCTTTTGTATAAACTCCAAATTATGTTCAAATATAGTATTAACTGCAAGAGAATATTTTGATGCATTCGTTCATGCAGTGGGAGCTAATACGCTGAGGACTACTTTCAAAACATACCTGTGTTGTGTCATGTTCAGTGACAAATTGAGTTCTTAAAAAAATCAAACCTAGATTTTTGAACTTAAATAGGCCTCGATGATCTGATCATGATTTTTTTTTTTTTTTTTAATGTAATTTTTTTGGTCCTCAGTACATTTCCTCTGTTGTGACTTGAAATGATGATAATCTTATCCTTTGATTGCACTATGAAAGCAGGATATACATTTCCCATTACCTCACCTTATCAGGCCGAAGCCTATGACAATCTCAACCGGTATCCTACTGTGGCTCGACATTTCCTCGTGCAGCCGTGATCCCTCAGTATTCACAGAGAGAAAAGTGTGCCTGCTGTCTTGTGTTTGTTTGTGTCTGACTATTGAATGGATGTATGTATATAAATTGTGCATGAATCTCCGTTTCATAAGTGTGAATAATTCTTTTTCAGTTTAGCTTCTGAGATTTATAATTGTACATAGTCCCGCTAGAGGTACAATATATTATATAACCTGAGAATTTTTCACAAAGTGCCTAGGAATTATTTTTATGCAACAAATGTACACGAGTGTGATAGCATTACATGTTGAAGAGAGAATAAATGGAACACTTTGTCAGTTCCTGGTGGCATTTTGTTGTGACTGAATATATGAGACAAGAAAAGTTTTTTTTATTAAAACCAAATAATACAACCTTGTAGAAATTGCTCCTTGAAGTATTGCTATCATAAACCTACTGCTTCCTGCTTCTTTCTGCTTACAGCAAAGCTGTCTCATTCCTTGATTCATTTTAAAACACTGTTTACCAACTGAGCATTAAAAAAAAAAAGTGAATAAAACATGAGTTTAAAAGTTCTCTGTGTCTGTGCTACTTCAGCTCTGCACGGCCAGCAGTGCAGGCAGGTCCAGCATGCAGTCCTGCTGACAATCAACCATTGAAGGAGGGGGAAAAGATAATGGGGCTGCTGCTCCTGCACAACATCCTAGCCACAGATTAAGGGTTAGGATGGGTTTGAATTTGTGTTGTCTGACTCACACGCTTGTTGAAATCCCATTGCGTGCTCCTGCGGTTTATTCTGAACCTGGTTGGTGTCCAGCTCAAAGTCCAGCTCTAGATGCATTCTAATATTCTATGTACATTATTTATGCCAATTTGGCAAGTTATAATTGTAGATTTACAGTTCGAGGTGTCATTGTGGACAATAGAAAAAGGATTGCTTTTCACACAGTTCTTAGTCAGTTTGGCAGAAATGCATACATAAAATCATATACAGTGTATAGTGTCAGACCGCTTGATACTGCATTGGTACTGCATTAGGTCAAAAGGAAAAAAAATTATCACAAGTGAGGAATTCTGTCAAGAAAAGTTCTCAGAAAATTGGGGAAAGACGATTCATTATCAGTGTAACACTGTGATGTCACATCACTCGCCAGGGTGTCAATCTAAATAATCTTTAACATAATGCGATGGAAGCTTCTGTGTTGCTGAGGTTCTCATGCACGCCCGCACTGGGTGACTCCTGTGCTTGTTTTGAAACAATCAAGCTCTGCACTCGGGTGTGTTTCAAACCTGCTTTTTTAAGTGACAGAGCAACAACCCCAGTGACCTCTGTAAAGTCTCACAGCAAACACAGTGGACCGAGTCGCTCGGCACCAATCACGCTGCTGTTTGGAGTCACCGAGGGTCGCCTAGGGCTTCACTGGGTAGCATAGCTTGGTGGCTTCCTTGGCATTGCTCTGACTGTCAATCAGCACCAGGGGGTTTCTCTGGTGGTTCTCAATGATCTTAGAGACGCTGCTGAAGTGCTGCAATGAGAGAAAAAACCCCCCAGAAAGGAGGATGTTCTGTTAGACTAAAGGAAAATGTTTACAGCATTAGGATGAGGCTTGAGACAATTTTAACCCTGTCCACCACTGTGTAGGTCTCTGTATCAGGACATGGCCATGTCTTTATGCATGCATGTTGATGCCATTTTTGAAAACGTATTTGAATGTGGCACATTTTACAACGATGCTGCCTAAAGACAAAAATATATCTATGCCCAAAATGCTGACTTAAAGTAATATAATTATATGCAAGTTTTTCATGTAGGTTTGTTACATAAGTATAATGTGAAATGCTACATTTAATGGAATCGATTCCGTTGATCAAGTCGAAGTAAAAGGTTCTTGAGCTTTGCTGGAGTTTTTTTTTTTTTTTTTTTAAATCTCATGCTGGCCAGATCTCATGATGAGCAGGATTTTGGAATTTTCATAAGACTCTCATATCATTGCTCTTTTTTTGGCCACAGACTTGTGGCACTATAAATTAATGGTAAGGGTAAATGGACTGGGACTTATGTGTTGCCTTTCTACTCAATTTAAGCAATCAAAACACTTTCTACAAGTGTAATTCACTCAGTCACACACATTCATACAGCTCTTATCTACGTATAAGAACCTTTTTCTAACATTTACACACAAACTCGATGCTTTGATTAATGGACTGCGGATTAACCTACCAACCTTCTGATTGGTAAGTGACCCACTCTACTATCTACTATCTAGCCACAGCGGCCCACATCACGAATCACTGGATGACCCTTTAGGTGAAAAAACCAGCTGATAGGTAGAAAGCGTTTTAATAATAATAATGATAATGTCTCCAGTTTGTCTATAGTGCCATAAAATATGAGTAAAGACTCCAGCTCACATAAGAACTGCAGTCTTGAATTGTAAATTACAGCGTCATTGGATTCTACCATTTCATTTATTGTATTTACTCCATAACTGCTTATGACTAAAAATGCCCTGGGGCCAAGTGAGAGTTAAATTAACTTGTTAAAAAAGGCTTTAATATGGGATCTTTCATTTAGGAAGTTTGTTTGCAGAAAGGTGATTTATTTTTTAAGCAGACAGTCATAGTGTTGTTGTTTCTTTAATATGAGTCTAATAATTATTAATAAAGCAGAGGACCTTCTTAATTCATAACACTACTGTTTAAATTGGACAATCTTTTTGGTTTATGAAAAAGGAATAATTTCCCCTCGGTTCTGCCTGACACACAAGAGTCCATGAGAGCTCACAAGCCAATATACCTCTAGTGCTGGTCCTAAGCCCAGATGAAAGGGTAGGGTTTCATCACCAGGAAAGACAGCCAGCACATAACCTGTGCCAAATCAGCTAGGCAGATCATTTGCTTGGGAAAAAAGGGAAAAGCCAAAAGTGCCTACCAACTGACTAAGGTCTCTTTTTCCAAGTCAGTCATTCTATATTCAAAACATTCCAACGGCGTTCACTGTTTCATTACTAAAAAGGAAGCAGTCAGAGAGCGCCAACCTCCACCAAGTCAGCACACTCGCTGGGCATTATTTACTTTTAAGGGAATAGCATCATATTTTTTCTATATTCATTTTGTTCTTTTTAAATGTACTTTTAAGTTAAGTTTAAATTTGCTGTAAAAGATTTTTCGGTGGAAACCTGTTTTACTATACTTGACAATTTTGAGTACGAGTTTGGCCCTACAATTAGTTTTTTTTCTTCATGTGGATATATTGCATGCATAGCATTCATTTCATTCTTTAGTAATAAAGTTGTGGGCATGAATAACTTGAGCTTGTTATATAATATCGTATTACAGTAGATTTCTAACTAGGCAAGTCATTCTCTTTCCCTTAACAATACTTTATTTATACTTTTTATTTTATGAAAGTTTGACCTTGTTGAAGAAGAGGTCCAAGGTCCAAAGTAACGTGATATTTAGAATCCCAATATACCAGCATCATTCCCTATATGTTGTCAATACAAACAATGGCAGAAAGAAACTGGTTTAAATAGCTCTATATAGACATATTATCACTTTGACCTTTAATTTATTGATCTTGAAGGAGAGTTCAGAGGTCAAATGTAACAAGATATTTTAAATCTTTATGAGGTACTGTTTATACGGTAAACATTGACAATACCCACCACATAAGGCTTTTTGGCAATTTGAGCAAAAAAATCATTAGCATAAATGTGTGTGAACGTTAGATAAAAAACGCTTACGTAGGAAAACGCACAGAAAAATATGCTTTTGTGAATGAGGCAAGTTGTATAAGGTGTTTAGGTAGTGTAGAAAAACACTATAAAAAATCAGTCCATTTACCATAAACACTGTAAGTAAGCAGAAAATTTCCAAACATTTTGAAAAGTAGACATTTAAATAACAAAATGAATTCTAACCGAATTCCCAGCTATAGCCATATTTCTTTAGCATTCACTCTACTAGTGTTGAGCATGCTTGCTATCCTCATCCTATTTAGAATTTCTTAAATGTGGGTTAAATAAGGCATAAAGTATATCTGTTTTTATGTATTGTACCAAGTAGTGCAGCAAATAGTAGTAAATAGTAAGTATTGTGGTATTTGCTACACTAATGTGTTACCTGTAAAGTATTGGCCACTTTTAGTGTCACAATTCTGACAAACAGCGGCCTAGACAGGCATAAAAGGCTCAGACCTATCAAAGACATATATTTACCTCTTCCCCTTTCTTCTCTCTTCCCAGAGCATACTGCTGAGTGCTTGGTATATAGCGGATCGGGATGTTGTACACTCTGCCATTGTAAAACACCACTAATGTATACGGCTGCTGTGCGTCATGACCAGAGCTCTTTCTCACCATAAACGCTCCGTCCTGAAACAGAAAAAGCTCACAGTCAAACCCAGATTACATAAATGACAGGTCAGCAGCTCTCTTTTCTCACCAATAAGATTCTCACTTTATTCGAGCGAAACAAGGCATCGTCAGCAGTTTTTCGGTCGCACCCGTTGGCATACCAGGGTTTCCTATAGATATCTGCATCCTGAAATAAAGTGAAGGGAAATGAGGGTTACAAATGTATTACGAAAAACATCTTTGCAGTCTACTGTTTTAAGAGCACACCTTATCTTGATCTCCTGTGTCATTTTCAGGAGGCTCTGCGAAAATAAACGGTAAGAATTTATGTCATTTTACATTGACGTGCAAAATTCCTGTGTACGTGGATGTGAGACACAAGGGGGGGAGCCGCACTTACTTGGGGAGGTAAACTGTGGAATAGGAATTCTGCAAGACAGAGTCCACAAACAGAGCAGACGTCAGTGAGTGCACAGTACAAAGCTGTGCTTAGAGACAGTTTTTACCACTTACTTTGGTCGCTGAAAGTCCAGCGTAAAAGCTTTTGGAGGAGTCTTCTGTTCATTATGAGCCAAAGGCAGTGTTTTGCCTTGAAAAATACAGACATGCTGAAATGAGCTTGCTTACTGTTTAGGTATAAGTAGAAAATAAAGACAATTTTTCAGTAATCAGCAGCTTATAAAAATTTGTCAAAAAGCAGTTTCAGTCTGTGTATTTAACCCCTTATAACTAGAATAGATTTAATGTGAAAAATCTGTAAATGACAACAAAATCTACTACACTCCAACTCGTCTGTCACTCTTATGCGCTGTCTGTGCTGCTTGTGTGCTTCTGCAATTAAGTGATAATGGGAAAGCAAGTGGAAACCACAGAGGAAATGAGACGTGTGCTAAAGCTGTGCACACAATTAGGGAAGCAGATTGCACTAATTGGCTGATTGTCCAGTGTTTATTAAAGGCTCAGTCAGGTGTGGCTAATAATGGGAGTTAATTAAAACACTTACTTTCAAAGTCCTTTGCTTTTAAATCTGGCCTCTGGAATGAAAGTCATATTTAGTATTTCTTTCACCGTCATCAGTGAACGTGAGTAATGTTGTCAGGCATGAGTGTATTATATGAAAAACTAGACATTTAATCAGATAATTATAATATTCTAGCATTGTGTGCATTGCTTTCATTTAAATTAAATTCCTACCGGTCCTAGAGGTGGTTTTGGTGACCTCCTGTGGAAAACAATGAAATGATCACTTATTCTATTCTTTGAGCTCATAGCTTTATGTTAACTGGAATCTTGTTAGGGTAAGTGAAGCTTACTCTCTGGGTATAGGTTTAGGTTTAGGTAGAGGTGGAGGACGATTCCTCCCAGGACCTAGAAGAGCAAATACAAAGCAGTTATATGAGTGCATTACTGGGTACCCTATACAGTATAAATGCTAGTTATCAATGTCAGTATTTTTGAAATTGTAAATTAGTCATTCCATCGTAGAAAAGTGGTTTGTCACTTGAGAGTGGCGTTCTTTACACCACTGCATCTGACGCTTTTTACTTGGCCTGATCTTGACTAATACGAATGACCTGAACTGCAACCTTTGATCCTGTTTGTGGTGTAATACCTTTTGTAGCAGTTCAATGGATTAACTTACAGATAGTAAGGATTACAGCTGTACTCCTTAAAAGGTTTGTGCTTCAACTTTGTTGAGTGAAAGTCTAGTATCATATCAGTATGTTATCAGCACTGGTCAACATTTATTTGCGTCTGTAACTGTACCATGTTTGGGTGTAGCTTTCTACTGAGCTTGCTAGTGTTAGCTTAGCACTCAAGCCACCTGTATAAATATGGAAAGTTCTGGCCCTAAAAACCAACGTGGCAGCAGCCAAAATGCAAAAATTCAAAATTTGTTCATAAAGGTCACAAAGACCTGAAAGCCCACTGATGACAACCAAAGTGCACATTGACAGAATTATTTCCATAGCTAAGAAGCAGCCCTTATTTACACTCTGTAGGCGGTGTAACATTGGAAAATTGTAAATTCAAGAGACACCTTCATTAATGCAAATACAGTGGGTTACAACAAAGTGCTAACCTTTGGCTACACTAAAGAACAAGAAGGCCAGATCATACTTGCCAGAAAATATCTAAAAGAGCCTGCACAGCACTAAAATCAGTTATTTGGACAGATGAAACCGGGATTAATTCGTATAAGAAAGATCAGAAGAGAAAAGTATGAAGAAGGAGAGAAACAGCTGGGATCCAAGCATGCCACATAATTTTTCATACTTGGGGGAGGCAATGTTATGGCATGGTCATGTATGGCTGCCAGTGGAAATGGGTCACTAGTGTTTTTTGATGATGTGACTACTGATAGAAGTAACAGGATGGATTGTGATGTGTAGAGGACTGGCAATACTCTGAGATTGAGCCAAATGGTAAAAAACACCTCACAGTGCAAATGGATAATCACCCAAACCATACTGCAAAAGCAACTCAAGAGGTTCTCAAGGCAAAAACTTGGTATATTCTTCGAACGTCAAGTGAGTTGCATGATCCCAACCTAATAAAGCATTTTTTTTCAGTTACTTAAGATAGATCAGAGTGAAAAAAATGAACAAATAGGCAACAAATTGCAGTAGCAAAGCATCTTAAAGGAATAAACACAGCATTTGGTGATGTTCATGGTTTCTAGCCTAATGGGAGGTACTAAATTAAGGATTTTCATCCAAGTATTAAAAACAATTCTTGCACATAAAAAGAGTTTTTCCAAACAATTTTGGGTGCTTGAAATAAATTATGTATAAAAATTGCTCTAATTCTTAAATTCTTACTTAATATAACTCTTTTGTAAAAAACCTTGAATGCACTTTAACATATTTATTGTTTGGTTTAAAATCCATTGTGGTGGCGTACAGAGGCAAAACTACAAAATGTGTTGCTCTGTCCAATAAGTTATATATACCTAACACAGTGTGCATACAAGCAGAGAAATCAGTACGGTTTGTTCATAATGATACAGAGCAGGAGACCTTATCATAAAAGGGAACACCTAATCTAAAACTCCATCACTTTGATAAGCAGTGAAACATTTCCAAGGTCTTTCAGGTGAACCCTGCCACAGCAATAGTACTAGCACATAGTACTGGCCTTTCTGACCAAATAGTTCTTTAATTTTATTTCATACTCACTATCATCTGGATCGCAAACTTCATATTCATCCCCATCAGTTATCTCCTGGACCTGCATAATAACAACACCAATCCATTGGTATCCTTCTTAATGTCCAGTATCTTTTATGTGCCTTAAAAATTTGTAATCACTTACATGCGTGGGAGATTTCCTCATGGCCACCCTAAAAAACAACAAGAAGAAAAAGAAATCCCCAAAACATCACTATACATCAAATATTAGAATAGAATGTAATGACAAAGTAATGGTCATGCCATAATTTGAGTCTTGGTAGTCGTACCTGGGGCTGGGTTTTGGTGGCAAAGATGGTGAGTGTTTTGCTGGGGTTGGACATAATCTAAAAGAAAAATCCAAGGAAATGATTAATAGTTGCAGTCAAAATAATTTCCAAATACTGTTATTTATTTGTTATTTATAACAAATACTTTATAACAGAGTGCTCAGATAATTTACTCAAGTAAAAGTACCAATATTAAATAAAAGGGGAATTAATGCTCTATATTTAACATCATATTTAAGTAAAAGTACAAGTGTATTAGCCATACAGTTAAATTTAGTATAAACAATTCCTTGGAGAATTAGGCATTAGTGATACATACGCCTGGTTAGTTTTTAGAGTTAAAAAACAGTTTTATTTCTTTGGGGCTTGAAGGATAGCAAGGTTAGGAACACTGATTTAACATTTAACCACTTGTTATAATATTGAGTGCATGTACTGAAAAAGTAAAAGTGTTACAAAAACATGGCAATAAAAAAACTACTATCTAAGCATCTTAATATTACACTTATATACAGTGCTTGAGTAAATTTACTTTGTTATATTCCACCACTGATTTGGACATCTGTCTACATGAATGAATGTAACTCTGGAAAGTATTAAACTAACCTGCTTCCTGGATGAGCTGGAGAATTGTCCTGTGAGGGTAGCATAAAATGCAAACAGTGTTCAGCTTCAAGTATTCAAGTATTCATGTAAAAAAATGTGTAATTACATTTTACATAAACGTCCTACCTCTTTGTCAGGAACTTCATAGAAATCTGAAAAATAACCACAGCATCAATTAGGCAGGCAGAACCAAAAAAGCCACCTTTTGGTGCTGGTTTACATCTGCCTCTTCGGCTGCTTTTTAACTATCCTTTGCATTTGCATGCATTTACTAATAACCTGTTAAATACAAGAGTCACGACAGAGCCGGGACTTCTTTTTTGTTCTTGCCTTTAGGCTGGAAAAGCAGATTGACGCAGTTGTGTGTAGTTTGCATGGAAGGTGCCAAGTAAAACTGTGAAAAAAGTGACACTTAAACCAGAAAAAGAATTTACCATTTACCACTGCTCAGCTAATCGTTAGCGTTTGCAGACAAATCGACTTCTTACATGCAAACTATGGGTCACCGCAGCAATCTCCTATCGACTAAATTACTCACAAGGTTTTTTGTGCAGCACTTCTTTCCCTTGTGGGGAGTGGTTTTATTAAAACCAATATTGTGGACAACTCTGAAGCAACTACATCATGTGAGATACACGCCTCTATTCAGAGGATAACCATGAGATGCGTTTGTTTCATTACACTCTAAGATTTTATAACTTTTCATCTGAATCCTCCCTTAGTTATGCTGCAATAGGTGTAGGCTGCTGGGGGATTCCCATGATGCACAGGTCTGTGCACTCAGTCATACTTGTTATTAATCTCTCTTCCACAGCATGTCTTTTATCCTGTCTTCCTTCTCTCACCCCGGCTGGTCGCAGCAGATGGCCGCCCCTCCCTGAGCCTGGTTCTGCCGGAGGTTTCTTCCTGTTAAAAGGGAGTTTTTCCTTCCCAATGATGCCAAAGTGCTTGCTCATAGGGGGTCATATGATTGTTGGGTTTTTCTCTGTATATATTATTGTAGGGGCTACCTTACAATATAAAGCACCTTGAGGTGACTGTTGTGTGATTTGGCGCTGTATAAATAAAACTGAATTGAATTGAACGGAACTGAATCTAGTGCATAGTGAGGCTCTAATTTTAATTAGCTTGATAATTTAGTTTACAAAACACATGCAAAACTTGTTTACTACTAAAAAAAATATAGTAAGATAGAACAACAAAGCAGCCTAGCCTCTAATCGCTAACGTTTCGACAAGGGCCCAAACTAATGTTTTTGCAACAAGAGGTAATAGCACACTACATGTTGTCAAGCTGACATTAGTGTTTACCAGCAGATTCTAAACAAGTGCAAAATCATTTACACTTTTGTTGCATCATCGCATGAGTAAAGTCCCATGACAATGAGGTGCACAGTTTGCACCGCTGCGACTTTACAGCTGGGCTTCGTTCACGATGTTAGTAAAGCACAGCCTAACTGCTTGCACATGTAAAATGTTTTCACTCAGCAAAGAATGTACGTTGCACTGGGCGCAAACCGTTTTAACCCATTAATCTTGCTTTGTAGTACAGTGGTCCCTCGGTATAATGTGGTTCACCTTTCGCGGCTTCGCTGTTTCGCAGATTTTTTTTGTGTAATTTTGTATGTTTTTTTCTTTTTTTTTCTTTTTTTTTTCTTTCTTTCTTTTTTTTTTTTAACAGCACATTGTATTCTGCGTTCTGATTGGCTATAGACCATTGTCAGTCAATCTCCCCCGTGCCGTGTCTCCTGCACAGTACAGGATGAGTCCAGCTTGTCAAATTTACATAAATCTTAATAAGCTAGCAGTGTGACTTGGAAGTGCTGTACTGTATGTTTGTAAGTCTTCTCCCCAACAAACAACAATGTTGACAAAATGTTTTGCACCGTCAAAGACAACCGTGGGGGCCTTTGGTTTCATTCTATAATACTGGACTTATTTTTCTACCAAGGTTTGAACTTTGAAAGTGTTTAAACAAGAGAGAAAAGTGTGAAAATGTTCATGCCTGTCTGAGAAAAGTGTATAAAGTGTGTAGTGAGGGGTTTTACAGCCTTAAAACATCTATAATAATTGTAAAAAATAAAGTTGGCTACTTCGCGGATTTCACCTATAGCAGGTTATTTTTAGAACGTAACCCCCGCGATAAACGAGGGACCACTGTACACCCCTCTGACCATATGCTTTACCCACCGGGACTCGGAGTCCGCTCTGGTAACTTGGGAAGGTCTCTTGTAGCTTTGTTCCCACTGTTCCCTGCGTATGAGGAAAGGCATAGAAAGGATTGTTATCATTTTTCCTGTGACTATTTGTATTTTATGTTTTTTTCTCATTGAATTCAAATTCCAGTTGCTATTCAGCATATTGCAAAGCACAGATCTTTTTTTTCTTCTCTATGTTCAGACTTGTAGCTTACTGCTAGTAGCATTCTCTGAAGGTTCTATATAGTTGTCATCGACATCTGGATTTATGTAGTCCTCCTAAAAAGCAACAGAGGCAACATCCCCACATTCGTTGGAAGATATTTTAGAATATGTAGTGAAATGTAACTGAAATGTCACACCAAAGTGGCCTTACTTCATCACTTCCCACGTTCGGGGGTTCAGGGGGTAGCTCTTTGAACTTAGTTGGGCGGAGGGGCTTCTTGGGTGGCCGCTTGGGTGGGCTGTCTGAAAAGGAGAAGCAGAACCAGAAAAAGGGACATCATTTGCATGAAGACAGCTTGGTGCATTGCGACTCAATGTGTGTTTGTAACACTTCTGCAGAAAGGTAGGGATGACTGCCAAAGAGTGAGTTTCAAGGCTATAGAAACTTTATAAAAAGAACTCAACATTGCGTAAATTTTCAAGTGTCATCAGTGAAACTAAAAAAAAGCAAAGAAAAAAAAAGTGTGTATTTATAGTGACAAAAAAGGTAAGTTCTATTAAAACAACAAAGGTCAAATGACTACTGACCGACATACTCGCCCCTTGGGAAGGAACCAGAGGGAAGTGCGGTGAAGACTCTGTGGCTAGGAGGAGGTTCGTAGCTGTCATCATCACGTGGATCCTCATATGTGTCATTGTCCTGGAATAAACACGCTTTTAATAGCAAGTGTATCAGCAAGTATAACAATCATTTAAAATGAGCATTTTTCTAACTTACATAATCAGAATCCGACAGATGATCGTCGCTTTCCCTGTGGTCATCTGTAAACACAGAGGTTTAAGGCATTTTCGTAACAAAGAGGAAGAAATCAAGATGTGTAAACGCAATCCTTGCAATTGTTGCTGTTATTAAAGCCAAATTTCTAAAAAAAAGTAAAACCTGGCAACCAACGAAACTCAGCAGGTGTTAGAGCACAATTTTAGAATAAAACCTCAAAACTCAGTGTTTCTGTTGTGGAGCCAGTGATGTGTGTCTCCTCACCTCTTGAACTGTAGAGTAAATTCTGTCAGTCGTTTAAAATGATGCAATTTTATCATTCTGTATTTTTACACTTTACTGACTTTTTTGTGTAAGTTTTATGCAATTAAGCAACGAGGTTATCAAGCCAACATCTGAAAGCAGGTGATTTGACTGAGCTGCAGTTTGTTTAATAGTAAATTTGTACCTTTAAGCATGGACACGGAGGCAAAAAATCAAAGATGTAAGTTAAAAAATAATAATCCAGCCTAATGACTTGTAATTCAAATGTAAACTTTTATGTCTATTGTGGTGATAGAGTTCAGGAAGTTATTTCATAGAAAGCTAGCAGTTATTGGCAAATCAAAACTGGAGAGTGATAGCTAACTTCTCTTCTTTCAAAATGTCAAATTTGTGTTTCTAGAGTTAAAAATACACATGGCTGTGTGTGTACAGATTGATTTCTTTAAAAGTTTCCATTCCTACAGTTGCACAAAGGAGACACGTGGGACAAAGTCTGAAACCCCCACACTGTACAAAAAAATAAAAATCCCGTCCAAGATCATCAGAAGTCAAAAGACACTTTATGAGTCTTAATGAGATGAGTCAGAAAGGTCAAAGTTATTTTTTTTGTAGCAAGTGTCCCATTGATGTCTCTGTACTGGGATAAGAATAACACAAGGAGCCCCCCTCAGGTGAATCTTTGTGCCCTGTACAGACGTAGATTACACTGACGTGTAACTCCTTCAGTGTACTGTATGGGCTAATGACTCAGTTCTTACCTCTGTAGTCTCTTGCCGGCACTGTGGGCACCGGTTTGTTTGTCAGCCTGTCACACACACACACACACACACACACACGCTGTCATTAGACGACTCGACAGTGAAACAAAGTGCACTTTCAAATAATAAAGCAGAATCATTGAACACTTCAACTTAAGCAAATGTGTGTTCACTTCATGAAGGCTGTCAAACCACAAAAGGATGACACGCACAAATGCAGTCAGCAGTCTTTTTCGCACATAAGACATGAGTTGAATAAATGGCCTTTGTGTGTCAGTTTCTATCCTTGGCGTGTTTTGAGGGGACTCATTTCAGGAAAGGAAAGTGAGAGCGATGCCATCTGTTTTAGTTATTTTTGCTTTGCGTCTCTTTTTCCAACGGTTGTGAAAGAGGAATCGACGTTCTCCACTGGTGCATGTACACAAACCGCATGGACTTTTTTTTTTTTTTGCTTTTAGTTCACCAGGCTTTTTTTTTCTTTGACTGTAGCAGGACAGATAAATTGAACAACTATGTAACTTTCCCATGCAGAAAATCAAAGCTTTCATTCTAAGAAACTGACCTTTTTAGTTTATTCAGGAAGCTGCCATCATTTTTCTTGATATCTTGAACAATCTTCTGAAGCTGCCTGGAAAGCAAACATAAGGTTTCATACAAAACACAAATCATAAATGAATGCAGTTGTACATGCACATGTAATTTGTCTTGTTTCTCAGCTTAAAAAAGTACTTTCTAAAGAAGCATTCACATAAGTTCCTCATTTCACTTTTCAGCCAGGGTTTAAATGCATTTTGCTGAATAAACTAAAAGTCTAGATAAAGTCTATCTGGACATTTTTGTAGTTTTACAGTGTTTGTAATCAATTGCAGGACATATTACCAAGCAGAACATAAAAAATAAATACATTAAAAAATCATAGCTTTGTTTTTCTTTTTTTTGTTGCTAATTATACTCCTTGTGCATTTGAAACAAACCAAAAATTGGCTTAAAGCAACAACGCTCACGCAAAAGTTACAACAAAACCCAGCTTCTTACCGGATCTTTGCTGTGGCAGGAGCAGCCAGTTTACCTAACGTATCCATGTTCATGTTTGATCCAAAAGTTTACATTTTACGGGCCACATTCCTGTCATGCAGTAAAGGTCGACTGCCGAATTGTTCGCAGAATTGTAAAGGAACCCTGCCTTTGTTTAGTCACGTCCTTCTCACACAGGGGAGGGAATTTGCTTGAGCCACCTCTTTCAGACAAATCACTTCTCTTTTCCACTCCCCTTCCACACACACACACACACACACACACACACACACACACACACACACACACACACACACACACTCAAAAATAGGTTTCAGTGGCTATACTTTCAGCAGCCCTCTTACATCACATCTGTCTTGACTTACTTCAATTCCACCCTTCCAAGCACTGATATTTTACCAACTGCAGATATATAGATTCATATATAGGAAATTTCTAGAGAATGACTTCGAGTTCGGTATGTTATACAACAGATCGAAAGGTGACTTAGAACTTGCCACAATTACACGTAAAACTCTGCTAACTTCCTCTAACAGTGATGTTTTATTATTTAACACTCTGTTTCAAGTAATACATATTTGTTAATCTATGTCTAACTTATGCTTTTAGCATTAAAAATGATCTGTTGTTAAGGTCACTGTGTCGTGGAAAGTACCATGTTGTAACCCTGTTCTATGAAGAAGGAGAAGAAAAATAACAAGTATGCTGACTCTCATGTTGACCTGGAAGGAAGTTGATTTACTACAGCATGTATGCAATCATCATGGGAATTTCTTTTCTCGGTTTTTGTTTTGCTAAAGAAACGTCTACTCTGCCTTTAATCGCAGTCAGAGGAAGATGTAATATGAGGAAGTTGTGCATGGTAAGAAAATACCAAGAAGTAAAGAGACAACTTTGGACTTTTAAGGTAATATCTAAACAGATCTCGCAATGAGAAAAGAAGCCTTTAGTCAGCATGCTGTATGACGACAGTCATACCATATGCTGGAAATGAATGTGAAACGGATAACTTCTACTCATCAGACACTTCCAGACACACAGACACTGCAGATGGCAACACATCCATGCAATTGTGCCACTCCACCAGATCCCAAAGGTGCTCTTTTGGATTGAGAGCTGTGACTGTGGAGGCCATCTGAATACAGTGTCTTGTTCAACAAACCAGTTTGAAATGATTTAGTAACTTGCTGGGAACAGCCATCAGAAGATGAGTAGACTGTGGTAACAATGTGAGGCCACAGCCAACCTGAGTATTGATGTCAGCAACGATACTCAAGTAGGCTGTGGCATTCAAACGATGGTGAGCTGCAAAAGCCCCAAAGAAGCCAAGAAAATATCTGACACGTCATCATTACACCACCTCTAGCCTGAACCAGGCAGGACGGATCCATGACCTTACCATCTGAATGCACACCTCGCTTGGTACGATTTGTTAATTAAGTTACAGTTACCTTTCTATCAGCTCAAATCTCTGACCTCTGGCATTGAGTTGTTGAGTTTTCACCAAGAGACGGCCTGTCACACAGGTTCTTGCTTTTGGACCATTCTCTGTAAACCCTGGAGATGGTTGTGTGGGAAAAGCGCAGTTGAGCAGCAGTTTCTCAAATAGTCAGACCCTCCTGATCTGACACCAACAACCACAGAAACACTTGAATAACCTTTCTTCCCCATTTGAATACACTAGCTGAACTTCAGCAGGATATCTTGAATACCTAAATGCTTTGAGTTGCTGCCATGCGATTGGCTGTTTCAACATTTGTGGTAGCACGCAGTTGTACCAGTGAGTGTATAAAAATATATGCGAACACAGTATGAGATATTTAGTCTCCTGTCACTTCACCATTGTCACCTTTTTCTTTCTATATACAGAAGCGTGTGTCCATTTCATGTTACATAACATGTGAAAGTGTTGCAAAAAGTGGCTTTTCAGATTGGATTTTGTGTACTCTGAATCATACTGTGCATAGTGTGAACCTACAAACTGCACAGTGCTGCTTTTTTCTAAGTAACTTTATGGTTTGACAAGTGAATGAGTAATGGGATAAAAGAAAATAAAAGACCAAGTAAGTTCAGGGCTTCCAGTTTTACATTTGAATTTGTAGTTGCCATTTTTACCAGTTTTATTGGTAAATAAAATATTTACAGTGTGCGAATATCTGGAGACACTCTTCATTTCTTTATAGTTTGCAAGGAAAGAAGAGCAGCAATTTATGGAAACAAGTGCAAACATATGGAAACACAGTATATAAGGCAAAGCAGTTTGAACAATTCTAATCTACATGGGGTGGCTGTAGCTCAGGTGGCAGAGCCACTAATCAGAAGGTCAGTGGTTCGATCCCAGGCTGCCTCCTGGCTGCATGCCAAATATCCTTGGGCAAGATACTAACCCCATGTTTGCCTGCTGGTGGTGGTCAGAGGGCCCGGTGGCACCAGTGTCCGGCAGCCTCGCCTCTGTCAGTACAATGTAGCTTGCCATTGCCAATGGGTGAATGACTGAATGTAGTGTAAAGTGCTTTGGGGTCCTTAGGGACTGAGTAAAGCGCTATACAAATGCAGACCATTTAATTGGTATGACCGCCTTTATTTATTTATTTTTTTTCAAAGAAAAAAGCAGGAACTCTCTTAAGCAAACTTGCATGTCATTCTTTTTAAGTAGTATTCAAGAATAGTTCTCCAGGTGTCTTGAAGGACATTCAAAGCTCTTCTTTGTCTGCTTCTTGTTCCGTTCTCTGTCAAGATGATCCCACACGGTTTCAATAATGTGGAGGTCCGGGCTCTGGGGAGGCCAATCCATGACTCATAGTGTGTTTTCTAACCCAGTGATGCATCAGCTTCGGTGGACACACTGTACACTCACAGTGAAATATGCCAAGTTTTCTTTTTACCTAATAGGTCTTTGGAAATCACCTTCTTGGTGCAAAAGTACTATTTTAACGCTGTCAAACTGCGTTATTTTTGGCATTTCTTGGTATATTTCACTAAACAAATGGGAAGAAATTGTCTATTTTTGTTGCTAATGTTTAAAGAATGTCTAAAAATGCAGATTTAAATTGGCTATTTGCTAAGTTGTGTTTTTTTTCAGCTCATGACTTTTGTACATGCTGTCAAAATGATGAGATAAATATTTTTACATTTCACTCTAAGATTTAAGTACAATATGTTGTATTTATGTTACAATATTTGCATTTTCCATTGGCACAGAAATAAAAATTCTATGATAAATAAATAAGTAACTGAGTGGAGATGTGGAGTAAGTTTCACTTAGATTTTAATAATGCATAATTTTCAAGAAACGCGTATTAATTAATTTTTTTTTTTTAATTTTTTTTTTTTTTTACAGATCATAGATGGGTAATGGTAATAATGATATGAGCATGCCGGCTGAAATGAGTAATTGTAGCTTAATGGTGTCTGTTTATGTCACACACACATGCACACTCGGGAATACATTAACGGGTACATACCATACAAACAAGAACACACATGCAGCCAAATGTGCAGGTGCAGCCAAAGACCCTAACTTCCCTAAACACATCTGTGCACGTACACAAATCCAGTGGAAACCAGCTGTACGTGAGCACACACACAAATATTGTAATTTCATTTCTGCTCCTTCTCTTATTTACACATGAATATAAGCAGATCTGGTGCAGTCACACTTGGAGTCTACCGCTTCTATAGGTCAGTCTTTTAATGTCTAATTTTGGTTGGCCTGGGTGACTTGTAGCCTTGGTTTCCTGTACTTACTGACAGGAGGGGCAACCAGTGTGGTTTTCTGCTAATGTAGCCCATCTGCAATAAGGTTTGATGTGCTCTGTGATCAGACACGCACTCCTACACACTTTGTAATGAGTGGTTAAGTAGTTGCGGTTACCTTCCTTAATACAAATTTTATTTGTCGCACACAGTACAACATATATTGAACATGTAGTGAAGTGCTTGTGTCCGAGCTGCAGACAGGCTGCGCCATTCCAGGGCTTTTAGCACGGGGCTCTAGCAGGACCCTTACTGGATACCAGGAGGGAACCGAACTTGTGACTCCCACTCCAAAGTGGTGTAGTCTTACCACTACACTTCCCAGCTAAAGGCTGCTCCAGGTGAGGCTCGAACTCACAACCTCGGCATTGCTTTGCAGTGTACTGTCATATAAGTACCGCGCGCTAACCGATTGCGCCACTGGAGCTTCCTGTCAGCGGAAAGCAGTCTGACCAGTCAGACTTTGCTTTAGTAAAGCAGCTTTTTTTGGCACCATGCCACATTCAAACTTAATTACATCAAATTTCCTCCTATTTCTGATCCTCAGTTTGAACTTCATTGGACCATCCTGACCATGCCTACCTGCTTAAATGCACAAAGTTGCTGCCCATGCAATCAGCTAATGAGATATTAGAGTTAATGAGCAGTCGAACAGGCGTACCTAATCAAATGGCCAGCGAGTGTGTAACAAGGTAAAGGAATAACAATACAAATGATTATAACACCTTTGCTGTTATGTGCTGTTGTTGTGAAATGTTTTGTAGCTCTGGACAGAGAGATCAGTCAGCCTGTGGTTTGTTTTGTCACACTGCAGCAGCGACAATAAAAAGAAATGAGAGACAACGAGAACTGAAGGACAGAGACGGGGCGAAAAAAAAAAGGAGGATATGATTGAGGGGTGTGATGACAGAGGTACGAGGGTGTTACTTACGGCTGGTGGATGAGACTAAACTTGCTCATGTCACTTTCACTCAGGTTCTGAAAGAACATCAGAGAAATCAACTGTTAAAAAAATGTGACAGGATGGGAGGAAAATAAGAGACTACAGAGATCACAGATCGCTGTGATTCCTTTCAGCAGAGATGATACGGCAAGAATGTCACCTTTACTGGAGCAGAAGAGACACGAATGCATTACCTCTTTAGAAACAAAAGATGGCAGCATCTCACTTAGGGCCTTATTTGGAGGCACATGTGCTCAAACTTCACTGTAGCTCAAAAAAGGGCACAGTTTAGCCACATTCAGACACACTAACCTAAAAGTGCTGTTGGCAACATACTGCAGTAATTTCACAGGGAAGCTGTGGTCTGAGCGTCTTGCTCATGTGCCCAAATATTTAGTAACACAGGAGTAACATATTTTTTTTACTAACAGAGTGTTTGTATAATAATTAATTCTAAACTAAAAGCTGATAGAAAATAATTTTTGAAATCAACATTAAATGAACGTTGGCCGTTTTCTGTTTTGTAAATGAAAGTCGTCGACCTTCAGGTTTGGCTCGCTCGTCTTAATACAAACAAATCCCGACCATATTATCATATTACCCAATTTTCTAAATGATCTCACATTTCAAAAAAAGTTTAGCCGACTGCGTGCTGCATTGTATTACAATTTTTTTTGTCGTATTCATAATGTCTGTGTGGCAGTAAGGCGTTTGTGATTTGTAAATGAAAGGAAAATGATTACCATAAAATATGCAACAAATCCCGCTAAATTATGTATTCCCCTCTTCATTCATAATTCATTGCTCCAGGTCGTTACTTGCTCTGTCTCTCTTCCGTTTTAAATTTGCTGTAATGTAATGAGGATCCACGGCCACAAATGTTTGGGAAAAGTTGTGAAATTTAGTTTGCAAGACGTCACGTGACCCGACGGAGGCGTGTCATAACAGGCTGTAATATAAAGCGTCTTAATTTAACGTAAGAATAACGTATAATTGGTCCTTTATTCAATAAGTAAGACGTGAAACCTGTGTAATGATATGCTGTTAAGCTGATTAAACAGTAGCTGTTTATTTATAAGAGAAATTCCACAGGGAGGGGAGTTAGTAATTCAGCTCACACTACCTTGATGTGTGTGTTTCGGTTGAACAAAAAGCCGCATTACCTCTAGGAATAAGCCCATAGCATAGCGGAAGCACTTTAAGACAGAGATTGGGATGTAATCATCTGTAAATTTAAAAGTGAGATCACTTAATATGAAAGACTGTGCCTCCTTCAAAGTACTGAACCTTGCCCTCGCAGATACACCCTTGATCATCACGCAGACTTACAGGAAGAAGAAAAAAACATCTGTATAAAATCAGACTTAGCCTTTTGACACCGAATGAAATATAAAATAGTCTGCCCCAGTGGATACTCAGGCACTGCTCACACAGTGAATTATTTATAGGAGTGTCTGTGCTTGTTCAAATGAGACACAACAGCTCTACAAGGTGCATCCGTTCCTTTTCTTCCAGTAGGCCCAGAGTCCACGTTTTATCATTTTAAAAATGCTCACGGTCACACTGCAGTGGTTTACATGCTTTTAGATCTGCCATCAGGCCTGTTAGTAAATGTGAATGGGGCATTTTTCCTTTTCCCAGTCTTCTTTTAAACCATTTTTTCATTGTCATGATGTGACATTTTTAACCTTGACGATACTGATAGTAGCATTAGCAAGATAAAGGCTATATCTGAAATTACTTCCCTGTGCAGTCATTCATGTTTATGTAATAAACCAAAGTGAGTAGAGATTTTAGCTTTCATTTGTAGAAGTAGTTTGTTTTTAAACAGGGACAAGTATGTCACATGCAGCACACCACAGCATTTATAGTCTAACCTAGTTTGTAATGGCCCAGCCCTCAAAATCAATACCATTCACAATCTATATAATAAATACACACATTAAAGAGGTGAAACTGCTAAAAAGGTGGAGAGCATGTGTAAAGCAAACAAGCCAAGCAGGCCTGACAAAAACCAACCCTAGGGCGGGTTTTTTCTCGTAAGATAAATAAGGAAATTTTCCAACTGTTATTTAAATGTGACTCAAAACTACTGATGGTAATAAACACATTAAAATCACAGAATATCCCACTGGAAAGTCTACATTGGGTCATTGTGAAATCTTAGTTTCACCCTAAACCAGGTGCACAGACGACCACTATTCTTGTTTCTGTTCATGAGTGGTTTGCTGTCGGAGTGGCAAACAGCAAGGGCAAGGGTCTGACGCACAGAACATTTGTTAATACTTCTTGTTGAAACGAGTTTCATTTCACGATAGAGAGAACAGCTTCGCAGCTACACGGCCACAAAATTACCCCTCGGTTCTTTCACGGCAGCTGCACAAGGTCTCATGACTGTCATTAGGTGAGAGACTTCCCACATGTTCACAAATCTACACTGGATGTAGACAAGCTAATTCTGGTTTAAGGTGTTTTTCCTGCTTTGTGGCTCTGTTATCCATTACGAGGCAGCTGTGTCAAAATTCAAATTAGATTCAGTGAGGCTAAAGAATTACTGCTTATTACGCTGAGGATATATTATTGCAGAGTGCAGATTTTATTATTGCAGATTTTTAAGGCCAACGGCAAAGCAGAAATATACACTGCTTCCCCATATACAAGTCACTTTATTAGGTACAGCTGCTCTTTAACAGGTGGAAATGGGAGCATCGCATTACGGACATGAAGCTGTGATACTATGTCAGTATGGATTAAAATCTCTGAGGTATGTTTCCAGCACAAGACACTTCTGAATGCAAAAGGCAATCCAACCCCGCACCTAATAAAGTGGCAACTAAATGCATATGTGCTATATGTGCTTCATAGGAAGCATCTGCAATGGAAGCACATGGTTTTTTTTTTCGAGGGGCCTTCGTTTGTAATGTCAATGTGATACACAGAAGCTGAAAGTGGCTTCCCCACATAGCCGCCACACACAGGCGGCATTACAGAGATGGAAGCTGACAGTTCTTTTGATCTTCTGCTTCTACATATCGCTTTTAACCTGTCTACCTGTGTGAGCGAATGTGGCATCAAAAAGACAGAGATTACCTTTATCCGCGCTGCGCTGACTGTCTGTCATTCCTCTCCATACTGTATTATACAGCCATCCACCGCTCGAATAAAACTGTTTTTCTTTTCTCACCTTTCATTCTTACCGCTAAATCGTGACCACGCGTTGTGGGTGCAATGTGAATAAGATGCATTCGAGCCAGGAGCTGACGATGACGTTGCCATATGAAAGCAGTTCAGATCTGTGTTGCTCACTTTTTTTAAATGGATTTTATGACCTTTGCTCCAGCCACTGTACATTACATGAATATGTAAAATAAGCCAAAGGCAATGCTCAGCAGAAGCATGCTCGCTGGATGACATTCAGATACCAAAGTGCAGGCCCTGCTCTGCTTCTGGACACACGCTGAGCTCCAGATGAGTCAAAAATAACTTATTACAAATGTTTCCTCTTCTTTGCTGGATTTTAAAAACCCATAGAAGAGGCAAACAATGCCTTTAAAAATTCTCCTTTTATTAATAATTAGTCCTTTCAGTGATGTCACTGGAGTGTTAACAACACTGCAGTTGTTGTCAAATGTGATTTTAGGTTAACACAGGCAAACACAACCCCTTCAAACAATACAAAAACGTATATTTGCAGGCGGGTCGGTTTTTCAGAAGCACACTGATGATTCAACCACTGAATCTTTAAAACGGTTGCTCTTGTAAAATAAAAGGAAGTGACATTACACTGCCAGGGGCAATTTCAGGATGTTTGTCAAAAATAGAAGAGGAACTGGATAGTTGCAATGGGCAGCGTCACTCGTAGTAGAGAAAGTAACAGAGCACCATCTGCTGGATTTTGTCAACTGAAAATCCAAACAAAACCTTTCTCAAAGACACAAATGTCTTTACAGTAAAGACTTTTTTCAGATATTTTCCAAATATATGTATCCATGAAATTTCCCCTTGTGGGACTAATAAAGGTATATCAATCAATCAATCAATCAATTCTGTCAAACACAGACAACTTTATACACTTTCTGTAAGCATGCTCATAAACACCAGTGAACATTTAGTGTCATAACTCTTCCGTAACTTTCCAGATCTGAAAGGTGAAGCTTCTGCATTCTTTATCATTACCAGTAGGGGGCAACCTCTCTGGTTGTATGACAAAGACTGGTTGTCTATAGGAAAAGGATTCCACTAATCATTCCAGAAAACAGTTTCCTGACTGTGCTGTAGTATAACTTGTGAGTTAGAAATCTTCTCAGTTACATCATGGACTTTTTCTAAATTATGGCTACTTGTAGAGCCAATACTGCTTCAGGATGGGGCCACCTTGTGGTTGACAGCAGTGCCCAGAGTTTTCTTGCTCATCACATCCCACTTCACTGTGACAGCCAACATGCTTAAAGCCTTCACAAACTAGCAGGTGTCCATATTTTATATACAGTCATAACAGCCTAACATCAGCTTGCTAATATATTCCAGTAGCAATGCTAACAAGCTGATACTGATGGGAGCATTTGATTGGAGGAACAACCAGAAGGTAATCAAACCACAAATATCTGTACTATAGAGCTTAAAATAGCAGATTATATAACATTTTGCATTATATACAGTCTATTATTTGTGCAAATTGCTTACATATGCTACATAATAGTTAAAAATGCCAACCTGCCTGTTTGAGCAAATTATAAAGTCAAGAGCAAAACAAAGTCCTCTATTGACACAGAATATTTGCTGCAAATTTCATGCCCGTGCACCCAGTTGTTGCTGAGCTACTTTGCTCTGAACCACAAATGTCAACCTCCTCTTGTGGCACTGGAGAAAAAGTTAGAGGTTTACAAAAGTCAGCATGATTCAGCCTCTGAGGACGCCGAACAGCAGAAGGAAATTTCATCCAAAAGCGATCCATCGAGAAGCTGGTTGGGGATTTTAGGTTATAGATCAAAATCCTTTGCTGCAGTAAAAATACTGAATAAAAAAAAATAATCAACTAGACCAAAAAAAAAGCTTAAAAGTTTGACTGGGGAATGTCTGTCAGACACCGCAACCTTGAAGCTAGTTAAACTAAAAAGCTGGGCAGCCATTCAATAAAAGCATGGGTTTACTTAAGCGTGCACTGGCTGGATCCGTAGCTAAGGAGATCTATCAATCGATACACATACTGTATGTATATGTATATTTCAGATCGGTGCTGTTAATGTGCACATCAAAGCCTCTGCTCTGAAGTATTAATCAATTTGACTGATAAAAATCCGCATCTTTTTTTTTTTTTAACTATGCAGGCCAAACACTTCAGTGATGCAATATCCCACCTAAAGTGGAGTTAGCTCAGGGTCATTGAATAATGAATAGGCGACTAGGCCGCTGCTCTAATTTAGAGCGTGGCAAGAAGTGTGCATAAGCGTCCACTTAAAAGATGCATATGAATGAAAGCTTCTTCAGGCTTGCCAGTGTGTGGGAGGTTTTTACTGAAGTATTATAAAGATCCCCAAAACACCAAATATTAGGGAGTTATAAACCCTCACTTCAGTTATTTGCTGCATAAAATCCTCTTTAAACAGCGTTCCCCCTCATGACTGAAGCAGATTTAGAGATACTTACTTAAGTAAGTGGGGATTACAGCTTTATTAGCCATGAGACTCATTTCACACTCCTTACTCTCTCCCGAACAGGGGCACTCAGCTGCGCTCATTTTGGCAGCCTGCTTCTCGGTAACTATGAGAAAGGCCTCAGAGATTGTACACACGGTGTGGATGATGGAGACAGAGCAGCGAGGGTGAAACCAAAGCAGAAGTTACAACAGATACACAGACTTCCACATTAGCAGGGCCACAGTTTACACAAAGAGCAAGTGTGGAAAGTAATGCAACCGGCTTTAGTCATGTTTCGTATCCTGTGAACTCTCCTGTTTGTCAACTTGAAGCGTGCTTTTAGATTCATAGTAAAAGTGTGTTCGTCAGTCAAGTCAAGCAGTGACATTTTAACAAGAAAATAATAAAAAAATGTCTGCCAGAGTAACAGAGAGAGTGAGAGTTTTACAAATAAACCAACCTCAACTGATTCTTTTTGTGTGTGTGTGTGTTTTCTAGCAAAATGGCATAAACAGCTCGAGGAAATGTAATTATTCTGCTGCTGTTAATGTCATAATCACAATAATAACAACTGCTCGCCAGGATTTGACCATTTTAATTAGAATAACAAACTGAACACAACCACAACCCTGATATGATCCTGGGTGGATTAGTAGATTATGTAACTGCGTGGGAGAAAGAGCCATTTCTGGATTATTCAGGTACAAATGAGGAAAGACTCACCAGAAATCTCTGTCCATTAATTTTCAGTCTGTTTACGGTGACAGCACATTCTTGCATATTATTCTGAGGAGAGTAAATATATCCATTCACTACTTTTAAATTGCTAATTACACACACTTATTGAAACAACCAAACATTTAACTTCCAGTCATCTAATGTCCTGGTCTTACTTTAACACTTTAGCTGCTAATTTGCATTAACATTAACATTATACATGACCCTCAGAATGAAGTGGTGAATATTTAAACTATGACAAAACACAAGCATCTCTCCCATTTCCAGTGGACTCACCTTATACAGTAAGAAGGCTACTTTTGCCTGGTCCCACCCCTCGCACTCCTCTCTGGACGGCAGGTTCATTTCTGTCTCTACAGGGAACCTCTGAGCACGAGTGTGCTTTTAGAAGTACAGTAATAGACTGACCCGTCACGCACTGCGGCTCTAGCGCAGCTTCAGCAGGGAGAAGTACACACAGGGAGGTCACCTCATTATAACCAACACACGTTTCCCGTCTCTCTCTCTCTCTCTCTTAACCCATAAGTGGTGTGGCAATTCATGTCTTCTTAAAATTTTAAAATTGTCCCATAGAATACAATGAGCCATTAACAAATAGGGAAGCGGAGACTTCCTCGTTCTATATAAATACTTCTGAAACAAAAGTTTCATAACAGTGGGACTTAATTTTTACATCCTAGCTCATGCCTGCTTCATTTATGGTTAAAGGATGTAATCCACTCTGCGTTTATTTTGATTTCAGGGGGTGATCGTATTTCACTCATGAGGCTCTTTAGGTTGCATTATTCTCTGAGGAAAGATGGCCATATATAGAGTGCATTCCTTCATTCAGCTTTTTTTGGAAACTTTGATAAGTTTAAGTTAACCTAATTACGTTTTTTTTATATATATATATATATATATATATATATATATATATATATATATATATATATATATATTTTTTTTTTTAAATGATACTTTCAGGTCAGACATCACTACTTGCCATCCTACCAATGCCATTTGACTAGAGTGCAGTTACTCTTGCAATGCAAAGTGATATCAGATGAGGACACGGGCAGAACAAGTGGTGGAATGTAACTTAATAGAGCCTGCTGCTAATATTTGCTATTTGCATGATACACTGTATTGCCATATTTGTTCATCTGCCTTCACATGCATATGAACTTCAGTAACATCCTATTTTTAAACCATAGGGTTTGCAGCTATAACAGCTGACAACCAAACCCAGACTCGTCCTTCAGATTGCCAGATGAAGATACGTGATTCATCACTTCAGAGAACATCTCTCCACTGCTCTAGATTCCAGTGGTGGCGTTCTTTGTGCCACTGCATCTGACGGTTTGCATTGGGCTTGGTAATGTAAGGCTTGGATGCAGCTGCTCGGCCATCAAAACCCATTCCAGGAAGCTCCATACGCACTGCTCTTGAGCTTTTAAAGACTTGTGTAGCTTTTTCAGTATGTTTTAACCATTTTTAACATTTTTTTAGGAGCAGCAGAGCAGTGTAGTTAAAAAATTCTGGTAAACTGACTATACTGTTGTCTTAGCAGAAAGAACAAATGGACAAAGTTAAAACGAGCTTTAAGCTAAATGGAGCATGTATCCCAGGGGTCGGCAACCCGCGGCTCTGGAGCCGCATGCGGCTCTTTAGTCCTTATTTTGCGGCTCCGGGTGGTTTGGGAAAATAGAAGAAGTATTTAGCTGAAGTGCATTTTATTTGTGTTCTTTTTTTTTAACTTGTAGTTCTAAATTGGAAGATTATTGTGATTTTGAAATATAAAAATAAAATGATATCTTATTATTTTTTTCATCGCTCAAAATAAGCGTCACACTCGCGGAAGCCGGTGTACCCGCCGAAACGCGAGACTTTCAACCCCAGATAGGCCGATTATGGATCTTCGGATCCACATTATGTCGGCAGCTGTTCTCCACCATGAACTATGTTAAAAAACAAACACCGCTCCCGCCTCACAGATGACAGCTTACAGTCCTGCGTAAAGATGAAAGCCCCGATTTGCAGACGCTGTGCGCCGAGGTTTGAGACCAGAAGTCTCATTGTAAACATATCACTGCAGACCTGACGATGTTTGCATGAACATGCTTTTCAGCATCTCTTTATTGACCACTTTTCACACGCGGTTGCTGTACGCATACAGCCGGCTGTAGCTTTTCAGCTCACAGCCCGACAACACAAGAGCAGAGAGAGCACAGGCTTTAAGGCGGCGAGGCGCGATTGCGGGTGCCGCTCAGGTGCGTCCGACTCCCATGCTGCGGCACTGCAGACCACGCCCCGCCACACACATTAACAAGGTAAAACAGATATTTAGGCAGAATTTTGCAAATATCCTTTTTTTTTTTAACGGCATAGTGCTTTTTTTCCAATTACTTTTTAAAAGTCAGGTCAAGGCTCCAAAAGCCCACAGGCGATATAAGGGTGGCGGCTCACAACAGTTTTTGTTTGCTACACGGATCCTTTTAGTTCAGCTGGGTGTCTTTCCTTTTGTTATATTTCTTTAAGAGTTTAAAATGTGTTAATTACATAAATAAAATGTAATTTTCTCTGTAGCACTTCATGGATTACATAAGCAACACACCTTAGTTGCTCTGTGGATTCTTTTAAAAAGCAGTTAAAAACTTTTATGTTCAAACAAGCCTTTTGTTGATCTACGTATTTTATATTCTTTACATTATTTACATTTGATCTTTTACATTGTGTATAATGTCTATTGATTGTATTGTTTATTTTAATATTTGTGTACAGCGCTTTGTGACTGCCTGTCTGTGAAAAGTGCTTAATAAATAAACTTTACTTACTTTAGTTGTCCGCACAAAGCACAAAAAACAATATATACAGTGTTATCTTCATTTTAGATTTCAAAAAGTATTTGCGGCTCCCAGTGTTTTCTTTTGCGTGGAAACCGGGTCCAAGTGGCTCTTTGGATGTTAAAGGTTGCAGACCCCTGATGTATCCCATCCTGCCTTGTATCAAGGGCTCAGGGTGGTAGTGAAATGTTGTGGGGAATATTTTCCTGGTACTCTTTGGACCCTTTAGTGTCAACTGAGCATCGTTCAAAGGCCAAAGCCTACCTGGGTATTACTGCATACGCTGTCCATGCATGCACCCATCTTCTGATGGTTCTAACAATGCACATGTCACCACAAAGTGCATCATGTCAAACTGGTATCTTGAAACTTTACTGTTAAGTAAAAGTTGCCAAAAGTTGGCTGTATTTCTTTTGATTCCAGTATTGTACGTGAAATTTCTTTGAGCACAGCATGCGTTGTTTGAATATTTGTGTGCTTGTAATGACTTATTATAGTCTAATGAGACTATAAAACCCCAACACAACTCTTAAAGTTGTACTAATTTTAAAACATACACAACATAAATGTCATTATTTTCATCTTCAAAGTTGTAGTAAACGGCCTCAGGGCACAAAAAAAGAAATAAATAAAAAAAAAATCAAGATATGACTGTCACTTTGTCCTTTCTAAATGGCACTGAATATGCACCATAATTGTAATTATCAGACAATTTTCTCTTGCACCCACAGAGCTACTCAAGAAAGGTGGAAGAGAAATTGGATTCATTGCTCGTGCAACGATTGCTGCTGGCAGTGTGAGAGCCATTCGTCTTAGTGATAGAATTTCATCGGTCTCACGTTTGGATGGGGGCCAGCACCCTCATATACAACTGACTGATTGGGATGGCGGATGGGTGGGGGTAAACAGTCAAACAATTAGTGGCGTCTGCCCCGTGACACCCGTTAACCCCCAGAACTTCGCGGTAATGAGATCTGTGTAATAATTTCTGTGTAGCAGACAGAAACAAGGTGTGCTTATTAAAGTGACGAAATGAACAGAGGCTGTGGTAATTAGATGTAGAATAAAGGCCTGTAATGATTTCATCACCCTCGCCTAAATCAACAAATCATTGCTGTTTGGTCTACTGAAGCAGATCCATTATTGCAGATAATTACAGCAAAGACCTGCTGAAACCTTTTCTTTTACATTCCTGACCGCCATAGCACAGGAATCATAACAACAGGAGACAACGGCTCATGCTGTAATTACCTCTTGGGAAACAAAAGGAATAGATGAATTCAGCTGATTAAATCTTTTTTCAGTCTGCATTTCTGTCCGATCCATATGCAGCCGTATTCCCCGGATAAACGCTCCTAATCATCAACGGCTTGCGTATACAGTACCTGAGTGTGTGCAAAGGCCGTGCACGAGCTTGCGGGCTCTCCGGGGAAATGCCCACAAAGGCTCTCATTTTTAGGCAGTAAGCTAATTAAAGCGGCAGAGCAGATGGTGCAGGCTTGGTCCGGCCATAATGAGACGGTGAGTGGCGAGACGAACTGGACATGGCAGGACAGCTGTGAGGGGTTTATGAGGTGACCAGAATTCAGGCGTCTCCCAGGAGCGAGAGGCCTCGCTGGCAGTCGAGAGGAGCAGAATTTAAAGTCCATGAAAACTTTATGAGCAGCTTTTTAAGAAGAAGAAGAAGAAGCAGCAGCTACTGGATCAGTAATTGTTTACTTCCTCCAAGTGTGTGTTGGTTGAAAATACTTCACTGGAAATGAGTAATACCACGTCAGCACAGTGTTTTTCAAAAAAAAGAAAAAAAATTATTATTTTTTCTCTCGCTCACATCCTCAATCACTCGATCTTGGCAGGTGGTTTTTGGTAAACACCAAATCCTCAACACCTGTTGCCAGAGGCTTTTCCTGTCTGCCAGCTCTCACCAACTCTGCTCCCAAATATTAAAAAAAAAAAGAGAGAGAGAGACACACAAGTGAAAAAAACAACTGCGCCATTACCAAAGTAGGTGTTTCTTTTTTTTTCCTGGATGGAAGTTAAGTGGCGCACAACAATACCGACACAAACTCACAAAAGCGGCGATTCCTAGAGGTGCAGAAATACTTTGGAGAGCTCATCTCAGAGATGTTCCACGCTCCTATTGTGCCTCGCGCGAGGAAGAGGTCAAGGCCGGCCGAAGCAAGCGCTCCCAGGCGTGAAGGGGTGAAGTTTGAGGATGTCAGGCTGTACCTGGTGGAGAGGAAAATGGGCCGCAGCAGGAGAAGCTTTCTGACCGAGCTGGCCAGGTCAAAGGGCTTTATTGTGGAAGACGTCCTCAGGTTTGGGAACCAAAAAAAAGCTTGCCATTTGTGTCATTCACAGACTTAGCAAGGCTTGCCACCTAAAAGCTTTTCTCAATGTGAAGCTGAAAAGAGCTTTAATGTAAGGGGAGGAGGGGAGTGGGTACACCTTTATTTGCTGGGTTTGTATTTCCTGGAAGCAAACAGACTGGTTTGATCTGGCAGTTGACTTTTGAGGCCTCTAGTTTAACCCTAGAAGCATTCAGCAGAAGCATTTTCGGGCAGTCAAGCTTATGACTTCAAAATTAAATACTTTCCATGCCTACAAAAAGTTTTATTATAGTCTGAAAAAAAAAAACAATTAAAATTTTGTGGAATAATTGCCTGTGCTCAGAATTTTTGACTGATCCGAGTGGGAAAAACATGCCTGGACTTCAACACTGAGACATCCAAAATTACTTTTTGGCACTTTTCTGCAAACTTCTTTTTTTCTTAGAAGCTATGGCCCAATTAGCTAAATAGAGAGCGACTATTGTCTCATGAATAGTTAATTAAGAAGGGTTAGGGCATCCATCCTGCCTCCTCTTCACCTTAGTGGATTTCCCCCCCCTGAGCCATTACTCACAGCTCCACACATAAATACGTTAAAAGCAGGGGGAAGAAATTGGCTAAACCAGCTGCAGCTTGTTGGCAGCCAGAGAACTACAAACAATAGAAGAAAGGTAACAGAGCACACGCAAACTTTTTAATGAGTTTGGTGAAAGTTTTTTTTTTTTTTGTTAAGTCTCACTTAAGAAGAGATGTTCTGTGAGCTTGTTCCTTGGGATGATGATTCATCTATTGCGCGGTAATTACAGACGCAGCGTGCCTCCGTCGTTTTTTCTGCCTCTAATTGAAAGTATCTTTTTAAAGTCCCAAACTGTGAGCACAGCAGAAGTCCTCCGCTTGACACCAGAGATGCTTTAGAGTCAGGCTTCTTTGTTAACGCAACATCCCGTTATTTAGATGTCGACTTTGTTTTCAGTGCTGGGCGTTAAGCTCAGAGTTTGAGCTCCTCTGGTGAGCAGGTGTTTTTGTTTGTGTTTTTCATTGCTTTGCTTTCATGGAAAGTGAGGGCAATTCCTCCTTCTAAGTTAACATTAGCTCAAGGTTGGAAAATGGTTGAAGTTGAGCATATGATGTAGGGTGTATGTACAGGGTTTAGGCAAAGGGTCCCCATGAGTATGCTATAACCAGCATAAGAGCCTGTGTGTGTTTGTGCGCGAGACAGAGAGAGAGTGTTTAAATGCGTGTCTAAGTGGGCCTGCCAGCCGTGCACCAGCTTGGCCATGGCAGCATTCCCAGAAACACAGCTTGAGCGCTCCTACGGTTACACTTGGCTTGATACAATTGTTTGAAACCAACGACAGGAAGTAGAGCGTGCCCGCCTCAAACTGACATTAATTCTGCAAGCCGACAAAACTGCTATCAGCTGCAGTTTGATAGCAACACCTCACGTGCCTAGTCTTACACACGTTATAGGCAGACTGCCTCCAGCATATGGTCAGATGCACTGCCTGCTTTCCTCCGAGCATAAAGGAACATGCTCGTACACGCACACGCACAATCACACGACGCACATACACACAAGTTTCCACATTGTATGAATTTCAAGGCCCGCGCGCATGAACATGGATCAAAATATTGACATGTTTGTCCTGGGTGACTGATGAGCTGCATTACATGCTGTTTCGCAAATGGGAACACACACACACACACACACACACACACACACACACACACACACACACACACACACACACACACACACACACACACACACATACTTACCCCATTAGTTTAGGTCATAGGCACCATGACCAAACGCTTTGTTTTCTGAGGAATGATGTTTTATCCTTGAATTTGTCACAGCAGTTAGATATGATGTTGGATGTGACTGTACACATGAGCCTTTGGTGCAGCTGCTGTAAAACAAAAATCAGTGGCAGGGAATTAAAAACATTTAGCTCAATATGCATCAATATTTATCGTATGCTCGTGTTCTAACATATGTTACCCAAGTTCCACTACTAATTATTCCCTCCCACTGAACCTTCATTCCCAATGCAAGCCGTACCTCAACACCCACATCAAGCTAGCAAGCTAGCAATCACTTCGCGGGCCACCTTCACATTCTTTTTATTACTTTTTTTGTGGACACTAACACATTTATTCATTTATTTGTTTTCTCTGTACACTACCACACTGGATTTTAAATCAAACAATTTGTATGTAATTGAATTTGAGAATTTTTACCTTCAAGCAACAAAAGCGCTATATTAGCTGTGCTGTTTAAGACTTACCACCACTTTCATAGGCTCAAAAGTAATTGGACAATGGTTTGGGCAGTTGCAACTGAGATTTACCAGAATGGGGAAAGGTGAAAGGTATGGAAAAGGAGAGAAACGTCTCATGATCTGAAGCATAACACATTATCTGTTAAGAATGGTAAGGGTATAGAAATGGCATGTACGGCTAGCATGTGAAACTGGGCCTCCAGTGTTTCTTGATGATGTGGCTGCTGATACAAGGTAGCAGGAGGAATTCTGTGTACATGGCTATACTGCAGTTTTGCAGTATAGCCAAAACTGCAGTATAGCACTTTTGTGTCAAAACTACAAAAGTTGTGTCAACGTCCAAAAACATATGGACATAAAGGAATGGAGGAGCATCCACGATGCATGGAGGTGGTGATGGCAGCTGGGTTGAGTGTAGTCTCTTTTTAAAAGTTATTGTCATACAACTACATATATCATGTGTGTTCTTGAAATGCACTTTGGAAGTCATAGTTGGCTTGGTCAATTACTATGCTTCTCTCCAGTTTTTATTTCAATAAGAGATATTTCTATTTATAAAAAAAAAAATGTCAGTTATTTGGAGTGATGGCAGGATTTAATTTAGCAATAAATTTAACATTTTTCACTAGAGTTTTTGTTTGAAGAGTTGGTCACACCTAGATCTACCGTTGGTTTTTAAAGGTGCTCTATAAATAAAGTTATTGTATTGTATTGTATTTTATTGTAGATTTGCAACAAATAGTTCTTGAATAAATCACCTGGATTGATGCCCTGCAGTGACTGGTTGCTACATTACTGGGCACTGTGTTTTGGATGGTTATTATATTGTCAGCTGACATTTTCAGGCCATTTTGCCATCAGAGACAGACTAGGCAAAGAGCCTCGAACAACTGCCATTGCTTGAAAAGTACTATAAAAATATCTTCCTCTTATAGCTTCCTCTCCTCATGTGCATTTCCTACATTTAAAGGTTGACACCATTCTCATTGCGTCAGGGTCCCACAGGGAATACAGTGCACTGATCTAATCTATTTATACTTTATTTAAGACTAACCTTTCAGAGCTCCAGCTTTTTAAATGTGGATTAATAAAAGAAAAATTATTTTCCTTCCAGTAGCGATCATAATTAAGATATTTGGACTTTTGGGTGGACAAAGCAAACACCGTAATGGTGTAATGGTGAACTCCAAAACTATTTTCATATTTTTTTACAGATAGTTCCTTTTAGGTGGTTACAGAGACCTGCTCTGTAACTATGTCTCTGTTCATTCAATTAAAAATAACAGTTTGTTTTTAAAAAAGCTTATTTAGGCTTCTTATCTACAAACAAGTTAGATAAAACTCTAAATCAAATTAGCCAAGTCCACAGCTTATCTCTTTGGTGCATTTATTTTATCATTATGATAAAAAATATATTGCATCATGTCTATGCAAACAAAAACCTCACCGTGGTGTAAAAGTCTGTTCCGGGCATTTGCAGTCTTTGATTAGCTTGTTTTCACTTTTGGAAAGGACAGAGGGAAGCTGCTGACAGGAACTGGGCACACAGATGACTCAAGAGAGTTCTCCATATCAAAGCCCATTGACTTTAGCCTGTCCTTGTGTCTGAGCTCAGAGTCCCACTGATTCAGGGAAGAACAGTCTGGTTCTGGCCTTGCTTTCTTCCTCATTTGCATGTCAATCTGCCATTTCACATTCTGCTCAGCTACATATTAAGATAAGGATCTGAATTTTGGGGATATGTAAACATAGTTTGATGAATATAGTTTTTTTTTTCATAATCTTAAGTCTTGGTCCAAATAGACAACTCAAACCACTTTGATTTTTGAGAGAAAGCAACCCAAGAGCCAAATCTTGATTACTGTGGTTAGACAATCATTCACGTTAAGTCTTTGGAGATCATAGTTGTCAAATGTGTCTGTTTGAGAAGCTCCTTCAGCATGTCTTTGCACTGAGGACAAGGAGGATTTTTCTGCAAAAACACTAACAATCAGTGGCCAGACTGCTAGTGATTTGACCAATTAGGCTTCAGTCTGAGCTCTGCTGGGACCTCCCATAAGGAGTCTTTCCACTGATTTACCCATGCTAAGAGAGAAGAAGAAGAGGAGGAGCATGCCGAGTGTGATTATGCACAGCTGGGCAGCCTGATTGGGTTTGGTTGTTAGATTCTGAGGCAGGAAGCACAGGGGAGGAGGCCTTGATAAAAAGCCTGTTGAGATGGTCTCGGTGGAGATGCACTGGCTGAATGAGTTCAGCTATCAAACAATCGAGAGAGGCGCTGGGGGTCTGTGGTGATTGTTGTTTACCCAGTGTCGATCCCCAAATGACACAAGTTAGACTGCAATGCTGACATCTGAGCTGCATTTCAAAAGCTTCGCATGCACCCCTTGCTCTTTCTGAAAGCTGCCGAGCCCTAGACGTGAGCATTTTTTTTTGTTAAGTCAAGCAGCGAAAGAAACCTTTCGATCAAACAAGATGAAGGAATCCCGTGAAGCAATCCTACTAATCCATAAAAAGTCCCAGAAAGTTCCTGTGTCATTCACTTTTGACATTTGCTTTTGTGATTTTTGTTGTTTGTGGTTAGAAAATGTTGGAAAATGTTTTCTTGAACTTGTCAAAGATGAGCTAAAATTGATGAAAGATGATATGTCACTGGTTCTTGGTCAAATTTTGATAAAAACCACACCAACATTCTGTCAACATGCAAATTAGCATAGCTAGTGACTCAGTCAAACTAGTGACCAATTGCAGTTATTTGCACCAAGCAACATGATGCTTAACGGTTTAAAGCACAGGTGTCGATCTCCAGGCCTCGAGGGCCACTGTCCTGCTTGTTTTCCCACAAACCTGCCCTTGTAACTTCTTATTGGCAAAGCACACCTGATCCAGGTAATCAGCAGCAGGTAGGGCAGGGATATCTCAAAAACAAGTAGGATGCTGGCCCTCGAGTACCAGAGTTTGACACCCCTGGTTTAAAGTGTTGCAAAGGTCACCTGGTGGGAGGCAACCTTTCTCCAAACAGCTGCCTGTTCAGCTTCGACACACTGCAACCACTCTCAGGCAGATTGGCAAAGGTTTCTAAATAACAGCTATTCAGTTTTTAAACAAAAGCAGATTGCAATCATGTTGCAATCAATCTGAGGCAATCTTCACTGGTGCGATGTGCTTCTTTGTAATAAGCAACTCGTTGGTTGTATTCTGGTTGTATTCCAGTATAAAAGAAAAGTTGCAGAGTGTCCATGCCATTCTGCAGTTAAACTATTGTTGCAAGGTATTTACATTATATTTTATATTTAACTTACCAGAGTCACGACTTCATTAAACCTGTGGTGGTGCTTAGCAATTGAATGTGATGCTAAGCTAACCTTTAGTGAAGGAGAAGAAACTCAGAGGGGGCAAAAAGGCAGACAGCAGGAGAAAGCTGCCAGTAGTGTGTTGTGTTAGTATCACATCTTGAGTTAATCTGTGATTCCCACGCCCAAAATTTCACAAAGTAGTGTTTCCACTTCAAAACTGTGAAAAAAGTTGTTCAGGTCAGTTCAGTTTTAGTTCGTCTATTTCAGTTTAGCTCTTATTGTTTCACAGTGTTCAGTTTTAGATGAGTTTTTATTAGTTTCAGTGTTAGTTTTGGCTTTTGCTAATATGATATGTTAGATGACCTGATCTACAGTACAGCAATACAAACAGCTGTTACAGAAACACACTACACAGGATCCAACAGTTTATTAGTTTTTAAACCCATTTTACATTTTTAGTCTTGAGTTAAGTGTTACTTCACTATAATAACCCCAAACACAAGAGGCTGCTTAGATTTTGACACTGTTTGCATTTCTTCATGTAATAACAGGATCTCTGCAGTTCCTCTCAGCCTTTTAGCCTGTTTTAAATGTTGCTTTTGGTTCTGTGGTGTTTCGTTCTCACCAACACTATTATACTATTTTCAACCAACCCGGGCAAATTGCAGCATATTTTTTTCAATCGCAATCTAAAAAAAAAAAAAGGATTAGATTTTAAGGTTTCTGAAATGAGAATGAATATTCTTGGAGCAAGAATTATATTTATCTAGATTCCGGCGTTTGCTGTATAGAATTTGCCAAACGTGCTGTGAAACCGCTCTTTTTCCACTTCCCCCACAGCGATGTGGTGACTCACGTGGTGTCGGAGGATAGCCAGGCCTCGTCTCTTTGGGCGTGGCTAAAAGGAGGGCCTGTGAAGAATCTGCCCGTCATGCACGTTTTGGACATCAGCTGGTTCACTGACAGCATGAGAGAGGGGAAACCTGTTGCTGTGGAGACCAGACACCTTATACAGGTTTGTGTGTTGCAAATCAGGCACAATGGCTATTAAGTGCTTAGCACTAGATGGCATTACAAACAAAACAGGATATGATTACTTACTGAAAAACAAAAACAACTATGTGATACAATGAAAAAAAAAGAAAAGAAAGACACTTATATTGTGAAGGTATACGTTGGATATATTGCATCCAGGTTTTTCCTGCCACTGCAAATCTATAACGTCAACCCCCTGACAGGAAGCTCATATAAAAAGGACACATCTAACTCTCCCTCTGTCTCTGCTCATATTACTGCACTTCACCTCGCTGATAGCAAGAGAAACATCCTCCATATTGCGTAGGAGTGTCAAATGAACCCATCAGCTGGATGTCAGGGCTCAGAGCAGCCCACTAACACAGACACATACACATGCTCGCAGACGCGCATATTTTCCCCCTGTGAATGGCTCTATGAGAGCTTGGCAGCATATGGATCCAAAATAAAGAAATATGCTGTCTTCTTTTCCTTCCACTGTGGAGAAGGAGGTGTAAAAAACAAAACAAAGCAAAAAAAAAAAAAAATACAGTCAAGTTCTGCCAGTTTGCCAGGCTCCATCTATGCTTTCTCCTAACAGCCTGTGACGGCCTTAATGGTCACGATGAAATCTGCCGTGTTTGTGCCTCCACGTGAGAGACTGCTGTGGCAGTGTTTCCTCGGGGCCCACGTAAGCGTGGCGCATCAATGGCACGACTCTTGTCGGCCGCGTCATTAGGAGACGGGGCTAATGATGCCACGCTGACATTTATTGACCCATCTCCCCAGGTAACCGGCGAGGCCCCGTTCCTCTTGCTTGTTTTGCAATGCAGCTCCTCTCTGAAGCAAATGAGTTAACGCGCGGTGGCATTTATGCGTGTGGTGCTTCCAGTAGATTGTTTTTTATGAGTGATAAATCCATTTAAGGAGCTACCAGGAGGAGATAAAATATTCCCCAAACAGGCTACTTCTTGGGCACATTTGCCTGCGGCTCGTCATGATAGTCTGAAGATGCAATGTGTTTTTCGCTATCATAAATATTCTGCAGCAAGTCAGGGAGGAATTTTAAGTATTAAGCCCATTGAAATGTAATATTTTCTATTACTTCCTGGCTTGCAGAGAAGCTGTTTAGTGTGTTTGAGTGGAGATGTGGTAAGATGTGAGGATACTTTGCTTCAAAAGGAGTAAAAGTGGAAGCAGGTGCTAGGGAGATTGTGAACGTGTGTCTGCCTTCACGCTTAGGAGATAGGTGGGCTGGGGATGATGTTTGTGGGTTAGTGTGTGGGCAAAAGGCCAAGCAGTTTCCCTTACGAGGTACGACCTCTGTGACCTTTGTGGTGCTCGTTGGATCAAGTGGCTTTTATTAACTCACCCAAGTGGCCTCATCTGACCGTGTGACAGACGTTAACGTGGAGGGGAGGAGCAGGCCTGGAAGTGTCTCTACGCTTCACAGCGTAAAGGTTCTGCGATTCTTGCCGTACCTTTTCATCTCAGCAGATGGTGTGAGAAGAAATGAGGCCCCAGTGTGCAGACTGCACACATTAGTTTAGTAACATCTAAAGCCACACAGCAAAGGTGGAGAGAACGCTGGAGAGAAAGCCAGGAGGGGATACAGCGCCTCTGAGATCAGTGTGTGAGCTTTAACTTCCACACAGTTAAAGGCCTGTGTAATAACTGAGCCCAGATGGGAGGGGGAGGGGGGGGGGACCAACCTCTGCATGCTGATGCACAGGCGCGGTTTTTATTTTTTATTTTTTTTTGGGTCTCCACGGACCCACAATCTCATATTGGATTAAACAAGCTGCAGCCGAGGTGGAAAAGTGATGAAGAACACCCGTGTTGTATTTAGAAGGAAAACAGTTAGAGAGTTTCACTTTTGATTGGCAGAAAATTTTCGCCGTGAAATATATTCAAAGTTATTCAATTTTTTTTTTTTTTGAAGAACAGGAAAGGCTCCTGGCAGAGAATAAATGATGAATGTTTTTTTTTTTAAAATCCCTTAGCTGTTGATGCAGCCCAGGAGTGTGAGAGGTACTACTCCTTTTCATTATCTGTTCGAGACGCCACTGTTCCTCCTGCAGCATCGGTCCCAGTCAACGCTCCGTGGTGACAATCTCCTCCATCTTTCTCTTCCTCCTCTTCCTCCCCTCTCTGTGTCGCTCTCCTGCCAAATCCACAGGCAATTTTATGGACACAATGTTCCCTTTTTGTGATGTCTAATTGTCTCCAAGAATATTAATATTACATTGGTAATCCTTTTGACACATATATTACAAATGGGAAACCATTTCTTATAGAATGAAAAGGCAATTTACAGGAGGCAAATTGGATGATGGCAAGCAGATTTGTAATGCCACGGGTTAGGCAGCATAATGGATTTGGATGCCACCAGACTGTGAGATGAGTGTCATTAGCCTGTTGCCCTGGAGACACACAGTCATAAAAATAACTTCTCCAAGGCAAATGGCTGCGTTTTTATGTAATTCAATTTGAACTCTTGGCTCTGCGCTCGTCAGGAATAGCCTCACACACATTTACACATTTAGCCTGTCAACAATTTGGGCTGAGAAATTAACGCACTTTATGACAGTGTGTGATTGTGTTCACGATTCTCCGGTTATTTTCTTTTGCACACAGGAGACCTTGCCTGCATCGCCAGAAGCTACAACACCCACACCCATGTCCACGGTGTCTCAATATGCCTGCCAGAGACGGACCACCACACAGAACAACAACAAGATTTTCACGGTGGGAAAATGCTTCTCCGGCCTCACTCTGAACCACGCTTTTACATGTTGAGCCACCAGAGGCTCGTCGCTCTTACTTTGCAATGTAAAAAGCTCCCCTAATCTGTTCTGCTCTAATTGGATGGCTGGCTTGCTTCACTCACGGGCGCTCTGACACAACTCTCCCCCAAAATACATTAACCTGCAAATGAGTAGCATCTGCAGCTGCGGCACGTTCGAGGTGCAACAGCTGACATGCCTGCGAACCCTGGCACGGGGGCTGGCACGGACACGCCCTCAGGCGCTGCGTTACGCTGAAATGGGCAGCGGACGTGACACTCCTCACAAGCGATGATGGATCTGTCCCTTCGCCATCTGGTGTGGGCGGGTGAAGGAGGGAAGGACAGAGGGGTGGGTAAATGGGGCTGCTGAAGAAGGGTTCGCTCAGGGTCCCCGACAGAATGGGAAAGTAGTTAATTGGAGTAAGTGTTGATGAGTGTGAAAGGAAGAAGGGAAACGATGTTGCATTAATAACAGCAATGTAGCCGAGGGTGCTGAGAGCATCAGTCAGAAAACAGAAACAAGCCAGTGTCAGCAAACATTGCGTTTACCAAACTTCGTCAGCTATGGTCGAGTGGACCACGTTTGGGGTTCTGACCCTTGCTTAGAGAAAACAAGCAATTTAAAGAGCTCGCGTTGGGGCCTTCTAACTTCTGAGCAACATTGTCTGACATTTTGTAGGCTAAACAATGAATCTAAAAAGTAATTTGCGACGTAATGAATGGCAGATTAATCCATAATGAAAATAGCAATTACTTCTAAATTTAATAGCGCTACTGTGACCTGAAGGAACTTAAAAGAAGAAATGGAGAATGTATGCAGAAACACATCATTATTTATTTCCTCTTTTCTTTTTTTGGGCTGTCACTGAAGCACTTTTTTGTAACTAAAACTGGATGTGAATATGAATTTGAAGTTTTAAAATGTGCAATATTACTGTAAACTGAGTGGCTATGTGTGTGTTTATGTGGGACTGCGGAGACCCCCTGATGAGTTTCCGTAAGACGTATTAAGCACAGCTCGCAGAGGGCCTGAGCATCTGTTTCATAATGACTCTTTACTTCTCACTGATGGCAAATGTACATAAAAGATGCACACACGTGTACGGATATTGGCCCACATGTACGTTCATGTGTGTGCTGCAACACACACACACAAAAGCACACGTGTTTGCCCACATGGACAAGCAGTTACAGATGTGCATACCCACCTGCGTCTCAGCTGGGGAGCGTTGCTGTTCAATTTCTTATCTCCCCATTTCTTTCCACAGCATTAACTGCATAATTAGCAATCCCACTCAATTTCCCTATCACAGGGATTAACTCATTATCTCTGCATAAGGAAGGCCACATCAAAGCAGAATGTCTGATTAAAGTAAAAGGTTGTTCTAGCTGTGGACCCGAGAAAAACCACAGGTACAACTCCCCATAGTTAAGAAATATTTTAACTATCCAAATTGTAGAGAAATAATAATAATAATAATACTAATAATAAAATGTTGCCTTGTCCTGTGACTGGAAACCAATCACCTGTAGTGGCAGTGCTAAAGCGCAGCAAGCTATTGATCAACATTGGTAAAGTAATCCTTGATCAGTCCAGCTGTCCGCCTGATTGCAAGGGACAGTAATGATGTAACCTTGTGAATACCCATCTAATGAAAAAGCCTTTGAGTGTGTGAATTAGGGCTGTTGCCCTTAATACCAGTACTGACTATGAACCTGACTGTGGTAACAACTACACCAATCAGCCATAACATTATGCCCACTGACAGATGACGTGAATAACACTGATTATCTCTTAATCACAGCACCTGCTAGTGGGTGGGATATATTAGGGAGAAAGTGAACATTTTGCCCTGAAAGTTGATTTGTTAGAAGCAGGAAAAATGGACGAGAGTTTGACGAGAGCCAAACTGTGATGGCTGGACGACTGGGTCGTGCTCTTGTGGGGTGTTCCCAGTCTGCAGTGGTCAGTATCTATCAAAAGTGGTCCAAGGAAGGCACTACGGTGAGCCAGGAACAGGGTCATGGGCGGCCAAGGCTCACTGATGCGTGTGGGGAGCGATGGCTGGGTCATGTGGTTTGATTCAATGGACTACTTAAACTGCTGAAAAAACTTAATGCTGGTTCTGATAGAATGATGTCAAAATACACAGTTTGTTGTGTATGGGACTACATAGCTGCAGACCAGTTAGGGTACGCATGCTGACCCCTGTCCACTGCTGAAAGCACCAACAATGGGCATGTGAGAATCACAGCTGCACCACAGAGCATTGGAAGAAGGTGGCCTGGACTGATGAATCAGGTTTTCTTTAAGAACACTTGGATGGCTGGGTACACTATGAGAAGTAGACAAGTCAGCGGAGGCAGTGCGATGTTTGGGTAATATTCTACTGGGAAACCTTAGGTCCTGCCAGCCATATGAATGTTAGTTTTGCATATAACAACTACCCAAACACTGGTGCAGACCATGTACACTTTTTCATGGTATTCACTCGTGGCAGTGACCTCCTTCAGCAAGATAAGGCACACTGCCACAAATCAAAAAAATTGTCTAGAGAAGTTTTGACACAAACTCAGCACCTCAAACTTGGCCCTAGATTTCAATCTAATCGAGCATGTGCTGGACAAACAACTTTGCTCCACGGTTACCCCACCTTACAACTTAAAGGACTTCAAGGATATGCTGTTAACATCTTGGTGCCAGATGCTACAGGACAGGGTTCTTGAGGAGTCCATGCCTCGATGAGTCAGACCTGTTTTGGCAGCAAAAGTGACATATTTATTCTTTGTGGTCTCTAGGTCTGTGTCATAGCTTCTAGTCACTAGGTAAAAACTGGTTTTAAGAGAGTGCTGTACCAAAAAATCTGCTCATGATTTCCACAGAAGCCCAGTGTTTGCATAGATAGCATCAGCTTGTTTGCAAACACTTACTAACTACTAAGTGGTAACAAAACTAGAAACAATTGCGATGTGAAACGGAGAATGTTCACCTTAAAGTTAAAGCTAAAACCTAAAACCTGCTACCAAGGCAATTGCATGGAGGTTTTTTGGTGAAGCTTGTTTACATTTTTGTGACCAAATTTACCTAGTGACTGCAAGCAGCATTGGGGGTTGGGAGTAATACTCGTTTTTTTCCTAGTTACTGGCTGTTACCAGGCAGTCACTAACCAGTCTCCATGCCTGTGTGACTGGGTGCAAAGGAAATTACAAACTGTCATGCAGAAAAAAATGTATCAGTTAATTTAAATCTTCCAATCCTGAGAATCTGAGGTATTATGTTACTTAACATGTAACAATCTGCACATTGGCATTTGTTGGTTGGCAGCCTTGGCATTAAATCTTCTGCATTGATGGAAAGTGGCCAAATATGGATCAATGTTGCTCCTTCATGGACATTTTCAATAACAAGTGCTTGAAAAGTTCACTCTTACTCATTAGCGAGTTAGATGTCAGCTGGCAGCACTGTGTTGTCAAATAGTCTCAGAGGAGAAGCTTGTATAAAGGCAAGGAGAATTTGTAACTCTAAAGCTTTTGTAATGTTTCTTGCAAAGGGATGTTAATATGCAGAACAGCTACAGAACACACTCAGATTATTATCAGATTATAAAGCGGCCGGCATGGTGGCGCAGTGTTTTGCCCTGCAAGAAGGTCACAGCAAGAAGGCCCTGGGTTCAAATCCAGTCTTGGGCCTTTTTATGCGGAATTTGCATGGGGTTATGTGATTCTAAATTGACTGAATGCGACTTATTGTTTTTGGTATGTACACTGCTGTGTGCCGTGGCTAGCCAGTGCTACCGTCACTTAGCAACCACTTAGCAACATAATACCTTGTAACCAAAAATAAAAGTGAAAGACAGCCTCTACCAGTCAAGCATTTGCATGACTCTCAAAATCTGAGCTTCACTATGGCACTTTAGCAATTATTCAGAAGCTTTGCATATTACAAATAATATTTGAACATTACGTGAATTAATTTTTACCACTGTTCCCTTCATGGTCATTTCCTTGCACAGGTATACACCATTTCAAGTGCTGGTGCTATTTTCAGATCACTCCCTGGAGGTCAAGTTCTGAAGACTTTTACATACCTCCAACTTCTGCAAATATCAACTTCAGTCTGACCTGACCTTCGATCGTAACTGGTGATAAGTGTCTGTCTCTGGGTCTGCTCAGACCCAGAGACCAAACGGCAGTAAAGGAGCCCAAAGTGACCAATCCTGAAGAAGGTTAGAAGGCTAGGATCGGGGGCATCACAGATTTCTGAACTTTAGATTCAAATCCTACTGCCAAACACAGTTTTACTGAATGTCCTGAAAGGCCTCAAGAGAAACACTGAGAACAGTGGACCTGAACTGTGGCATGCTGTGCTTGCTCATGGTACATAAACTACTTGCAGGATTGGATCCCTCACAGTTAGTTAGTTTTTGACACAATGTAGGTGATAAAGTATGTATTGCAAACGCGCCATTGGAAATTGTTATAAAGGGAATTCCTGGGAGTATAATTCATTTAATCTGGTCCAAAGCAGTTAATGAGTTTGTAAACTTGTAGCTTTTCCCCATGGTTTGTTTTGTTTTGGTTTTTAACATGAATAAATCCAAGTGAACTCCAAGCGAACCAAATTACATCACTAAAAGCCACGTGCGAGTGTTCAGCCTGCTCATTGGCCAGATGTGTCTGGAGCAGGAGCAACAAAAGTAAATATAGGAAGAAGGTGGTGTGTCAGAAAATAGAGAGTTTGCGTTCATTGTACGGCTAATTGCCTTCCCGCACAGACCTTTGCACATCCATAGTACCTTCTTGCATTGAGAATGCAAAGTAGACGCTGTTATGGGAAGTTTTTTAGCTCAAACTTGTAACATACACCTGGTAGTTGGTTCAGATCGGGGTCGGATCATGTTCACACTAAAAACAATCCACACCTGAGTTGTTCGGAACTGCACTGAGGCTACAACCCACAAGCTCTGGGTCTATAGGTTCAATTTTACTAGCTCCACAAAATGAAGCTAACAGGCTGCAACATATCTGCGTGGATGTTTCTACAATGTTTCTAAGACTTCTAAATTTCCCTCCTGATGGATACATGCCCGAAAAGGGTTTTTCTTCCAAGCAGTCACTGAAAAACAGTCAGTACATTTTTCCTCACAAAGCATCACAAAGTAGGTAAAATAAATCTTTCATTAAATTTGATGGATTTGGTTCATTAAGGAAGAAAAGACATATGATTATTTAACCTCTGTAGTGCAAACCAATTATAAAGTCAATTATTCTTTGGATATTTGGAAAATGTTCCAAAAGCCCAGAACTGCAATTTTGTGATATCTTTACCCAATGTAAAGCACAGACATACAGAGTATGAGGAATATAGGGCGAGTGGGTTTTCTAACTCAAATCTACAATAGGCCTCACAACACAAAAGTAAACCTAGATACTGGTAAATTTTGGCTTTGGTGAGCAGTTTTCATTTAACTTAATGCGTACTGTCCTTATGTCTGCCATCAGTTTGAGATATTAAATTAACTGTTGCAATCAAGCAGTAATCTGTAGGGATTAAAAAGATTAAGCACAGTGCTCAAAGCAGCAGGTGTTTGAGTGATCAGTTTAGTCTCCACGAGCAAGTCAGTCCACATAGACTACCCTGTTAAAATACCCAATTTTGCAGTGGAAACAAGTACTTTCCCAGCCTGGTACAGATGTGGTCTTGTCATAATAGGTATTTTAAACGTTTCTTTTTTTTTGTTTGTTTTAATGAGGAAGGTTTACCATTCTTAGGATTGCGGCCACCTTGATCAACAGCAGACACAAACTAGTACTTATAAAGCACCTGTCTACTCAATTTGAGCACTCAAAGGATTTTCCACTATAAGGTTCACTATCTTTTCCAAGGATACTTCAACACACAGACATGTGATGGTAGGTCTTGAGCCACAGATCTTCCAAATGGTAGCCAGCCTGCTCTACAATCTGCAGCCATGGACAACCAGGTATACGTTTAGCCAGCAACTGTCTGTTAGAAGACAGGTGCTGAGTTCAATTCCACCATCAGGCCGGGTCTTTCTGTGTTTGCATGGGTTCTCCAAGGATACTCCGGCTTCCTCCCACATTCCAAAGACATGCAGTTAGTTGGGATAGGTTAACTGATCAACCCAAATTGCCCATAGAAGTGAATGTGAGTGCGAATGGTTGTCTGTCTCTGTGTGTTGGCCCTGCAACAGACTGACAACCTGTCCAGGGTGTACCCTGCCTCTCGCCCTATGACAGCTGGGATAGGCTCCAGCGCCCCCTGCGACCCTGAAAAGGATAAGCGGAAGCAAATGGATGGATACATGGATACATTAATAAGATGCCTGAATTGTTGAACATTTTTAGAAGGCATGACTTCTGTGAAGATATATTAGAGCAACAGGCAACATGATTGGCTGATATCTTGTTGTTGTTCTTTGGAAACCAAATATGGAAGTCTCCCATTAGTTCATTCTATTCAGGAATTGAGGAGTGTTGCATTACCGCTAAATGTAATGTGAAAAAATGGATAGGAAGCCATAATTCCACTTACTGATCAGTAACCCCCCCCCCCGATCATTTAAATCCCAGTTTCTATGAGAGGGTGGGATTGATTTTATACTAAAATTTAAAACTATTGCTCACTATCCTTTTGACTACTGCAACACATGATGAGGCACACTGTGGGTGAACAGCATCTGGATTTGTCTTCACAACCCCCTTTTGAAATAAGAACCCTTACTTTTTGTAGTAATAGCCAAACAATAACAGAGAAAAGTTGGTCATATTTCACTATTACACAAAAGCTTTGTTTTTTTTCCCAGTCGGACAAAACCAATTTATTTAGCAAAGATACAATGTGGTGAAGCAAATAATCAACACCCAGAGGCTTTAAATGATGCGGTTTCTTCTTACAGCTCTCTATATAGGGTAATCCAAACAAAGGAAGTGTGAGAAAACCTGCAGTGATCTCAGGAAGGAGGGATGGAGGAGCATATCCGGAGGAGCAGTGTATGTGTTAGTGAAGGAGGAGGAAGTGGTAGTTCAGAGTGGTGTCAGAGTCAAGAGAGGATGAGCATCGTCCCAGCAACAGCACCCCAGTGAGGTGTCAATCACATGCTGGCAGCAAACGGCCCTTCATTCCACAGCCATGCACTATTGATTTATTCAACCCTGCTCCCTTTTTATCTCTCACCATCTCTGCCTCAAACTCTTTTACTCCCACATTACTTCTACATGCCCTTTTCTTATGTCTAACACCACCCTAGCCACCTACCCATTCTTCCTGTGCTTTCTCCCACTCTCGCTGTCTTGCTGTGACTGGGAAATTCACACCTTACTTACGCACATAAGTCAAGTTTACACTCTCTCTTTTTTCTATCTGCTTAGCCTCCAATTTTCTGCTGTCATATGTTCACTATAAGCCTGATGCAGAGTGTTAAAAAAAATCGACACTTATGTCTTGGGTGAGCATCGGTTATTTTTTTATGATGGTAGCACACATGCGTGCACTTATCGGCCCCTTTTGTGCATCACTTGGATACTAATTGGATCAGGATACAGGGAATTTTGGAAGCTGGATCAACACCTTGGGCTCTTTTTTGTGTTTTGGGAGCTGTTCCCGAGCAATTTTTGTGATGTATGGGGTGCAGTTGGCTGCTGCTGTTAAAGAGTACAGTTGCCATTTAATGCTCTGGTTGACTGGTGTATAACCTCAAGCAGATATATACCAGCAAACACAGGGGAAGAGAAAGCAGGGAAGCTAAACATCTTGACTTCTTTCTCTTGCAGTACAAGACCTCGAGTGCATTGATAACACTGACATGTCACAGATGAGGAGATGGTTGGAGGGGATATTGGAGCACTGAACCTTAAATGCATCACACTGAATACATCCTTTACCCGATGGAGTTCACAACTTACAGAGGAAACAAAGAAGCGGCTCAGAGAGGATCAAAGCTGGAGCAAACAGCAAGGCCCTGTCTGTGCTTGGTTTTAGAGTTTTAGAGAGACTAAAGAAAATAAATATTACAAAATGCCATCTCTTTCACAGCATGCATAAAAAGTAAATTCTTTTTTATTCATTGTTCGAACCGTGAAACTTAATGTTACATGAAAAAAAAAGATGGAGGCATGTGCCCGCTACCTATTCATTAGATATGGGACAGATAAAATCCATCTCTTAGATGCTAATCGTGTTAAAACTCTTCTCAGTGGGTTCTCTGACCTCCTTTCATGGTTTCGTTTTGAGCATGCGGTGAGGCGGGCTGCTGTGCGAACATGACTTGCAGGCATGTTCATGATAGCCGGTGATGGGGGGTAAATCGGCGTGCTATATCAACGTCCCTGCACACCAAGTCTCCCTACCAGTCTTAACTCCTCATTAATTAGATGAACGCATATGCAGGGTGGATTTTTAAGCCTGCAGCGCTGATTCCACACAGCTGCTTTGACAACATGACAGTTGACAGACTGGTGCCAAGGCTCCGTGCATGTTTGGTGTATTTCTGTATAGGACACGTTAAAGTTCTAGTTTTCCACAGGTGAGATGATTGTATATATTAATTATTTGTTTTGACTTTTTCAGTTGTTTCAGAAATTTTCATCAGGTGAACCACACCAGGGAATGAATTTTCTCTGGGAATAAAAACTCTACAACATCAATATCCACTATCTACTAGCTATCAAGATGTGATTGAATTTCTCACTTTCAGTTAAGAAGCTTAACAAAAGTATTGCTTTAAATGACTAGGAATTAGAGATGTGGTCAAAACTTTATCAATGGCATGAATGTCATGGTTTTTTTTGGGGGGGGGTTAATGATTTTTTGAACTAATCCTTTTCCAGGGTGGAATAATTACACAGCATACATCTTTAATTCTTTTATTTGTTTTATTCTGTCTCTTTCCATTAAAATTAAACTACCATAAAAGTTAGAGACATACATTTGTTTTTACAAATTCAGCAGGAGATCAAATAATTGTTTTAATAATCTACTTACTTTACATACAGTGAGTAAATAAAGTTTTAAGTTTTATTAAAGCACTTTTCACAGACAAGCAGTCACAAGTGGTGTACAACAAAACAGAATAAAATAAATAAGAAAATTAAGTGCTTTAATAGCAATACAAAAGGGGGAGAATGTTCCTGTGTCTTGGAACACTGATCAAAGACTTGTTCATTGTACAAGTCTTTACAAGTACAAGTAGAGCCTCTGCATTTACTATCACTTGAAGCTGTCAAATAGCCCTTTTCCACTAGTACCCACTCAGGTCAACTCGGCATGGCCCAACACGGTTTTCAGGATTTTCTATTAGGTGGCAGTACCTGTTACCAGGTACTTTTTTAGTACCTACTCAGCAAGAGTTCCAAGGTGAAGCGAAAATGTGACATCAACAGACTGCATGACATAAATTGGCTAGTCAGTGGCTACGCTAGAGTATCTCCTTCACAAAAATCAAAGCACCATTTTTGAAATGTGGAAACAAGAGAAATGGCTGCACAAAAAACAACACAGCGATTCCCGAGTCTGACAAAAAGCCATACACCAAGCAGCAGGCATACCATCGATGTCATGTCTTCCTTTGTTCATGTCGCATACAAATGATGTCATGTGACATTCGGCTGCATTGCTATAACAACCCCTCACACATCAAGTGTAATGGAAAACGAGTCAACCCCATGGAGACGCTCCGAGCAGATCTAATGGAAATTAGGTACTAATGAAAAAGGGCTCAAAGAGGTGGTTTACAGAAACCAGCAAACTGGACATTCCAGTAATATGAGCACGATAACACAGATGCACAAATAACTTTCTTGAGCTCCTTACATGAAGGAAAGAGAGAAGTAGATTTTACATGTGAATCAACACCAATCAAATATTATGCTAATATTTAAAATGCTGGACATAGCTGCTGTGTAAAAAAGGAGCCAGATCCTGACTCATTTTAGGATATAAATCAGGATCATTGTCTCAGTTTTGTTGGTGTTTAAGACAGGGAGCCAGTTCCTAATTCGGCTTAAACAGTGGACTCAGGTAGACAGCCTATCCAGCTGGTGAAGCTTAAAAGACATATACAAGTGAATTTCATCGGCATAGAAATGTAAGAAAAACACTGAATAATGCCAAATGAAAAATGTAGAAAGAAAATAATAATGGTTCCAGGACTGAACCTTGTGGAACTCCACAGATTATGGAGACAAACTCAGAGAAGAACTTGTTTATCCTAAGAGAGAAAGTCCTATCAGATACACATACAGCCAACCTTAAGCCTGTTTAGTAAAATCTTATGGTCAACAGAATCAAACACTGTGCTGAGGTCAAGTCGAATGATATATGATGAATGTTATAGACCTTCAAACGAACAGTCTCAATGGAGTACTGCTTCTGAAAACCAGACAAATGGATAAAAAAAATCTGCAATCTGTATAACAATGCTCTCAATTGACTTTCTACAATTTTTTTTATAATAATTTGCAGACAAATGGAAATGACAAAATATGGTGAAAATTACCAAGAGTGCAGGGATCAAGATTACGTTTCTTTAGTAAAGGATTTACCTCAGCATGTTTAATATTCAAGGAAACACAGCCTTGCTTCAGGGAACTGTTAATAATAGACAGCAACAATGGACCAATGCTATTGAAAGTCCCGAAGGGAGGTAATTTCTCTAATGAGCATGATGAGGGTTTCATCTTGCCTATTACTGTGGTTAAGTCATTTAGTGCAATTAGAGAAAAAGAAGTAAATGACTCAGGGCACTGAGGACCATTTTCAAGCTGAAATGTATACATACATCTCAACCAATATTTAGTTAAATGTCCCTTAGCAAGTTGCACCTTGATCAGATACTTTTGGTAGCCATTAACAAGCTTCTGGCATTAATCTGGTGGGATATTTGACCATTCTTCTTGGCGATTTTGGTAAAGTTTATTTAAATTGGTTGATTTCCTGGTACAGACCAGGCTTTTAAGCATAGTCCACAAATTTTAAATATGGCTGAGGTAAAGGCTTTTGGAAGGTCATTCCAGAAAACACCCAAGTGTTGTGTTCCTGTTGTGTCCAAGTTTTAACCTTAGCCTTTGATTGCAGGTGAAGTTGAAGAATTTGGAGGTAGTCTTCCTTTGTCATTATTCCAACCACTTTGTGCAATGTACCTATAAAATTGTCAGCTTCTTTCTTAGTTGGCACCCTTTCGGTCTATGGTGAGCTGAAGCTCAATTCGCTGTATGACCAGGGATGCAGGTATTTCTACTTCACGACTGGTTTGAGACTTAGTAGTCCCTGGGCTGTTCCTGAACATTCTACCCAATTTCCTCTCATCTAAGGGTGACAATTTGTATCTTCTTCCAGACCTTGGGAAGGTGGTTAAACAATTAAATAACTTATAACTTGCACTTATATACAAATGTTTGAACTGATGACCTTGGTATCTGCAGTTGTTCAGAAATGGCTTCATAAGATCTTCCTTACTTATATAAATCTACAGTTGTCCTTTATAGATCATCACTTTTCTTGAACTTGCTTTTTATGTAGGTTGGTCCAGGAAGTTCTTTTAAATAAATCCTTTTTTTGCTGGCAAAGAGAATCTACCACTTGTAGTCAATCATGGTGACTTACCAGAAGTTAATAGGCCTTGGCCGTGTCAAATTACGAGACACTGTGGAATCTTCAGCACCATTTGTCAGAAGATTTAAATGAGTGTACGTGTATATTTAAACCTGAATGTACTTTTGACTCCATGTGAACAATAAATCCAAACATGTAGACCCAATTTTTGTTTTTTCAAGACAATAAAAACGTATGCTATACAGCCATTCCACCCGCAAAACTTTGCTCAAAGATCAGCTGAATTTGTCAAGAAATAAGAAGGGAAACTAAAGGAGCCTTTGAGTTAAAGCTGAAAGTCTACACCAGAGGTGGGACCAAGTCATTGTTTTGCAAGTCTCAAGTAAGTCCCAAGTCTTTATCCTCAAGTCACAAGTCAAGTCTCAAGTAAAGTCAAGCAAGTCAGAGTCAAGTCGCAAGTCAAGACAGACAACTTTCAAGTCAAGTCCCAAGTCCGAAACTTTGAATTTCAAGTCCTTTCAAGTCTTTTTTTTAACCCTCTGGGGTCCCGGGTATAATTGGCCGTTCTTGACTACTTTTGATTTTACTTCTATATTTCACTTTTAAAATATGTTTTTCTTGCCTTGTTTGGTATCATTATTTACAGCACAACCTCAAATATCTGAAATTTGAGTTATTTTTTTCATTTTGGTATACTATATTAGCACAGTTGATCTAAATTCAGACAAAAATTCAGAATCCGAGTAGAAAAAGTTATATTTTTTACATGTTTAACGAATCATTTTCATAACTTGAAATGCAAATAGAAATTGTACATTTCTAAAAATTATGCACAAGTTTTGCAAACAACAAAGTTATATGGTACTATTTACCTAAAAATGCAGCCAAGGCCTCAGGCGTTTTTATATAACCATTTAAATCTATTTACAGAACAATCAGGTGTGCTGCATCAAATAAGAAGGCACACAAATTATTTGTGCCAGTCCAAAAATGTAGTTTGTGTTCAGTATAAGACAGAGGAGAACACCACAGGCCTAAACCCTGCAGGTCTGACAACTGGAGGCGCAACAGTCCAGTTTTCTATGTGGAGACAGCGTTTACACTGGAATCTGCCTTTGACAGCTTTTTTAGATCAAATATGAAATTCAGCAGTCTAACCGACACACAATACAAAACAATAACTACACAACAAACTAACTATAGCCTCCAAACACGCTAAACGTCACTAATGTCTCACATATGAAAACTCTCTCTCTCTCTCTTTCTTTCGCTCGCCCGCTTTCCGTCGCAGGTGTCACTCCTAAAAACTTCCCCTTCTCCCTAAACAACCAAATGTCACATGTTGCCTTATCATTTTTTTTGATTGGCTGACATGGTAAACTCTAACACCAATAGGGAAGGGGTGTTTTCTTTTTCACTCGCAAGTGGAGAGCGTATGCTAGGCTGTCTGTAGAAAACGCCGTTTTTGTCTAGCATCCCTGTTGAGAATAACCTTTGCAAATAAACAACAGCTAATAATATAAGATCAAAGTATTTTATTTGATGTATTGACATAAATGACAGAAGAAAAAGGCCATGTATAGCAGGACTACTCAATTACACACTAAGGTGGGCCAGATTTTCTAACCAAAAAAAAATTTTTTCCTGGCTCAGACATGCAAAAGTTAAACACGACCATACACTAATTGCAAATTAAACACAGTGATTTTGAATTGTGATGTGATGGTAAAATAAATATTTGTCAGTCTAAACTGGGTTAAATCTACGGGGTTAATGATGGGGAGGAGACGGAGAGAGACTGAGTACAGCTACAGAGCCCACTTTCTGAAACGGACCCTGCTCACCATTCACCGACAATTCTGAGCTAACAAGTTGCATGTTATTCTTGGATGCGCTTGCAGGACCGGATTTAAAATAGCATGACAAACATATCATACCTGTTAAAGCCAAACAGTATCATCAACGTAGCCCGAAGAACATTTGCTAATAAGATGAAGTTAGCTAAGTCAGCTGTCTCATCGTAGCAAAAAAAAAAAAAGAAAAAAGCACCACCTACCGTTCTTTATGCAACTTCAAATGTCGGACAAAGTTGGAAGTTGTTCCATCTCCGTCTGTGATTCTCTTCTTGCATGTTTTGCATATTGCATTTCGTTTTTTGTTGACTACTTCGTAGTTTATGTACCCGAAAGAAATTACTCTTGGAAGCATTTTTGGCTCGAGCGTTTTTGTTCTTGTTTTTTTCAAATCTGGTTAATTTGATTGGCTGTGCTACAGCCCACGCTCACATACATACGGAAGAATGAATGAATGAATAAAGTGAATTAATGATCCGCACTTTTTATATAATATGTATGTTAAATTTTAGATTTGGGTAAAATATCAAGTCTTTTCAAGTAAACAGGTTCAAGTCCAATTCAAGTCCCAAGTCACTGGTGTAAAAGTCCAAGTCAAGTCACAAGTCTTACAACCTTTGTTCAAGTCAAGTCTAAAGTCATAAAATTAATGACTCGAGTCTGACTCGAGTCCATGTGACTCGAGTCCACACCTCTGGTCTACACTTCAGTCACATATCGATTGTTTGAAGTGGTGGTGTACAGAGGCAAAAATACAGAAAAGTACCCTCTTTGTTTTTAGCTCTGTTTTGGTCTCCACCAACTAAATATTTGGAAATATTTGGCTCTTTAGCAGCTTAATATTTTCTGAGTTAAGTCGTGTACATTTTTCCGACAATTATTGATCACTTTTTGATGCAAAATTCCTTCGAGATGTTTGAAAGCTTTCTTTGAATCCTCCCTGCTTTTCATTCAATGATGAAATGAAGGAAGAGTCTGCTCTAACTTTTTTTTTACACTTTGGATAATCTGAAGTTTACCCTGTGGTTTTTATGTCAAGTCAGATTCGGGTAGCCTCAGAACACTGTTCCATACACATCTCCGTAAACTGCTGGTAACACATCCTTCTCACTAAACACTTGCACAATACCAGCGTGCCCTTTCACCTATCCAATAACAAGCTTGCTTTTCCAATTTGTCGCATGCTGTGAGGAGAACCTAGCTTTGTGTGTGTGTGTGTGTGTGTGCTGTAAAGGGTCATTCCTTTTCCATGTGCTGCAGTAAACGGGTCAGTGCGTCTCCTGGGTGAGCTGGGCTAAAGTCTTGCTGCTCACTGACCTGATGCTGCATGTCTGCACAGAACTGCGGGTAATGCATTGACTTCAGATAGCGCCCTGACTAGAGGAGAGGAAATGAAGGTCTGCCCTGAGCTCTGATAACACTGAGCTGCATTAAAGTTCAGGTCTAGGATTTCAAATTCCTTACTTTTCAATATCTGTCCTTGGAGGTGGGGTGAGGGGTGGAAGAGGGATAGGCTATATGATATTAAAGTAGCATCGGCTTTTATTATTATTCTTAAACATTATTGATTCATGCACCACATAAATGGCAGTATCACAACACATTAGAGTTAGTGTAATATGAAAAACTAACCTAAAATAACCCAGTTAAAAGCTTCTTATTAATGCTGAATTGAACAATGTAATATGAAAGGATAAATTTATGGGATACATGAAAAAAGGAAAACAGAAGCATCTGTGGTCCTTTTATTATACTACACACCTCTTCACAGCACTCAGAAGTGTTGCTGACAGTGCACAGGTCAGTAAAAAGAAAGATTCCAAAAGACACAGATATTTTTTTTGTGTTTTTTAAGATGCACATCAGATGGATGCGTGAGAAATTAGAAAAAAACACATGCTTAGAATGAAAAACAAAGTAAAAACACTCCACGTGTGAATGTACTGAATAAAATATTCTTCTGTGCTTGCCAAGTGAATGGCTTGGTGTCTGCATGCATCCTTCTTTTAAAACCTGTTTTACATAGTGAACAGCTTTCAAGAGTTAGTCAAATTATAAAGGCTACATTATATATTGTTCCAACTGAAACTACTGTTACAAGTCATTCATTATTTTTATCTAAACAGGACATTTCAGTGACACAATTTGATTTCCACCTTCTCTCCTACTTTCTCAGGGATGCAGATAACTGAAGAAATTTTGTAACTAAAGTAACAACATAATTGTGACTGTAATGTAATAATGAATTTAGTAGTAATGAGTCAGATTACTGTGTTACTGAATAATGTAAGGTGGTTGTAGTAATGCGTTAACACTGGTTGCCACACATCACATTGTGTGTTTTGAAAAAGGGTTGTCGGACCACAAAAAATCTTTTGGTTGGTTAACCAATCCAGTGATATACACCAACAAAAGTCTTGTTGGATCATTGAACAATGTTACCTCAGACCTGACTTGGTGGTGACCGAATGGTTCTTTAACAGTTACATATTGCAATTTCTAACAGCCTTGCTCACTTCATAGAGTAATTGATCTGGTGACAAAAATATCTGGAATTGAGCTTCTTTCTCACATTTCACTCTATACAAATGTGTGAGTCACTTGGCGATAAATGAATTCAAAACTATGGGGCCCTGTCTGTCAAAAAGTGTGCCGCTTTAGTCTTGTATAACCAGTTCTTTTTAAGCAAAACCTGGCCCTTGCTGTGGTGAAGAGAGTACTCAAATGGACAAATTTAATTGAACACTCCAGTTTCACTCACAGTGTGCATCAGTTCATTCAAGTCATTCGTTTTGCCCTTTGTACATGCAGCTGGAAATGCATGCTGTGACATAGAAAAAAAGCTTTTTTTTGTACAGGTAGCAGATTTGCACATTGTCTCAGTTTTGCATTACTGTCGATAGAGAGACATTGACTTTCCAGACGGAATACTGCACTCGAGTTAGTGAACAAGGCATTGTTTTGGAGGTATGCACAGTATGAGCTGAAAAACTAAACAATTTTTTTTAAAAACAAGGCAATTATCACATTTCTAGCATTTAGTAGCACATGCTTTGGGGTTTTGGCAGGAGGAATACTCAGAGGATTTCCATGCAGCAACACATTTCTATTTTGTATCTTCTGCTTCTATAAATGAGTTAATCGTGATAATTGCATCAAATAATGTTTCCTTGTCATTCTAGACAAGCTACATGATGCCTTTTTGAGCAACTTTAAAGCACACGGTGCTTAAGAGAATAATGCCATGTTGCTTCAATAAACCTATCTTATTTTTTCAGAAAAAGAGATGCATATTTGAAAGAAGAGTAATTCGTACACAGTATTTTGAGTCCAGCCCCACCTGCTGCTCTTTTCACTCCTCACTGCACCGAACCTGCTCCATCTCTGAGTCTTTTGACATGTTTTATCATAACCCACACAACAGCATTGCTTGTTTTAACTAATGAATGACTCCAATAACGATGATGGTCCAACTTTCCTGTGGTGACATGTTTTCCTCCGCTTGGTTCCACAACGGTAGCTCATCACTTCAAACTGTGAAGCGGTCCAGCTGAACATGGTGCCAAATGTACTGCTGTGTGCCAGTATACTCCAATATTAGAAAGTGTGACACTGAAGTCGTTTCATGAGCTCTTTTTTCTCTCTCGCCATTCTGTTAACGTTAATTAAAGGCTTAAATCTTGAGTGTAACTGATGTAGATCAAGTGTATTTTTCCTTTTAACCACTGTAGAGTTTCTGAGAGATTGAACCAATATAAATAATACTACTAATAATAATGAATAGCTATTTGGGATTTAGCAATGACTGTACCACCCTGTGGCCATTTATTAACCGCTTTCTAAGCTTTTTGAGTTAAGACGCAACAACAACAAAAAAAAAAATTCTTTAAGCAGACGCCTGAGCTTAAGTAGTATTGCTACAGACAGACGAGGCACCCTACTAGTTTTAAGTAAATTATATGTTGCACAGCAGTATTTGGCAGATCTGTTTCATTTCACTTTTGCTTTCTTTATGTAGTGCCAATTCAAAACATTTCCCTCAAGGTACATTAAATGGCAAAGTAAAGACCATACAATACTAATAAGAAAACCATACAATCAGATGATCCCCTATGAGGAGCACTTGGTGACAGTGGAAAGGAAAAACTCCCTTTTATCAGGAAGAGATCTCGAACAGCACAAAGAGTCACAAAGGGTCAGACATCTGCAGCCACTGGTTGGCGGGTGATGGGAAAGAGAAGTGAGGCTTGTTAATGACACACACATATAAATACAGATATAATGACTATTATTATGATTATTACTAGCAGTGATGTGGTAGCAGTGATAGCTGTATATGGTGTAACCATGTATAGGAACAGATGGATAAAAATAACTGTATCTATAAATGCACTATTATGGATGAGTAATGATAAACAAATGATGAGTTAAGCACATGCTAATACCTTACTAATGCTTAATAGCGTGTGGCATTATTTTAAAGTGCTACATTTCAATATTTATTTTTTTCTATTTAGATAAACTTCTGAACAAATTCACTCTCGTCAGTAATTTTTCATTAACATCTCTGTAACTGTAGCAAGATGATTAAGATTTCCTAATAAAGTGACCAGGGAGTGTATTTTACTTTTATGAAATCACGTAGGGCACTTATTACTTTTGCTATCAGTTAATTTGAGCATTTTGCTTGGAAAAACAATAAACAGCTTGTTGATAAAATGTCAGAAAAGTGCTGGGCACAGAGTTGTTTTGGTTCTGTATAATTAAGGGAGCAAAAATGAACTGTGCTCAGTTTCTGTAGTACAAAGTGGCCAATTATGGCATTAGAGTAATGTTGTTCCTTAAACAATTACCTGATTTTTAAAACAGCTGTTAATAGTTTGTCTGTCTTTAAAGTGGATATGGCAAACTTGAGCATGTGCAGTATATATTTACCCATCATTTATGCACGTGCTGCATCAGCCTTGTTTCCTGTGTGTGTGAACAATGCTCATGAGTAAAAAACAAAAAAAGACAACAAGGTGAAAAACACTCCTAGCCTCTTGATCAATTTGATTTTTAATGATGAAATAATGATTAAAGCAGCTTCTGATTTCAAAAATAGACAGCTGGGAATGTGGTAGATTCTTCCTTTCTGTCATTCCAGGGTCCAAAAATCCTGCCTTTGTACAGAGAAAGTCCGTGGCTCGCCCCATGGGAGGCTGTTGTAAACAAGTGGAAAATAACAGGCTCCTGTCTGGTGTTTGCCAGCCTCTAATGTCTCTGTCCAGTCATCTAGAAGAAAAACAACATGCAGCAGGTTTCTACTGTACAGGGACGGTGACAGGGACAGGAGCAGAGACAGCCAGTACTGATAGAGGATGGGGGGAGGAAACCTCTCTCTCTGTCTGGTTTCCTTCTACGGGTCAATGCATCTCGCATGTGAATGCACACCTGACATATTTTTACTTGGCTTCTCTTTTTCTTCCCAGTTTTCTCTTCCTTTATTTGCAACAATTTTGCCTTGTTATGCTTTTTAACCTACATCCTTTAGGTGTGAATAAGATCTGCTTTCTTAATTATTCCTTCACCTGTACTTTCCGGCTTCTCACTGCAGGATGCATTTGAAGTGCTGGCAGAGAGCCATGAATTCAATGACATGGAGGGTCCGTGCTTGGCCTTCAGGAGGGCTGCATCTGTGCTGAAGAGTCTGCCCTGGACGGTGCAGAATTTACGGGTCACAGAAGACCTGCCCTGCCTGGGGGAACACTCTATGTGTGTCATAGAGGTAAGGCCCAGTTTCACTTAATCCACAGCAGTCCAGTTAATAGCCAGTGCATTTTCCCTCTGTATTTTGGTTCTGGTGTCATGTGTCACTTAAAAACTAAATATAAAGAAATGTCTAATGCCCTGAAAACTGAAACTATTGCCCCCATTTTATCGTCTGGGTTGGATTTTCTGACAACACGTCTTTTGAATGCAACGTCTCAAACTCAAAGCTTTCACATAAGGTGTGCAAACCATAAATCACGAGACTTCCCGGACCCTATTTACACAGTTATGCAATGATCTAAAATAATTTGCTGCCATGAAGATACAGTTTAATATTTTGGAAACACACTTGGAAGATGTCGGCGATGATTCGAAACACACAGCATGTGATTTATGAGCTAAAGCACTCAAAACCAATGACCATTATTAATATTTATGCTTATGTGATATGAAGTGACAGAATTAACTAACACCAGCGTAAAATATTGACACTGATTGATCCTTTGCAATAGCAAATAATGGATCAATAAAGCCATTAGTGTACAACACCTGACTGAGTGGTGCATGTTGGCAACGGCCTCAAATGATTGCACTTCACATACGATACGTTTTCTGGCACAACTATTACTACTCGTAGTTTTTGCTCCTCTGCAAAGGAAGGCAAGAAAAAAACCCAAGAATTTACTGCAGTGAACAAAACCGTGACCAACCCTCTGTTTGCCCAGTGGACTGTTTACATAATGACAATATCCCCACGGACCTGTGGGTGGGGGTTTGACAGTAGTTAGGCTCTAAGCGTTTGAACTGTATAACACACATGTGATCACTAAGTGTGAGCGTGAAGCGACATCAGCTCACTGATGATGAGGATGAAAGCATCGGCATTTCTTTTCCTTAATTGCAAACTTTCCAGGTTGAGTAGTTTGCTATAAATTCTATACATGGACGTGTTTCGGGGTTTGACATTACATTACTGTAAAATTAATGTTTTACCAAATGTCACCTCTGTAAACACAAGCCTCAGAAATAAATCAAAATAAAATAAAGTAAGATGCAGCACATAACGGGGAGGGGGAGGGGGCGTAATTTCAGTGCCGATTGATGAGGACCCATATGATAAATCACTATCTTTATTAATGTGCTGCTGGAAATAGTTTCCAACGAATGAACTTCTTTCTCCAGTTTCATTAGATTAAAATTCACATTAAGAAAAAAAGACACCATATCAAGAGATGGACAAATACAAAACCTGGCAAAATTCTTCAGCCACTCTTTATTACCTCCGGTGAGGAGGTTATATTTTTGGTTGTGTACGTGCAGTGTTGGGAAGGTTACTTTTAAAATGTATTCCACTACAGATTATAGAATACATGCCCCAAAATGTATTTTGTAACGTATTCCGTTACGTTACTCAATGAGAGTAACGTATTCTGAATACTTTGGATTACTTAATATATTATCATGCTTTTTACAACTACATTAATGTACTATTGCTGTGTGATTTATTACTATTACTCAAGGTTACTCGCCATACCAACACCAACTAGATGTTAAAATCTTAATATAAATGAGTAACAGTAGGTTAACATTAGGTAAGGCTGCACTTTTTGCTCTCATATAGAAAACTATTCCGCGCGTATATAAAACAGGTCCGTGGCTCCGAACCGTAGTAAAGGGACCTCTGGCTAATACGTTGGGTTCATGTCGGGCTCGTAGCTGAAAACTAGCTTTACTTTGTTGGCTGGGTCACCTTGGCTAGCAAGAGACAGAGAGAGGCATTGAAAGGCTGCTCCAATAGGACTTATTGTTTCGGAGAAAAACAAGAACACAGTGTACAGTCGAGTCTTAATAGCTTACTTAAGACTGGACTACACTGACCATGGGGCTCCATTCTTTAGGGCTATGCCTGTAACACTCTGCCTATAAGACCTGTTGCCAAGGATCGTCATTACACTGCTTGTGTGATGTCACATACCTCAGCCTTTTCAGCCTGTTTCCCTTCCTTAAGATCACCATCTCTGGTGAGGCTTCAGTGAACAGTAGCTGAAGGACCAGTTGGATCTCACAAGTCCTGTGTCAGGTCTTTTCTGTTCATCTGCTGTAGTTAGTTTTTCAGGGCTGCACCTTATCGTTTACCCTCTGCTTGTCCGTTCTCCTCAGTTTACTTTTTCTAAGCACACACTGCACATCACTGCCAACAAATGCCATGTTTTCATCTTTTTGGGAGTCCCCTTATTGGTGCAAAAATGCTACTTTATGCCTGCCGCACTGTGTTATGTTTGACATTTATTGTGGACATTAAGAAATGAGGGGTGGCTCAAGACTTTTGCACAAGGCTGTATATTATTTCAGAAGGTTTTATTCCCTTTTTGTACGTATGACGTCAGTGAGATCAGATTATCATTTTCAGAGACATAGCTCTGGTTGAAAGCAGAGAAACCCCACCCACCATCTGTCTGAACCATTTGCTTGCGAGGGGCAGCGAATCAGAAAAAAGTTAACTTGAAGGCTGATGAAAGGAAGTTAAAATGTCTTTTGAGAGGCTGCACCAAGGCACAGCATAGGTTTAATAAGGACTGTGAATCATGCAAAGCGTCTGCGGTGGAGTTCAAGAATAAAAATATGGAGTTAGAAATGAATATAATAGGCCCACTTTAAATAAGGAGGCATTGATGTGACAGAAGTAGTTTAAATAGGCTGGCTCAGTTGTATATGAAGCATTCCATTACTTAGAAGTAGGTTTTTTTCCTCTGTGCCAGCAAGAAGAATGTAGCTGAATCAGTAACCATCTGCACATGTAAGCCTTTCTGGAGGAGATTCTCAATGCTGAGTTCAGTCTCTAAGAAATATATGAAAGAAAGACGTACAGACGTAAGAATAAAACTTTGCTGCACACATGCAGCACACATTGATGGGTATCAGACAAATATATTTTGTCTCTGAGACCAAAAAAACCTCTTATTGGGTCACTACATCTCCTCATCTACACTCGAGCTCAGGGCAGAAATCATGGCAGGTTGTCAGGAAAAGTGCGGATGCTCGCTCGGAGAGAACGCCAGGTCCCTGTAGGATAACAAGGTGAGCTCAGCAACCCGGCTCTCTCTGACACGTTAAACCTAACATACACACTGTGCGACTCACAGCGCGTTTCCGAATCTGTCAAAGCTGTCAGCGCCGAGTCAGATTCATTAAACAAAATAGCATAAATGTCCCGGGGAGACCAAATTAGACTGCCTGTAAGTGACCTCTCCTTCTTGTTCTTCTTGCACAATTCAGACGCACGCCTTTCGCTGGGGTTGTCTCTTTGAACAGTTTGCTGCTCAAAACACCAAAAATGACATGACACAAAAAACAAAGTGAAACCAAACAGAGTGAAAACAAAACGCTTGATGTGCCTGTGAACATCGGAGCGACACTCTGTCAGCAGCGACTGAACTGCTCACTGCTGACTGAACATCCAAAGTGGGGAAAAGATATAAACCTACTGACATGAAAGTCTGGGAGCACTGAGGCAGAGTTGGGGGCTGAATAGTCAGTATATGTGTTTGCTGTATATGTGTGTGTGTGAGAGAGGGAGAGGAGCCGTGCATGTAAAGAAGTGTGTCTTTCCTGGAGCGGGGAGTGTGTTGAAGCATTATCCGTGCGTTTTGAGGTTGGCCTTAGCTGGGGGCTTGAAAAGCAGAGGTGGACGGGTGGATGCATCACTGAGCAGTGAAGGCTGCTTCAAACTGCATTGTACTCACAGTGTGGATGTTAGGTTCACTGGCTCACCGATACAGGCTGTCATCCATTCATGCACAAGCTCAAAATGCACACGGATACTTATCCCAGAGCAGAAGCATGCAGGCTCATTTCCCTCTCCGGAAGATGGCCGATATTAACCAGATAGCTGCTACCTGATTCTTTTTACGCCTTCGCATAATGAAGACAGTTAAAATGTGACCAGCAAAATTGGCGACACTCTCGCTGAGAGACGCAGGCAATTAAATGCAGAACAAAGCATTTTCGGAGCAAACAACAGAATCTGGGGGAAAACATTACCTTGGGGGTTTTTTATGATTGCCATAAAACAGGTATTAATCCCAGGTTTCGCAACAACAAAGTCGTTATTTGTCGAAAGGAAAAGAAATGGAAATAAGGATGCCTGATATAAGTGGATGGTTTCTCAAATAAGCAGCGATTTGGGGCCCATTTGTTAATAGCCGGCTGGGAGGGAACCCAGGGGAAAACACGCCGATGCTGACACAGACATTGCTTTCCTTGATGATAATATCATCCGCCTTTATGTTTTGCAGGAGATCCTTCAACACGGCCGCTCGTTTGAAGTCGAGAAAATACTCTCGGATGAAAGGTATCAAATACTAAAGGTCAGTGGATGAATAACAACTCAGTCGATGGCTCGCTTTCTCCATTCTGGAGCTTTTAACTCGCTGTGAAAATGATGCGCTCTGTTGCTCCCTCTTAAGGACTCGGAGCTCTTGGAAACTTTGAATGCTTACCTCTTCTCAGAAGAACCTGTCATTTCAGAGCATGTCTCCTTGATTACATACTTACCTCGTTTCCTGCCAGCTGTTCACAAGTGTGTTTGGGGTTGGACCTAAGACAGCTGAGAAGTGGTACCGCAGAGGGCTGCGCTCATTCAGCGACGTTCTGGCGGAGCCCAGCATTCATCTCAACCGGATGCAACAAAGTGGTACATCAACATCTCACCATCCTCGCTCCGCCACTTTACAAATTATAGAGGGAAAATTTCAAGTCGAGCTCGCTTCCAAGAGAGACTCAAAGGCCTAATTGTTAAATCCCTCCGGGGGGGTGGGGCTGCATGTGGTTTGGGACTTTATTTGTGCCTTTTTTTTTGTTTACTCCCAAAGGATGTGAGCCTCTAGCGGTAATGTGTTTTCTCTAAAGTGAGATATGATCAGCAGGGAGTTTACTGTAAAAAACCCACAACAGGAGAGTTTTTCTTACAAAAAAACAACCTAAATCAATAAGTAGTGACTCTGAAGGGGAGGCATGGTACAGACGTCTCGCCACTCAGTCGCGGCAGAGCGGGCCATCGAATTAATTTGGTGCTAAAATTGTTTCAACAACTTACAGCCCACGGCCACAAGAGTGGCTCTGTGAGGCTAAAAGAAAAGCAAACTGGCCAAAAGCTGAAAATTCATTTTTCATTTGTGGCAGTTATTAGTTATTTTTGAGCCATTCCACAAAGATGCGTTTTCTGAGGGTGAGATATTTCATGCATTTATGCACAGAGGATGATTCTGAATGCGATGATGCCCTGCTTTTGTTCGTAGCTCCAACAGCAGCTCAGATTCTTTACTTCTCCTGTGAAATACTTCATGGATTGACGCCTCATCTTGTCTTGGTTTTCATAAAGCCCAGATGATGTGTTCTAAACAGTTTAACGACCACCAAACTTCACCTCCAGCAACCGTCGCCAGGCTGGTATTTGTGGTATACGACACCATAAATTTAAGCATATACCCCCGCCTCCCCTCAATATTTATTCTGTCCACTAGTTTGGCTCGTTTGGCTTTTGAGTGAAATTACAACCGAGAGCATGTCACACATTATTGAGATGAACAACTCTTTTATGCCACTTAAAAATCAGCAAGCACGCAGCTGGGAGACACCGCTCCATCCTGCTGCTCACTTTGCAATTTACAATGTTTTTTTATGGCACGCAGATGTGTGATGTTGTGAGGATTTGCCATGCTCTTCACACGATGAGGCCTCTCATTTATGATGACAAAAACAGATAAAGCATCCAGGTTTTCCATGAAGGAGATAACATACACTTATTCGACCTCCAGTACTAGTAAGAGCTGTGAAATCAGCAAATTGTTAGATGCTTCTGGTATTAGCGAACACACGAGGTCCCCTGGTAATTAAACATCTTGCGAATCTCTCATCGCTGTTTACCACTGTGGCCATCTTTGTGTTATAAAGCTAGCGTGGCCTTAGATGTTTTTCAGTTTAGGTGGAGCGCTCTGTTCTCGTGTGTTTCTACGACGTGACATGAACTCGCAGCCTCCGTGCAAATTTTCCGTGAGCCGTTGTCATTAATCTTAAATTCATTGTTTATTTTTGTCGGAGGAGTTTCTGACTACGAAACGCAGATTTGATGGATGCTTCAGTCACAAGTGGGAGCTGAGGTCGGCCGTGGCTGATGAGAACGTCATTAATTTCCGCGGTCATAAACCGAAGTGCTCGGCGTAAAGTTTAAAATGATGACCTGATGAAAAGCGAGGGCCCGCATCAAATATAACAATCCACAGAGATGTGCCCGAAACCCACAAATGTTAACCTGTTGGTGGTGCTAAAGGAAAAAGTTTGCTTAGGCTTCATGCTTAGGAAACCATAAACAGAGAGAATTAAAGGTGTTTGGAGTGCCCTCTCTAAAAAATATAAAAGAAACAGATGTGATCAAATGTGAAGGGAATACATGAGTGAGAAATATGAAGAAATATACCAAGACAGAAGCAGCCAGACATGCAGATAGCATCAGCTTTCGACAGTGACATATACCCCACAGTGCTCTCACATATGAAAAAAAAAATACTGATATTCAGCTTTTCATTCGTCTGCATCATTTCTCTGCTTCTTCTGCTGCTTGGAGTGTAGCTGGATGCACATTCTGTAGCACTGCACGAGGTGGTAATTCAAAACACTGTACTGCATCGCTCGCAGGTTTCCATTCACTTTCAAACTCCGTCCCATAATGTATTACGCTGACAGACACCTTCATCAAACTGGTCGTAATCGATCACTTGGAACACTGCGGTGTCGACTCCGTGCGGAGAAATACCGTGTGAGTTTTTGACGTGGAAAATTTGTCTGAACCCTGAACCCTCCGCTGTGCACGCGTCTTGAAAAAGAGCAGAAACACGAATAATCCCATTTAATTTACTTCATTAGAGGCAGAAATATCATTAAAGGTTTTCTAATTAATTGTTGGGGGAAGCTCCATTCTTCGGTGGGGGACAAAAAAAGAAAGAAAAAGAAATGGATAATTAATGCTTTTCATGTAGCACAAAGACAGAGGAAAATACAAATCAATGAGATACCGATCGATTCATGAATTATAATTTTTGCACCGTTTCTGCGCTCGCTGCAGTCGTTTTGTGTCTGCAGCGGGCGAACACCGGCGGCCGTCTTCTATCAGCCAGGAGAACACATCCCATTTTTACCTTACCTTTAATTCACTCTGACTCTCCACTTCCCCGGAGCAAATGGCTATGATTGATGGCTGGCTTCCAGACTAATAACCACGTGGTCTTTTTCCCTGCAGGTTTTCTGCATTATGGAGACATCTCCAGGGCTGTCAGTAAAGCAGAGGCCCAAGCCCTGGGGAACATTATTGACGAAGCTGTCCATGCGATCACACCGGACGCCATACTCACACTGACAGGTGGCTTTCGCAGGTACAAGACTTGTCTCCTCCTTTCAGTGTTGATATTTGAAGATGAAATACAACGGCACCTTCAATCTTTCCTCGCCCCTCCCCATCCCCCATTATTGTTCAGTTCATATTAGACATTAGCAAAGCCTCAAGAGGTCTGCTTGATTCCCAGGTGGATCTTATTACTGTTATTATTATTATTATCTGATATGAGAGCATAGAAGTCACAGAGTGAGTGTCTGGGTAGAAGCGTCAGAACCGCTGGTGTCTAATTGCATCTTGCCGTTTTCGAGAGTTCTTAGACAAAACGGATTAATTTGACATTTACCACCGCAGAATATTCCCCATCTCACGCCTTTGTTCTTGACAGTAAAACAGAACGCCAGATAGCACGGGTTGCTAACGTTTTGCATTTACATTAAGATGCTAAAGTGCATTACATTTGTCAGTCTCAGAGTGCACAGTGAGTGCGCTTGTAAAGCTACCTGCTGAGTGCCACTATTTGCTCGCAGCCGGTGCCTCCCTCCATTGGCACGTCTTTGTGGTGCTGTTTCATTTATTTTTTTATTTATTTTTTGTTATGCGCAGTGCTTTGTGGCTCAGTAAGTGTGGAGCACTCCGCTCTGTGGTGTTGTAAAAATCCAGCCGTAACCAGTGGCGTGTGAGGTAAATAATTCAAAAGCAGTCTGGCAGTAAGGACGGGCGCTTGCCTCTCTACAGGGGTGACAGAGCTGCCGCGGCTTAGCTGGTGGTCTTTAATAGTGTCTGGGCTGCAAACATTACATGTTACCGGAGTTATTCCTGCTCCTTTAAAACCTTATTAAAGTTTTCCTTTTCTGCATTTGCTGTATTCTGTTTGTCAGTTTGGTAGAAAATTACTATACACTAACTTTTATAATGGGAAAAAAGTCCCTTTAGCTACAGGACCGGTATTGTAGCTTTACCTCACATTTGTCAGGTGTAGCCAAATAGCAAAGGATTAAGGCTTTGCTCTGAGTCCAAATTCAACACACTTTGTAATATACAACACTGATTTACATGCTGATCCTTAGAGCATACTAGCTTTACAGCAAATGTGCATGAAATCAGAGTACTTCACTATTTTATACTGGGAGGAAATATTTGCAGCACCAGATGCCGACTGCAACTCCAGAATGACACAGTTGTCTAAACAAAGAGACAGCATGGTGCTTTTCCTGAAATCTGTGTTTCTTGCCTCAAGCCGTTTAACCCACGTCCACTGTTCATTTTGATTTCTCTTGCTGTGAGCATTTTGTAAATCAACAGCCAAACCCTAAAATCATTTTGTAGGCCATACACATGTCCCTTCATGGATTTTTAGACCAGTGTTGAGACTGTAAATGAAATCTATTTTATTTGCAGTTCTTGTAGACCAATCAGAGGTTGAAACAAAGTAACCTTTAACACTCAAACTAGCAGACAAGGACACCTTTATCAAACAAATACCTACTGCCTACACGAATCACACGAGTGTTTTATTAAAAATCACCTGTGAAAAATATGATATATACACTCAGTGGGCACTTTATTAGGGATGGCTTAACTTAATTTTATTAAGGAAATGGCATTATTTCTCTGTTCAAAACATACATTACATAAAAAACAAAACTATCCAAATGTACCTAGCCCTTTGATTCCCCCTCCTCCCCTTGTTAAATTATGAATTAATTGTGATTGACCACATTTTTTGGGGAAAAACTGAGTCCAGTTTCACTACCCAAACCCAGGCCTGATTACTGCCAGAACTGTTGAATCAAGAAATTACCTAAGTAGAAACTGTCTGACAAAGTGAAATAGGTTAAAAGATTTAAAAAAATAACACATCATGTCACTAAAGAAACAAAATCACTGACATCTAACAGTCTGGAAAGGGTTACAAAGTTATTTCTCAGGCTTTGGGACTCCAGTGAACCACGATGTAAGCCTCACAAATGGAGAAAACTTGCAACAGTGGTGAACCTTCCCAGGAGTGTTGGGCCGACTAAAATTATTCCAAGAATCAGGAAGTCACAAAAGAATCCAGAACAACATCTAATGCACTGCAGACACCACTTGCCTCAGTTAAGGTCATTGTTTATGATTCAACAAAAAGAAAGACACTGGGTAAAATGGCATGCATGGGACATTTCCAAAGCAAAATCTCCAAGACTTTTGGGAAAACATTCAGTGGACTGACAAACCAAAGACCTTTTGGAAGTTTTGAGTCCCTTTACATCTGGTACAAAACCAACACAGCATTTCATAAAAAGAACATCATACCAGCAGTGGTGGTAGCGTGTTTTCTTTAGGACAACTTGCTGTAATTGCTGGAGCCATAAATTCTGCTCTCTACCAGAAAATCCTGAAGGAGAATGTCTGACTATCAGTTCATGCCCTGAAGCTCAAGCGCACTTATGGAGCAGGACAATAATCCAAAACACACCAGCAAGTCTACCTCTGAATGGCTCAAAAAGATGAAGGTTTTGGAGTGGCCTTGTCAAAGTCTGTACTTAAATCAGACTGATTTTTGGCGTGATCTTAAACCCTCCAGGGTGGATGAATTAAAACAATTCTAAAAAGAATAGTAGACCAAAATTCCTCCACACTGATGTGAAAGACTCATCCCCAGTTATCAAAAACTCTTGATTGCCCAGGATGGTGCAACCAGGTGTCAGGTCTAGTGAGCAGCTGCTTTTTCACACAGGGCCAGGTAAGTTTGGATAACTTTTTTTAACAAATGTTATCTTTGTCTAATATTAAATTTCGATTGATGATCTGAAGCATGTAAATGTGGCAAATATGTAAAAAAAAAGAACAACCTAAGAAATCAGGAGGGATGGGCAAATGTGTAAATGGGAAAGATTCCCAAATTTCCTAAGCAAGGATGATGTGAAAATCCACAAGGCAAAAAAACGCTCCAATCTTTAAATAGTTAAATGACAGCTGGAATGATGTCTGATTATGTAAATAACTGCTCAGGGGGGAAATGTGGTAAGAGAGTCGAGGAAGGTGATTAGAGCATCATGGATAGTTAACTTCAAGAATGAGGGAGAGGAACAGCTCAAGATTTATGGGCCAGGAGACTGCTGCAAAGCGTAAAGGGGCCTGCAAGAGCGCCTTTATGGCTTCAAATTCGGGGAGATGAAACACACATTTACTTCACCCCATATTTGGTGCAGACTTTGGAGAGAGCGAGCGAGATAGACCTAATTGGAATCATGCGGCGCTATAATTGAAGAACGATAACTTGTGCATTATCAGTAAGCAAGTAAGTAATTTACCTTTATCTTGTTGAAAGGCTGATTCTCCAGACATGGTTTAAACACAGTGGGAGGCAGTATGAGGTCTATTACACCAAAATAGTTCATATGCTTTCTAAGATGCCAGCAGTACCACTAATAATCCACTTACTCTCTTCACGGTGACATATTTGAAAATGTTCCCTTCTAAAGTCCTGTCAAAGCTCGATTTAATTACCTATAATTTTGAGCCTGGTGTAGAGTCTCTTATTAGCTTCATCTTTCTAGCCGATACCCCTTGTCAAAAATGGAAATGTGCATATCCTATATACCTCCTTAAATAGCTGCACCCGGCTCTGGCAAATCTTTCATCTCGGCAGAAGATACACAAAAAGATACCACGACTCCCAAAAGTTTCACAAAATAACTCGTGTGCTGGAATAAACTCAGGCTGTCATCCACTTCAGAGAGAAACAGCGTGGCGAGGATTTGTTGATGCCACTGACATTAGCCTTATTGAAAGGACAGCTGTGGAAGGCGGGTGACAAGTCTTAAAGCGGTTTTGTTGGAGGGGAGGATTAAAAATAGATTACACTTGAAAATACAGCTTCTTCCACAACTGCATGTGAAGGCTCACGCAGTGTCAGCGGAACACTGTGTTTATTTCAGTATGAGGCAGGCAAGTCCCTACTGAGGGCCTTATTTAACATCAAATTGTCTGGAATATGACTCAAAGTGACACTGATGAGGGGGGCCAGTGGTGTCTCCTCTCAAATCCGCAAACAGCCGCCGAGTCCCACCGCACAGTTTGCCTTGAACAACAGCTGAGATAAGTATTCCTTATCGGCTTAGTTCGGGGTGTCGTGATTCTAAAACAAACCTCATTATCAGCTTGCAGGGGAGGAAAGAGCAAAACAAGCCATCTGGTCACGAAGTATAGGCCACACTTAGCTGCTTCTTCTTGTTTTCATTTCGTATCTTCCTGATTATCGCCTCGCTCTGCTGTGTTAGCAAGAAATGTGGATGGGAAGGCTGATAGAAGGGGAAAATGATGCATAGTCACAAACAAAGCCTGGTTGCTTTTTTGTGACCTAAGTTTTGCAGAGCTTACCCTGCAGACGCCCGTAGCCTAACACTTCGCAGATCTGTATTATTCATGCGTGTCGCCTTGTCGTCCACACAAAACTGTAAATAACCATGTATATTTCATAGTCTTTGTGCAGTAACACTTAATAATTTAGCATTTTCCCTCACGCGATAAAAGACTAGATGGCCTAAATTCAAACCAGGTGTTTATCGACGTGCAGCTGTGCCCGACCGCCTATCAATTCTTCTGTTTTTACCCAAATCTTCACATCCATACATCCCACTGAGCAGGAGTGGGTGTCTAATGCTAAACAGGAACAGAGCTCTGAAGTTGCACTGCTAAAGGCAGAGACGACGAAGAAGAAGGAGAACCCCTGGTATGCTGGAAGAATGTGCACGACATGCTGTCATCCGCCTTTCCGCTGACTGCTGCTGAATTATCTGCACTGACCTGACACATACTGATGCTCAAATGGGAGGGAGCTGAAAAGCGTAAATGCCGCTTCCCCTCAAATAACCACCAGTTCCCATGTTATCCCCTAACACACACACACACACAGACACGGAAAACCACTATTTGACAAGATTAGGTCGTTCTTAAGCTGTGATAGGAGGTAAACCCAATTTATGCTGATGATCTCTCTGTCTCCTTCCCGCTTTGGTTTCTTTGCTATTCTCGGCACACATCTATGCAGTGCACTCGAGTGGGTTTTGCCGGCGCAGCAGAGGCTAACAGCGAGACTCACTTAACAACTTAAGCGCACTGTACGAGCTGGAAGTGTTGTGGAATCTCAGCTTTGCCAATTAAAGCTGAGTGTTGGGAGATTTCTTAGGCAAAAGTTGCTCAGTAAGCAGATGGAAATCTGTGATGCATTCTCAAGCAGCGCTGTCCTAACAGTCAACTCATTAAAGAAGTGCCAACTCTTCACATCGAGGCCTATATATGTATATGTATATACTGCAAAGTCTAAACACAAGTGTTAAAATGAATTCACTTAACAGCTTTTGATATTTAATACAAAATAATACACGCTCACAATGCAAATTGAATAAGTGTTACCAAAGACGCAGCTGCAGAGTGAACCTGTAAACCAGGTGCTCATTCTGTAAATGCCACAGGGGTACATGCTGTCTACTGCTAATGCTAACCATTAACATTATCATGCCTTCTGCAGCTCTAATGGCTGTTTTCTATTACTTCCTTGCTCCCTGAATTAGCCACAGTGACCTTTGAAGCGTTCCCGCAAGCCATTCACAGCCTCTGCCCCTTTCTTCACTCTCGCTGCTGTCAAGCAGCAGCAAAGAGAGATCAAACATGGAGCCTCGCGGCTGCAGAGGCTTCTTTAGAGCCGTATCGCCCCCAACATTCATTGTCACTTTGCTTTGTTGTTTGCGGTGACACTGGTGCTTACGTATGTAGGATTTTTTGCTCGTTGCTCATTGCTCGTTTTTCAAAAGCTTTTGTGTGTGCGTGTGTAGGTGTGTGTGAGTGGGTGTCGGGCAATGATTAGGTTGAAATAATGCAAGGCCTTCTGGCAGGTAGCGCTGGCATAGGCCAGAGCTAAACTTGAGCACTATGGGGGATATCTTCTGTTATTTGAGGGCACAACTTTAGCACTGGTTGTTTTGTTTCTGTGTATTTGGGTCTACACTGCTTTCATGGCTGGTGGAAAAGCCTGCCATATGAGGCAAGCTACTATAATCGCCAGAAACCCACAGATTCTTTTCATCATTTCGTCTGACTGCTGTTTTTGAGTCATCCTGCAACCTGTGACAGGATGCACTGTGTGAAAGGAAGGAAAACCCCTTGGACAGGTGGGCCAGTCCATCGCAGGGCTTACATGCAAACCCATTTGCAGTCATATTTACACTTCTGAGCAGCTCATCGTTTGTCTTGAAGGCTTAATTTTATTATCATCTGGCTTGAATGCCAATGAGCACGCCAAAGTACTCTCAGAGCATCATACACATAAGTCATTGAGAATTTTATAGGAAAACTCAAAGCAGTGAATATGCTTCTGTGAATATGATTGTAAGCACAGATGCTGCTCGTGGTGTAAGGCACACGTGGGTGTGTCCAACTGCTTTTGTGATTGTGTTGACTGGAAGCGCCTCTGAAACCCTGGCACAGCACAGACTGATCTTAACTGGCTGGAGGATGATAAATATATTGCTCGTAGGAGGAATGCATTATCAGCAGGTGGAACTGGAGTGGACCTCAGCCGCAGCCACTAAATTGATCTCCTCTCAAGAGCTTCAAAGCACAGATACAAACCTCCTTTCAAGGACAGTCGTAAATTCCCATCAGTTTATGTTTTGAAAGTTAAATAATAATGGATATATATGATTAAATATTACTAAATTGATATGATAAAACCCAGTTCGAGTGGGTCACAGGCTAGTGTATATTGCTTGTGCTGGTCCCGAGCCCGGATAAATGTGAGGGTTATGTCAGGAAAGGCATCTGGTGTAAAATCTGTGCCAAATCAAATGTGCAGATCTGTTCACTGTTGCGACCCCCTGGGAAATAACGGAGCAGTCCAAAGTGCCTTCTATTAAATTGATATGATAACAATATATCAGTATTATAATGTGCATTACTGCATATGTACAATGTAAATGTAATATAACTGTAATAAGATACCATAGTCAATGCAGAAATATAGTACATAAACCAGTCCGCCACATCATAAAAAACACTTACAGGTGAATAACATTGATCATCCAATTACGATGCACAGTTCTGCCGGGAAGCTGTGGCTCCTGGCTTTCACTCTGATATTACTTTGACACCTACCACCAACTCATATACTAATGCAGACCAGCACTGCCCATATACATTGTGAAAAGGCTGCTAGATAGATAAAACATATATATATATATAACAAAACAAAATACCCAATATATAGTATTGTCTTCATATAAGTAACTAAAATCTTATGTTCTGAAAGGAGCAGAAACAGGCATGAACTTATATAATCCCACATCTTCTTTCTGTCTGATGAATGGCAGCAATATGCTTCTTACTTTTGTACACACACTTCTTTTATCCTGTCGATTTATGTAACCAATAATACATATGCTAAAAGTGTTTTAAACTGTACGCCTGCTGTGTGTATCAAATCAGTTTCAACCATAATAAAAATCTGTTGAAAAAGTTTTTTAGCTTCAAGTATGAAAATCGGACAGTGGGTGGTCCTCAAACAGAAAACAGGCAACCAGGTTTTAGAAAGCAAAAATCAGCCAAAAATAAGAGGGAAATGCTGATTTCTGAAGGCATTAAAACTGAAATAATTCTTGAACCAAAACTTTCTTCCGCTTATCTGCGGTCACTGTATGGCTTTGATAACCAAAGATATGAATTTAGTGGTTCCTAGTAATAGCCGAGACAGTTGAGACAGTTTCCTTGAGATTAGGCAGGCGATCAGAGTAACAAATGCTCTCTGATCTCTATGTCTCTGATAAGTGGGGAAATAATAACCCCCCCTGGAAAGATTCAGAATGCCGTGGAGGTTGCCATGAAAAGATGATTCCCTTCACAGGCTGGTTTCCTGTATGGCAGCTTTTTGCTAGCCAAAATTAGATTGGATTTTAATATTACAGTGAGTTATTGCTAACAAAAATCAATCAAACAAACAAAAAATAAATTATAATATAGAGATGGCAAAAATGCCAGAACTCAAGGCTTAGTCAAAGGGGAACGGTGCAACCACTGTGACAACACCCTTTGGTTAGTCTCATTGTGAAACCTCACAAAGGTTGTTTGCGGTTGATAATGCACACTTACAGTCTACTGACGTGTCAGTCACATAGTGAAGCACACCCTGCTTAATTCTGCTTTTTACCTCAATCCTGTTATATTCAGTAAGAATTGAAACAAGCAACTGAGACTGTAGACTCATAGCTCACAGGAGCAGGTTTCCAATACAGCTCTACTCAACCAGCAGTTCTCACTGACGTCACCCCCTGCTGGCCATTACAAAAAGTGAAAATCAGGACATTTGAACCTTTGATTTTCATGCACAGGAGCTACATCCATCTTTTAAATACAGTCTATAGCTGGGAGTTAGAAAACTATATGGGACTGTATGTCTGTGAAGGTTCTCAGTCATCCAGGTCAAGGAGTCTAAGGAGCTTGGAAAGAAAAGGGTCTGGACTTCTTTAAGTTGCTTGAAGACGTTTCATCTCTCATTCAAGAAGCTTCTTCAGTTCTAAGGTCAAATGGTGGAGAGTCCCAGATTTAAGTTCCATGGGAGTGACCCCCCAAGAGGGACATGGACCTCAGGAAATCACATGATACGGTGGGGGTAGGTTGATAGGGTGGGGGTAGGTTTCACAATGAGTTCACCTGAAACCTTGGCAGATTGTGACCTACACCCGTTTTCACACCTTGGCTTGTGTGATTAGGTAGAGGATCAAAAGGGGGTCCATGTCCCTTTTGGGGGACACTCCCTTAGGGCTTAAATCTGGGACTCGACATCATTTGACCTTAGAACTGAAGAAGGTTCTCAGATGAGACTTTAAATGTCTTCAAGCAACTTAAAGTCCGGATGCTTTTCTTTCCAAGCTCCTTAGACTATATGGACTGTAATTTCCAAAGAATATCTACACGCCGCATTCGCACCATCAAGCCCGGGTTTAGTACTAACTCCAAACCATGTGTATTCTGTGGAAGCCAACAACCAAATCTAAATAAAAGCAGTTTGTTCAACGTGTACACAAACTGACCAGTGATGCCAACACCCCAATGTTTGCCTGCGCCCACATGTTTAAATCTGGTCACTCAGTCAGCCTGACAGTCCTTAGTGTTTGATCAGGCTTCCCTAGTGTGGTTGGGTGTGAGAGATTTACGCATAGTGCAACACACTTATTTGACATTCAAAAGATTTTGATAAACAAATGTTGTGACGCTCACTTCTGTACCAGGACGATTTCCTCTGAGCGAGGTACACGGGGATACATTTCAGTAAGTCTACAATAGATTTCTGCATATTTCTCGCGTTTCCACTGATTAGTCTGAATAACTCACTGCTGTGCTGTGACTTAAAAGGATAGGATTCTAATAAAAACGCTGCAGAGAAGTGTATGATAATTTACTTTTCAAGCGACAGAAAAGTAGGGTAGGAAAAAAAAAACTACATTTGCTCCTCCTGATTAAATAATGGGGATGCTTTTTCTTTTCTTGCTCCTCTGCTCAAGTGCCTATGGATCCAGTGAGCCAGACAGAAGCTTTGATATGCCTTTTGTGTACATATCTTCTGCCCATACAGCGGTTCCGTGCAGAGCTTTTTCTTCTGCCAGATAATCACTTGATAATCACTCAGTACTGCAACATCTCTTATGTGCAGTTGTGCTGACAGAGTAAATGCATTGTGCAAGCCTACTCAGGGTCCATATGGGTCCGCTTTATGACACCAATCCAAGTAGAAAATGATGATTCTCATAAAAGTTAAAGCTCTGACAGCTGAGGCAACAAAAAGGGTTTTTACACTTAGCTACTGAAGGGAAAAAAATTGCTTGTTTGAATAATGAAAAAAAAGAGCCAGTGCCATTAGCTTGGCCTGTTCTTTTAATAGCACCGTCTGCCACCCTCCCTCTTCATCAGTTAAACGCTATGACTAAAAGATAATTCATTTCATTATTTCCAGGATACAGTGAGTGGGTAACTGTGCTATGTCTTTGTCTCCAGGGGGAAGGATTTTGGCCATGATGTAGACTTTATCGTGACCACACCACAACTGGGGAAGGAGGAGCGTCTTCTCACCAGCGTTATTGATAGACTAAAACACCAAGTAAGTATGTTGTTTAGTTCTTTCTTAAAGCATAGTGTTAGTATCCTGAATGAACACACTATAGGCTAAAGTAAATACAAAGATCCAATATTCTTGAGAGGAATAATAGACTAAACAAAGCAATGCTAATATTTTTTTGAAACCTGTGTTTGTGGAGTGCCTGTGTGTTAAATTTTTAATAAGCGGGAGTTCAGAGCAACGTTTGAACACTGCTTTGCATTTGATGTTAAATCACTGAGACTGGTTTAGGTGTCCATCTGTGTTTCTATATCCTGCATTCATAAACAATCCCTTTTTAATTAAACACACCTTACATCCTGGGCCACGGTGGCACAGCAAGCTCGCACCACTGCACCATGATGAGGCACATGCAAATACAGAAAACATCTTTATTGACTGCACAAGGCAACTAGAGCTTTGAGGGGGGAAAATGAGCAAATGCAAAAAATCCCAAGGAAATACATGAAGGTGCCAGCAGTAGCTCAGACTGCAAGGCAAGTGTTTCCAGAGCAGCACTAAAACAGTGATAGACACAGCTGAGACAAGTGCTTGTTGTTGCTGCATGCTGAGTAATAGAGATACTGAAGCCAGCTATCTGTCGGTGGTGTGGGAAATGTGAGAATGTGGAAGGCTTTTGTTTGTTTTAACATTCTGGTGGCGTGATTCATACGTCATTGCAGACATCTGTAATTATGCTTATATTAAGTTTAAACCTAGATTGCTGAGACTATTCATAGCTCAATTCAGGTTCTGCAGTCATGTGATTTCTAACCACGTTATCTTGTCTGCCCTGATGGAAACGTGATGCTGTAAGGTCAAAAGAATAAGGAGCTAGCCAGGCCTACAGGCTGGTCTGCAACCATCTGGCAACCACTGGTCTTGAGGGAAAAACGTTTATCACCTGTTGGTAAATTGTTGTTGGAGTTTGATGGCAGTTGCTGTGAAATCAGTTGCTAAGGCCCGAGCAATGCAGGCCTAGAGACCAATCAGTGACCTCCTGGCAACCATTAGCTGCTTAGGAAAAATGTTTATTTCCCAAGCAGTTGTTGAAAACTTCCTTGCAATTGCTATGGTTGCTAGGAGAGCTCAAACACTAGGAAACAACTCCTTCAAAGTAAAAGGTTTAGTTTTACTTTGAAGGTGAATGTTCTCTGGACACATATCTTGCAAATCTAAACGTCAGTGGATTTTATGAAACAGCAGCATCTGATGCTTTTGCAGTGAGGATGGATTGTGTCCTCCATGTTGCAATTTTTAAAGTTTTTAATCGTCAGGTAGTAGATGAATTATCAAAATCTGGTTTAATAAACCATGCATTTGTGGTTGATAAACCCAAGGATGTCCCATGTTGTGGGTTCTGTTTCATGCTTACATTTGTGTATCTCATCAGACTGTTTTAACTAACAGGATATAGCAGGCAAATTGCTGAAAAACTCAACATGTTCGCTCATTCTCCAACACCATGTGAACATCCATCCATCCTTGTGAACATATTCAGGAATTTCTGTGCTGCTTGGGAAATGGATTTGAATTGTAATCTCTGCATTTTGCAGCCGGTTGTATTATTTGTGTTTTGCTTATAGCATGGTTTCTCCTAATCAGTGTGATGAGCCCCTCAAGGCTATAACAGTGCTGAAAAAGAAGTACAGAAACCCCCCCCCCCGAAGAGCTGTGCTTAGGGTGCACACAAACATCAGTGCACCAAATAATGCAACCATGTTCAACATAACCACAGTTGTAACCATGGAGAATAACAGTAAGAGTAACAAACAAGCTTCTTATAAGATCATATTAAGCCCACTGTTATAGTGGAGCTCAATACATTGCTAAATTAAAAAAGGATGCACCACAAAATCTAGGTTGAGAATAAAATATGTTTCTTACACACCAATTTGCACATTCCTAAAATTCTGTTAACCCTCTATGCCATGGTGTGTAGCACGGTGTTGCCCTCAGGCAACAAACCAAATTTCTGTTTATTACACTGTCCCTTAATGTTTTCAAATTTATTTACTTATTTTGTGACATAAAACACTTCAGTGTTCAGTTAAATGATGAGTAGCAGAGGGTTTGACCTTTGACCTAGGGGTGGAGCAATCTTTTTAGGTGCCAAAGCTACATGTGACAGAGTGCCATCTACTGCTGAGAAGAATATCATTTTATGCATGTTTGAATTGAAACAAAAATACATTTAAAAATTGTGCATGTTCAAAAACATCTGAAGAAGTATTTTTTGTTGTTTATAGACAGATTCTGATTTAATGTATTTACTACTTAGTTTGTTGCCTCAGGGCAAGATTGTGCAATTAGGTCATTGTTTTCGGGCTATAATGGTAAAGCAGTGATTCCATATTCTGGTCCTTTGGATGTCTTGTTTTAGGCTTTCAGGTGTTTCCCCGCAACAAAAAAACCTGATTGAAATGATCAGTCTGTTATCATACAGTTGCAGCACATAATACCCAATTGGTCATTTGAATCAGCTGTGTTGGAGCAGGGACTGGAACCACTTTTGAGAGCACTGAGTGATGGGATGTGTAAGCAAATCATGCACTGAAAAAGCATGCAGAAAGTTGCAGGAAGTGAGGACGAGGACATTTTATGGGAGGAAAGAATTTGATTGAACAGTTAAGGTCATAAGGTCACTGCCTTGGTGAGGGCAGCGAGTATGAAAGGATCCCAGATTCAGGTCTGAGGAACAGTTAGGAGTTATGGGTCAGTTAAAGGCTATACATACGTGATGTGTGTGGGGAAGCAATAGTATGTTCATGTTCATGTGTGTGTGGGAATCAGTAGTTTGGAGCAGACTTTATGAAGGGAGATATAAGGTACCAGGATGCAATGGTACTCCAAATGACAGATATGTGACGTCCACTTCTGATTCATAAAGTTCCATACAGACTAGTTAGATACATTCAGACACATAGAAACACATACAATCACACATACAGACCTATATGTAATGCATGGTATGGGAGACACACAAACAGCAACACACACAGCTATTTGTGATTTGTTACTTGGGAGTGGTTGTGGCTAACCTCCTTGACCACAACCACACCCAACTAATTCATAAAATTCATACAAATCAGCTACTGATCAAGTATCCTTGTAGCAAGATACTGAACCCAAGTTGCTCCCAACGTGTTCACGAGAGTCTGGATGTTAGATAGACAGTACTTAGATATTAAAAATGTGCTTGTATGAATATGTATGTTAATAGGTGAATGCAGCATGTTGTATAAAGGGCTTTGAGCTCAGGTAGAGTGCTATATAAATGGCAGTCCATTTATCATTTATGTAGGGGATAATTTATTGATTCATAAACAAGGAGCCTCAAGCTCCCAAAAAGTAGGGTGAAATATTTTTTTCTCTGAAAAACTAAAATTGATGCCATTGAGGGTTAACTAGTAAATTTATTGAATTTTAAAGTTATTAAAACTTATTTAAATTTTGTCAGCAGGCCTAATGAACTGGCTGTAGTATTACCCTTTGCTGTATTACTGCACAAAATGGTTACATATTAATGCTGTTGTTCTTGAAGGAAAATCACAAATGTATTTCATCTAAAGTTTAAAAAAACTGAAGCAAAATGCTATAAATAACAATAAATCATTACTGGAATCAATAATCATTTGGGAATCATCCATGATTCAATGGAATATTTTCAAATGTGGGTTAAAAAGGGCTAATTCTTATTTTCCCCTGACTTTATTCCTATGCTTGTGTGACCTACATCAATTCTATCTGATTGGGATCTGATGGTTGTGGAGGTCATTTGAGTCCAGTGAACTCATTTCCATTTTTAATAAACTAGTTTGAGAGGAAATGAGCTTTCTGACCAGGCAGCATTGTAGCTTCATTTTCCTGCTCGTAGATGACAGTAGTGGTCCCGGTTACCTCTGCTGCTGTAACCCAACTGCTTCAAGGTTTGATTTGTTGTGCATAGATGCTCTTCTGCATAAGTTGGTTATAATGAGTTACTACTAGTTACTTGAGTTACTGTTTCCTACCTATCACCTTAGGCGTCTGGCCATTCCTCTCTGACCTCTGGCGTCAACAAAGGATTTTCACCCAGAGAAATCCTGCTTGTTGGATAGGTTCCCTTTTCCAGACCATTCTCTGTAAATCCTGGAGATGAAAAATCAAGGTGGATCAGCAGTTTGTGAAATACATAGACCACCCCATCTAACAACATCCCTAATTTGGGCAGGGTGAACTGTTCCCTAGATCTTTCACTCATAGCGGTTTTTGAATTACTCTTTGTCTGGTCCCTCACCCAGGACCAATTTGCAGAGGGAGACTGTACTAGTGGACAAAAGCCTCCCAACAACATAGCTCCTGTGGACCCCTCCACTACAATGAGTCAAGTCACAGAGGGGACATATGCATATTCTGGCACATAATATATATACAACTGCTGCACTATATGCTGAAAAACCTCCTGAAACCAAAAGCCAGTCTTTCACTCGCGGTCACTGTAAGATACTGAAGTTTTCAGCATGATTCAAAAATAAATCACTTAAAGGAGTTGGTCAATTTTTCATGATTCAGAGCTGTGTCCTTGGAAACACAGCTTCCTTTTTTTGTGAAAATTAGAGAGAAAGGAGTTATTTAGTTGCCTGCAATGAAAAGAGATTTGAAAGAGGTGAGTGATTCTAGGAACAAAAAAAGTACAATTTAGCAGTTACATTAAGAACTTCTTTTAGGGCTTTCAAGGACCACGGTCAGCACTGGATGCCCCATGGTGGAAAATGGAGCCTTTAATGGAAAATGGGCAAATAAATGAGAAGTGGCTGAGAGGGGAGAAGAAAGAGAGACAGGGAAACAGACAGTGACTGTAAGCAGAGTGAGAAAATATATGAACAAGAGATAAAACAGAGAGACACAATGTTAATGACGGATTATGTTTACATAAACACAGTGATTTAATTATTGACTGTACTCAAATGACAACAATTATTTGCTGCTAATATCATGGTAATGTGACAAATATCAGTGGGTTCCAGAAGTGCTCTACTTCAACTTGTTGCATAAAAGACATTTGCAATTACATGAAACTGGGGTGTTAAGCACAACCATTGAAACAAATATCCAGGGTGTTTAAATTATAGATAGACGTATGCAGTATTACACCTACCTCCTCTAGTTTTGAAGTTTTTATCGTATGCATGGGAGGAGGAAATCAATGAAGTAGGCCAGGTTTATTCACCGTCTACTAGTTCATTCAGTTATGGAACTGCTCAACTGATTGGATACATAGTTAGATAACTCTGGGAAACAGGAATAAAATTCAAATGTGATGGAAAACTTTACTTTTTCATCCATGAATAATGTCCTTGTGATTCGTGATTATTGAAGAGCAGCAGGCTTTAAAGCTGTAGTTCCTAACTTTCTCTTGTGGCCTAGTTAGAAACTGTGAAAAGTCACGGTGCCAAGAGACACATGAGATTTTTACTAACCTAACTGTCTTGAATAAAACTATTAACACAAGAAGACATTTTTAAAACATTCTGTGACTCACATTAATAACTTCTCCCACATCTCGCCTCACTGCGCCGATGTCACAAGGGCCAGATTATTTTAAAACACCTGATTATACGAGGCCAATAAACACAGGTGTTGTTTCTCACTGATCTAACAGATCCCACTTGTTTTCATGTTGTTTCTATCACTTTTCTCATTTTGACTCTTCCTAAGACTGGACTTTTTCTTTTCTTGCCTCATTTCCAAATGTATTGGGGGAAAGTTACTAATTAAACCAAAGCCCTGTCCTCTTGCTGCTGCAAAGTTCTTCTTTTGGAGCCAAAATTGATCTGACTGGGGGAAGAGGGTGAAGTGGTAAGTAAGCAGTGAAAACTAGCTAGCTTGGTTTGCAACCTTGGATTTATAAACCGATGCACGTACAGTACAAGTTTAAAACCACTTCTCATTTCTTCATATTTTGCTTCCAATGAGCCAGACTTGTATTTTTTTTTAAAGTGGTTTTGAGCAATAGTTCTGATGCCTTCTTAAGTTTTTCTTTGGAACTTGGCTACTTTACCCTTTTAGCTCGGAAAACGCAGCCAGTTTCATCTGGAGATATGTTTTTGTGTGCTTAACTTTCAGTCATTCAATGAACTGCACGCTTGTACTAGGCTGTAAACATGATTTTTAATGCTGCTGAGTTGGGCACAATAACACTGGGTCAAAGGGGACCGATTCACCTTTGGAGTCAGCCTCAAGTGGCCATTAGAGGAACTGCATGTTTTGTCATTTCCTTAATGCTATATTCTGGTCGCCCCAGAGATTGCTGCTGGTTTGAAGCATAAAAGTCAAACATGATACTTTTATGCATGTCCCCCCCCGTCAAAAACACATACCTGAAGTCTCTTGAGCTGAAATTGAATGAAATCCGTGGCTGTCTGTCTTGGTTTAAAAATCATGTCAAGTACATACTGTAGTCTCCTCAGTGGCTGTACATGAATCTGAGTTAGCTGAATCACATGTTTTGCTGCAGGTGTTTTGTCTGATACTCCCCAACAAAGAGACACTGCCTATGAAAACACCAAGAAAACATTCCCTACTAACAGGACTAAATGACATCCCAGTCATTATGCCTCCCTTCAGAGCTGCTTGCTAAAAAGTCCCTATTAGTTTAATTGCAGGCAGATACCTCTCCTCTGAACAGGGTGACACATGCAACAGAAAAACTTGATCTGTAAAAGGCCATCATAGACAGTGTTGGTTAGACTGGTTAGATAAAAACGGGCGGCACAAGAAAATGTGGATGTGGAAGGACTTTTCTTTGTCAACACTGTCTTCAACCTTGCATAAATGCATTGTTGAAGAGAGTCATGAAAAAGAGATGAATGTTTGATAAAGAGCAGAATCACGCTGCCTAGTCTAGTCTAGCCACTGGCTTCTTTTTTGACATCGCTGGGGTTTAAAAATAAACCCTTCCAAACCCTCCAACTCTCCTCCATCCCCACCTCCGCATCTCCGCACTCCTTCAGAGGTCCATCCTGACGATAATTACCTTCTACTTATTGCATGTTATCGCGGGGAGCTCTCACCACTTGCAGCCACTTAAATCCACTATAGGCAGAGGCAGCGAGGTGAAGGTGTGAAAGGATGTGCGAATGTACGGGGAAAGGGAGGCAGAATGGATGTGAGACAGTGAATTAGGCAGGTAAGGGCAGGTGTTAGAAAAGGCTTTAGAAAGCTAAGAAGGGACGGCGTGATAAGACCGGAAGCTTTCTTCTCAGCAGGGTGGGCAGAATGGGGATGGAGAGGGGACCGTCTGGAGGGACGAGGACACAAGAGACAGTGATTAAGTGGAGGTAGCAGAGGTTGACTCTAAGTCGTGTAACCTTGTCATCTGCAATCGAGCCCCTGGGGGCAGACATGTCTTCACTCAGGCCTAATATCATAGGCAGCCCCTGGAACCCAACCCATCCCCCCTTCATCCAGCACCCCTCCACAGCCTGAAGGGAGTTAAAAATACATCCATCTCCAAACGTCCTTGTAAAAAGGGGTTCATCATTTTTTTTCCTCCCCCCCCCCTCATCGCCCACCCCCCTTCTACTGCTGAAATTCTGAAAGCATAACTTGGGGGCAGAAGCAAGGTCAGCCACCAGCTTCTGTGGCAGACAGATGAGATTCAGCTTGGCCCCGGCTATAGCGACGAAGAGACGGAGAGGGCCATGCCTCATCCTCCGTCCATCTATCATCTCTGTCTCTAAATACTGTTTAAGCACTGCTTTGCGAAGGCTGAAGTCTGCATGCATTGCAGTCATTATGGTGCCATTCAACTAAGGCTTTATTGTTCTGCGTTTGGTCAGCATGCTTGGTAATTGGAGAGTTTTCCCCGTGGCTGAATCAGTGATTCAGACAGAGCTGCCCATACGGCCGAGGTTATTCGGCAGTCACGGAGGCTTAGTCACTTTGAGATCTAAATAAAATTGGAGCAGTAATGGCTCCTCCGACTGACACTGAGAGGACGTACATGCAGACAGACGAACAAACCGCTTTGCTTTCATTTCACAAATCAGTTTCTTTCATTCTGGCGAGGCCCTGTATCAAAGTCAAAGTGCATTTCAGATGGTCCTGGCTAACACGCTAATCTGCAACTTGAAGGCAGGTTTTGATGTCTCTTTTTTGCGAGTCAGAAAGAATGCAAGATGAGATCAGAGTGTGCCCGATAATCCTATGGATGCAGGTGGCTTCTGGGTCCACTCATCACACTCTCAAGAAAATACCTGGTGTAAATAATCAAATAAGAAAAACACTCAACCTTCTGATCACAATTTCAATAGTCATGTTCACTTGAACCCCCCTCCACCCAGTGCTCGGAGGCAAAAGCTTTCGGGGGAAAGATTATCTCCCTGCTGTCCTCCTCTGTAATTCCCTCTGTAAACAGTTCTGGTGGAATAAGCTTACTCTCAGATGCTCGCTGACAGTACCTGCTGTGTAGGAGATGATTACAGAGCGCTATTGGGCTAAACAGCCCCCGGCGATGCTGAGACGGGGAACTTCATGACATCCTGTTTTTATGTTGGATTTGTGAGTGTCTGCGTGTCAGGCTGAAAAGGGAGAGAGTGAGAGAAATCAGCGCCGCTGTACTGTACTGCATGTGTGTAGGCAGCAGGGCCGCAAACCTCATCCGGCGAAGGGCATCCGCATTCAGGTACTTAATGGTCTGTGCAACTGTCACCATAGCTCATTAATGCTTTCTCTGAAGGCATCAGCGTGATTCAAGGCTGGAGAAAAAGATTCTTTTTTGAGGAGGGGTCGGAATCGGTGACCTACATTTGCGGCCTCGTGAATCAGATGCGCTGCAGACGTTCTCCCACAGCTCGTCTCAAGTGTGTGGCTCAGGGGGATTTTAATTTCAGATTAGTCAGTATTTAAGTGCTTTTATGCTGTCATTCTGCCCTCATTATCCAAGTGAGAACTGTCACTGCCTGTAGCTAAGCTATTACTAAATGGAAAGGGAACTTTCCTGTCCGTGCCTTTTATTAGGAGGTGAACGGTTATCTGTAATTGCACAGGGAGAGCGGTCCAGGGGTGCAGCAGCGGGTGACATCGTAGATTTTTTTGCCTGCAGTTGCACAACACATGAGCTCACTCCTAAAGATAATTAGAGGAAAGGGTGATTTCTTTGAGATCTGCTCCCTGGTGTGTCACCACCTATCTCACCGCCCTCCATCGCGGTGGCCCCCGTGGGGAGAGCTGTCCTCGTCTGATAACTCGTGCCGTTCGGCGGTCAGGCAGGAGTGTTTAGTAACGGCTATCCGGGCTATGCTGACAAGGTGTTTAATGTTTCGTGATTAACCTCAGTCATCAGTTGGACAGGCAGAGTGGCTGCTCACTGCACTCTCTTCCCCAATTATTGCTCTTTAAGGAGAGTGAAGCAAATTTATGGCCAGTGAGAGGAGAGTAGTATCCCAACAATTACTCTGGGTGCTGGAATTAAATTGACAATTTGTAATCTTAATCGCCTTAACACTGCTACACCCAGGGAGAAGCGAAATCGGCCAGGGCGAGGTCCCGGGAAATCAATTCATGGACTATCTGTCTTTTACCTCTCTTTCTTTCCCCTATCTACTCGTTTTTCTCAAACCCTCTTGCACTTACTCCATTTCACTCTCCTCTACTCTTATGGCTTTGTTTCTCATCAGTGATCCTCTCTCCTCTCTCTTCAACGCACTGACATCTTACTTGGCAGAGATTTTCATTATCTAAGGAGTGGAGCCATTTACCAGAGAATGGGCTCCAGCCATCTACTATTGCTGACTGAAAGCTTGTTTCTCTATTGGGTCTTACACTCATCCATCCCCCCTTTTTTAGCACTCTCTAGGCCCATGACAAGTCTGAAAACATGCTCACACACTGGCCCGAGTTCTTTTCCTGGTCTTCACAGCTTTACTGATGAAAGTCTGTGTGCACATTCACAACTACTGTTACCTTTTAGAGCTACTTTTTAGAGCTTTATTGAAACAGTTGAGACTTTCACATTAAGACTCTCAGTTTAACCAGTGGACATATTTCATTCTCTAATGATTTTATGAGTTTTAACCTGATGGATTGCCACAACTCAAAGTCAGCGCTTTTTTACAGGACAATTTTTAAATCTATGTAAATATTTAAAAGCAGGAACAAAAGACGGAAAGAAGAAGCTTTACAGGCTTGGTGATGATGCAGTGTTTTATTTCTTTTAACAATGACAACCAATTTCTCAGGATTTTGTCTAACGTCAGATTACACAGACTTAGAGTTCTGTTTCTTTTCCTTTTGAGATTTTTAAACATTTGATATGTAACTATTCAGGTCAACAACAAAAACAGACAATCAACATGTGATGCTAGCATTCCAATGCATCAAGAATGAGCCTTGAATGAACTTTTCCCTAAGTAGGGCACTTAGAAGGTACTTAGAGAACTGACGGACAAGAACTAGTGTAGATGGGCACCTCAGGTTTTCAGGATTTGTGAGGTTTTCCCAGTTATGCCATTTATTTGTGCTTGACTGCCACTACTTAATGTTTGTAATGGAAATTAGTTATTCATTTTTAAATGTTCCAGTATTATAAGTATATTTTAAATCCATAGAAGAAGTATGAAAAGGGTAATCCATCAAATTCTAACCACTGAACCAATGAATTCTGTTTTTGGAGGCCAAAAGTGTCCCTTTGGCTGCTATTTGACTTGGTCTAAGCCCTGTGAGACTATGCCTCAGCACAACATTTGACACTACATGATAATGTTGCTAACACCCTCACAATAAATGGAGATCTTTAGTGGGTGTAAAGATCGCACTGATGTGAATCGTTTTACAGTTTCTGAATGGAAATTACACATAACTTCTAACTCATCACGCTGGCATCAGAAGTCAGAAAATCTCAGAGGCATTTACGTTTAATTTAAGGGAATTGTGAATGACTCTACAAATGTTCATGGCATTCTGTCCATTAAAACCTCAAATTAGTTTGCTCAAAACCATAGAGTCACTGTACTTTGCACCCTTTACCTAATTGGTTTTAAATTGTCATTTCAATCTGTTTTATTCGATTATTTAAAACAGACATATTTCCCACATAGCAGACAGGTGTGGCCCAGATCTGGTGTCAAGCCGGCCCTGCTGGCTGACTTCTGGCAATGTAAGTGGTATGTCATCCAGATATGGGCCAGGCCTGGTGTAGGTGGGACTGTTTATGTGATGGCATGCCACATCTGGCCCGATTGTGGTTTGGGTTATGTGGCTCAGGCTCATAGAAAACAGGCCTGGCCCAGATCTGGCATCAAGCTGACACTTCTGACTGACTGGTGTCATGGCAGGGTGTATGTCATCCAGATATGGGCCAGGCCTGGTGTAGGTGGGACTGTTTATGTGATGGCATGCCACATCTGGCCCGATTGTGGTTTGGGTTATGTGGCTCAGGCTCATAGAAAACAGGCCTGGCCCAGATCTGGCATCAAGCTGATACTTCTGACTGACTGGTGTCATGGCAGGGTGTATGTCAACCAGATGTGGGTCAGGTCTGGCAATGATGGCACTATTTATGTTCCTATTTTTATTTTAGTTAGAAGACCCAAATGCCATGTTGCAATACTATACTGCTATGGTAGCTAATGTTTCAAATGCAGGTTTGACAGGTTTGTGAGTGTACACTTTATCTAAAACCTATTGAGGGTTTACTCATGTTTAGCACTGGGGGGCTGTAGCTCAGGTTGTAGAGCAGGGCACCTACTAATCGGAAGGTTAGTGGTTCAATCCCTGGCTCCTCCTGTCTACATATCAAGAGTATGAATGTCTATGAATGTAGTTAGGAAGCACTCAAGTTAGAGAAAGTGTGTGATTGGGTGACTGTGGCATGTTGTGTAGAGCACTTAATAATGATGAATAATCCATGAGAGTAGAAAAGCGCTTTATAAGAATCAGTCTGTTCACTGTCTGAACAGAGTTTTGTCATGTTACTTTTGCACTATTATGTTCCGGCACATGTTGTTATTACATGGCTTGATTAAGGTACACATTAGGCTGACATCTGGGGCCAGAGCTGAAACTGTTCTGGGCCAGCACAGGGCCAGCAGTGTGTCTGCAACTGGCCCGTGGCTGCACACAACTTACACATGGCCCACATCCCACAAAGAATGACGGCCCTTTGGTGGCCCAGATCTGGTTTGCGAGAGGTTACACATGGGCCAGCACAGGATCACCAGTGCATCTGCAACTGGCCTTGTGCTGGCCCGTGTTTAACCTCTGGCAAACCAGATCTGGGCCACCAAAGGGCCGTCATTCTTTGCGGTATGTGGGCCATGTGTAAGACCGTTGTGTGGGCCAGATTTGAGCCATACCAATTTTGCTATGTGGGTTAGTGCTTAACATTCAATTATTATCTCTGATTAAAGTTCCAGGTAAGAATTATTTTCTTCCAATCACTGCTGTCTTGATGTGAAAGTAAGCAAATGTGATGGGGCAATTTTAAATCTTTACATTACTGGCAAGAAACTGTGAAACATGAAACACAAAGGTGTACCACTTTAAGAACATTTTGTGTCATGTCAGGACATTTTAAGTGTTTTGCATGTCTTTTCATGTGGTTCTGTAAAGGTCAGCGGGATGATTCTTGCTTCTTATGTATTTTTTGTTTCCCCATCTTGGCTTGAGGAAGAAAATTGTATTAATGGATGTGATGGTACAGGAGAGCTCACCAAAGTCATTAAGAGTCGTCCTTCCTTCTACAGGGAGTGCAGAATTATTAGGCAAATGAGTATTTTGTCCACATCATCCTCTTCATGCATGTTGTCTTACTCCAAGCTGTATAGGCTCGAAAGCCTACTACCAATTAAGCATATTAGGTGATGTGCATCTCTGTAATGAGAAGGGGTGTGGTCTAATGACATCAACACCCTATATCAGGTGTGCATAATTATTAGGCAACTTCCTTTCCTTTGGCAAAATGGGTCAAAAGAAGGACTTGACAGGCTCAGAAAAGTCAAAAATGGTGAGATATCTTGCAGAGGGATGCAGCAGTCTTAAAATTGCAAAGCTTCTGAAGCGTGATCATCGAACAATCAAGCGTTTCATTCAAAATACTCAACAGGGTCGCAAGAAGCGTGTGGAAAACCAAGGTGCAAAATAACTGCCCATGAACTGAGAAAAGTCAAGCGTGCAGCTGCCAAGATGCCACTTGCCACCAGTTTGGCCATATTTCAGAGCTGCAACATCACTGAGTGCCCAAAAGCACAAGGTGTGCAATACTCAGAGACATGGCCAAGGTAAGAAAGGCTGAAAGACGACCACCACTGAACAAGACACACAAGCTCAAACGTCAAGACTGGGCCAAGAAATATCTCAAGACTGATTTTTCTAAGGTTTTATGGACTAATGAAATGAGAGTGAGTCTTGATGGGCCAGATGGATGGGCCCGTGGCTGGATTGGTAAAGGGCAGAGAACTCCAGTCCGACTCAGACGCCAGCAAGGTGGAGGTGGAGTACTGGTTTGGGCTGGTATCATCAAAGATGAGCTTGTGGGGCCTTTTCGGGTTGAGGATGGAGTCAAGCTCAACTCCCAGTCCTACTGCCAGTTTCTGGAAGACACCTTCTTCAAGCAGTGGTACAGGAAGAAGTCTGCATCCTTCAAGAAAAACATGATTTTCATGCAGGACAATGCTCCATCACGCGCGTCCAAGTACTCCACAGCGTGGCTGGCAAGAAAGGGTATAAAAGAAGAAAAACTAATGACATGGCCTCCTTGTTCACCTGATCTGAACCCCATTGAGAACCTGTGGTCCATCATCAAATGTGAGATTTACAAGGAGGAAAACAGTACACCTCTCTGAACAGTGTCTGGGAGGCTGTGGTTGCTGCTGCACGCAATGTTGATGGTGAACAGATCAAAACACTGACAGAATCCATGGATGGCAGGCTTTTGAGTGTCCTTGCAAAGAAAGGTGGCTATATTGGTCGCTGATTTGTTTTTGTTTGTTTTTGAATGTCAGAAATGTATATTTGTGAATGTGGAGATGTTATATTGGTTTCACTGGTAAAAATAAATAATTGAAATGGGTATATATTTGTTTTTGTTGAGTTGCCTAATAATTATGCACAGTAATAGTCACCTGCACACAGATATCCCCTAAAATAGCTAAAACTAAAAACTACTTCCAAAAACATTCAGCTTTGATATTAATGAGTTTTTGGGGTTCATTGAGAACATGGTTGTTGTTCAATAATAAAATTATTCCTCAAAAATACAACTTGCCTAATAATTCTGCACTCCCTGTATGGGGACCCTGTATATTTTTGCTGAATTTATGAGCCATACAATTTATAATAATCCTGTCTGCACAGAAATGTTTAGATTTTCCAACAGACACTTAACAAATCATGAGTTCGTAGGTTATGTCCCTTAAAATGACAAATGTGACCCTGACATTGATCACAGTTTAGGTGAAGACCCATTCGGTGATCATTGTGTGCAAGTTTCACTACTAGTATTTCTTGTGAACGACCCTTCAGCCATTTTGAATATTAACTCTTATTCTCTGGCCATCAGTTTATCACATGCCTATCCTCTATATTCTTCAACACTTGTATATTCAATTTACATCAAGTGTGAGCATGCAGCAATTTGTCACGTCAAGAAAAATGTACTCATTCCTCAGCTCACTATTTTAAGAAGAGCAAAAATCCAGCACTGCTTAAAGAGAAATGATCATGACTCAGTCTTTTTCAATACCCTCAGGCCTGTGTCTAAGCAGCCTTTTATGAAGAATCAGGTTCTGAAGCAAGTCGTTCATGTAGAGCAATACTTTTTGTTAGAATTTCATTCAGATTTCAGAGAGAACTACTTCATTCACCCTGTGCTGAACCATTTTGATAATATCAGAGTTATGGTGGCGGTAAAGCACTGAAAAAATAAAAGAGTTTGGTCAATGCGCAATATGGAACTCTTTAAGCTAAATAATACAGAATGAGAAAAATGTGACATCAAATCTGATATCTTTATTTGAGAGTTGGGAATGAGACCTGGCTCTCTTCATCGCTTCAGTATGCTTAAAGACTCAATTCTTGGTAAGATAGGGATGTGATTACTGCTGTCAATGCTACACTGAGAATATCCAGCAAAATCTTCCAATTAAATATTTTACCAAAATATATCAACACAAATTGAAAGGTTTTTTGGCAAAGATATTAGAAAACTCTCCAGCTTATCTACATTAACAGAGAAGTTTGCACGGGAAAAAAAAATCTGTTGGTTATTAAGAAAAAAACATTTCACTCTAATTGTGCTTTTTGATCCAGGTTTAAACACTGAACAGGATTCTAGTAATTGAGTCTTTTTAAAATACAAATTACAAAATTCGATAGCTCGTGCCAGTCAGCGGAACACATAATAATGGAGGCTTTTATGTCCGTGCGTCTTAATTACTGCAATGCTGACAAGATATTATTCTGGTTGGCAAGAATGTGGCTTTGTATTAGGACTAAGGGGACAAAATACTACAAATGTTACATTCTTATGTCAGTCTTAGAGTTTTTAATAGTTCAGTTTATTTCACTTCAGTTAATGTTCCTTTAATGTGGCCATTGTGGTTCTATAGGTCATGCTAATATTATTTTATGCAAAATATTTCTAGATTAAGATTTCTGTATGACATAAACCAGAATTATCCTGCACATCTAATCATCACATTACTTAGAATAATACTTTATTATTTTATCTTAGTGAGCCTGCAACATGTGCAAGCGATGCATCTTAGACATGTTAGTTGCACTGAAGCCTGGGTCAACATATTAAGATATTACAGATAACATTTTATAAACTGTTTTGTATCTTGGAGAAGCAGATGGAAAAGACCAGTGAACACATCCTTATTTTATTTTCTACAGGGCATTCTTCTCTACTGTGAATACCAGGCCTCTACTTTTGATGAGTCGAAGCTTCCCAGCCACAGGTTTGAGGCCATGGACCACTTTGCAAAGTGTTTCCTGATCCTGCGGCTGGAGGACAGCCAAGTAGACGGAGGTCTCCAAACTGCTGAGGAAGACAGGAGAGGCTGGAGGGCTGTACGCGTGGACTTGGTATCTCCACCTGTGGATCGCTACGCCTTTACTCTTCTTGGCTGGAGCGGCTCCAGGGTAAGAAGGATTATAGAGAATGAATGAAAGTTAGGTAGCTGCAGGAAGGAGGTGTGAGTAGAAAAAAATGTACTAGTAGTTATTCAGTGTCACGGTCAATTCTGTAGTAAAATGTTTCTTGAACAAAAGAACAAGACCAAGTCAAAGGAAGACCTTGTTTGCCAAACAGGGAGTTCATTTTGAAACTGGTTCTAAGGAGACATAATTTACTTTTAAGACCCACAGTTCTCACAGTTCTCAAACTATTGGGGGCCAAGGATCTCTTACAGGGCAGAAAAATGTCCAAGGACGCCCTCATATTCACAGCAGTGCTTTACCTGATTTGAACTCATGCTGTGCAGAAGCACACTCTGAGAACAATTGGCTTTGGCATAGAAAGTAATGGACACAATGCTTGATACACACACACACACGCACACACATATATATATATGCACATTTTAATCAAGCTTATTTTTTATAGATAATAGTTTTTGAGAACCCTTTGGCTATGGGCTATAGTACATCTTAGAAGTGCTTGAGCCACAATTTGAAACCACAATTTGGTATCTAAGGCCAAGTGTACATGATGAAAATATGATTTCATATCAGCAAAGTCTCATATCCTAAAACCATCTTGCTAATAACAATAATGAAAAGGCATAGAAGTCCTCCAGGAATACAAAATGCATTTAGACATCGCTGTTTCCTTTTAAAGTCATATGGCTGACAAGGAAAATAGGTATTTAATTTCAGACTATCGATTCTTCCTTTCACAGCAGTTTGAGAGAGACCTGAGGAGGTTTGCTCGAATGGAGCGGCGAATGCTGTTGGACAATCACGCTTTGTATGACAAAACTAAGGTACATTTAAATTAAAACATTTCATTTTTAGATGATAATTTTAAATTTTGACATATTTATGATAAATGTATGATTCAACTGCATGATCAACATAAATCTAGTAGATTTTCATGAAGTGCTTTGCATTTATATTCATTCTATTAGTGATTTATATTTATTCATTCATTTAAAAAAATATTTGGTAAATAACTGTAAAAATAAGAAATTCTAACTGCACTTTGCTTTTAATGTCAATAATGGGTTGGAGTAGTTAATTCACACATGTACAATATTTAGCTTTATGACTCATTGACGCCTGTCCAAGCTCAAAGTTGGACAGGCGTCCACTTCTTCAGCAAGTCAACTTTTACTTGCGATACTACAGATGTTGAGTTTTCACAGAACATTTCTGAAATGAGGGGGAAATGCACTGATTTGCGTTTTGCAGATCTTTTAAACTTTTTGCTCCGACAGTTTTGAATGTGATATAATGCATGTTTTTTGCTGTCACCTGCAGGTAAGTGGTCTTTTACCATAAGGCAGTGTCTGTAAATCATTTATCTAAAGCATAAACAAAGAGCTGTGTCAGTATTTGTGACAGTACGTGTGTGACGTAGACATGACTGAAACCCATCCTGTGTAAGCTACAAGTCATATAATTAGAAAACAGTAGAAAGTAAGTTAGGTATTTTTAGTCCTGGATATTGTCTCTTGCTAATTTCAAAAGTCTTAAATTTATTTCTGTGAAAAATTAACATTTAACTGTCCCAGAAAATAACTACCAAGTCTTAAACTCAGAAATCAAAGGTCAAGAGATTTGTGTCTCATTCCCTTGCATTTCAAAATCTTTGTAAAGAATGGTCACCGTGGAGGACATCGGCACACAAATTAAAAATTCAATTGAATTATTTCTTCTAATCAAGAAAGCCGATAAAGAGGTGTCAGGTCTTATCACAGATAAAAGTTAAAGTCATGCAGACCACAGCTGAAATACGATATACAAGAAAAAAAAGAGACAAGTTGAAAGACAAACTCTAAATCTCCGACAATGCCACGTATCATGCCACTGTGCTGTAGTGATGTCTGAGTGGGTTGTCACCGTCTTTTATTTAAAAATGTTCCTCAAAGTCTTAGCTTAGCATCCTTGTGTCCCAGTTTTAATTGTGCATACAAGGTTTTCTAAAACAGACAGCAATTTAAATATAACACTGTCAAACACATGAGTTCAGTCAAACGTCTCCAACCTAAGACGCATAGCATGTGACTATGCAATGTACTGGACACCCTAAAATGCACTATTCAATCTACCGGTTACCAACTCTTAGAATTAGTTGTATCATAACTGCTTAATTAGCGTAACCAGTGTTGAAGATGAAACAAATTCACGTGCAGTGTTTCTGTTCTTTGTTTTAACTCGTCTCAGTTTAAATGTGTTTTTTTAAAATAATAATTAAATATCCTAATTTTCTGCATACAAAAAGTCTCGGGGTGTTTTTGACATTGCCCACAATATCCATGATGAATTGCAAATTTAATTAGAAGACAACCATAAACAGCTTGTCTGTAAGTTGTTTGCAAAGAGATGTCTCAACCAAATTAATACTACAGTGAGTAGACTTAATTACTAACCTGGAAGCCATTGTTAAATTGTATCTTATTCTTTTCTTTGCTTTTCTCTCACTGCAGCCGTTTGACACAGATGACTATCCTCCCTCAGCCAGGTTCCCTCTGAGGTTTCTCTCAATTAAAAGGATTTTTTTTTCTGTCCCCTTTTTTTGTCTCACAAAGCACTGTGCACAGGTTTTATGACCTGACATTAAGTATTGTCTTTGAAGAGGCAAAGGAATCAGTCTCAAATTTGCATGATTCAATTGAAACAAATAAAAAACCCCACACAAAACAAGGTTGGTTGATCTTCTAAAAATGCACTAATGTATAAATATTGGCCAAACCAAAGAAGGACCAAAGAACTAAAGAAGGAAAACTGTGTTTTCATTAGTGTGAAATGATGGAGGGTGTGGAGGCTGCAGGTATTCTCTGATAAAAACTCATTCAGTGAAGGGCTGCCTGATTAAAGACAAATTTGCTGAAATCTGTGTAAAGACAAAAGTAAAACATTATTTCCTTTAAGACTCGAGTAAACAACATGATAATTAAGTTGCTATAATTGTGTCATGTGCACATACAAACTAGTGTATTTTATAAAAAAATTTAAAGTATTTATGTAATAGATGCCTTAGTGAAACAATCTCAAAACACTGGAAACTCTGCTGTACATATCATGTGTTGCGCGACTATTTTCCACAGCCTTTAACTTCTGCTCTGTTACATTAAATGCCAGCAAAACTAAGGAGCTTAAATATGGAGGGCTTTGTTCTAGACATTCAAGGTGAGGACTCAGTGAAGGAGTACAGGATGGACGCAGAGCTTTGGTGCTGCAATCTCAGCCTTGAGACAACTGCCTGCAATAGTTATAATGCAATATGCAATAGTTCTGCAAACGTCTCCTCTTAGCATTCCAGCTAAGTTAACAGTTCTAGCAACAACCATCACAGCCATATCATTACACAAAGTAAGATTAGCTTGTTTGGTATCAATTACCTACTTAGAAAATCAGTTTGCATGATTCATTTATATATGCAAACGCATATGCAGGACAATTCATTATGTACGCCTCGCTAGTACTGGACTGGAACCTCTTTTGCCTTAAGAGCTGCCTCAGTTCTTCGTGTCATAGATTCAGCAAGTTGATGTAACTAGTTGCTGTGGTGGCCATTTGAATACAACTAATTGTCACGTTCAAGAAACCAGTTTTAGATGAATTGAACTCTGACCAGGCAGCATTGTACCTTTAACATGATTTGAGCTTTGTGACATCAGAGAATTGGTGCACATTGGTCATAAATTGATGAGCCTGGTCAGCAACAGCAACAGACAAGGTGTTTCATTTAAATGATACTCAGCTGGTACTGAAGGGAAGAAAATGTGCCAGGAGAAAATATTCCCCATCATTACACCACCCACCTGAGTGGGTCATACACGGCAAGATGGATCCATTCTTTCATGTTGTTTATGCCAGATTCTGAACATACCATCTGAACATCACAGCAGAAATTGTGACTCACCAGGCAATATTTTTCCAATCTTCTATTGTCCAATTTTGGTGAGCTCACTTGAACAGCAGCCTTAGTTTCCTGTTAGCTGACAGGAGTGGCACTCGTTTGAAGCACATCTACTTCAGAGCTTGGTTTGAACTTCAACAGGTGGTTTGGACTATGTCTAAGTGTACTGAGCTGCTACCATGTTTTATGGTGCACCAAATGTTTTGAGTTGGTGAAAGGTCTGGATTGCAGGCAGAATGTTCGGCACAAGCTTTTTTATGCTGAGGAGCATTAATTCTGAAATTGTCCAACGATTTGTAGAAACACCTTTTGTTTGCAGATTGGTGAACTTCTAACCACCATTATAGCTGAGAAACTCTGCCTCTCTAAGATGCTCTTTATATCCCCAATCATGTTACTCACCTGTTGGCAGTTAGCCTAACTCGTTACAAAACATTCCTCTTGCTGTTTGTTTTTAGCACCACTTATGTTTCCAGCCTTTTGTTGTCCCAGCTTCTTTGAGGTGTGTTGCTGTTTTCTATTGTGAACAAAATATTGTTCTATAAAATTCACAAATGATTTCATTCTGCTTTTTTTCTTACAATTTTACATTGTACACATCAGTCAAGCTGCTTTGGAAGTGGGTTTAGATATTGGCTATCATATTAACTGTAATTGGCGACACATGAAATTGAAGAAAAGGGAAATTACCTCATCGGTACGCCATAGCCTCAGCATTATTTTACCATAAGCTGAATTTGATTTATTTGCCTGTGATGGGCCTTTGTTGTGTTGTGCCCACTTTTTTATTTCAAGGGTCTGCTGCTGTGCTGGTGTAATGAGCACTTCTTGATCCTGTTTGCTAACACCAACAAAGATGTGCTGAAGACTTGATGTGCTTGGGTGGAAATGCATGTAATGCAATTTGTGCAATTTGTGTACACAACCTTGGTTTAATCTAAACTTCCAATTGGAAGCACTTTAAAATTTAAAAAGTCAAAGTGATCAAAAGTATCATCTACACGAACAGCAACACCCAAGCTTACGGAGCAGAACATTGTATTGTAATGAGACGATGTTACACTGTTGCTCACTTCACTGGTCAACGATTTTTATTTGGATGGTGATCAGTGCGGATTATGGCTGTTGTGTTGAACTGCTACAGCGAAGAAAGCTCAAAGTTGTTTACTGTAACACGAGTTTTCCTCTCTGAGCAAAAAGAAAGTTAGAACAAGAGCGAGAACAACAATTTTTAATTATAGCACTGCGCTTCGTGGGAGGTGGGCAGAGTTTGGCAGGGCTTGATGCAGCGCTGCGCTCCATCTCCATCACACACGCATAAACAAATGAACGCACTGCATATGCGAGTTCATCAGAGCAAGTTGAGTGAGCAAAAATATATCTTAATGTTTCAGTATACAAAAGCAAAAACCTTGTTAAAGTAAAGGTAATTGCATTTGGGAGCTCAGGGTTCATTTACACATTTCCAAATTAAATAAACAGCATTATATTTCGCACAGTTGTATGTAGGTGCACGGTGAAGAGGGAAAGCTTATTCACAGCATAACCTATGCAATTTAACAACCAATTAACTCTTTTCTTGCCTACAGTGGTAGATCTAATTAAAATTTGCTTAGGAACAACTTTTCTTTGTTGTAACTTTGTACCTAATTGGCTTTAGGAAGAACAGAAGAGGACAGTAGGTGTGCTTCATCTTGTAAGCCGGATTTCTCATGTGGTGGTGGTAAAAGCGAGATGATAAGATGGGCTGTCATAATTAGTAACCTGTGACAGAATCAGACCTTCCATCATGGCGTGTGAGATATATTATAGGGTTTGTTTCACGCATGCAGAGAAGTCATTTTCCACATGTGAAAATTGGCTGTGACAACTCGTTTGATGAGATCGCAGGTAGGCAGTGGTGACAGACAGCTGGGTTATATTTACATTTTCCAGGCCAGCAGCAACAAGTGAGGGTGTTTGAATACAATCGGGATATGTGCTAAGTGAAGACCAACTCTAAAATGACTTTGTGCCTTTAACCCTGTGAACCCCGTTAACCCTAATCACATGGATGTTCTATAACCAGCAGGAAATATGCTAACATGGCTTTATTTATTCACGCAAACCTCTGATTTACAGCCACAGCTCAGACTGAGTTACGCTCCTAAAAAAAGTACAAGTGCCTCAGCATAATCTTAAAAAAAGAGATTGACACGACTCTTCAGCTGAAGGACTCAATTATTCAGCAGGGAAAAGTTTATAGTACTGACAAGACGACAACAAAAATTCCAGGGAACCATCAATCTTCATGACAGGCGTCTTCGAAGCTCGTGTTTATCCTATCCTCGCTACTATTCATTGCATCCTGTAAGGCACCCGCGGCTCATTTCCAATGCATGGGGGAGACAGGCAAGCCGTTTGAGTCGCGAGTCAAGCGGGACAAGGGTGTAAGGCGTATCAGCGGGCAGATCGACAGGGAAGACACCCTGTCACCGCAACGTCCTGTCAGCTGCTCCCCGGGGACAGAGGTCAAAGTCCCCGAGATCACTGGGTGGCAGCTTCCTGACAGATAATATACGCATCCAGCCAACTCAGATGGTGTTTATTTAAATGCAAGGGCAGAGCCAGGCTTGCTGACAGTGCAGCCATCCGTGCACTGGGGTGGACAGGGGGAAATCACACACGCATACACACACACACACACACACACACACATGCACACACGCACACACACACACACGCACACACACACACACACGCACACACAGTAATTCTTGGAAAAACCTTGCATGTTGGTTTTTCTTTTTGGAGTTTGATTCGCTAAGATGGTACGTTAAACACAAAACAGAGGCTCAGATTCTAGTATGTGAGAAAGGTGAGAAAACGCATCTACAACAAGGCAGCGGAAACTCATCAACCTGCTGAGGATTTAAAAGTGTGGTGAAAACAGGCCAAACACACACTCTGTCACTGAAGCCGTGTCACCACTTGCCAGGACTGTAGTTTCAAGGTCGTCACAAAGCTTAACAGGGGAACGTCCGGGCAGAACTGTACAGCAGTGTGACCCGTTTTTCATTCCACGCTCCACTTTTCCACCATAATTAACGTAATGAAGATCAATTAACTGTCCCGTGTCTGTCCTGTCGCTGCCTTCACACAACGCTGACTGTTCCCTGTGTTCACGCCTTCGACTTGACCAGGAGAGGAAGAGCACCAGGAGAGGAAGAGCATCCTCCCCCTTGTGTTTTTTTGTCCACGCTCACGCTGTTAATTGGTCCGACGTATGGCCGAGGACAGGGCGGTAATAGGGCTTTCATCTTTTTCTTGTCCTTTCTAATTGGCCAGCAGATTTGGAGAGGTTCTGCACCACTAGTGTGACTGGTGTCAAGGAAACAGGGGAGCGATGAGGACTGATGTCTGATTAAAAGGGTAGACATCCGTGCTTAGGACCAAAGGCGGTCATTTAGAGGACTTTAATCTTGCGAGCTTCAGAGTGGCTCTCAGTGGACACAAGCTGGTCTCTGTCTTATTATGAAATGCTTAAAAAAAGATTAGAGGGTGATGCTCAAGCTAATGATCTCTTCCCAATTAAGACTAAGCTCAAGGGGAATCCTTGAGTCACTGTGGGAGAGGTCTTCACAACTGTCTCAGTCATTCAGGGTTCATGTACACGACAGATGTTTCCAGGTTCAAACATTTGCCATAACAAAGTTTTATCAGGCAGGTAAATGAATGTGAATACAGGTGACAACCAAACAATACAATGGTTGTGAACCAGGGTAGGAACATCAAACCAAAAACTAACGCAACAACACATTCTTTATCTGCTTTATTGATGTAAGGTGATAGGTGTTGATAGCTGGAGCTCCTCATGGTTAAAAAAAGGCCTTACATAACACAGCGGGCCAAACTACACTGGAGAGAAGGGCTGAGTAGCAACTTTCACTGCTTCTTAAAAGAAACATCGCTCTATTGAGATGTTAAGCTACATTTTCCCTTATTTTTTAATCCTCTGAACTGGCAGCTTGACAGGTTTCCAAACATTTGCCCCTCTTCGTTCCCAGACAGTCCAAGGAAATAAAGAGCCCTAAGACAGAACTAATCAGTGTTTCCATCACACAACATCTGAAGAACTGTCGAGATTATGCAGCTTTAGAGGGGGAGATGCCATTTTCACACACAGTGACAGAGTTGTCATGTTGGGGTTTTTTTTTTGTGGTTTTCTGTAACTCGTTGTGACATAAGCAGTAGAGAAGTGGAGAGAGCTTCTAAACACGCCGGTCTCCTAAATAACAAGGCATGTGTGTTGTGATCAGTTTATCATTGTTATTCCTGCTTTTATTGTGCAAAAAAAGTAAGAAACAAAGACCAAAATAAGTGTGTTTCAGCTAATTTTGATGATTTTATTTTTTTGTGTCAGTCAACATATGACAAACATTTCTTGGATGCAGCTTGAGAGATTTGTTTTCCAAGGCAGAGAAAGTAAGCAGTTTAATTAAAGATGCCTTCATGAGGTTTCTGAAGAAGTGCTGGTAATATTTCACCGTAATAGAGCAGATATGGTGAACCTGCGTGTTAGCAAACAGCTTCTTATCTCCGTATCCAGTGAGCAATAGTATCATAGTTTTGTGTGTGTGTGTGTGTGTCCTATATTTACCCGTACTTAGCTTTGCTTTTTCCTGGTGGAAATGAGAGGCTTTTAATGCTTGATTCCTTTTACCAGTTAGATGCTGGTGCCAATTTACTTCTGTAGTTTGTTTGTAAAGTTTGTGTTGAAAATAGATTTGAAAAAAATATGGGTGCGTCCTACAGGTTAAACAATCACTGTGAAGCTGGGGAGGGGTAAATGAGACCTGTATGTGGTTGTTGCAGCCCTGTTTCAATCCCTAAATCAAACTGGGTGCTCACACTTGCTTATTGTGTTAATGAATGCTGTACGAATGTAGGCCTGTTGGTGTGTCAGTGAACTTGGATGAGCAATTCCAGGAGTAGCACACTGAAACTCCTAAACGTAATTCAGCTATCACTACAACAGTGCAGTGGGTGTGTATCATTATGGCTATTGTACACCTACTGTCCAAAAAAAGCAGTTGTGGTTACAGGTCTTCATGTGCCTGTCTGTCAGTGGGCAAGTTTTGCTGATGCAACAGTGTTGCAACAAGACAAGATGCAGTCATGAATTTTTTAAGATGTGTAATTAAACTCACTAAAACTTAAACTTAGATCTGAATAATGAAGTAGCCAGATAAAGGAGTAATGAGTAACTGGTGCTTGTAATTTGTAATTCACCAACTGATTTACCATATGAGGCATCTTTTCTCTACACACATGTAATGTTTAAGGTGTTATTTTTTCATGAGAAGTCATTGATGTTGCTCCTGGTGTGAATCCACTGTGAAATGATCAGTGGCCTGTGCCACATCTTTGGTTTTCCTTCTGCAAAATGTCAAAAGTTGTCTCAGATACTTGGCTGTCTGGTTTTCTTAGAAATGTCCCCACTGTGGAAAAGGCCTATTTTTCCAATAAAGAAGCTGCCAAGTCAGTTGGGTTTTCTAGTAATTGGTCAGCGTGAAGGGAAATGGACAAAACACAGGAAATCTTTGGCACCCCGGCGTGATCGATATGACTGCACCTCCACTGTCAAGTTTGGGTTGCGACACCCTGCTAGCAATAACTGACATCTAGTCGTCCTCTGAAAATACTCTGCTGACTTGTACTGCCACAGGCACTTACACCCAGCATCAGTTCCTCGCCACCACAGTTGAATTTTAACTGAGGTGCAAGTCGGAGGGAGCGGTTTGGGGAGGGAAATGTGCGTGTGTGTGTTTGTCTGCGTGCGTGTGTGTGTCCTCTGCTGTAAGTCTGAAGGTTTGTGATAATTAATATGTGTAGTGGGTTTGATGAATGAGGACAGGTGGAGGATTTCATCATGCCTAGACAGAATGACTCCCTCCCTGGGCAGGAGGGATCTATGACCCAGCCCAACACCTCCAAAAAAAACTCGCCCCTCTATGTGTAGCAGTATCTACCCTTGAAAATTACCCAGTGTGTGTTGTGAATGTGGGGCGGAGCTGTTCAGGTGTTTGCAGTCTCCAAACCACAGTACACCTGTTAAAAATGTGTTCATGTACATCAAACTCACTGTCGTTTGTTCTGCCTTTTTGTGCATACCTTGACGTGTGCTCTCAAAGCGTGTTATATACTGCGAGCGTGAGTGTGTATCTGAATGTGTCTTTCTCAGAGGGTAATTACTCTATGTCATGTGTGGAGTGTGATTAATGAGGTTCTGGTCAAAAGGCTGTGAGCATAGATGTCCTGGCTTTGGTCCTGAAGCACAGATACTGATATGAGAGGGCCATTCATATTCTCTTTCTACCTGACATCCAGCAGCTCTACACCACACTCCAGCGGACAGTAGGCCTCCACCAACCTGGTGTTAAGCAAAACGAAAAGACGGCGCCTAGTAGATATTGTACATCTCTCCTCCAGTGGGATCATTGTACTGAAATAACAGTGTTAAACATTTAAGAAAGGCTTACACCCACATAACACTCGTTTCCTTATCGGGTGTATTTATCTTTCATCTATCAACCTCAGAAGGTACAAAATACAAAAATGAAAATTTAAATGATTTTTTTGTCTGTGATGAGAGCTGTGATTCATACATACAATATTAATTTTCACCTGCAATTTCTGAGGTTATTTACAGCAAAATTCATTCTATTAGAAAAACGAAGGAAATGCTTTAATTATAAAAATATTGCACATGCTCTGACTCCAAAGAGAGTCCATGAAGAACTTCTTTTCAGCTGTAATGTAATTGCAAATATAGCATTAACTTTGACCTCCAGGAGGGCCTTCATTCTTCAAAAGACCTGAAGGAAACATAAAAAATTCAAATGGATTTTTTTTTTTTTTTGGTTGTACCATTATTGGATTCCTCAAGGATAGATTTTCATGTGTAAAAAAAAGGAAGGGGCTTGCCTTATGAGTGCTTGCACATGCATTGCAGCACAAACAGTAGTATAAAGGTCCACAGGAGAGTCCTTTTTAAAGTGGTTTATATACATAAATGAAAATATTTCGGCAGGTGGCTCTCCTAACTCTTTTTGACAAACGTAAAATGTTTAAATGCGATGATAAATTCATGATGGTTGTGTTATCTGACACATGCTTTCCTTCACCACTGGGGTGAGAGCAGAATTTAATACGAAGCTCGCCGTCAAATTACAATATCTTGGATGTAGAGTGCTCACAGCTCTTTTGACCGCCCCTCCCAACCTCCTCCACCCTGTGAGCAGTGGATGAGTGGACAATAACAGGGCAATTGCACTGGGCTTTGGGGAGCCGTGGTTTTGAAAGCTCCCCTGGCCGGATGGCTGACGCTCACAGGCAGTGTTTGCAGTGAGAACGGGCAGCCGCCTGGAAGGAGGCCCCTTTTCATGAGCAGAGAGAGGGGGAGTAGAGGTTTAATTTAGCGATGGTGGACCCTCAGGGCGGCACGCGGTGTAATACGCACACATGCTCGAACGTGCTTTGTGACAGACAATTGAGCCGAGGAGCGGGGAGGTCTTTGTCCTCTAAACATCCCGCTGGCAGGTGAACAGAGTTGGGAAACTTTCCGTTTATAAAGGGAAGCATTTGTGGAGTGAGTGGCGGGGATGGGGGTGAGCTGTTCTCTTACCATTCACATTTGCAAATGTTTCTTGTCGACCTTGGTGGCACGTCTGTTTTTATGAATTTTAATTAACAGAGGTAGATGAATAGACCTGATAGCTGCTGTTGAAAGAACACATCAAGATGTTTTTTTTCTCCCAAGGTCAGATGTTCTTCCAATTCAGTTCAGTACCTGGTGTTCAGCTATTAGCTTTGAACCCTAGTTTGGTGTAAAACAGAAATCGCTTACTGGTGATGCAGACAAGTGACAATAAAAAGTAGATCTTTAAGAAAAGACAGTAAACCTGAGGTGAATGTGGTTCTGAACCAATTTCTAAATTGCACACATAAAGTCCTCCTTCTCAACCTATAGGAGAGTCTAATGTGGCACCATTCACACTCATCTTGCTGGTGTTTTCATTAAACCTTTAGATTACAATCTAATTCAATTTTTTACGATTAAAAAATATCTTAAATTATTCTGATCATTGCCCATATTTGTTAAAAAAAACTAGTAGCAATAGTAGGATTCATTTAACAAGAAAAAGCTGAGGAGGATGAGTGTAGGTAAGCAAGTAAGAGGAAAAGTTTATTTTTTCCTCATCTCACACAGGTATAAACAATATGTAGCATTTCATTAAGCACACTAAGAGGATTACAGGCTGCCTTATAGTCACTGGTTATTATTGCTGTGGAAGCAGAGTATCCCAGGAACATTATTACAGTAATTGCTACACTTGGTGTTCTATTTTCAGATACAGAAATTGATTTCATTTTTCTTCTTCTCTCCTTTATTTAACTTCTAGTTTGGGGATGGTCTGTTTTGTTATAAGCTGTGAGCGGGTTGCTAGTCGTTTATTTTGCAACCACTATTGAATTTTGCTTTCATGTACTTTTAACCCTTATTCAGCCACACAAAGAACTCAGTGCTGTTAGATCAAAGAGCAAGTAACATGTGTATTTATACCTTGTAAGAAAACTTGTACAAGGATAAGAAAAAGTAGCTGTGTTTGACTTGATGCAGGAACAGTATGTTTAGTGTTGATTAGGGCTGGCAGGTAAAACCTTTAATATTTAAGTTCATTATTTCTTACTGTAATGATTAAATTGCACTAACTCCTCCTAGACACGTGAATCAATCTGGATAAAACAATATATGAAGTACCCGCAGGTACTAGAATGATCAGTATTTATGTACATTGATCAGGAAGAAGCTGAAAAACTATCTAAAGATTTAATGAAGGAGGTGACCAAGAACCCAACAATCACTGTAACAGAGCCTCAGAAGTCTTGAATGAAATCTTGAATGAGACACAAACTGAACTCTAAGTATTACCAATATAAAGAGCTGGTGAGAACATGCCAGGAAGAATGGGATATATTGCCCAAATCCGCATGTGCAACGCTTGTAGACTTAAATAGGATTTTATATTTCTGTATTAAAGCTGTGCTGCAGATATGTTGTAATTACAAACCCCTCTAAAAGCCTATGCTGTAACCTACCTGAAATACAGCTCTTTAGAAGTGTTACTACACATTACCTCAACACAGCCTGCAAAGCTTGTGACTGAACAGTTTGGTGCTGTTGTTTCCTCCTACACATTTCAGGCTAGTTGCTCGTCTGCTACTGTTTTTCAAATCAGCTGGTAGAGAATGGATCACCTCAAAGAGTGCAACCAAAACCCAACCAGTATTTTGGCATTAAAATTGCAGAGCAATGCATGCACACCTAGCAAAATCATCAGCCGCTTGCTTAGGCGCTGTTGTAGGTTCTGCACAGATTTATTGCAGAAGTAAAAATTAAGCTTTACCCAAGAACAAAAAACTGCCTCTTCTAAAAAAAAGCCTTTATAAACCAGTGAGGCTCTGAATACATTTTTATATAAGAAATTTGCATTTTTGACTTTTTTCACCTTTTCATCAGTCTAAATCCGTCTCATTTATAATTATTCTGCAACACAGTAAATTTTGTTAAATATAATAAGGTGTGAAGTGGCTTCCTGAAGCAACATGCATTCTTTTTTTAATTAAAAATAAAAAAAGGAATGTGCATTCTGAAATATCTAGATGCTTTATGGTAAAGCTTTTCACACTTGGAATAAGAGTAATGAAAGAAGTATCAGGACCAGATGTACACGCAGCAGAAATAAAAGATATTTCAGAGACATTCTTCTGGAAAAACTCCCATTCAGTTTTGGCAAAGGGTTATGTCTGGGTAAAGTGTGCTGGAGGCAGAACACCAGCAGTCCAGTTACACATCATGATCTGACTCGACTATTAGCTATATACCAACCCTGATTTAGAATGTATCAATAAAAATCTTTGTCACTTGAACACAGTGCAGAAATGTCAAATGACCAGAAGCGTCCTCATCATGGGGGAAGTAGGTATCACTGTAGGTGGAAACACTATCTATGCAGACATAAATGTCATCACTGCATGTGGAAACGTCATATTTGGCAATAAAGTACCAAGTCATTTATTGTAAATGGGTGATTATCTTCTGTGGAGCCAACAAGAAACGCTCTCAGATGTGACAGCACAAAAAATCAGGCAGTTATAAAAAAGACCGACATACAGCATGAAGACATCTTGCAGCAGAGGAGAGCTGGATGAGGAATGGCTTCTTAAGAAGGGATCAGACTTCAGGATTTAAAAAGTCTCAACATATCTTGTATTTACAGGCCGTCTGCTGCAGATTTCTCTCATAAAACCTCGTCTTGCGCTCCAAGAGAAGCTCCCACCTATACTGGGGAGATAAGGACAGGAAATGACAGATTACAAGATGCATTCGGATTTGAAAATAGGATTTAGAAAATTGGACCGTCCCAAATATTGCACACATGTGCATTTTTGCTGTGTGTGGTGACAAACTCAAGACAAGCATGGAGCCTCTGTGAGAATACTTTTTCATAAAAGTTCTTAAAGGAAGTGAATAGAGAAACTTATATTCTTATTTAGCTTTTCTTTCCATAGCTGTCTTTACTTTTCACTCTATTTACTCTACCCTAAAGTAGCTTTTTATACTTTATGATGCATTTGTTATTTTTGATATTAATCAATCTTAAGGCTCAAAAGGCACAAACAGTACACAAAAAATGAAATATTCCTAATGGCCACAAAAAGCCTGTCATCACTGAGCAGATTCTATGAAATGTAAAAATGGCTAAAACTGTGTGCCGCTGTATATTAGTTTTTGCAAAGAATTTCACAAACAAGTTAGCACCTACCATTAAGACACCAGCTGACCTCTGCCAGCTGTGATGCATACTGTGCTGCATGTACTGCAGAAGGTGCTGAGAGTCTTGTATATTCTGAGTAGTTGCTCTGCTGTACAGACTATGTAATGACATAATTTTTAAATAGCATGCTCATCATTTTTCTGCAATATATTCTGTAAAACAATAAGAAAAAAGTAACATATAATATAGAACAATATCAGCTATTTCACGATCCTGGGTCAGTGACCCAGTGTTTTGGATTTGTTTTGTTATTATTAATCTGTGACTTCATGGTTTATTACTAGATTTTTGGTTTCTGTTTTAGCACTCTAGTCCTTCTTTGCTCTGTTAATTCTAGTTCTCAGGTTTTGTTCTGGTGCCCCCATGTTTGGTGTGGGTTAGTTCTCTCCTCATGTCTAGTGAGGTTCTCTGTGTCTGTCGTGTACTTCCTGTTTTATTTTGACAGCTCTGCTCTTTGTTCAGCCTTTGTTTCCCGTCTCGTCTGTGAAATTAGAACCAGATGTGTTTCCCTTCTGTCTCCTGTTTCCTGATTACACGTATTTTAGTCCTCTGTCATCCCCTGCTGCTTGTCGTGTCGTCCCTCATGCTGAGTGGTTTTCCCGTGCTCCATGTTGCCTTGTAACTCCTAGTTTCCTGTTCCCTAGTCTTAGTTTCAAGTTTTCCGGTTTAGGTTTTGTTTGGTAGTATTTTAGTGTTATATAGCAGAATAAAGCTGCTTTTTTGAGTTCATCCCCGTGTGTACTGAGTCCTGCATTTGGGTCCTTCCTCTTGCCTGCTAAAGCTAACCTTGACAAGCTAATTGGGTGACCAGTAAGCTCTAACTTAAATCTAAAATGTGGGAAGCAAGTTTCACTGGATACATTTTCATGTATGCAGATGATACCCGAACTTTCCCACTAGCATAACCATAGCGTTCATTTATGTCCACCTCTTTATTAATGTTGTTAAATTTGATGCAAGTTTTCATAAAGTTCCATCTTTAGGTAAATTGTTTTTATTTAGTGTGATTCATAAACAAATACATACAGCATATGGTAGAATGTTCACATGTGGCACATAGAGGCACTGTAAGTGAGTAAAATTTTAATTATATAGCACCTTTCAAGACAAGGATCACAAAATGCTTTACAAAAAAATAAGCGATCCTAAAAAAGAGTTAACAAAATGCAAGTCTAAAAAGATTAGTTTATAGTTGTTTGGCTATAAGGCTGTTTGAATGGTGCAGAATTTAACATAAAGCATTTCTAATTATGAATCTAAGCACCACTTGGATGTTAGCATGTTTTGGTCTCTTTGCTTTGTCTTGTTTTAGATTTAAATATAGGTAACAAAAAGGAAGGAAGTCCAAAAGTCGCAGATGCATGTGCAAGCATCAGATTCTATCTACTACTAAAGAAAGGATGACTCTGCTACTGGATTGTGTGTACCAGCGAGGTCTGAGTGTCACAACGCAAAAGAGTTGCTTGGGTACCTTGTGGTGGCATTTGCAAAATACTGCTTCTGTCGCTGGCTGCCCTTGGAAGATGGATGTGATAGATGGATCCAGTGGCTCAGGTCATAAGAAGTAAGATAACATCACAGTGCAGTTGTGGGATATAATAGCCAGTTTGACCTGGCCACCACACTCCTCTGATGTCAGTGTGAGCACACAACTGGGGATGAAATTGAATGAAGTAAGTGGAAAGTAGCATGTGCCCATCAAATCTGATATTGTCATCATCGTTTTTAAAAACAGGGTACTCCAGGCCCTTTTCTGAGATACTACCATATCAGGTGGTGGCATATTTAAGTATGGAGCAGATTTCTTTCTTTGTTGGTCCCTGAGTACTTACTTGTGTTTCACACGAGTCAGAATGGTAAGACGTCCTTATATGTTCACTGCTATGGTACCGCGACACCTCATAATTATATCTATCATTTGTTTCTGCCTAAAAAGGAAAATTAAAAATCATCAAGGGTAAATTTCACTGTTAAACAAATCGCTCCTTTCTGTGCTGCCTTTAATTTTGAAATGCCACTTTATTCCTCACCATCCAACCTTTTCACCTGCCTTGCACTGTAGGCGAAATACAAGTCAAACGATGGAGATGGAATAAAGATAACAGCAAATACCATCAGATTGTTCATGTTTTACTAAATCCGGATCCATATGGTATTTCCAGCAGTAAACAGCATATTTGTGGGATTGTCTTTAATGTTTAATAGCTGTAGTTGCTAAAAGACAATTCAGACAAAAGCTTTTGGATTGATCATTTATTGCTGCACTTTGCCTGGCTTCTTATCTTCGGTTGATATTCATTTGCTTCCAGTCTGTGTCCAGGCATTGTAATTAGGATTTCCACTAAGAGCTTCAAATTTCCCTGACGATCCTCTGACCATGTTAATGCCTTACTCACACAACAAGTCTCAGTGTCTTCTTGCATTTATTCTGATTAAAACCCCCACTCTCCTTTAAGGGAGCTGCCACTCAGCATTACAAAGACTGGGGTTTGCTGGTTTGCCATAAAAGCCCAGCACATATTTCCAATTTTTTCTCTGACAGTCAAAAAGGGTTCAAGGAATTTTTCATTTCAAGGATTTACTTTGATCAGTTCGGATGTTTTCTCTGGCAAGTCCCTGAGTCGGTCTTGAAAGGTTTTGACTGTAGTGGAATGCAGACAGTTAAATCTGGGTGGATTCACCATGAATTAAACAGTAGCAGCATTCAGTTAGTGTAATGTGAAGGTGTTACATTGATGTCTAATTTGATTCCAGATATTTTCTGACCAATTCATAGACATTTGAGGATTTCTGAGAAACTGTAATACAAAACTGGAAGCAAGTTTATTCTGTGTTGGTTTATTATATTTGAAGCACATGTAGTTTGTACATATATAGATTATAAATACTGAGTTTTGATTTCTTAATCAATTGTAACTAATATTTCTTGAAGAGCTGTGGAATAAAAATCAGTCGTCCACCTTCTCATTGTGAAAGGTCTTCTTTTGACCTCCTTCCCCTTGAATAAGATCCCTGTTTTCTCCAGCCACTAAATTAATGACACCCTAATGAAAAGTGAACAATGCAAATATGGACATTAATTTCAGGATACATTGGTTATTTGATTGGGTCGTTCCACACAGAGGTCAGGGAAACAATTAAGGGACTTTAATGGGATGAACTGGGGAGTGTGGAGTGGGATGGCTGGCATAATAATGGTCCAAGCTGATGAAGATTGGTGGTGCAGAGCCAGTTAAAAAGTAGTCAACCAGTTTATGATTTTATCTGTTTTTACTCACATTACTGATGGAAGTACTCTATTAGATATTTTTGCTTTTTTTGTATGTATGTTTTTTTATATATTTAAATTCAGAATTTTCGTAAAGCATTTGAGAAAAGAAAAAAGACTTGTGATCCTTTGAAGTGGAGCTCTGGACACTGCAAAGCTCTAAGCTAAATCCTAACACGCTGACAATATTTTAGAACAGGAAAAATCGTTACAGTTCTCCAGCTTAAGTTAGCAATATAACAATATGTAATAAGTATAAGATACAAAAAATAGCTGAAGCTGAAGTAAATGTCATTAGTTTTCGTCCAAAATGGTTCAACTAAATAACTGTCAACTCCTAGTTGGCACTTGATGAAAAATTGAGCCTGTTTCCGTTTCCAAATCAGGAAGACGGCCTTTGGTTAACCAAAGAGAAAGATATTTTAACATTTTGTTAAGCAATATATATTGCTCTGAGTGTCACTGAGAAGGTGTTTAACTAAATGAGAAGGGACAGAACTTATCAGGAATATTCAACATCATCGCACTGAACACAAGAGTTTCGTGATGGCGTCACTGAAGTCGTGTCATGCACGGCATTGAGAACAAACCGGCCAACCCACACATAGCGTGAATCCACTGGTGTGTGCAAATTCATTTTTTGCCTAGTGTAGGATTGTTGTTAAGCAAAATTTAGTGAATGAGGCCCAAAAGTTGAGATATAAGTCACAAATTGATGCGAGCCGCTATGAGTTTCATATTATTGAATTATTGGTTATTATTAACTCCAGTCAAAACAATGCAGTTAGCCCTGCGACAGACCTTTCCAGGGTGTACCCCACCTCTCGCCCTATGGTAGCTCAGATCAGCTCCAGACCCCCCACGACCCTGATAAGGATAAGAAGAAGAGAATGGATGGATAGTTATTCTTAGGCTACGTCCACACTAATGCGTTTTCGTTTGAAAACCCATCGTTTTCTCTCCGTTTTGGCCTCCCGTCCACACTGAGAAAGGAAAACGCAGCGTTTTGAAAACGCTCTTGAAAACGCATACATTTGAAAATGGTGCTTTCGTGCCACAGTGTGGACATCGAAAACGGAGACTTTTTGAAAATGATGACACATAGTCATGTGATGCACTCAAGTGACCAATTAAACTAAGATAGCTGAGGGCATTACACAGCAGTTGTTTTGCTCACGCTCAATTTTGACAGCCCTATTAAAGATTAATATCAGTCTGTACATGCTCCAGATAGCTTTTCTTCAAATTCTTTAACTCTCACTCGCTTTTGCAACTTTGTACTTTTGTGTTACTCGCAGCAACAACTCCATCTCATTGTTAGTCCATTTAAAAAACTCGGTGCTTTTCCTCAACATTCTGCCGCAACGTTTCAAAGAGCCAGAAAGTAAATAAAGGGCAGACAGAAATAAGGCAGGTCGAATCTTCTTGCGTTTCACGCATGCGCAGGACTGGAACGTGAGCGTTTTCAGCCATTTTAATGTGGACGCACAACTCTGTGAAAACGACTGAAAACGCTATTGTGAACGCGGAGTGTTTTCAGACAAAAACGCCGTTTTCAAATCTATCCGAGCTAGTGTGGACGTAGCCTTAGTCTCTGGCTCACAGTGTCTCTTTTGTCCTGTGTCCCTCCCCTCACCCCAACCAGTCACCGCAGATGACCGCCCCTCTCTGAGCCTGGTTCTAATAGAGGCTTCTTTAAAAAGGGAGCTTTTCCTTCCCATTGTCTCAAATACATGCATCTGATTGTTGTCTTTTCTGAGTCTTATTGTGGGTCTTTACCTTACAATATTAAGCACCTTGATGACACTGTTGTTCTGATTTGGCACTATATAAATAAATTAAATTGAATTGAATATTAGTGAATTTGTAGCCGTACAATGCTTGCTATAAAGGGCAACACAGTGCTGAATCCTACTTTCTGGTGATGGAGTGCTTCTAAGCGCTTCTTGACAAACAGTTTGTGCTTTGGTCTTGTGTTCCAATTTATCATTTTCTGTAGATGGAGTAGAATTTGTTTATGTCTAACACCTGCAGTTTTTGTGGGGCATATAGGGCAAATCTACAGCACTGTAAAGAAGGGGAACGGTCTTCAAAAAATCAGCTGTAATTTTCAATTTATGTGGACAGTTTTCAGAGGCTGATGTTTGATGTTACAACACTCAATATGGAAATTTGCTAAAGGGAAGGCAAACAGCAATGACAATGAAACAAGGGAGGAAGAAAAGCAAGAGTGACACATGAAGAGAAGGGCAGAGACAGGGCAATGCTGTTACCATTCCCGAAGACTGGAGTCCCTGACAAGGCTGTATCAGCAGGATGGTCATCTAATCAGCCTTCACAGTAGGACAACTACATCAGTTAGCATCACTGATAAATCATATTGACAGCTACTGCCTGTCAGAAGGGGGTAATGATAGAGGAGGGAATGTGGAACTGTTGAAAAATAGACTGAAATTAAGGGGAATTAGGGGTGAAAAGAGTGATGGACATGTTTAGAGGAAGGAGCATTTCTAAAAGAAGAAAAGTACATCCAGGATAATTGCATGAATATTATCTGTTCACTTACTGTATTTTAATTCTCCTACCTCTCTCCCCCTGACACCCTTTTCACCACCGCCACCACACCAGTGTACATCTGCCTCCACTTCTCCAGCCTCCCATCCACCCACACAGTGCCTGTTACCAGCGCTTAATTTGTGGAAAAAAGGATGGGAAGTATTTATAGATTCTATTGGGGCTGTGTTTTGCATTACTAAAAAAAAAAAAAGGAAAAAAAATTCAATAGAAGGCTATTATCGCTGAATCCTGCAACCTGCAATCTATTTTCCTGGAATTACACAAAGAGAAGAAATGAGTTGCTCTGTAAACCTGGGAGATGGAACAAGGGGACAAAAAAAGAGAAAATAATGAGAGATAGGGCTGATCCAGGATGTGCTGCCTCACTCAAGAGACAGATCCTCGTCCATTATTGATGAAAGTGAATGGCAGAAGGTTTCAGGAAGGCCTGGTGTTGGACCTTGTCTGCTTGTCATCTAACATTAATTGACACAGCCCTTGCGGTGGTGCAGGCACCCGTCCATCCAGGCTCTCGTTTCAGTTTACCCGATGATTTATTTACAGGGACACTTGAGTAAATAGTCATTGGGATGCTCCAGTCTTGTCTTGTGGTTTTGGGGTCTCTAAAAAGCGTGGGAGCATTCACTGCACAACAACGTCATATATGATATGTATAAACATATTTTTCACAGTAAAGTGGCTTTGCTGAATCTCAATTATCACTAAATGAATCTGCAGTGGAGCTCCACACACACAGTGGCTGAGTTACTGTCAGCTCCAACCCCTTCTAGACATGCACTCCGACAGCATGTAATCATGTCAGCTGCAGTCTGAATGTGCACCACGGTTACTTTTCGTAACCTTGTACCATTTTTGCATCACATCCAACGCAGCATTAAGTCCCGATGCGTGCCTCATATTAATAGACTCTCACAGACTGTGCATGTGTTTCTCCGGCATCTGGAATTGCTCAGCTCGCTAAAATACACCGTTCTTCAAGAGAATGCTCTGTACGGCAAGAACATGAGACACCTGATGCCAGTCTCCCTCTCATGGTCCCGCTTGTAGTTTATCACATACCTGCAGCATCACATACGTGCGTTTTCAAACAACAGTTAAGTGCATTCACTGTGCTATAATAGCGGCAATGTGAAAAAACCCCCCCCAAAAATCCCAACTCTAATCTTGTGTTGATTTACTGTCAAAAATTGCACAACATACTACAATATTACTCATGCACTATGTCTTGTTATGTCAGTGTCGTGGGTATATCTAATTTGGGAATGTTAATATACAAGTGATCTATATTTGAATAACTGAATCACAGCATGCTGCCACTTTAAAAGGCTGATGTAGACGGCAGTGTTGTGTAGTTCATGTGCGAAGGCTTTACGTTCAGCAGACCGTCATAGACAGAACAGCATGTGGTGCAATAGCATTTTTTGTGTTTATGGGGTAGTTAGCTAATTGTGTATATTATCTGTTGTGATTGTCCCAGGGTCAAGTCTACGTGTGAGCAGCGAAACCATATATTCAAATTAGCTGAACTTTGACCCAAGCTGTGCTGACCTTTGAGAGCACAGCCATTAAGTGAAGGCTACTGCTGTTATTGTAATTATAACAGGACAGGTTAAAAACACCTTTTGCTGTTACTGCAAACTGTTAGTCATCAGTAAGGTTGCTTCCACAAATGCCCCACCGCGCTAGCAATGTGGGGCTACAGATTGTCTGCTATTGCTAATGACTACAAGTCATTAGAAAACAGTTGAGGTTAACTTATCCTGTTTGATTTCAGTTATAGTGTTCATTATTTTCCCATTGAGGCAGCAATTAGCCCATTTATGACTTGTAAACGAACTAGAATGAACCGTGCAAAGATTATATTTACGCTTTGTACAATATACATGTTTTCAAAAAAAAATGTCACTTTGACAAGAAAAAAGTTTCAAGGGTGCAGACGGACTGAAAGGTTTCGCACATCTGGTTAACTTCCCATGTCTGATACAGCTGTGCATTGCTGCCTGCTTAAGAGAAAGCATCACCCACTTCCAGATGTTTGCTCCAGATGGAGCTGGTTTTGTAAAGAACAAACGCAACAGGTAAAAAAAAATCTACTGACTGAATCGAAAGACATAAATGTTCTGGTATTATAGGCTGGGATGTGTTTAGGTGCCAGTGTACATTGTAAAGTGCACTGAATGGTGATATAAGTGCTAGGGTTTGAAAAACAAGACTTAGAAATTTATGTAAAAAATGTTAAGCAACTCTGTCGTCAGTAGATGTCGTAACGTGATGATTCAGCCTGTACCAAGTTCATGAAGGGTTATTTAGGAGCTATTCTGAGCCCTGTTTGTTGATCAGAGTCCTCCTGCTCAGAGGTGATGCATTTTCTGTGTGCAGAACCAACACTTGGACAAAATATGGGGGGGGCAAAGCAAAGATGATAAGCCGCAGTTCCTCCAGAGCTCCATATGTATAATGATGTAGGAAACAGGATGTGGTGACTGATTTTTTTTGGTCACCTTTTGGGAACACTGACACTGTATTAGAACCAGGGTGTGATGAGGAGGAATACATTAATCTGGCCATGCATTGGATTCAACATGTCAAATAAGAACGCTTTCATTGCTTTTAAAAGGAGTCTGCTTTGATCAATCGCACTGAGGCAGTTTTGTAATGGAGTAAAACTCTAGCACAAAAGACTCACTGCCATAAACGATTCTCCCAATGGGACTCTGAGGTACATACGTATATGGTACTTTAAATCAAACCGCTTTTAGAGGAGATAACATATTTGGCTACATGTTCTCAGATCCCAAGAGAAGAGTAGGAAACTGTACATGAGCTGCAAGACGAAGGATGTCTCGACAGCCTATTAACTCTGGGCGTCATGATGCATAGCTCTGCATTGGATGATGAAGTGCTGTAGAATTAAACATGTTGTTTGTTAGAATCAATTGATATGTAGACGGCTCAGTGAAGCCATGAAAATAATAGAAAATGGCTGCCTTCACTTTGATGAAACTCTGATTCTCCGTAAGCGCACGATTCAAGGCTCTGACATCCAAATTACCCTTCACTGCATGATTATGACTGACACACAATATAGCACACCTTTGACTCTCCAATGGTACATTTACCACCACAGTGATTTCCTAAAATACAAAATGAGTTCTATTAACAAAATACAGCTATGGGTATCTGGGAAAAATGCACACAGCAGTGCGCTGTTATAAAAACAGAACCCCGTGTGCCCTCATGCCTGATTTATTTGGTCTCACCGCGTCCAGAATCAGGCACTAGGGTTAATCACAGTGAATAATTACCCAACACTCAACAGTCCAAATTTCATTTTAAAATCTCAAAAGTCGCATTAAGAATAGTAAAACATTTACGTTATTGTCTTATCAGCAGAACCTAGATGTAAAAAGGGGTTTTATTAAGCCTTACTGATGAGGTTGCTGTTCTTGCAGTCCTTGATTTTATAGAAAGAACTCAGTTTTATTTCAGCTTTTCTTTCAGTATAAAGAGAGTGAGTGTGCAGTAATAATAGTACAATATTAGTAATATATAGAGTACTGTGCAAAAGTCTTGACATGCCCCTCTTTTCCTTTCTAGGAAAAAGGGAAATAGCTGCAGTGATTTATTGAAACCCACAAACATAAATGGAAAACCAGTATGACATTTGTACAGTTCTAATGAGCTTCAGAGTAAATATTTGATATGACGATCTTTATTCTTCAACACAGCTTGAAGTCTCTTAGGCGAGCTTTTCTTGTAATTTCTTAGTTTCCAAAGACGAACTTCGAAGGATCTCCAGAAAACATGGAGAACTATTACAAGACCACTTTTAGAAAGGTCTGCCTCTGCCTTTGAAGTGAGAAATAAAGAAAGGACAGATCGCTCAATACTTGCAATGTGCTCTACACTCACTGCCCACTTCATTAGGTACTGTTGTTACTCTATGTCAACCTAAATGTCTAAAGAACCAGTCACATGGCAGCAACTCAATGCATTTAGGCATGTAGACATGGTCAAGACAACACACTGAAGTAAAAATGAGCATCAGGATAGGCTTTAAGTGATTTTCTTTTTAGCTGGTGCCAGACTGGCTGGTCTGAGTAATTCAGACATCCCTGATCAACCTGGATTCTCCTGCACAACTATCTCTAGGATCCAAAGAGAATAGTCCAAAAAATATCCAATGTAGCTGATGGGTTATAGCAGCAGAATACAACAACATGATCGGCATTTCTGTCAGCACTAAATTTGGACAACAGAAGATTAGAAAAATAAATATTTGTTGGTCTGATGAGTCCACTGTGAAATTCTGATGGTAGGGTTAGAATTTAGCATAGATAGCTTGAGACATGCTAATCCACACTGCCTTGTGTCAATGGCTTGTAGGCTTCTGGTGGTGTAATGGCACATGGCATATGTTTTGGAACATCTAGTGCATTTGTTAAACACCACAACCTACCTGAGTATTGTTGCTGACCGTGTCCGTGTTTCCATCTTCTGATGTTTGCTACCAGCAAGATAATGCATCATGTCAAAAATCGTAAATTATCTCAAACTGGTTTCTTGAACATGACAATGAGTTCCCTGTACTTAAATGGCCTCCACCATCACCAGATCTCAACTCAACAGAACACCTTTGGGATGTGATGGAACAGGAGGTTAGCACCAACCCTTTATCGCCTTGCTAAATCTCTTCCACGAAGAATTAAAGCAACTCTGAAGACAAAAGTGGACCTAATAAAGTGTAATATTGGCAGTGCATAATATAAGCAAAGATGGCTTGGATGCATGTCCAAAACTGCGATTAGGTATAGAGAAGCCTACATGTTTAACCTTCAGATGTTCTCTGCTTATATACCATTCCATTTTTTCAGTGTAGCGCCCAATGAAATGATTCCTGAGCTCTCGGCTCATATCAATGAGAAAATGTGTCATAAAAACATTCTAAACAAAGCTCATATTTTGCTAATGTGCTGTTTCTAATTGACCAGAATGAGCGGAGTGCTGAGTCAGTAGCATCTGATCACACTGTCTGTAGCAGGAAGCAAACTGGTCATGCTAAACCATCCCCTCGTCAACAAACCAATTAATTATTTATGGGCTTCAGTGGAGCAGAAAAACTTAATTTATTGTTATCATTAGAAGAGGTTTCTGTTTGGGTCCACATGAGGATGAGTCAAGCTACAGTTACAGGAGCTGCAAATTTGTACAGTTGTGGGAGAAATCTCCTACAATCCACAAGACACCTGCCAAGTGATGAACTTCGTGTCAGTGGTTATGGAGCAAATGGAAATGACATGCATGGCAGCAAATAAACATCAAGGAGTGCAAGGGTTGTTTTAAAATACTATTAGATGGCCAGCAGTGTTATTATTATCTTTGTGTAAAAGAAAAATAATATTTTAAACGTGATTCACATGTGGCTTGGCTTTGTTGGGTTTAGCTGTGCATGATATTTTCATTGCCTAACAAATGTCGAGGGGCAAACTGACAGTAGATACTGGACAGAAGAAAAGAGCAAAGAAAGAAAATTAAGGCCCAACATATTTCAAACATAGGAGTCAAACCTATCACTCAGGCAGTTGCATGAGCCCAAGCTCCCTTCCTAGGACCCTTGGGCAAGATCCCCTTGGCATCACACTAGTGTCACTTCTCTGAACTCATCTTTTCTCTAACCTAACTAAACAGTTTGGTTGTCAATAACTAAGACCTCAATGGCACAGACTAGTCAGACACCCTTTGCCAATCTGCAGTCACCAGGGAAAAATGTGTATTCCCTGACTGGTTGGCAAGTGGTTGCTGGAAATTTGCAGATAGCCAAAAATAGGTTGGTGTAACAAAAATGTCTTTGTGATTGTTGTGGTCGCTTGCAGAATATTTACCTTCAAAATAAAAGCTTTAGCTTACCATCACCACAAAATCCTTCAAATGATGCAACTTTTATTTTGAAGGTGATGGTTACTGTTTCCAGTTTGCGTTAGATTTATAATTTCAATACCTCTCAGTGGTGTGTAATCATAGAGAAGTCAGCATTTGCATAGAAACTACGGGTGAACGTGGGAATCTTCTTTTATCAGAGCAGCTCCATAAAAGTTTTTACGACCACTTTTAGCTAGCAACTACCAGCAATCTCCAGCAACCACTTGCCAGTTGGTCAGGTGCATCTTTCCCTAGTGATCACTAGTTTCTGTGCAGTCTCTATGGTAAGCAAATTCAAAACTGACAAACTGGTTTACTGGTACACCTCATTGTGGGAAGTGCAAGAAAAGCTGCTGTTTATTTTAAAAAAATATTGCAAATCACTGAATTGTACTCATGAGCTCAGTCTGACTTTAATTAGAGGTGAAGTATTTTTTAATTTAGATTTAATATGCTAACTGTAGCATAGAAAAACAAAGGATTTTCTGTGACTAAGCATGTTCCCTCTCTGCGGCTAAGAAAATGATTTACATTACCAGATTGTCTTTGAACATTCTCACATTTACTTGTGTTCCTAGTCAGGCTTTTGTTTGTACTGCATTCATAACTTTTGCATATTTTTGGATTTTTGTCTCATTCGTTGCCTTTTGCCAGTACATCTGCGAGCACATTACTGTACATAAGTATTCAGTCATCTTCCCTGAATGTTAAAGGCAAATATTTGGAAAACTGCTATGACATTTGCTGAAGGAAATCATGCCCACTGAAGTATCTGCAGCATATTAAAACGCCTGCTTGTAAGTAGGAGGATAAATAGACAGGTTTTATAACTCGCTTGTGCCATGGAAGTAATGCCAGGTGAATTCTAGGTGTGAATACTATCTGTACAACTTATACTATAAAATCGTCATGCTTGTTTTTGCTTTAGGTTATTGTCAGTCTCCCTTTTAGCGTTCTTTGCCTCTTCCAACAGCAGGGATATTTTGTTTTTTAGCAGTTCCTTCAGTTCTTCACCCAGTCTCTATTTCAGCTACCTGTTCATAACTACCAAGAAAATCAAAAAACATCACCTTCGTCCTAGTTTGACTGCGCTATCGATTTTTCCAGCTGAGATAGGCTCCAGCACTCCTGCAAATGTGAATTGGATAAGCAGAAGAAAATGGAAGGATGGATTTTGTTTCTGGTGGCAGACAGAATTGTGTAATGAAAGCAAGGCTCACAGAGAGCCTGTCTAGAGGCCGATGGTGTTATTATTTGATAGCAGTGCAATCAACATTTACTTTATAATGACATGTTAAAGCAAAAAAAAAAAAAAATCTCCTCTATTGCCACTTCAAACTATTAAAGCTCCAAGTGACCACTTAGCCAGTCTTCTCAGTCAGAGTAGAAAAGCTTTCAGTCATCTTAAAAAGGGGTCTTAACATTATATCACTTTCATGCATATAGTATGTCGGCACTTTTCATGTGGATTTTTCTGCATACAGGCAATTGAGAATGTTTGAAGGTTGTTTTAAATGGGCTACGCTATCCATAAAAATGGCGTTAAATGCGCTGACTAATGATTTATCTTGCATTCATGCTGAGCAAGACACAATAGTGCTCAAGTGTAGCATTGTGCAAAAATTTGTTAGAAACTGTCATTGCTACTTCCTTTAATCAGTGGCAACATAGGCAAACGGAAATATAATTTTTAAAGTGTCAAGCTGCTGCTGCTTTGGCAACATTATCAGTGCACAGAAAAAAAAAAGAATCTTATCCAACACTTCTCTCAGACTCTTTGATGTGTCTTTTCATTGCCTTTGGGCAGCCTAATCAACTAAATAACTTTGATTTGCAAATGTTTACTCCTCCACGGGAGCAGAGAGCCATAACACCAGGGACGTCGAGTGAGAGTCCCATTGTTTCTGATTAGGAATTTATTATTTTCTACCCGTCTGCCTCTCTGCCCAGTGCATGAGCTGATTAGCAAGCCGGGGAAGGATGGGTAATGACGATAACACTAAACTCAATAGCTGTTTTATAGGCAGCGGTGCTTTATGATGCTTGCACTAATTGCTGGTGTGATTAGTGAGGTGTCTGTGCCCTCTTTGGTTGCTCAGGCTGTCCTGTGCACTGAGCTCTTGCAGACCGGAGCACAGGGGAAGTGTGGGTGTGCGGATCGTTGGGGGAGGCAGACACAGGAGCGTAATCGACTTCCCACTTTTTCTGCCCCTGTCAGCCCTTTCCCTTGTGCTGCAATAAAGACAAATTAACTTAGAGGCAATCAGAGTTTTTTTCCTTGATCTCTTGGCAATAAAGTAATCTATTTCTAACTGTCAGAGAAAAGACGAAAGTGCAAATTAAAAAAAAAAAGCAGACTGAGAACATTAGTTGATTTCATAATCTTAAATTTTTGCGAGAGGAAAAAAGCCGTCTCCTTCCTTTCTGCCCTTTGAGTGTGCTTTCTATGATGGAAGAGTACCTTGTACTCTTTATTTAAAGGTTGATGGACTCACACATTAAATACTTTACTCTGAATGTGCTCATTGCACCATTAGAGCCGTGAAAATACAACATGGTGAAACTGATGCTTTTGAAAGCTTTGTCTGTGTCTGCCATTCAGTCTGACCTCCACACTCGTGTTCCTGATACATGGTCATTGCTCCTGCGGCTGAGCAGACAGTCAGTACTGAAAGTGAGATGACAGCACTGTCAAGTTTTGTTCAGATACATTTCCCCTACTAAAGGGCTTATACAACGTGGGTGAATTTGCATAGATTTCAGGTCGTGTTTGCATACTTGTCTGCATGACCTTTAGCTCAGTTCTCTTCTGTTTTTTTTTTTAAAGCTATCTTTCCGTCTAAGAGAGTAGAGTTATGTAAGACAATTTTCCACATATTACATTGTTATTTATGATTTAAGTTCTTAATTGCATGTCCTAATAGCTGACATTGCCAAGCTGAACAGCCATCAGTGGCTGACCAAGCACTGGGTGCAACAATCAACACCTGCACTATGAAACATTTTATGTCTGCATCAAATCATTTTTGTCAAGTGGCGAGTAGCTCAACAAGCTGTGAAACACTGACATGATAATGCCTGTAAATTGTTTGGTTTGAAAGCTGTGGCTTGTTTACACACTGTTTACACATTCAACTATGACATGATAGAACTCATCTAGATGCATCTTTCTGGCCATATGGTTATCCAACATCAGCTTTTTATTGGCCCTGGTTTTGTATTTTTTGGTGAAGCAAACAGCACTTTTCTTTTTTTAAAGAACCAACTTGCTGCAGCACTTAAATAAGCACAGAAACTAAAATGTGGTAGTGAATTTTCAGTGAGCTCAAATAGGCTGAAGCTGAAAGGAACTGGTAGTTAAGTAGTAAAAGCTTTATTTCTATAAGCAGGCCCTGCAAGAGCTGTAGCACTGTGTGACAGCTCTTGCAGGATCTACGTTGAACTGTAACATGTATTATTTTAAATTCCATTCAGACTCATTATGGTCTGGCAGCTGGACTGCTTTGACATACAGTCTATGAGATTGAACTCATGTAGTTCCACTTCACTAACTCTTGATTCTTGTGTTAATCAAAAAGCGTTAGGAAAGATGAGCAGCAGGGGCTTCATTCATAAAGGGTTTGATGTAGAGCACTGTGCAAATGTCTTAGGCCACCTCTCATTTCTTTTACTAGAAAAATGGGAAACAAGTGATTTATTGAAATATGCGTAAACATACATGACAACACACTATATCAGGCAAACGCAGAGCTTACACAATTCCAATTAGCTTTATTCTTCAAAACAGACTGAGCTCTCTCGTAGCTTTCTCAACATTTCTTTTAGTAGTCTTTAGTAATAGTTCTCCAGGCTTCTTCAAGGACATTCAAACCTCTTCGAATGTTGGCTGTCTTTTGTTATGTTATCTGTCAACATGATACCACATTGTTAATCTTGACGTCCTCGCTCTAGGGAGGCCAATCCATGGCTGACAGTGAGTGTGTGTTTTCTATCCAGGTTTGTATTTACTCCTCTGGCACTGTGTTTGGGATCATTGTGATGCTGAAAAACGAAGCCGTTGCCAGTCAAACACTTTCCAGATGGTATTGCATGATGAATCAAATCTGATGGTACTTTTTCACATTCAAAATTCGATCAAGTTTGACAAGATCCCCAACACTACTAGCTGAAATAGTCTCAAATGATAACAGAGCCTCCACAGTGTTTTAGAGATGGAGCTTTGGATAATATTTCTACCAGCTATTTTTCTGCAAAGCTAACTGGCCTTCAAGTTAAGTAAATATAATAAATAATAATAAAAGAATACAGTCTTATTTAAACTCTTAATATAATTCTAAAGGGGAGAATACAAGCTAAGAAAAACTAAAAGGAAATACAAAAGAAAGCTCCATTTACTGTTGCCTGTAATGTAGATGCTTTATACTGGATGACTTTGGCTTCACACCAAACAGGAAAATAAGAATAGTCAAAGGTTAAAATGAGATTTGGCAGGTGTGGGACCCAGAAGATTGGTTGTATAGTACTAGTGTCGTGTGGGGAAAGAAATCACTTAGAAATGGGTCACAATAATTTCTATTGTGTGCTTTAATAGATTTTTTTGTGTGTGTGTACAGGCTGTGATAGGTGAGCTGTACTCCTGCGCTTTGTGTAAAGAAATTCAGCAAGATATAGGCAGATGCTACACAAGCTATTGTGGCTAATTACTCACTGCTAGACAATATAAAGCTAGTATAAAGGTGGAATTCATTGAGTTTTTCTAATTATCATCTTAAATTCAAATTGGTGTCTGTAACCGTCAAAACCAAACCACAGCTTCTCTACACCAGTCTAAAATAGTCTCTAAACTTCAGCACAGCACTGAAAGGTGACCAGTGTAGCCTCTGTTGTATTTTCATCCAGCCGTCAAACATTCATAACACTTTTCAGACTTCAATTTGTTTTGCAGGATGTTTCACAATATGAAAAAACCTGTCTACAACACATCACGTACCAATCCATTACTGTATATGATAAAAAGCAAACTCTAAAATGAAATCAGAAATTTTATACATGCTTTAAATTTCCAGTCTATAAAATGTGACTGAACAGTCTTTACCTTTAAAAACAAACTATTTTCCTCTTTCTCCATCGCTGAATGAAGTTGTGTCTCATTCTGTTCTCTCCCTGTGAAATACATCAGCTATGGCTTTAGCTAGCATACACAAACTGCACATAACCCGTTTGTTTGTTTGCTGATATTTGTTGAGCCGTTTGAAAAAGCTTCATTCATTCCGGATCATTCCGGCCCATTTCAACTCCATCAGCTCCATAGTGCAATAAATAATGTATAAATTAGGTATTCTGTGTCTCTTTCATCTCTGTGTCTTTTATGTCAGTCATGCGTAATAAGCCCTGATAATGGATACACCAATAGGATTGTCTTTTATGTATTATTGTTCCCTCCATTTAGGTTCAATCGATTTGATGTTTTTAAAGTGCACAAAGTCCGGAAAAATGACTTTCATCAAATGTGCTGAACGTAAAGTAACAAGCTTGTTGTAAAAATGTAAGGAGTAGAACGTAAAAGTGAAAGGTTAATATAAATATTCAAGTAAAGTTCAGATACCTGGGGATTCTAACCTAATATTTGTACTTTATTACTCACCACATCTGGTTTTAAGCAAACAAGATGAAGTATACATTTTAGAGCATATGCAAATGCGTTCACTTAATGAGGTAAAGTTATTGGATGTTCCTAAATTTGAACATTTTACTGCTGGTATGTTGTAGCTGTGGAGCTTTTTGATTTTTCAGTGGTGAAACTATTGTGCCAGTTTGGAGTGATATTGAGCTTCCTTCATGATTCTGTCCTTTGGATGCTTGCTGGCGGGGTAGGTGTGAACAGCCATCCAAGTTTTCCCTCTCGTCTCTTTGTCTCAGTGTCTCTCGGTCTCCCTTTCTCTCTTTGATGTGTCAGTTGAGTAAGGCCGGAGTAGGGCAGGCAGCCATATCCATCAGCTCCATCCATCAAGCAGTGGGACGGGTGGCAGAGAGAGGATGACGGGCAGCAGAGAAGGGGCAGATGTTTTGCAGGAACTGATATGCTCTCACATCCACGAGGGATGTCATTACGTGGCCGACAGAGAAACATGTAGCTGATTAGCGCCTTATTAAGTCAAGGACACTGGCTCGCAGTAACATACACCGGTGCCATTTTGGCTTGTGGTGCTGATGGCTTGCCAGTCACTGACAACATGAGTGCCTCAGACAGATAACCTCTCTTTCTAATTAACTGCTTCTCTGTTCTTCAACTCCAAGTTCCTTTTTTATCCATCAAGCAGCTCTGGAATAAAGCTTGCCATTTCAAGTATTATTTCCTTTTTCTTGCTCAAATGGAAGAACCCAGAGGTGCACGAGGCTTGTGGATTTCTCTCTGAGAACCACACTGTGTTGTGGTAAGTAAATAAAGCAACATCTCCCTGAGGGCGTGTAAGGATTGTAGGAACTGAGAAAAGTGGACAGTGCAGCGGACAGAGCGCTTTAGCCCTGATCCAGCACAGTGGCTAAAATGATAATGTTGAGAATCTCATCTGTGTCTTGTGTTTTCTCCTTTAGTCGGATCTTTCGAGTTGTCCTCTGTTTCCTCTCGACAATAAATCCTGTCATGTGTTGTTAGAAATATGTATTTACTTCAAATCACATTGGCTTTGTTCAGCACTCTCCTTTGTTCTCTCTTTTCTTCTCCTGCTTCTAAGTTTTATCAGCTGTATGTTTAATACACTATAGCTTGCCACATCATAAACTGCAGCGATGTGCGTCTGCATTTCATGTGTTTTGAGTGGCCAGAGCAATAAATGGGCTCAGGGTTATGAGAACAGTGAAAAATACAGGCAATGGTGGACTAGTTAATGGGCCTCAGGATGGCTTTACTGAAATGTAATACTGTTTCACCAACAGCACACTTTTATTTGGGAAAGAGAGATAATATTTCTTTGGACAGTGCTGATTAAATATGTTGTGCAAGAGAAAAAGTGGGTGCTACTGAAGAGACTAGCCACAGATATTAATCTAATTTTAGGAAACATGATTATTGAATCTTGCCCATTTTTTTTCAATCATCCCCAAGGTACTGCAACATTAAGACCAACAACACAAGGAGCTAAAGATGTCAGAGGATAATAGATGCTCCAACCTGACTAAAAATGACAAATGACTAAAAAATTGACTAAAAAGAGAAAATGTGTCTTTTTTCTTGTGCACTTGCAGTGAAATCTGCTGATTTTGGTCTCTGTGCAGGGAGGAGGATGGCGGTTTAGGGGTGTATAACTTTTGGGGAATGGATATTACTTTTATTTTGTTGAATGCACGAAAATACAGATGATGGTAAAATTCAAACTTCATCCATCACAGAAACAGCTACATTATTTTATCGTCAAGGTCAGTCACTGCTGATGAGTTCATAGTCTCATTCATTTGATGTTAGAGTCAAAAAGATGAATAATTGTTTGTTTGAGTATGTTTCAACATGACAAGCCTCCAGGCTGTGAATGTAAAGTTGGTGCTGTGGTGTTTCAGGTTTTAGTTACACAGGCTTAGCACCTGCTGGAAACCACAGGTCATGAGGGAAAAAACTTCCCAAACTGGATACAAATGGTTGCTGGTAGTCACTGTGAAATCAATTGCTAATGTCCCATTTATGCAGGCCTAGACTTGTCAGTGACCCCCAGTAACCACTGGTTGATAGGGAATAAACTCTGGAACCAGTTAGAGAGTGGTTGCTGGAGATTGTCTAAGGAGCTTGGAAAGAAAAGCGTCTGGACTTCTTTGAGTTGCTTGAAGACGTTTCACCTCTCATCCGAGAAGCGTCTTCAGTTCTCGGATGAGAGGTGAAACGTCTTCAAGCAACTCAAAGAAGTCCAGACGCTTTTCTTTCCAAGCTCCTTAGACTACGATGACCTGGATGACTGAGAACCTTCACAGACATGTTCAATTCAATTCAATTCAATTCAATTTTATTTATATAGCGCCAAATCACAACAAAAGTCGCCTCAAGGCGCTTTATATTGTACAATAGATCGCACAATAATAAATACAGAGAAAACAAAAAATGTTGCTGGAGATTGCTGGCAATCACTGGTGTGAAACTGGTTGCAATAAAGGTACAGCATCAAAAACCTCTGCAATTACTGATTAAAGTATTTGCACAAAGTTTTTGATGTAGCATGCTCTTTGCCAGTAATTTCACCTGGCAGCTGCCACTAACCTCCAGCAATGTCATATGGTTGGGGAATCGGCATATTTCCCCTTTAAATGGAGGATGCCAGCAGGTAGATGTTGAGTCTGGTTTTCCTGGAGGTTTCTTCCTGTTGAAAAGGAGTGTTTTTTTCACGCTGTTGCCAAGTGCTTGCTCATAGGGAGTCGTCTGATTGTTGGGGTTTTCTCTGTATTATTGTGATAATACAGAGAAAGCTCCGGTCTTTTTCTTAAGGTGACTGTTGTTGTGATTTGGTGCTATATAAATAAAATTGAAGTGACTCCACATTTTTTTACTTGCAGTCTGTGGTTAGCTGAGGATCATAGACTGCAAACCACTTCTGGAAATTTATACTGTAGATCAGTGAAAGGCGAAAACATTGGTATACTTTTTTTAGTGCATTATTTGACAGTTGGGTAATCACAGTTTTCCAATGTGCTCACTTACACTTCCATATAGAGTGGCTAAGGCAGGGGTCTGCAACCTTTTACACCCAAAGAGCCATTTGGACCCGGTTTCCACACAAAAGAAAACACTGGGAGCCGCAAATACTTTTTGACATCTAAAATGAAGATAACACTGTATATATTGTTTTTTATCTTTATGCTTTGTGTGAACAACTAAGGTGTGCTGCTTATGAAATCCATGAAGTGCTACAGAGAAAATTACATTATATTTATGTAATCAACACATTTTGAACTCTTAAAGAAATATAACAAAAGGAAAGACACCAACCTGAACTAAAATGATCCAGGTAGCAAACAAAAACTGTTGTCAGCCGCCACCCTTTATATCGCCTTTGGGCTGTTGGAGCCTTGACCTGACTCTTAAAAAATAATTGGAAAAAAGCACTATGCTGCTGAAAAATGAAAAATAGATATTTGCAAAATTCTGCCTAAATATGTATTTTACCTGGTTAATGCGTGCGGGGGGGCGTGGTTTGCAGCGCCGTTGCAGGGGAGGCGGACGCACCTGAGCGACACCCGCAATCACGCCTCGCTACCTTTACGTCTGCGCTACCTGTGCTGTTGTGTTGTTGCAGCCGGCTGTATGCGTACAGGAACCGTGTGTGAAAAGTGCTCAATAAAGAGATGCTCAAAAGCATGCTCATGGAAACATCGTCGGGTCTGCCGTGATTTGTTTACAATGGGACTTCTGCTCCTGAACCTCTGCGCACAGAGTCCGCAAATCGGGGATATACGAAGTCAGTTTACGCAGGACTGTCATCTGGTATCTGTCAGGCGTGAACGGTGTTTGTCTTTAACATAGTTCACGGTGGAGAACAGCTGCTGACATAATGTGGATCCGAAGATCCATAATTGGCCTACCTGGGGTTGAAAGTCTCGATAAATGCACGGCGTTTCGGCGGGTACACGGCTTCGCGAGTGTGACTCTTATTTTGAGCGATGAAAAAATAATAGAATATAATTTTATTTTTATATTTCAATATCACAATAATCTTCCAATTTAGAACTACGAGTTAAAAAGAACTAACATAAATGAAATACACTTCAGCTAAATACTTCTAATTTATTTGCCCAAAACACGCGGAGCCGCAGTATAAGGACTAAAGAGCCGCAGGTTGCCGACCCCTGGGCTAAGGTGACCTATTTAAACTGCTTGTTTCATCTTAAACTTTGCTGGACAAAGTAACCATTCCTGATAGAAATGATGGCAAAAACTGCAAGTTGAAAAAGTCCACCCAAACGTGTCATTTGCATTATAAATAACAAGCCATTATAGAGGGAGCTGTGCCTTATAGTGTTTTTCCCTTCTCCTGACTTCCTACTTGCTGCTCTCAGTTATCTCTGCCTTTGGCTGGCTGTGGGAGCTGACATGCTCTTGATTTTTCCACCATCTCTCAGCAACGTGTCAGGTCCAGTTTAGCACTTGAGGGCAGAACGTGTCAGAATCACAGCCCCCTCTCTCTCCAGGCTGTCTCGCACCCAAGGTGAGTCAGGCCTTGTCACCACTCCTATAAAGACATAACCCATCACATGGCGCTGGTAGATGGCCAGTAGTTAATAGCCCTGTTGTGATTTGCCAGGGAAAATACTCATCTGCTGAAGAGAGCAATCACTTAGAGCAAGGTTGGGGTTTTATGGGTTTAGAAAGGAGGTGGATGCTCAAATGTAAATCTGCAGAATCACAGCATGTCTGAGCCTTGGCACACACTAGGCGAATAAAATCCTAAATCGAAAGACAGCTTGTGGTGGAGATATGAGTTGAAGTACAAGCACAGTTGAGGCTGCGAGCGCAAGGCACAAACATTTTGTGGAACGGCGAAACCTCAAGTTGAGAATCCACGGATCTGCACTGGTGACTTAGAGACAAATTCCTGCACATTCCTGCACAAGTCACTGACTTTGTGTTTGTGTGTCCTCTCTCTAGAAAGAGTTCCTGGCAGCGACAACTGAAAAGGACATCTTTGCCCATCTGGGTCTCGAGTACATCGAGCCTTGGCAGAGAAATGCGTAGGCCTCCGCTCCTCCTTGGCTGGATGATACCCTGTGCATACATCAGTGTTTATCCCATCTGCTTGCCGTTATGTGGCTCTCCTGTGATTCACTTTCAAACAGCTTTTGATTTCCATACACTTTTGTGTTGTTGTTGTTGCCAATATTGTTGTTGTCTAGATTACATGACGACGTGTGATTCATAATTCTGCTTATTCACTATTGTCTGCCAGCAAATAAACATTCTCCCGTACCATTCACAGGCTCCTGTCTCTAAGTGTTGCAATCATAGGCAGGATAAAAAGACTAATCAGTCAGTATGAATCGCCTGGGGTGCCTGTGAGGTGCAGGAGAAAGGGAGCCTGAAAGAAACACGGCAGTAAAGGGGGTGACCACTGAGAAAAAGGGAGGGAGAGGAAGAAGACAGGAAACGATGAGAAAAGTGAGGGGGAAGGGAGCTCTTTGTCGAGCAAAATGTTGTAATCACCCTCCTCCTGGCAGGAAAGTGCTCAGTGTGAAGCTGAGCCAGGTCTTTGGGGAATTGAGAGGCGGGTAATGAGCTTCAGATAGAGGAGCGTTCCGCGTCGCCATTTAGCCTCCATTTAAGCCTACGTCCACTGGAGATCATTTAGCTGGCATTCCCCTATCCAAAGACCAGTAGTCTCCTCTCTTTGTTCCCCGATGAATCCACTTCCCCAGATGCTTGGCTGAAATTAGAGGCAATCAGCTACAGCGGGAAATCAGGAAGAATTCAGATGGAAGGTAAACGAGTCTGCTGAACACACAAATGGAGTTTGGCTGCCAAAGTGATTCTGTCTCCCCAGCATCCATTATCTTATTGCTTTGACTTTGCTTATGTTTTATGTATGGTGGTTGTTTATCAGGATTTGTGTCCTTTTTTCAGGACGGTGATCCTCTAATGAAGAACCTTTATTGATCCCCGCGGGCTGTTTGGGTACGTCTGATTTGCTCCTTTAGTGATGACACGACCTGCCCTGCTGTTCATCCCCCAACCCACTTTCCTCTTGATGCTCAGCCTCCGGTTTATCCCAGGATGCTGCAACAAGAGCAGAGACAGATGAGAGCAAAGCATTCTAGTGAATCACCCTATTTAAAGATTTTTAAGTAGAACAGTCCGGCGCTTTGAGGACTTGACCCAGGCCTCCCCCTCTCCCACCTCTTTCTACTTTCTCCCTCTTGGCCTCTGTCTTTCTCTCCCGCTGAGCCGCTCTTTCAACCTTGCTGACACAAAACAAACTCTAAAGCTTCTGAGCTGCAGTGTTAACCAGATGGAACAGGCTCCCTGATCTCCAGGGTTATCTAATGTTTTCACTTTTAAAACGAAGGCGGAACCCCCTCTACCCCAACCCCCACCAAAATCGTCTCTAAATTTCTCTAGAGTAAAATAAAAACCAAGCTGACCTCAATAAATGTACATTTGTTCAGCTCTCTTTTTCCTAATTGTTGTTCAAGTGTAAATTGGATCTTCTGCTACTTTCACATTAAAAATTCACAAGTGTAAAGGGATTAAAAGGCTATAGTTCTCAATTTAACAACAACATTGTTGTTGTGCTCTTAGAAGACCTTAAATTGTTTGCAAAGCTGAAAAGCAAAGATTTGAGTACAACGGGATAATGCTGCGTGCTCCTATAAGAGTTAATTTCCTGTGGAGCAATACAAAGCTTGATCAAAAGTTTATAAAAAAATCAAAACCCATACCTGATTTAAATTTAAAAATCTGTTTTTCATGTCGTTGCGCACATATGGACGACTTCCAGTGCTTCTGTTATATTTGAAGTGCTCCCTGGAAGTCTAACCACTTGTATGAGTTCACCTGTAACTTTGCAATGGTCCTAATCAAACAGCAGTTGTACAGTAAATGAAAGAGTCAGCAGTCATGTGATAAAAACAGCATGAGCTAGTTGGTTTTTTTGACATGAACATTGATTTTGCACAGTAAATTTGTCCCCAGAAATCAGGCTATCTGATTTCAACCTGGAGCAAAGCAGTTCACACATGGCCCGTATTGTGGAGGGGGAGCATCGTGTGGAGCATTGTGTGTACCCTCTTACATTACTTTGACCTATCAAACATAAACAGTTTACCACCCAACCTGAAAGTATGATTTGGTCCTCTGCGTCTTCTCTTCCTCCAAAATGAATAATCATGTCAACAACTTCCAGTTTCACAACTTCCACTGAGTAAAAAGTAGAGGCTGCTTTGGAAGCAGTCCATATGTATGAGGAGACTGCTTTTAAAACGAGCTCAACTAAACAATTTTTTTTAGTTTTTCGATTAGGTAGCGTACCCCCAACAACTCATGGCAGATGGCCGCCCCTCGCTGTGCCTGGTTCTGCAGGAAGTTTCATCCTGTTGAAAGGAAGTTTTTCCTTCCCACTGTTACCAAGTGGTTGCTCAGAGGGGGTCAATTGATTGTTAAGGTTTTTTCTGTATCATTGTAGCATCCTTACCTTGCAATATAAAGCACCTTGAGGTGACTTTTGTTGTGATTTATAAATATATGAATACAACTGAACTGAACTGAATTGAAAATTGAACTATGAGTGCCTAAGAATAGACTTATGGCTCAAGTAACAGTCCAGTCAGGTTATACATAATTTAAGTGCATAGTATAAATTACCATCCAGTCATAGGGTGAGAGGCAGGGTACACCCTGGCCAGGTTAACAATCTGTTGTAGGTCTAACACAGAAAGACATAACATGACCGTCCATGCTCACCTTCATGCCTACAGCCAACCTAATCCCATGCATTCCCTTGGACTGTGGGAGGAAGTGAGGTACCCGGAGAAACCTGAATAAATACCCCATAGATGCCAGTTGTGTAGCATAAATGTTGTGTAGCATGTTTCAAAGCTGTCATGAGCACTTCACAGGTTGGGGTTTTGTAGTTATGGATTTTTACAATGTGGATGTTGTTTGTATGATAAATTAGTAACAGTCTGCCCAGCTTGTTTGACAGTGTAAATGATCATTTCATTATCTGAAAAAATCCTGGCATTTACAGCTGAACCACCACAGAATGAGCACAGCCAGCTGACTGACAGATTTTACCATGAACTCTGATATAAGGCAAATTTCTGACCAGTCCATGAATTGATTAAATATGCACAAGGATATATTAGCCATATTTAGGATGGTTAAAAGATTAGCTGAAGGAAACTATTACACTGCACTGCACAAATTAACAAACCTGTGTTACTTTGTGAATTTTTCCGGAGTGTTCTGACAGCTTGTATTAACTAGCTATTGTCCAAAGAGACTGATTTTGCAAAGGTCCAACCCTAAAACCTCAGATCTAGCTAATTTGTTTATTCATCACTTTCAACCAATCACATGTGGCCATTTTCTATGCAAATTGTCGCCTTTGGCTCCTCGCTGTCTGGCAAACACTGCCTTTTTTTGCATGCTTGATGTCTGAGGTCTGACTGAGATGACAGATGTGTGAATAAATGAAAAATTGCTTGCCCGAATTTGCATAAAAGTGCTTGATTTGCTGACAAAAATGTATTTTGCCATCCAATCGGTTTTCATTTCTACCTATGCAATCATTTCCATTCCCCAGTTTTCTCTTGGTGACATTCCAGCTCCAAACACCTTCAATCATCTCCATCTGACACCCATTCTTTTAAGTTGAGCAGATCCATCACGGCACAGGAGCTTTGTATTGACATTTTGATGGTATATGCCAGCCGGGTCTCATTCATTTGCTGCATTGCAGCCCAACTCCTGACTTTAACTAGCATGTGCCCTGTGATACATTCATGGATGGATTACTGAATGGACTCATCAAAAGAGACAAAGAATTAATTTCAACAGTGCAAAAACTATCAGCAAAAACACCAAATATTAGATGGGCAGGGAAAGTGCAAACAAATGAAATGCATTAGAGCTACAAATGATCAAAAAGTTAGAAATACAAGCTTGTTTTCAAAACCCTAATGTCATGTACAGTATGACTGTACATGACAAAACTCAACAAACCTCAAAGACCAAAACCCATTATAAATAAAAACGTCTGCAACTTTGAATCTGGGTGTCTTCCTCCTAGTGGGCCTCCTTATTCATGTCTCATAAGTCATCCATGGATACATTACAATGTAAATTGACATTGGGTCATTCTACAGCTCTACCAATTTGTCACTGCATATATGATGAGGTTGGCTGTGAGAGCTGATGATATTGCATAGATGGGGAGTGCTCAAAGATTAATGGGTGACTCTTTGAGGAGGACACATGTACCTGGGGGAACATCCATCAGCCATAAAGCTTCCCTGGAGATGGTCTTGAGATAGAATATGAAGTGCCACTCTCATCTCGGTTACATGACAAAAGGTCACGATGTGTAAGTGTGTGCACATCATGTGAATAATCATGTGGACACATTCCTCAGAGGTGAGAGCAAGCATCTGTGGATGAAATGCCAGAAACAAAAAGAAAGAGCTCTTTGATTATCGTCCACAGCGTTAATGCAGCAAAGAACATCAGTTTTCATCACAGTTTGAGCCACTGGCGCAGCTATCCTTTCATGTCAGGCATACAGCAACTGAAAAGGAGAGGACCAAAATAGATCAGGACCAAACACTGATAATGTCTGAGCTGAGCTCCTTGAGCAAACTTTCCCTTGTATTGTATCAGAAGACAGTGATTTATTGGCTGTGCTGTAGGGGCTTGAATGCAAGTGTTAGGGCCAGTCAAAGCCAATGGGGGAAGGTGACAGAATAAGGACACTGTGTATCCTTGCCTCTCAAGGCCTGTCACAACGTCAAATCAGCCGATGCATGGCAGTGGCCGACTCTGAAACATAAAAAAAAAAGAGTGAGAAGAGAAGAGCACTGAGACATCTGCATTAAACAGACATTAGAAAGACTTTTAAAGGCTGCCATCATGATAAACATTTCTATTTTAAGCTAATACTGTCTGGCAAGAAGACTGGTTCAAACTGGATTTGAATTTCTCCTGAGTTTCTGAAGAAAATGAGCAATTTTAATTTGCTTTAGAAAAACAGAAATGAAATTGGAGACGTGGGTGATCAGCAGAGATGTTTACGCTGGATTCTTGGGGATAATTTCCTCGCAAAGGCATACCCTCCACTGGTGTCACAGTGACTTTCAGCCTCCAGGCTTATAAAATCAAGAGTGATGCACAGAGAGCATGAGAAAAATCCTGCGCTCCCTCACAAGAAACTTTAATTCGAGGTGACCCGCTCCCTTCATGATAAATGACCTACATCCTTGATTTCTGGGAGGGCGGACGGATTCGGAGAGTGTGTGTCCTCCTCCACAGGTGGCAGAGGAATGGGAGGAGAAGAGGAGGATGAAGAGGAGGAGATTAGCCATCTGCTGCAACATGTCACTGCACTCCACTCCTTCCTGTGCTTTCTGCTTTGTGGCAAACAGGCGTGGGAGAGAATCTCATCTGTTTGTCTTTCTATGCATTTGCACATTTTTATATTTGTGTGCACACACGCACGCAGCTTCCCTTACAGTGAATGAAAGTCCTTCCTAATGTTTGTTTACATCACCATGTGTTTATGAATGCATAGATGAGTACATTCACATGTCAGCCTGTGTCTCTTTGCTCTTCGCTTTTGTCTGTGTTGTAAAGATCATTGACGTACAATCTCTGCAAGGTTGCATCTGTCACTAACTAACGGAGAGCAACATTTTGCTACAATGAATTAATAATTCTCATTGTAATTCTAGAAAATAAACTATAAGCATCTATGTTGTAGTAAATGTACAAATGGAATAGAATAAGCCTGTAAACTGGGAAGTTTAAATTAATTATGGCCTTATTTAAAGATGCTAATACATTATATACTATGGTGGCTGAGAGTTTAAATGCACTGCAACTGAAGAAAACCTGCAAATTGAAAAATTCTGCATATGCACACAAAACAATGGAAGTAGAAAAGCAAAACAAAAGAAAAGCAGAAAAAAGGAAGCAAAACACAACAGAAGACATAACGTGCCGGAGCAGCTGTGGAAGTGACAAGCTAACAATAAGCGGCTAACGGTAAACGTGTATCTGCAGTATTATTATATGAATCATGTGAGGAAAACACACATTACCTTGCATCATTTTCTCCCTGACAGCACTGATGAATCCACTATTTCCAAAATATGTGGTCCATAACTGTTAGATGACACTGATATGATGGTTATGTGCATGTTTTACATAAAGTCTATAAATATATGCAGTTACCAGTGGTGTGCAATACTGCAAATTTCAGTATTGATCCGATACCAAATAAATACAGGGTCAGTGTTGCCAATACCAATACTTTTAACTTATAAATGCAGCGTATGTAGGGGAGACCAGTGTGTCATGATTTCAGTGATGAAATATTATCAATTTGAAATTCTAAACACATTTTAATAACATCTAAATCACTGTGATTTTTACTTTCCACATAATTACACACCTTTAAGCTATTCATCTGTTTTCAGATATTCACCTGGGCTTTTGTTTGAGAGCTGGAATGTAAATGTGTCTGTCTCTAAAGCACTTTGGGTCAGCTTCTGTTATTTAAATGTTCTATAGGCTATAAATAAAACAGACGTGACAGTCAACACAAAAAGGTTCAGACATTTTTCACAGAGTATGCTTGAGGTTTTTAATTTAACATAATTCAGTGGACTACATACTGAACTTAGAGGATAGAAACAAAGTATCAATCCTATCAGACTAATATTTTTCTGATACCAATACCAGAGTTGATACTATCAATATTTGGATTGATCCACCCACCTCTCGCAGTTAGGGCCACAGTGATAATTTTGGTCAGAGCTCACTTCTTCAACCCTGAGCTGTGGCTGTATATTGGACTGTTTTCATTTGACTTTCACACCCAGTATATCAGCATTTTCACAGTGTTAACTTAAGATGACCTGAGACTCACTATATATTGGTCTATAGTGATTGGTTAGGAAAACCTGAAGCTCTTCCCTCATGCAAATGAGCTAGAGTATCAGACTGAAGATGGAAATGGAGTGGGAAAAACAAATACTCTTTCTATACTCAATCTGTGGTGTGAAATCACAATTTGCACTGCACATACTGGAATTCTTTTCCTTGCAGCTTTTGCTCCAGTCCTGTCAGCCCCATTAAAGGCTATCTGCCAACGTGATTGAAGGGTTTGGAAGGGAAAAAAAAATCACCCACATTTGGTGGGTGGCGGATGTGGAGCTTACAAGATTAAGGTAGGGGGGAAGGTGAGTGTGTGTACGTGTTGAATTAATGTTGCCTGCTGTACTCGTAATAGTTACAGTAAACTCTCTGGTGTACCTGTACTACTGATGATGCTGCGGGAATGGAAGAATGAAGATTAGAGAGATAGGTGATTTGGGACTGTTCCCGAGTAGTTGTGGATAATCCCAGGTCATTCCACAAAAAGTCTGTAAAACTACTTGTTACAAAATGACCACAGCTGTTGGTAATGATAGCCAGCACTATATCCGCCTCATCTTCACCTTATCATTCTTAGAAAGTTAAAATTAGTTCTCATCAGTGCAGCAAGCACACATTTCCAAGATGTTCTAAGATCAAGGATTTTTGTACCTATAATTAAGAAGTACAATTAGTATCTAAGCACCTGCTTCGTCAGGTTTATATAGCACTTTTAAAAAGCTGTCTCTCATGAGACCTCCAATTTACTGAAGTGCACCAATTAATTGCTGCTGTGACCCTATTCAAGCATGACAACTCAGAGAGAGAAATCAATGGAAGGCACATTCAGTATTTGTGAAAACTGCATGATACTGTGCGGACTTAAAATATTTTAAAAACAAACAAACAAAAAAACAATCACATTTTTAATATTCTGGACTGGAAAAATTAGTAAATCAGTAAATCTATTATTGCCTATTTTCTATGTGCAAATGTGCACGAGTTACTGAAAATGAGTGTGTCTGAGCTTCTTATCGCTTTCTTTGTCTTTTTCTCTCTGTTCTTGTGTGTGTCTGTGTGTGTATGTGCACTGCGGTCAGTCTGTTCATCTTTCAGCTATTTCTGACCTCTCTCCCTCTGTGCCGAGTCCCAGTCTCTCCCGTTGCTCTTCCCGCTATTCCAGATGGACCTGCTTCCGTATCAGGCTGCTAATGAGGCGGCGCTCTTCATTCTGTGGCTCTTTGAATGGAGGGCCAACCATTTAACCCTGCCCAGCTGCCCTCATGACCCCCATGTATTTTTAGGCTTCACCTCATTTCATGCTGAATAAACACCTATGTCTGGACACCCTCGATGGACACGCCACATGCCTTCCTAGTGGACTGAGCAAAAATTGAAATCGTAAAGGGTCCTGTCTTGTGATGCAGGCTGACAAAATCTGGCAAATACTACCTTTAGACTTCTTGGATAAGAACACACTTTTCCACAAGGGAAAAAGGTGCAACATCTAGAGTATTGTTTTCTTCCTTTTCTTGCATTTCTAGTTTGCTAAAGGCAGCACTTTAAAAATGTACCATCACTAAATCATCATTTTAAACAGAGATCATTGCCAAGATGTCTGGCAGCTTCTGCGTAGTCAGTTTTACTCCATGGAGGGAGAGTAGGTGTGAAATCTGTTGCATTACAAAACGGCAACAGCTTTGATTTTTCAGTTAATGTTTGTTTGAGTCCCACTGTTATAATCCTGTCAGTTTGACCTAATTGAACCTAAAGTTGCATATTTATCAGTTTCAACTCTTTTCTGTCCTCCGCAAAGGCTAACGTTATCCTCACACACAAAAAAGAAGCACTGGTTGGTCTCAGTGCTTAAAAGATTAGCACGCTGATTTAACCTTGTGGAGCTGTAACACTGATGTAACACTGTAACACTGCTGATGTTACTTCTTCCTCCATTACGTACATTAACTCAGTCAGTTTGATCAGACTTTTAGGCGTGTAATGCTAGTAGCGGCTAACATACCCTCAGGCCTCTTTGCCTTTAGCAGAGATAAGGAGCAGGCTATGATGATCTGGAAAGCTCTCTTCTGTCTAATTCCACACCCTCAGATCTTTTCCATTTTAAAACTTGTCTTCAGACCCTCAAATGCTAAGTGACATTGCTTGAGGATATAGCAGACTTCACGGAACTCCCTCTGGATCCACCAAAGACTTTATACAACTTTTTGCTTTCATAAGAAGTGGGAAACATACTCTGTGCGTAAAATTGGTAGAGTATCCCTTAAAATAAGTTAGATTTAAACAGGAGCTGTTATGCCACTGTACTTTCTGTCATATATTACACATATTACTATCACTGTTGCTCATATTAAACAGTTTTAAGGTTTCTGATATTGAGGGTAGAATTGAATAGAATGCCTTTATTGTCACTATACAGATGTACAATGAGATACAGAGCATTTCCAACTCAAACATGTGGAAGAAGAAAAGGGGGTGAGGTGCACAGTTTCTGCCACACTATATACATATGAACAGTATTTAGAAAAAAATAAAAAAATATAAAGTGTACAAATATACAAATCGAGGGGAAAAAGGAAATAAATAAATAAATAAATAAATAGTGCTTGCATTTACAGTTTGGGTTATTGCATGTAAAATTAAGTATTGCACAGTGGTGGTTTATAGTGGGAAGTCCTTGGAATAAGGGGTGGAACTGTGTTATCGGTGCATGTGTGAGTTCAGGCTGGTTATGACTTTTGGGAAGAAACTGTTCTTGAGTCCGTCGGTCTTTGTGCTGATGCACCTGTAGCGGTTCCCTGAGGGAAGCAGGTTGAAGCAGGTTGAACAGGTCAAAACCAGCGTGGGAACTGTCCTTGGTAATGTTCGTTTCTCTGCTGAGGCAGCGGGAGGAATAGCTGTCCATCAGGGATTGAAGAGGGCAGCCGATGATCTTCTGTGCTGCCTTGACTGCTCTCTGAAGCCTCACTCTATTCGCCTTAGTGTAGTTGCAGTACCATACTGTGATGCAGTATGTCAGCAGGTTCTCTATGGATGAGCGGTAGACGGTCAGCAGCAGGTTGGAGTCAAGCTTGTACTTCCTGAGAACCCTCAGGAAGTGCAGCCGTTGCTGGGCCTTCTTGACGACCGCTGTGATGTTGTCTGTCCAGGAGATGTCAGCGGAGATGAGGACGCCAAGGAACCGGAAGGTGTGGACCCTCTCTACACACTCCCCGTTGATGTATAGGGGGGCTAAGTCAGTGCTGTGCCTCCTGAATTTGACAATGACCTCTTCGGTTTTCTTGGTGTTCAGTGGCAGGTTGTTCTCTGAACACCATGCTGCCAACTTCAGGACTTCCTCTCTGTAGGCTGCCTTGTCTCCCTTTGAGATGAGTCTGACTACCGAGATGTCATCAGCAAACTTCATGATGAGGTTGATGATGTGGGTCAAACTGCAGTCATGGGTATAGAAACAATACAGAAGGGGGGCTCAGCACACAGCCCTGTGGGGAGCCAGTGCTCAGCGTGTGAGTGGAGGAGACATGAGGTCTGAGTCTTACAGTCTGGGGCCAGTTTGTAAAAAAGTCTTTTATCCAGGCACATGTGAGAGGGGGGACGCCAAGAGTGACCAGTTTGATGATTATATTGAAGGCTGAGCTGTAGTCCACAAAGAGCATTCGGACGTAGCTTTGCTGCTGGTCTAGGTGGCTCAGCACAGAGTGGAGGGCTATGGCGATGGCGTCTTCTGAGGATCTGTTCGCACGATATGCAAACTGGTTAGTGTTTGCACAAGTAATACCTCTGAGTCTAAAGCTCGGGCTCCAGACTGCTCTAAATGCTCCATTACTGAAATTTTTCTTCTTCTTCTTTGGGCTCTATGTGATGTCTTTGAGAGCAGAAATCCAAAATCTCTGTGATCATCTGAGGCACACAGCTCCAGCTGTGACTGCAGAAGCTCCACCTACCTGCTGTTCACATCTTTTGTTAGTAAGAGGCTGTCAGGGATATAAAACAGCTTGTTTCAGACACTGGACTGTGCACTGATGAGCTACACCAGGGCCCAATAAATAAATATCAAAGAATTTGGAAATGAGTTGACGGGCATTCTTAACCTGGCATCACCTAGCTCGATTTCTCCTTTAAACTTTGGCTACCGTTTATGAAGGTGAAGTTGGAAGCAGTGTGATGTAAGAACTGTGTAAAACATCAGTTTGGAGCGGTTGTTTGATATCTAAGGCCCTGGCATTAGGCATCGCACTCCTGACCTTACGTGACTTGACCTGGATCCTGTTTCAAGACGTCTGCATTGCGCAAGATGCCATCTTCAATATTAGGCCTTATTTCAGTTTAATTTCATCAAATTCATCAGCAAATTGAAAGCAGCCATCATTAGTGAAGCAGTATGCTGGCATCATTTGCAATGTGCATGTAAGAAGAGTGTACAAATGGCTGTTATGAAAGACGCCCGTGATTCAAAGACCATGTGTGTTTCCAGAGTTCCTGCTCCCTCCCCTCAAACTTCAGATTCAACAATATTTTGATCTGTTCATGCTTCAAATTTTAGAATGGACAAATATCAAAACAAAATGAATACATAAATAAATAAAAGTGCAAAAAAATTTTTTTATAATGGGTTAATGAGATTTTAAGTGTGCTGGGAGGCAGAAGCTGGCTCCCAGATTTAAGAGTGGTATCAATCTTCCCGTATAAGTCATCTGTCAACCTATGTCCCAAACTTCCAAAGTATTTTTCCATTGTAGACAGAGGAAACTAGATAATTGAACATTAGTTCAAGTAGACATGTGATGTGATCTTTTTTCATAAGCACTCATTGTGTCAATCTCCTTGATTGCTGCCTGTTTAATGGAGTAAAAGAGAAGATGGATGTTATCACTGGGTGAATCCCAAGGCATCTTTAATTGTCAGTCTGGCACAAAATGAGTCCCCGTCCTAATTTATTTGGCTTAATTTATCAACACACTGCCTTTCCATTCACATGGGAGCTGTTGCAGCCACTGAATCAGTTTTAGCCTCCTCACTACTTTTAATGCAAATCTTTCCCGAGCTTTGACAAGACCTCTCTACATGCGCTGCTTCCTACATTCAGTGCTGATCACAAAGTAAGCCATTATATTCTATCCATCGACTTCAAAAACGCAGATCTGAGGCACACTGACAAGGTGCAATCAAAGAGGAAGACCGACAAGGATCAGATAGCCACCTCCAATCAGTCTCCTACTCACAATTTACTTCATCTTTTTTACTTCGTCCTTATATCTCATTTTCTTCCTTATCAGAATCTCCCTCTCGTCTCATTGCTTCCGATTAGCACGGCGGCCAGAGCAGATGAAATTTTGTGTAATGGTGAACTGTAATGGTAACTTTGAGGGATTGCTGAATCTCTGACTTTTCAAGAGGTCGCAGTGAACATTTTCTAATCACAGTGTTTATCTTTCCAGCCCGCCCCATAAAAACAGTCTGGGTGAGATTAACAAAGTAAATGATATATTCTGAATGACTAAATGTTTGGTCTGACATTGCTGCCTTTTTAAAGTCAGCAAAGCGTTCAGTGGCTCAACACACCACAAGATCGTAAAACAGGAATAACCATTTACACTTTGCACGTAACCAGAGGTGATAATGAACACTGTAAGCAAGCTAATAATACCGGTCCTGTCCATCTGCTTTGGAATAATGCTAAACAAGACAAGTGTATGAAAGGAACCGAATCTAAAGTGGCTTTTATTTGTTTTTATTTTGAGTAAGCATGACTAGGGTTGGGAGTTGGGAGTTCGCCTTGTAATCGGAAGGTTGCCGGTTCGAGCCCCGGCTTGGACAGTCTCGGTCGTTGTGTCCTTGGGCAAGACACTTCACCCGTTGCCTACTGGTGGTGGTCAGAGGGCCCGGTGGCGCCAGTGTCCGGCAGCCTCGCCTCTGTCAGTGCGCCCCAGGGTGGCTGTGGCTACAATGTAGCTTGCCATCACCAGTGTGTGAATGTGTGTGTGAATGGGTGGATGACTGGATATGTAAAGCGCTTTGGGGTCCTTAGGGACTAGTAAAGCGCTATATAAATACAGGCCATTTAGGGTGTTAAAACCTTAAAATAAAAGTAAATAAGGTTAAAAAAATGAATTTTAAATCCATTACAAGATGGTTAAAAACAATTCCAAGTTATGTTTGATAGTAAAGGTTCTAATTAATTTTTTTTTTCTGATGTTGGCAACATTTTGGACGTCAAATTGTGAAGCCAGATTTTCAAACAGATTTATTAAAAGAAATTAGTGGACTTTCCATCCATATATATGGAAACTATTTATATTTATTTCTAAATATAAAAGATATCTATTCTTACCTGAGGTTTTTAATAAACATTTACAAAGAGGTGTTTTCCCTGAAGATTTTAAATAAACAAAGGTCATTCCCACATTAAAAAAAGAGACAAACCACACCTATCCTCTGGGAGGAAGGATGTCGGCTGTATTACATGGTAACTTCAATTAAAGTATTGAGCATTTCATATAGTTTATGGCTAGCTTATACTTCTTATCCTAGCTCATTGTTTGACAAGGGTTCCCAGATTAGGAACTAAATGCATGATTCTGTAACAGACAGAATAATTAAAAGTGAGCCTTCTACTACAACTGGTACAAAATCTTCAGAATGTAAAAGTCCACAGGCGAATGAAAACAGAATTTGAAAATATACAGGCACACAGAGACAGAACCTCAGTGTGATGATAATAGATGCCCTGAGATAGGATAAAATGATATAGGGGCTATAAACACACATACAGAGGGCTAAGCAAGGAATTAGACATAGCTGGGGAGGCACAGGTGAAACTAATTAGAATAACGACACAGGGGGAGTAACGCTAAATGCAAAGCACGGGAGACAACTAACAAGCAAACTAAAATAGGAAACAAGTAAACAGAGAAACTCAGATACAACTGAAACCTTAATACGAGGAAACGACAGAGGAAGACAAAAGGAAAACTTATATACTGAACTCTGAGACTGAAACTAAACTCTGACTAAACTAAATATTAACAGTACATGCAACTGGGAATACTAAAGAAATGTACAAAGGTGTTAATATCAGCATATTAAGAATCAAACTGGAAGTCACACTGACTTTCTGTCAGCTCAGACTAAAAAGTCACTTGGATGAGTGACTTTAAAACGGTAACATCCAGATCAGCAGAATCAGCTATGATACTGTAAGCATTCAGCTTTTCCCTGAGCTCCTCAGTCACTACTCAATACACAGATTGTAGGCTTTGCTTACTGCTAATGCTACCTGTGCTTATTGTATTATATGTGATGGCTGAAGAAACACAAAGATACCTATGATACAGAATTTATAGTGGAATCCATGACACTGATCCACACCACCCTCACCATGCTTGCCGGTTGGTTTGAGGCTCTTCTGAAAAACTGTTGTTGGTCTGTGCCAAACATGTCACTGTGGCCAAACAACTCTAACCTTTATTCATCTGTCCAGAGCACATTGTTCCAGATGGCCAGTTCTTTGCCTGTATGTTTGCTGAAAAACTGCAATGTACTGCTCTAATGTTCTTTTTGCTTAGCAAAGTCTTTTCCCTGCCAAGAGTCTCAGGCAGGTCAAATTTGTATGAATCTCTCGACTACAGATGTTCGTACAAAGGAAACGACTTCTGCTACATCTACGTTGTGATTGAAATGACTCTTTATCATCTTAGTAATTTAAGTAAAGTGACCCATTAATGTCACCATTTAATGGTGAAGCAGGTCCAATCATGCTTATTTCTATCCATTATATTCCTTTCCTGATAACATCAGTGTATTTAGATTAAACTGGGGTTATAAAAAGTGACTAAAAAGAATAAAAAATATGCAAGAAGTGTAACTATAGCACATGGTTATGAAAAAAGTAGCAGAAAGTAATTATAAAAAGTTTTGAATCAAAGCAGCCAAAAATATCTCGACTAGATACAAATCTCATTTCAGGTTTTTAAGAAAGCCACAATCTTCTGACCACAGACCTCTGAGTGGTTTGTTGTCAGTGAATTAGGCAGTAATATACAATTTTTCATTTGATTTGAAATAGATGCAGTGAAGCGCTACAGTAATGTGTTACACTAATTAATCATGCTTTTCAAAATCAACATGAGAGAAAGTATAAATTATCCCATTTTTGATATAGTTTTAATGTTCAAAGTTAAGGCCCAGCACAGTTACCATAGCAATATAACTAAAGGCGTACAGTATGAGTATAGTAAATATTTTATGATGGATGCTTGATTTTGTTTTCAGATTCTTGACAGAGTGGCTCCAACTCTTTTTAAAACATAATGTCAGGTTATTTGATCTTATTGAAAATACACAAGAAGATGCTGAGTTCAGTCTAATAAAAAAAAATGAATGCTTATTCTCCACATACTCGAGAGCTAATATTCAAGTAAAAGCCACCCGGCACGAATAAACAAAGTCTGTTTACTATTAAAGGCTAAGAGGAGGCAAGATTAGAATTCTCCATTTTTACAGCAGTAATTCCATCACCACAAGGCTTTTTCTTCTTCTTCTTCTTCTTCTTTTCTTTTAAAGAAAAGAAATGTGTTTTTATAATTAAAAGTATATTTATTGCTTCCAGTCTTTTGGTATTTTAAAACTGTTCTTGCAGATGTCCTAAATTAAAAGCTTGCCGATACGTTTTTAGACTTTTAAGTTGAAAATGGTACAGGTAGAGGAAACGTGATTTCATAAATGTAAGGGCTGCATACGGCTTCTCAACACTCAATGTAAAGATTCAGTAGCAGTATATGTTTTTTTCCTTTTGCTGTTTGTCTTAACTTCTGCATGAAAACAGTGAAAACACGGTCAAAATTTTTTCCACTGGCGCTGGTTTCGGTTTTCTTGACTTCTATCTATCATTATAAGTGTCAACTATGCTTTGAACATTATATGGGCCCTTGACTGTGGGTCTGCAGGCTACGTGCGACAGCTGGAGGTAATTCACTTTGCTTCGTTTTGCTTGCTGTTAACAGCTCATGGGATGATAACGGAAGCGCAAAGAGCTTTAATCATATTCTCTGCCTTCAAGAGAGATATTGCTTTTTCTCACAGTTTATTGAGTGAATAGGGGAGGGGAGTGTGTGTGTGCGTGTGTGTGTGTGTGCGTGCGTGCGTGTGTGACAGAGTAAAAAGGCCTGGCAGGGTGGAGGGATGTGTGTGTCTGTGGTTGGTAGGTGTCATGGGTGGCTGGGGGACATGTATCATCGATCTGCTACTCTGGGCTTCCTGTACACTGGATGGCATTAAAATGATCCATGGCCTCTTTCTCAGGCTAATACCAGTGATATTGAGATATCAGACCTCTGTTTTCTGTCCCTGGCAATGGGGGGCACACACCCACGCCAGCACAACACACACACATACACACGACAAGAGTAGAGAGTTCTTCCTCGGGAGCTGAGGTGATAATCTAATAGGGACATTTGTTTTTGTCTCCTGCTCGCTCCCTGCCTCTTCGCCTCCTCTCTTCCTTTCAAGCTCCGAAAACAAAAGCTTTCGTCGAGGGGGCCCCGCCGCTGCTGATGCCTATGTGGCGAATAAATAACAGCGGCACAACGGCAAAACAAGTGAAACACGCACCATCTGGCCCATCCACCGGTGTCTGCCTCAGTCACAGAGATAGACTGGAGCGGTGGCTGAGGGGGATTGGTGATCAGAATGACATCTCCTCCTCACCTCAAGAGGGATGTGACATGGATTCCACAAAGGAATGTTCTGTTTTAGGCTTCTTAAAAATAACGCGAAAGCCCGGTTTCTTTTTTAGCATGCAACAAAACACGCTTCATGAAGCTGAATTTAATGTGTAGTAGCGGGTTTATCTGAAGGTGCAGTGTGCATGATCTACCATATGTATAATCACTTCTGGCTACAAATCAAATGACTCATTATGAATCTGTCCACAAGCAGGATGTGGGCTGGATGCAAGCTGCCCACGTACAGTAGAATTTTGCACATCAAGCTGTATGGAAGAATTAGCTGCGTAGATTTTCTACAGTTGGGGCAAAAAATAGCAACTGCTAGTGTGTGTGTGTGTGTGTGTGTGTGTGTGTGTGTGTGTGTGTGTGTGTGTGTGTGTGTGTGTGTGTGTGTGTGTGTGTGTGTGTGTTTGTGTGTACATTTTGTTTTTTTAACTTTATATCTGTTTCTGCTCTGTCAAGTCAAGACGTCTAGAAAAGGCAGCGGCTCGTTGGGTCCCCTGTGATTGTCCTTTAATTCATTTCTCTCATATCAGCCAGATACTTTTTCATCACTTCCATGAATCCCGATCGATTGTTCGAGCATGTTCCATTACCAAGAATTACTCATCCATTGATGGGCGAGAAGGGATATTAATCAATGTAACCTTTGAAACTAACAACCTTGTTATTCTTTCAAAGCCAAACAAAATGAGAATTTGGCTGTGGTCGGTGCTCATTATTAAGACTGGAGGAGAGCAGCCATTATACATCGCTATTGATCATGTGTGAAGACAAGCCTACACAGTCAATACCCTCAGCCGATGAAATATGGCCTTTTTTTATGACCGCATCCTGCAGAGAAAGGCAGTCTTTCTTTGCAATATGTGCTGTGTGAGAGCTGCGGAGTCAGTGAGCCCCTTTATCAGATGTACACAGTTGTGGGAACATTTGATCAGAGCTTCAGAGGTACGCTTTCTTTCAGTTTGAGGTGCTGCTGCTTTTCCATGCATTCTATTTCCCAACTTTATTCTTCCCCCCCACCCCCAACCTGAAAGTTGTATCTCATGTTTCTAAATGGACTGTATTCACTACAAACTATAGGGTTTCTATTCAATGCAAGCTCTCTCTTCCACTTCATTCACGCTCACACAGCGATGGCAGTGACCAGGTGCTGGCCTCCAGTGTTGGGTGTACCGTGTTCCAAAGTAACGTGTTACTTTAGTCACATTATGTGTTAGAGTGTAATACAACTTTTGAAAAGTGGCCATATGGACGTTTCATTGATTTTTATTGTGTGGAAAGAAAAAAGCATGATGATAAAGTGCAAACTGCTTGCATTATACTGCTAACACAAAGCTCTTTGGAAGCATCAGCAAAGACAGCATGCTAACACAATGCTAGCAAACAACCCAGGGTGATGTTAAAGCTGAGTGTATCCTGACCCAAGCCTTTACTTTCTCTGAGGTGGAGGTAAGTAACATAATGCATGAATGTATAATGTGTGATACACTGCTTTTTTGAGTGATGACTGCAACTCTGCTGACCTCATTTTTAGGCGGTCAATGTCTTGCATGGAAAACACTTCAACAAGTGAACTGGGGGAGCAAGGGCCCTGTTTTCCCCGGACATGTCCACTTTTCACGTCATCCCCAAACTGCTGCTTTGTGAGGGCTTGTTCTGCGCTCACAGACGGGACAGACAGCGCGCAGCAAAGCGCCTATTATATTATCATTATAATGATGTTTAAAAGATCCCAAAGCGCAAGTGCATCTTGTCAGACGAACTGCAAAAGACATTTCCCTCGTACCAACCCAGTACCGGTAATTTTTCTTATGCAGACGAGGTATTATTTCTGTACCATTATTTAATTTCAGAGGCTTTTAAGTTATTTTTTTTTTTGCACTTGTTCACTTGTAAAAGCCTACATGATATACTGTATTTCACAATTCATTAACCGCACAGAGAAGGCATCGTTTTAATATGTTAAATATGTTTCTTTAAGCAAGTTTTTCATGACTGAGCCAAGTGTCCTCTTTTTTGGAAATTAAAATATGGTCACCCTACCACAGGGTCTGTGATCAGTGGACAGCCTGCTGCTAACTGAGTGTTTACCCCCTTCTTCTTAATTTCTTTTTTTTGTGTGCATATTTTTCAAATATAAATGTTTCAACAAGTATTAGTCAAAGATAATCTGAGTAAATACAAAATTTAGTTTTTAAATGATTATTTTATTTAAGTGAAAAAAGCCATCCAAACCTACCTGGCCCTGTGTGAAAAATTAAGTGTGCTCCTTGTTAAAACACAAATTAACTGTGATTAACCACATTCTTTGGAAAGCTGAGTTCAATTTCACCAGCTACACCCTGGCCTGATTACTGCCAGACCTGTTGAATCGAGAAATCAATTCAATAGAACCTGTCAGACAAAGAGAAGTAGGCTCAAAAAGCAACACATCAAGCCACAATTTAAAGAAACTCAAGAACAGGTAAGAAACAAAGCCACTGACATCTGGTTTTGGGACTCCAATTTGTCTCTTTTTCATCTTTTTTATACACATGTATCACTGCATAACTATCATGTGCCAAACATGATGTTTTACATAAATGGTCTCAAACTAATAATTTTGTGACACTCACAAATGTGTATTTTATCTGTTACATTATTGGACGGACAGATTATAGGTTAAAAACCCTCAGTCTTCATGCTGCCCTAAACACTCAGCTTGTTTTGCAACAATAATGGTCCAGTGATGGCATAAAGACATTTTTTGGTGTACCTACGATAACTTTCAGCAGTTATGAATTCACAGTTATCAAAGTAATAAATTTCAAAAGAAGACTGATGGATTCTTGTACTGTTAAAGCTACAACCTCCAGTGCCACTCTCTTTGCCACTTTCACCACTGCTACAACTCCGCCGGTTATTTGGTAGGTCACACATTGACTTTTTCAACACGTACACTCACAGCAGCACATATATCTTAAAGATCTTGCTGAGAAATCTTCTGATCCTTTTCAGTGACCTCCTTTGTGCACTTCTCCAGCCACTGCCTGAAACTCTGTCAGTTATGTGAACAGCAGGTAAGCTTTCAGTTGCTGGACGCTTTGTCAAGCGAAGCCGCCCAGCTGAAGGACCATTATCATTATGTGTGTCTTCATCAGTGCGGATGGAGGTGACAGAGACGTTTCCTTTGCTGCTGATGCCACCTTTGTTGACACACTCATAGGGTGCCTCAGTTTGTGTCAGGGTGAGGAATGACGAGAAATGAGTGAGTGAAAGAATAAGCGCAAAAATCAATATGAAGTCAACTAGCTGAACATTTTATCTAATAAATCATTCTCCTTTGTATTTAAGTGAAATGCACAAAAAGCATGATAACTTACTGACAGCTTTGGTGTGTCAGAAATACTGTTAGTTTTCATCCAGACAGCAATGCTTCTGCACACTGTAAGGAATCTTCTAAAATGCCAAATTACAGTGAAATAAAAGTGTCTGGATGTGGATGAAAGGTCAGCATACACAGAAAAATGTATTTGTATTTGTCCATGTGGGTAACGTTGTAGAGGTAAGTAGCTATTTCCTTAACAATGTGATAAACTTGTCCTCATGTTTCCACATCTAGGTACAGCTGCATTTGGAAACATATTTCATATATATCTAAAAACATCCACTTCCTGACTTACAGATAAATGAAATTAGATGTTACATCCACAGTACAAAGACTACCTACCATCACCAGGTCAAACAGACTGTTGAACTTGGTTGCATTGTCTCTCTGAGGTGGGAATCAAGTCCCAGCCCTGTAATTTTCAGGCATCTAAAAAGCAGATAATGCATTTGAGATCCATTAAAAAATCAAAATGCAATAATTTAGCCCTGGACGGATTTGTGCACAGACTGATTTGAGTGTTTCTATTTAAGATCAGAGTGGAAATTTGAACTGAACTGTTCATCTTGTGAGAGAATGCCAGACAGAAGATACAACAGGACACCATCAGTGATGCTAAATTAAATCCAAGGATTTTTAGAAGATCGCTGTGGTGGACTAAACTCAGAGTGCACCCTGCCTCGTGCCTGCTTTGAGCCTGGATACTTGTAAAAGGTCTGCAGTTACATAGTGCCTTTTAACTGTAGCTTTACAGTGTTTTTCTATTCTTCCACTGATAAGCCAGTGGCTAACACTGAGTGCAACTTGGGCTATATTTCCCAAGCATTTATATACATTTAGGCTGGATGTATATCAACAGTGAATACTGGCTAAGCACAGGTAGATCACATATCTATTGCCTCTGATACTAAAAGACCCAGAACAACATCGTGATACCTCAGTGTGGAAGGCAAGAATAGGTACTTTGAATCTTTTTTTTTGTAAAGTTTTACATATAAATGTTGTTGGCACCAGATCAGATTACCCACAGAAGACCAAAAGTAACAAACAAAACAGGCTGCAAGATGGAGCTGTGCTCAACACCAGCAGCCCTGATGGCTGAGCCAAGTTTGACTCTTAAGAGCTGGACTATCTGGTTTACCAACATGATATTATTGCTGGTTTAATATTTGTGTGAATGATGCCAGCAGTCTTTGGAGCAGCTGGAGGGACAGAGGAAGAAATGAAGGCCGACTTTTATTGTCCACATATTGGTTGGCCTCTCCCATCTATGTATATTTCAGTAGATATTGCTCGCTGATCAAATCCACATACCTGCTCTGTCGTGGGTTTTATCTCCCAAAGAGAAGATGGGTGGCAATGTTGCTCCTTTAGCAGTGTGTGTAAAGTCATGTCTAGCATTTCAAACACTGGACAAGTGTGCCCTATGTGTTCAAAGTCGTCAAAGAACAAAACAGTGTTGGCAGGATCTAGGACATGGATCTTTTTCAGCACAATCAGCTGGAGGGAGAATGGAAATGTTTTCCCGTTTTTCCTTTAAAAAAAAAAAAAAATCTTTAGGTTTGACTTTAAAGCAGTTTCCAAACATGAATCTACAAAAATACTATCCATTAAATCTCCTGGACAGCACGTCCCAGAGATGGATCTCCGAGTCATCGGGTCCTGATGGCTCAAACACGAGAAGAAAATGTTTTAAATCAATGTGATATTGTGGAATCAGATCAGATGGATAGTATGATTAGCACACTGCATCTGGCACGTTTCATTTTTTAAAGAGTGCTAGAAGAAAAATGATAAGGTTAAAAGACAGAGTGTAAGGTATTTGAATTAAATATACATAAAAGCAACACACAAAATAACTGATTTGTTGTTTCAGGTTTGTATCTGTGAATAGTTAAACCATAGATTCTGTTCTGATATACTACAGCATGATTTCACACACATAACAGAACTCAAACTAACTAAAACACAGATGACTGCAGGCCACTTAAATGAGGCTTATTCAAAAACATTTAACACATTTCTTGCAGGATCAAATGTTGATATGTGCGACTGACTTGCACAAGACGATCCAGGTTTTAATCCTTTATTCCTGCATTTATCACCCTAAATATAACATACTTGCCACTTAAACAAATTATAAAGGGAATCAAATTGGCCTGATGCTACTAAAGTATAATGTTATAAAAGCCAGTCTTGGTTTCAATGAGACACATTTCCAGACGTAATTTGCCTCGAATCTATAAGATCAAGGCAAGACAGAAAAATAATGAGACTTTCTTGACAGTTATTATTTGCTGTAACAGAACAGCACAGAATGGGAGGAAACTATTTTGCCCTGGCAATAGAAAACCCACATACAGTTACACAAAACAATTAGATTTCTTTATGCTTAGCTTTTTCATTGCCCTTGTAAATATCCTCTGCATTCCTGCTCAACTCCTCCAAATTCTACAGCTAATGATGCATTTGTAGAGTAGTGGCATCAAAGGCTCATCTCCCCAGTATCTCTCCTAATCAGTGTCTTTACAAGGTAAAATCATGAGATGCTGAAAGCAGCAGGACTTCTTCATTCTTCTGCCTGTGATATCTGGCAGGATTTGACACGGTACTTAGAGTCTTGCTGACATAAATATTAATGAGTTCACAGGCAAGTCGGTAGGAGTAGTAGTTGTATGGAATGATAATGTTGATCTGAGGGGATATATCACTATGTACTGTATACAGAGTCCCTTCACTGGGTTGACAATAAATAAAGATCAGGTGGGTTTATGGTTAAGAGGAGAGGTCTTATTTTGCAGTAAGTAAACATATTAAGACAAAAAACACTTTTTGTTTCTCATATTTGGGAAATTTCTTTTGTTTCAGCAGTTGAAATGATGATAATAATAATCATAATAATAACATCATCTGGCAGATGGGTCTCTGCTAGAGAAATATATTGTATTACAGACAGTGATAGCATGTGGTGTAAAAGATTTCCTGTGTCTGTGCTTGTGGCAGCAGAGCTGAATCATTCTGTAATGCTATTAACAAAAACACACAAATAAAAAATGTTGCTTGGTGTCCACGGCACCGTGTGTTGTGACCGTGCGCGGTGATCTTGTTGGCTGAAGGTGAAAGACGGTCACAACAGATGACAGAGGGAGTGGTGAGTCTTTCTGGACATTTGCATGCTACATCCAAAGAAAAATGATGGACATAGAGGGCTGCAAGTAGGAGCTGTGAACGGCAGGTGTGGCTGTTCATTCCTTAGAGGTAAAGTGTTGCCTTTTGAGGCATTTCCACTTTAATTTCTATGTTTACAGTTAAAATCATGGTTTAAGATATATAGGCAGATGAAAGTTATAAAATTAACAGAAAATGTATATATAACGATCAACATAAATAGCTGAAAACTGTGTTAGAATTCACTGTTCCTATTGGATTTCTAATGGTTTTAAATCATTAGTAGTTAAATGTGTCTTCCTTAAAATTCTCAGCTGCATCAAGTTTCATGCAGCCCTGCTAGTATACTTAAAGAGTCCAATCAGAACCTCGTGGATTTGAAACTGAAATTCCTCTACAAATGCAGTTAGATTTAACTGCAAAATTGCAACATGGCCCATGTCTGGCAACCTCCCAGAGGATAAGGGATTTGCATGCTCAGAGTTTGGGCGGTCAAACTGACTACTCGCAATAATTTCCCAATTTCAACTAAATACATAAAATCACTGAGCAACCACAACTGTTCCTAGTTACAGATAGATTCATATTTTTACTGTAGTGTGACCAAGCCATTAGAGAATGTGCTTCTCTGCATATCCAGCAAGTGGTCCAGAAGGTGGTCAGGATCATCAATGATGGATCACAGTTTGACCAGGAACCGTTTTCTTCCTCAGAGCTGCAAAAGTGTCCACTTTGCAGCCAATCACAGTGCCACCTTTCCTGATCACTTTAATCTGCAGGTGTCGCCATCCCCGATCTATTCCCCTGATGTGGCTGACCAGAATTTAAACCCCATAATCATCCTGTCCCAGGATGGACATCCCTGTTCAGAAACATGTTATTTGTTGCCTGTTAACACTGGTAGCTGGTACAGATGAACATTAACATCAACAACATCACCAATGAGAGCACTAAAAGGCTGTAGACAAACACAGAACCAGGCTCTCTGTGACTGCTATGTGTATGTTCACCAGCAATGTGTTAAATTCTATCTGCTGTTTGGTGTTGGAAAGCTTCTGTGCAGCGGGGTTATTAAAATCATATAGATGAAAGCAACTGCCTCTTGCTGTTGGCATTGTATTTAATGAAAACTATGAGAATAAATCAAAATCACAAAGCTGTGAGCAAATAAAAACTCAAAACAAACAAGCTAAAATATGACAAACATACCTGCGCTAATGTGCAATAGATTCTTTTTAGACTCTTTGTAATGGGATTCTTCAACATAGTAGACAGACAGCAATTATCTTTTTAAATGTATTACTTCTTAATGATAAGACTCTTTTAAAGGTCACTCAGCTGATTGGTTTATTATTGTTTTTGAAATCTTGGAAGAAAAAAAATGATATTTTATGACCAGTGACCAGGGTCAGAAGTTAATGGGCAGTGAGGTCGGGTTCAGAAAATGCCCATAAAATGAAAATGAGGAGAGAAATGCCTCAGTAATTAGTAGTAACTGTTTCTGCATGGCACTCCTGCTCAGCTCCTCTTTTTAAATGGAGTCGTTAAATATTCACAAACGAGCGTGACCTCTGACTTCTTTGGGCCACTTAAGTGAACTGTGGAAATTTATGACTGATGGAGTTTTGAAGTCTCCACTGTGGCTTCAAATACAGATGGAGCACAAGTAGGAGAGTAGAGCTGATCTATTTATGTGTTTGTTTGCCAAAATAAGGAAAGATGTATTAATAAAATATCTCAACATTTTAAAAAAAAAAAAAGGAAAAATACCTTTATAACCTAGAAGCCTGTAATAGATTAGCGCTCTCATCACATCATGAGTCAATCGCTCTGGCTGTGAGAGACCTTTAACAGATAATGTTGGCAATCTGAGCAGTGGAGATAATCATGTCAGTAATTCAGCGGGAATATAAGTGCCACAGATGAATCGTGCCTGTTACTTATGGGGTTAAAACAACCTAAGATTTATTTTCCACGGAGTGAAAAAAAAAATCAATTTACATCATCTGAGTCGCTGCAGTCTGATTCCGTTGAGGATGTGTGTATCCTGTTAATACTGCCGGAGCGTTTGTGTAATGAATGACAAATTCATGCTCCTCATACATTAGTCAAATACCACAGGATTATCTGCACGTATACACCGCTGGCGAAACGTATTTGGAGTCGTACAGAGTAATTATGACATCACAGGAATTCACACCACGTGTGTGCACTTGAGGCCACTGAGAGGTGGATCGGTGGGGGTGGGTGACAAGTTTAATCAAAGGATGGCGTAAGACATAACCTCACATACAAAGTGTTTGCTCTCTCAAACTCATAATCTTCAATAAACAGTGTAAACTCAGAAAGCCAAATATTTATCCCTTATACCCCCGTGCTTCTGGTCCTCCTCCAGTGCACGGTGCTATGGATAAACAAGCTCTCATATTACCAGGGAGAACTGTCGATAAAGTTTAATAACACGAGTGTCGCTTCATAATCTGGATCTAATAAGAATCTACCACCCTTATAGCACAGGACGGAATAAAAGTATGGAATTGCCTTTTACCTCCCAGTGGTCTTGGGATAACTCTAATTGTAGTGCGGTGCAGAGCTGTTATGCTCAGTGGGGATTGGAGTCCAATTTAGCATCTGCTGTTCTGATCATGTTTTGTCTTGTCCCGTGTTTTAGGCAGCGAGGCGTCCTGTCCTGGCCGCATTTCATCTTGTACTTGCATTTACAATCTAAAGCTCCTAACGCTCTACTCTGGTCATGTTTTGTTTTTAAATATTCAAATGGCTGAAGCCCACTGTGTTTGCCACCCTGCTGGTATAGTGCCTAATATAAGTATATATACATATATGTTTGCATTTAGAAAACCAAATGATGCCATCTCTATGCCAATTATCAACTGATAAAACAAGACGCCTGACTCGCTTTGAATAAACTCAGACGGCAGTGCTCAGCATGTTTAAACTCAGGGGTGATTCTGGGTTTCAGTATGACTTGGCATATTAGGTAGAGGTGAAAATACATCAATCATGATCTGCTTGTCAGTTACGTAACTGGATGGCTGCTGAGAATGCATTAGGCTCAGAGATAACTAGCAGTAAAACAGGGCGTTTCAGGTTTTCTCCTACACATACAGCGTGGCATCTCATGTAAACACCCACAATAAAAGGACAGCATGCACAGTAGCAGTGTCGTGTTGTTAGGAATCAACCCTGAACTATTATAAGCCTATTATTTATTTATTTAATTTTGCCCAGGAAGTTTTGAGTGAAATGGAATTGCTGCATAAGAGCAGACAGCCGCCTGCACACGTCTAAAACCTGTAATCAGATCAAATTACTCTGAATTATGGTGCACCACTATCTTTCACCAACAGAATATTGAAAGTACAGCTGTTGCCTAAAAATGTAAGACCGACAGATTTGGTCCACAGCACAATTACTAAAAAGCACAGCTGACCGTCTTCCCTATAGTTAAACCAGTTTACTCTTTTGCTTTAAAAAGCGCCATCGTCACAGGGACGATAAAACCTAATCAAATCTCAGCACGACAACCTGAGAGAAAGTGAAAGAACTTGAATGCAAAACTTTTTTAAGACCAGGTGAAAGTTGGCAGTTTTTCCTGAAGGACAGCAATACACACAAAGTCAATCCAGCTGGGCAAATACAACCAGATGGAACAGGCTGAGACAAAAGCTAGTAAACACATTAAGGTCGAGCACATGGGAATCCTAACATGAGGAAACCAGTGCTGGAAAGCTAAGTACATGACAAAGATGATCTGGCAGAGGATAAGGGGAATGCGCACACACACACAGCTTATATACACAGAGGAGGGGAGACAATTAGACACAGGTGCAGCACATTAGGGCAGGTAATCACACAGGCAGGAAGCACAGGAGGGAGAGGAAGTGAAGGACCTGGAATAAAAGAAAAGGGGGAATGCTAATATAAAAGAGCAAATAAGAGAAATAAGGCAGAAGAATACAAAACATTATGGGTCCTGATGGGGTCACACATTCAGTTTGGTCATTACAGTCGTCAAACCAAACTCGACCCGTATTAGATTAATGGGTGTAACTGTTTTGGCACACAAAAAAGGGCTGGGTAGAGCTCTGTTTGATCAGGAGAGGAGCTAATGAAGCATGAGAGCTCGAATCGTCCAGTACATCCCGTTCATTCTCTGACCGACTGCAATGTCCACATGAAAAGCCCCCCCATCCAAAAAATCATTTTCAGATCATTGCATAAACTATGAGGAAAAAAATCCCAATTAGAAAATTACCCACCAAATTTCTGTGCCCTTGCATGACTGAACAAGTATGTCCAAACGCCATGTTGTGTGTGACATCCGCAATCTTAACAACAAAGGTAGAGATTTCAGCGTGGCCCAATAAAGCTGCAATAACGGGAAAATACATTTTAGATTCCGAAAACTTGATTTATCCCACCAATGAGCAACGCAGTTTCACAGATCCCAGTTTGAATAAATAACACAAGAAACTGAAGTAAATAAAGAAATGATTTATTTGACTGGTGTATGATTACTTGTAAAATGATTTACTAGTAATCACATAGCAGCCAAAATCTAACATTCAACATTAAAATTCAACTCATCATTGACAGCAGTTCAATGTTAAAGTCGCACACACACACACACACACACACACACACACACACACACACACACACACACACACACACACACACACACACACACGGACTTATACACAAGCCGATGAAAATAAGAAATGAAAATACGAGATGCACAAGGCAGCTAACTCTGTGGGCAGTGTTTACTTTTAAGTTAATAGTACTGCATTTGATATATATATATTTTGTTTTGTTTGTTCTTTATAAACATACTTGATGTTTGTAGTGCAGTAAAGATAAGATCAGATAAGGGTGTGCATGACAGCTGTTTACTCGGACTACACAAACATTATGTAGGAGTAGCTCATGGATGATAGTGACTGATTCGTAAATAACTGGACATGCATAACTCAAACTTATTATATATTACTATATTAATACAGTATATTTCTAACTAACCGTCATACAGGCAGCTCACTCCCTTTCTCTGGACAATATTTTCTTAAAATAACACTGTGTAGGATTATTATTACGATTATCACGTAACCTTCATATCAATCTACTGACCTTGAAGGAGAGGTCAGAGGTCAAATGTGACATGATATTTTAAATCTTGACATGGTGCCTTCTACATGTTGACAACACAAACCACAGTTATAAGAATCCTAGTTTCTAAGTTCTAAGGCTTTTTGTCCATTTTTGACCAACAAATCATTAAGTTGACCTTGCAGAGCACGGTGGATGTACGCCAAATTTTAATGGATCGTTAACACGACCTCGCTCTACACCCCTACAAAGTTTGATCAGAATTCATTCAAAAGTTTTCAAGCAGTCTGACACGCCCGCACTCAAACTCTACCAACAAAAAAAAAGATAAATTACCGCCTAGGTAATAAAAACAAACCATTACTCTTGACATTTTTAAATATGAATTATGGCAGTTTGACTAAAATATTATTGGTGCTGTTTTGATAATAGTGTAGTTTTCATAGTAATCTCTTTTCAGTGGTATTGTCACCAGCTCAGTTTCCTCTGTGGAATTTGCTTTATGTATACATATGTATGTTCTTTATAAAAGAAAGTAATATAAAGAAAATATATAAGATATAAAGAAAGTCAGATTTGCAGCTACTGCACAGTGCCCCGAGAAACTCTGACAACTCTGGACATTTTATGTAATGGGAGAAAAAAGTAATTTCCTGTTTTCTGTTATGCTGTTCTTGCACAAATCGAACAGTGGAAAACAAGCAGATTCGTGCGACTGTTAATGTAGCCAGGATTGTTTATTGGAATTTTGTTGCATTGCTTTATGCATCATCAATACATTAACATGTGCAAAATAAAATATCCCACTGCACATACAGGATAAAGAGAACCGATGCCACTGAGGCAGAGATCTATACAAAAGATTCAAACCCATAAAAATGTCCGCGTGATGGCATTTTATTAGAGTTTTATCAACCTGATCACCAAGTGAATGTGTTTTATTGACTGAAATAAGAAGAATGGCTATAATTCTATTGCTGCAGACACACTGCCTTCCAGAAGAGATACCGATAAACAACACCAGCCTCTTCAGAACTGTTTCACACTGTGTTTATCTGATATAAATGTGTGACATGAAGGCTTCTCAACAGCTATTGCCTATTATGACTTTAATTCAACAGCAGTTTGCAGTTTAGGTGGAATAATTACATCTTTGTCTCTCAATTTGACCGGCATTAAGCTGTCCTCACTATTTGTGAGGCCTCTTCTGGGCCTTTTAGTGACACATAAAATTAAGGTGATAAAATGGAAAGTAATGGAATTTTCACTAACAAGGATATCTGTTTACTGCAGTACTTTTGTGGCAAGCGTTGTGAGATTAAACAGCTTCAAAACTGTTAAAAGTCCCCTGCCTGCTTTGACTTCATCTTGATGAAATTGCTGTCTAGAGTCATTAAAATTTCTCAAGTTAGTCTTTTTCTTCAGAGAATAATAATAAAAAAAAGTGAAAAGTGAAAAAATAATAGGCCTAAGGAATATTAAGTTCCACTTTTATGTGCTTTATCACAGAGACTCATAGAGCAAATTTGGGCTCTGATATGCAATTTTGTTAGCTGTTTAAACATATTAAAGGTTTAAAGTCTGTTCACAGTTTGCAGGACAATAGCCACTAAATCATCAGATGTGCAATTTGAAGAGAACGACAAGCAGAAAAAGTCACAGACTGAGTAGATTTGAGACCCTGGGTCAATGCTCTTTTTAGGAAAAACCCTGCTGCCACATGCAATTTGAGCAGATGGTCCACTACCATACACAAGGAGTGCCATCCCAAAGGAAATGACCCAATATTTGGCAACAATCTCAGAGATGTCACGTTGAACTGGGCTGTATTTCCTCAGGTAATTCTTCACTGGGTATCGTATAGCAGGTTAAGTGGGCAGAATTTCTACTGGTGAGAGCATTAGCAGTCCATAAAAATTACTGTCATGGCAGATTCAGACGGGACTGAAATTGCCGACATGCTCTGGTAATGATTACATCACCCCCACCTCTACTTCCTAAAACTAATGCTGCCAAAATAGAGCTGTATCAAGTGAAGACTTTCACAAGGTGGTTAGTGATACATGAAGGATTTCAACTATAAAACCCCCAAAACTATTGATTTCCATTAGCTGTAACAGATGGTATATAATGATGTTATTATTAAACATTAGCTTAGCGTTGCACACAGTGAATAAAGATAAGTATGTCTCAGGATCTCATCACTTCCTTCCACATTCAACTTTAATCTCTTGATTCTAAAGAACTGATTCCTCAAATCAAGAAGTAATTTTAATTCTATTTCATTCAAGTTAATTTCCATGATGCCTTTGTCTAAAACAACTGAGACCAGTTAATGAACAAAGCAAATACTGTGACGGTAAGATTGTACAACATGCAATGGGCTGACAAATAATGCTGTCAGTAAGGTATCACCAAACATCTGAACCTAATATCACTCAGAACATGCATTTTTAGGCTGTTTTCTGTGCAGCACTTGCCTTGGGGCATGTGTATACAATAGCCATAGTCAGTTTTTGAAACCATTCATGATCAAAGACTGAATTTGAATCATAAAGATCCATCTCTCCATTAATCCTTTCATGTTCCTGTAATTTCTGTGGGAAGTTTGGAGTTTTAGATACATTTAAGAAGAAAGTACGCCCTTACTGTATTCATAGGAAGAGGGTAAGTAGCAGGCAGGTAATCAAATACACCTGAATAAGTTTTGGTAGTTCACTGTTCTGGAGGATTTAGATATGTGCTAACAAAATACCACAATTTTACCACAAGTGGATATCCCATAAAATTTACTGCAAGGTCAGCCAATGCAATAACTGGAGAAACTGCAAAAAACAAAACAAAACTGTGGAACAGTGGAAAAGAGCCTCGAGAAGTGGAGGTACACTCTGGAGAGAAATGTGTACATTAGAAGGACAGCTCAGGTTGAGTGGTTTAAAAACGAAGTTAGAGAGGCAAGGCTGAGATAATGGATATGTGCAGTGGAGGGAATAGTAGATATAGCCTCCTGTGGAACACAGAGCTGCCAGGCAGGAGGAAAAGAGGAAGACCACAGAGAAGATTCATGGATGTAGTGGAGGAGGACATGCAGGGGGTTGTTGTGAGAGAGGAGGATGCAAGGAATATAAGGTGAGATGGAGGCAAGCAGATGGATGCAGAAAGGGACCATCCAAAACAAGAAAAAGTAAAAAAGTCCAGTTATGGCAATAACATGGTCTACTCTAATATTCAGAATATAGAAACCATTTGTTATAATTTATCATTTAAATTGGAGAATGAAATAAAACCAAAATAAACCAAATAAACCAAAATGATGCTTATAGGCTCTCAAAAGACTCAAAACAACAAATGTAACAAATATCATTCAACTTTTATATGAAATTTTTTTTTACTGCATTGTAATTATAATTTACTGTATTATAAATGTAGCTGTAGCTCAAATATTAGTGATGCAAAATATTATTTTTAAATACTAGGAAAGAGTTCAGCCCTCTGTTAGTCACCACATTGTGCTTTCACTGGTTAGTTGCCAGGAGTCAAAGTGTTTGAATCCTTCAACAGAACGCTGAACGTGAAAAAGAGCATGCCTGCTCAGCAAACTCTCCCTAAAGGTAATAAAAAAAGATTTCTCAAGGGTAATGGCTGAAATTAGCTCATCACTGTAGTAAAAGAAGGGGCTCACATTATTGGGCCTATCTCCACTTTCTGCCTAATGTAGTGTGGAAAAGGCTCATGCAAATGCAGAGTAAATCCAGTTACAGGCACAGAGGCTTCCTCCCTTGGATTCCCTACTTATTGCTGGCTGTATAGAAAAAGAACAAGGATTGTTATGTTTATTCTGCTGCTGCACTGTATGTATGAAGTAATACAGTGAAGCATGAAGTAAATAGATTACAAAAATTGCTTAATATCTAAAACACTTGGACATGGTTTACTTCTCTGTGTGATTTACCCTTGTGCCTTCTTTGCAAAGCTTGCCAGGGACAAACACAAGCTTAACCTGTAGGAAATTAGTCTCAGTGAGGATTTATTGATACCGCTTTGATGTAAATACTCTTCTCTGAGGGTGTTGAAGATTGTTTTCAGGATTTACTGAAAGCCTTTTCCACCGTGTATCAACTGAATCTCAGCACAATTATTGCTGAATCGCTTTACATTTTTCAGATTTTTGCACTTCTAAAAGGAGGAAAGATAAACAGTGTTGGAATTAAAGATGTGTTTTGCTTGCATCCTTCAGCTTGTGATCTTAGGACCACTCCCAAACACCACACATACACACGGGCACACACACATACACTAAAACACACTGATCAAAACACCAGCATCCTCAGTCTACCATTCTTGTTTGGCATTCTGCTCTAGTCGTGATGCAGGCAGGGGTTTGGACCTTTACTGACCAGGAATCCTCCATCCACTACAATGCACACATCATTAAATCTTCAGAATTTATTACTTATTCACATCTATAAATACACTTTAGCCTCATGTCATTGTCATTATGTCTCTATGCTCAGTGAGTGCACATGGTAGGAAGAACATCCTATGCATTCATAATCATACTGAGGAACTCTTACAGTGTTTTTATTTTTCTTCTGCAGAGACACCTTAGATTTGAGTGCCTGTGGCTACAAACTGTCATGGTCAGACTACCTGTGACTGAAAAGCACCATCAATACATATTTATCTCCTAAATAATCAATGGAGATATAGTTTTGAAAACCAAACAAACCCTGTGGTCTGTGGTGTGATTACATGTGACTGACAGTGGTTTGGTGCATTATCAGATTCTCATTTAAGATTAACCTAAATCTTAATTGGTGAGAATCAGTGAGAGGAGCACCGAGATAAATACATAAATGAGAGCCCAGTTTACATAACAACAATAGTTATTGTTGGTTTTTTCTACCCAAAGCTGTAGAAAATACAATTTTGTTAATATGGAACAACAGGTATATTTTTAGAAAGAGGTATCTGGAAATCATGAATTCCTTATATTCAGGAGCCTGAGCCTGAACAAGCACCACATAAAACTATCTGCATTAAAATTAACGATCAAGGATGTCATTAATCTTGTCTTTAGTTTTACTTGTGCTGCCTCTTTCTTGTGCCTTACGAAAGCCAACAAGAATGGAGGAGAAGAAACTGGTGAATGAAAACCTACTTGAAGCAGGTTAGTCGTCACCTTATGCTGTGGAGGAACTTTTAACAATGCACTATGTCAACACAGTGTTGATCTTCTCCAGGTGACACTACCAAACTTCTACAGCCAAGTTGAAACATTGGACAAATAAAACTTACTAGGGTTGTTTTTTATTGACCACATTCAGCCCCCCCCCCCCCCACACACACACACACACCACATGATAAAACTGCATTTGGAACAAGTATAAACTTTTTTTATGTGACTCTTTGAACAAAGCAGAATTAATCAAAGCACAATCTTGTAACAATTCTAACTCTCTGATCTGCTGGCTTGTCACACAGTGCAGAAATGAAGCGCTGTTAAAAGATTTTAATCTGAATTACGTTAACTCAGTCACGGGACTTTTTTTTTTTACCATTGAAGGGACACAGAAGAATAAGCTGTTGGAGTCTTATCTATTACATGACAACCACAACTGTTTTTAAACCATTAACCACTGAGGCTCTGCTGAGCATATATGCTCTTTCTAAGAAATGCCTAAAATAGAAAAAAGGGGGAGTAGCAGATATTTAACTTGGACCCATTATGGATTCACTCTACCCATCTGTGTCTGGGAGACGATCCCAATCCCAGCCTCCTTTTCACCAAATCAGAGGACCATTCATTTTTAATGGAAGATTTTCAAAGAGCAGAATACGGCAGTTCTGTCGTCGCCCCCTTCTCCGTTTTCTAAGGGAGGCCAGGAAGAAATTGAGAATATGAATAAATTAGCTGCAGGATTTGAAGTTTTTTTTTAGGGGGGAGCAATAAGAAAACTGTGGAATTGAATGCATCGACCTCTTCTGTGTTTTAGAGCAAGCCAGGCAGATCCACCGAGCTATAGATGGCCAGCTGGTGGGTCCAAAAGATGATGTGAGGAAATATGCCTGGGATGATCAGAATGAGCTGTATTATGTTGTACAACAACAGTGATTAATTCACTAGATTGAACAGCTCAGAGACTTTAACAGCGTGTGTGCTTCAATGAAGGTGTGTCACAGACTATAATTCACCCTGCAGGCATCTTGCCTATTGTTGATAATGCTGACTCCCACCGAAGAAAGAGAAGCCTTCTCTAAACTTTCTGTTTTGAATTGGAGCATGAAATTATTTTGGTTTATAGTAATAAGCCCATTGTGTTTGAATTCAAGATATTATGACAAAGGATCTTTGCATTATTTTTAGTATATGTTTGTTTAGTATGTATGCCATTAGTACATAGCCAATGGTAAATGGACTGGCTCTTATATAGCGCTCTGAGCACTTTACACAACTTGTGCATTCACCCATTCACACCAGCACATTTTTTCTAAGTGCTTTCTAAGTAACATTCACACACACTCATACTCCGATGGATGCATCGGAGAGCAATTTGGGGTTAGTATCTTGCCCAAGGATATTTGGCATGCAGACTAAGGGAAGCCAGGAATCGAACCACCAACCTTCCGATCAGTAGATGACCTGATCGGAAGGTAGAGCACTACCCCCTGAGCTACAGCCACCCAATAAGACCCACAACCTCTGTCTATATGTTACAGGAGTATTTTGCAAGTTGTAAGGAGCAGGAGATCTGGGAAATGGCTAGCACATATTGTAATTCAACCCCTGCATTAGCTATATCTACACAGCCTACAATAAAAAAGTATGAGGCCACCTACAAGAGCTGCTTGTCCTTGGAAAGCAATGCCATTAAGCTCCTGGTGCACAGTTTTTGTGCTGATGTTAATGACAGAGGAGGTTTAAAAAGCTTAAGAATTACTGAGATGGTGAGTCTTAAGCACTATGCACTTCAGGATTTCAACACTTGGTATAACTTTATGTGATCTGCCACTCTGTGGCTTTTTTGGTTCCTAAATACTTCCATAGAATATGTAGGAGGAAAGTAATTTCACAAACTTGTTGCAATGGTGCCATGCTATTGCAGTACCACATTCAGTGACCTCTTTAGAATTTTGTAAAAGGAGACACAGAATTCAAGGTGTGACCCAATACATTTGTTCATAGTTTATTCTTAAATGTCATGGGTCATTAGGTGCAAGCCAAGGTACACATTTTGTTGGCTCACCTATCACACTGGCGTTGGTTTGCATGAATTTGGAAGGAGAAGCTACAAGTAGCTTTGGCTAAGACTAGCCTCGCTAGGTATTTCACTATCCATCTTTCTGCTAATATAGGACTGTTGAAATAAGTCAGCAATGTCTGATCTATAACAGAATCTGGCATTTTTATAGATTTTTTTAATAGACGAGCCCCCTCCAGATCTAAGCCAGTAATGTGGAAGGAACTCCTGGAACAAGCTTCCGCAAAAACAGGAAGAAGAACGCAAATTTATATTAATAAATCTTTATGTTTAAAACTGGATTGAAGAAGGTGTACGCTATTTTCTGTCAGCTGGGATGGGTTCAAGCCTCCGTGCAACCTTGGATGAATGACAAAGAAGATTTATGGATGGTTGAATGGATGGATGGATGATGTCAGCCATCCAGACATGGTTTCAATAAATGTAAACATGTCATACACCTGTGATGCACCAATCCATTTTATTCCAACCACATGCAAACAGTATATCTCAGTGGCACTTGCTGAAGCAGCCTAGAACAAACCCCAGGACACACATGTTTGCAATTCAAACCCAAATCATGTTTGTCACTCAGGAAGAAAGGACAAACCATTCCTGTGTCACTGCAGCCACTGTAGCTGTCACACCCATGACACAGCCTGCCCAGTGGCTGCAAAAGCACGATTTGTCCTTGGTTATTCTTGCTTCTTGGAAAGACAATACACGCCTGCAAGCTTTTATGGAATCTATTGTCATTTACAATATCTCAGACATGAATAATTCAACACTTCACTCAGATAACAGAAAAATCATTTCCGTTATCTGAGTGAAGTTATGTAAAAGTCTGAGTGATGTAAAAGTTTACATCTCGACAAACAAGAAGGATAAGATGGCATTATACAGTGTTTCTGACTTATAGGCACTGTAACACTCATAATTGGAAAAATGCACTCACCTAAGGAACACATTTTACAGGCTATTTTTATTTTTATAAAACATAAGTGTGTTAAAGCTTATAGTTAGGGCTGGACCAGGTGACCCTGAACCCCACCTTAGTTATGCTACAATAGGTCTAGGTTGCTGGGGGCTTCCCATTATGCAATTTTAAACACCGCTCTGTATTTATTCATTATTTTTTCTTAATCTCTGGCTCTCTTCCACAGTGTGTCTTTTGTCTTTGTCTAGGGCGCGTTAAAGCAGGGGTGTCCAACTCCAGGCCTCGAGGGCCGGTGTCCTGCAGGTTTTAGATCTCACCCTGGGTCAACACACCTGAATCACATGATTAGTTCATTACCAGGCCTCTGGAGAACTTCAAGACAGTCGTGTTGGATCAAGGACACATCTAAAACCTGCAGGACACCGGCCCTTGAGGCCTGGAGTTCGACACCTGTGCATTAAAGGGTTAAAAGGGAGTTTTTCCTTCCCACTGTCACCAAGTGCTTGCTTATAGGGGGTTGTCTGATTGTCTCTCTTTTACTCTAGGGTCTTTACCTTACAAAACAAAGCATCTTGATGTGACTGTTATTGTGATTTGGAACTATAGAAATAAAATTGAATTGAAATGAACTGAAGTGAATGTCACAGTATCTGCTGAGCATGATGGGCATTTGGTATGCGTAATATCTCGAACACTATGGGGAGTAGATGCACAATATATGCCTGGTATTTAAACCATCTATCTCTAACATTCCTTGAGGTCATACAGCGTCAAATTTGGTTTGCAGGGTGCCTCTAGGATGTTAGCAAGAGATCCCTGTTTTCCTAAATTGCTTTTTTAAAATGCATTCATAGTGAATGCTGATTGTAATGTTCAAAGCAATTAAACTGGTGCTCATGTGCTCAAGTGTATGTGTGTTATATTTGTTATCTAAAATGGAAAGCGACTGAGTGAAATAAACTACTAGTTTAAGCCTCAAAGAAATGAATCTGTGGATTCTATTGGATGTTAAGTTCTAGACAAAAGTTGTGTAAAACTTTGAGCTCCATTGTTGCTCATTACATAAAAAAAAAGACTAAAAGTTTCTTCTGAATTACAGAAATGCATCAATAATATAGAAAAATGAAAAAACATATGGAAGTAGCAAAGTGGGAAACCACAGACTGGTGAGCTCTATTGCAGTTCTGCCTAGTAGAGGTGTTTATCCCACAATGATTTATGTTAATATTGGGTTAAATGGGCTGTGAATCCAACATTTTCCTCTAAGCTTTGGCTCACCAGAAGATCTATGTGTGAGACTGCTTAAGCCTGCAGATGGCCCAGGCTGATCAGGCATCCAGACAGGTGGGTGAGACCCTTTTTAATTGATAATCCCATTGTTCCTACTTAGTCAAGCATGGATCAGTAATATCAGTGGAGAAAGCACTGGCAATGGATGTACTGAAATTCACAAAGTATAAAAGCAACAACACTTTACATCTTTGTGATGTATCGGCCTACGTGGTGGAAATGAACTCAGCTCTGATTATACTTTACTATGGAGTAATATCTCATTAGGCACCTTAATCTTTTGGTAATGGTTCATCTTGTGCTGCTATAAGAAATGAATGGTATTCCATGCAAGAAGTTACCCAAGTACTAGAGGTATTATAAAGCAGTGTGCATCGCTTTCTCTGCAGAGCAACACAAAGCTCTAACTAAGACTTTCTTGTGGAGTGATATCTCATTAGGCAAAATAATAGTTTGATAATGGTTTCTCTTGTGCTGCTGTAAGCAGTGAATGCTATTCCAGACCAGAAGCTGTCAAAGATCCAAAGATGTTCTACAATATGCAGCTTGTATTTTTTAAATCTTTGCTGAATGGACACTATATAGATAGATTTCGGGGGGATTTTGAGACTATCAAATCGTAATGTTTGATGTAATGTGCCACTGGAACACAGGAACGAGTCCTTAATTTTGGCCTTTATATTACTATGCTGACATTCCATTAAAAATCTAAAGTAACTTATGATTGACCAGTTCAGTTAAATATGAATTGGTATTTAAATTTCTGATTATTTTCATTAAAAAAACGTTTTTTCTTTCAAAAACAAAGACATTCCTTAGCAAGTCCAATCTTTAGAGCTGAGGTGTATATGTCAAGATATTAGTCTTTTTTCCTAAGGCATGTACTATTAGTCTGAATCACAAAAAACAGTATCCAAAGACTAATATTTACAAACGGCATATCATTTATTCCACTCAGAGAAGTTTTTCTTTCAGTGGGAGCATAAACAGATGATGTTCCTGCTGCTGATGATACGTGCAATATTTACAATGACCAATATTTGAATAAGCCCAGCATATGTGTATATATCAGTCAAACCAAATGGTTTGGAAAACACCCGAAGAGCGGCGTATAATTTATTAAACACATGCACTGTCTTTTTTCTTTCATCATAGCAGCCCCAGATGCATGAAATGTGGACCAGTTGAGATTGCAGAGCAAAGTGCCTCTCTGAAGGGCTAGGAGACTATTTAGCCCAGTTGAGCTGGCAGCCCACAAATTATTCAGGGATGAATGCCGCGGCGCATTCACACGTTGGTGTCACGTAGAGTTCACAACCTAGCTGCTCTGCACAGGTGGACTCTGAAACGCCCGCAGATAGCCTGAGGGGCTATTGGCACCTGTTAATTTGAATTTGACTGTGTGGGTGTTTGCATGAGCAGCATCAAATTGTTTGTGGTCAATGTGAACAGGCTTTTGGATCTTTGCTGTTTGAATAAGCCTTTTGTTCACGAGTACACCAGAAAGTATGCAGTGTGCAGCGCATTTGCTTGCGTTTAATAACATTTTGGTGGAAGGACACATACATACATGAGCTTCGAATCAAATAAACGCTGTTACTCCTACATTTTTTACTTCATATTTTCATAAACTCAAGCCCTAAATTGGACACAACAAAGTGCTGTTTGACAAAAACTAGTTAATGTACTGTATTTACATTTTATAAAACTATGAACTGTAAATGACACTGGCTTCATAAACATCAGGGATTGGTCAATCTCAGCAGTGGCTTTTATGGGTAAAAACTTACAGCTTACAAGTGATTTGTAAGCATTGTAACATCATGTTATACCAGCCTTTTACTTCCCTCCTTAAGGTGGAAAAGAGTGTTGTCATGCTATTCAGTGTCCTTACCTACAATTTATAATGTGAGTAAAATTCAATGTTTGCCCTGAAAACATGCACTGTTGAATATAAGAGTAGTATTAATAATACCCTTGTGAATCACTTCCTAGAATACCTACTTGTGTTTGCAGAATTGAAATTCTGCTCCATACATTACTCAAACCCCTACAACCGTGATCTGCTGTAGGGAATGAGCTGAACGGATTTTTGATGTTAAGCACCAAAATGGCAGACACATCTTCTTTTTTTTGGTTTTGTATATGTCTTTCACCTTTTTCTGCTGTTAGCCATTTTCCTCCAGAGCCTCACAAACACTGTGTTAGACGATAAGTAATATCACACAATCATATGAATGTACATAAATTATATTTTCATGTGATCTGTTCCTGGTCAGTTTACGTCACATTCGCCCATTTTCTTCTTCTTCGTTACATATTCATAGCGTCCCTTTTCATCGCCCCTGGTGCCTGAAGAAGCGCACTGAGCTTGAAACATGTTTCTATCCTATCTGCATGATTGCTACATCCTCTTTGATGTCCTTCCTTACGCTTAAGGCAAGCTTTTCTGTGGCTGTATTAGAAGCATTCTTTGAAAAGGAAACGGCAACAACAACAACAGTAATAACGTTCATAATATTAATGCTGTTTGACACACGCACTATTTTTGACATTAAAAAAAATTAATTGCCCAACTTCTTTGCACAGTGAATGACAAGCCACACCACTTTTTAATCAAAGAATCCTAATTGCTGAAAATGAATGAAGGCTTAAGCGAGCATTAATTATTTTCTGTAACTTCATTACAGTGTTTCTTTGTTAAGTTCCCCATTAATTAATGACGTGATAAGCTGGGGGAAGGTATATTGAACATGATTTTTTTTTTTTCACTGATTCAAAGTTTCATCTTTGTGGAACTTGGCCTCAGCCAACTGTGGGAAGAAGCCTGAATGGCAGTGGAGTGGAGTGAAGTAAAGAAATTGTTAAAATGCTATATTTCTTCTAATGTGAAGAATTACATGATTACATGAGGATGAAGTTGAAGGAAGAAGAAAAGCAGTTGACTGAGGCTTTTTGAGTCTAATTTTAGTAATAAACAAACCACTGATTTAGCTAAGTCGATAGCACTTACATTTATACAACAGGGTGGTAACTGAGATTGTTTTTGATTTTTTTTTGTAGTTCAGGGAACAATCACTCTCTAATCAAGTGGATTATAAACTGTGGGAGTCGGTTGTGCGGGAACTGAGACTCAGATGACAATCAGCGTTTCAGCAGGCACAAAACAACTGGTAAATTTTAGTTGCCCTCTCAGTCTGACTTACCACAGCACATGCATGGTTTGTCAGTCATACAACTTTGTGACAAACCTTGTTCAGAAAAGCTGCCGCGCTGTACATCATGAATATCATGACACACCATGCCGTCCATTTTATTCTTAACTGAACATGGTGCATCACATCAAGTTTTTAGAACACAATGTAAGTAGCTGGGAAGCTGAGGAGACCAGTTTATATTAAAATGTCTCCCATTCAGTCTTCATGCAGAATTTTAGCTGCTCCAGCGTTCAGGATCTCCTTTGTTGTTTCTTTTGTTTTATTGAGCAAAAGGTTAAGGAGACCTTGATCCTGGACTACGAAGCCAATTTAACATCCAGACACTTTTCCTTCACAGCCATTCTAATAGCGTCATGATTTCTTTTTTACAAGATCTGGTTGCAAAGCAGGCTGAAGTTTTCCACCACATGCACATTGGTTTGATAGATCAAAGTACAAAGTGAAACATGTTGTGCTTTGACAAGAAAAAAAATCTCTTGAATCTGTGACTTGAGAGGTTTTCATTCATAAAATTGTGTTTTTTATTGTAAATATACAATTCTAATATTGAAATTTGTGTGCTTCCTGTTTGAGATATGATCACCTTAGATAGTTGTTTGCATTTTGCAGTGTCTTACATGTCTCTGAAGATGATTTGGCCATTTGTGCCCCTTTGCAGTTCAGAGTTGCTATGCAACATTGAAATTAAAGACACACTTTGGCAGATCTTCAATGTTAAATATCGATAAATATTAAGAATGAAAAAAAAAAAACATATTCAAGATGCCTCTCATTTTATCTGCTCTTTTAATTAAGCTGTAGTGTTAGTGTTCCCGTGTCTCTGAGTTTGTTACAGTCGGCTTAGGTCTGAATATTGTCTTCAGACTGGGAGCGTACCTGTGACGTCACATCATAAAGTACCAACTATACTTGCACCCCTCAAGTGTACTTCAAAGATGTCTAAGAAGAATGAATACTTCACTGTGATATCTTCAGTTGTCTGTGTCTGTGACCACAACAGAATATGATCGCTCTCTAACTGTCACTTTACACATACAGGCCTTTTCAGTAATCCACGCTTGGCTGTTTAAAGAAGGGCTGGGTCACCCAAAGAGGCGAACCAAGCAAATGCGTGCACAGCCGACACCTAAAAAAGATTCTAAGTGACACAAAAACACCTACAAAACACTTTAAACTTCACATAAAAGCACTTTAAAATACAACATCACTGAGCGGCTTAGGGGTCTGTGCAAAGACTCCCTCTTCTGTGGAGAATCTCTGTGTATGCCTATGAAGTAACCTACGTAAGTGGACGAAATCATTGCCAGCATTTATGCTTGTGCTGGTGAATCACATGATTGACTGTGCGAGCCAAAAGAAAAAAATAAAATCCTGGGTCCTGCTCTTTGTTGTGGTCAGTTTGTTTAGGGGATACGTATATTTGTCCCTCTAGTATTTATACTAGAGGGACAAATTGCTGCTTATAGTTTCAGCAATCTCACTCCAGGAATTTGCTGGCATTTGCGAATCCTTATATTAATGCTGTGATTATAAGTCCTTATACTGAGGCGATGATCATTATTCTCTCACTGATAAATTCAAAAACTGTGGTGAAAAAATACCCAGAAGTGCATTACAGCGCTGAACTGAACAATCACAACAGATCTGGGCTGCATCAACCCGATGTGTAGTTAAATACCTCAGGAGGTGCAGGTCAGGTTACGTGGTAGGTTACAGCATAGGGTTCACAGGGGTTTGCGGTTATGTCATAGGTTACAGGTTCGTTTCAGGCATATTTAACATTCATTTAAAAATCTTCCCTATAAACAGTCTCAGTGCTGATCAGAACTACACTCAACCTTGATGAAGATGGAATTTATACTAGTATGTTCAATAAATGCCTTTGAACTTTGATTATAAATAACCCACTGAGACACATAAAAGCCAAAATCTCAATAAGCTTTAAAGCTCTGAAGGGGTTTTTTTTCAGACTGGGGAAATAGCTGATCAAACTGCTGTAAACAACCTAGATTGGAAGGTTTGTAGAGTATGAAGCGCTTTCTTAAGTTGATAGCACAGGATGGGTTCGATTATAACTGATCAGCTGATTAAAACTGTATTTGTTGTGAGTCCCCCTGCTGAGATGATATGTAACCAAAACTCTGTTTACAAGCTAATTATGAGACATTTGATCTAAAATCCCTGCTAGTTCAATCATGATCATTCACAAACACAAAAATGTCACCGTTCCTTCGTTCACATTCACAGATATGTGCAGTTTTGTATTTTACTGATCCCTCAGGAGAACAGATGTACTGTGTGCATATCACTCCTGGACAAAATAAGTCAATTAACTGTTCATAGTTAATGCAAGACTAACTCAATATCAATTAAAAATAAATAAATAAATAAATTTAAATTTATTCTTTACAGTTTATGCCCAAGGAGCACTTCCTTAGCATGCAGAAAAACTAAAAAATACTAACAGTATTAAGACATCTCAGCTAAATGTGTAGTAAAACTATCAGAAAAGGCAGTTTCACTTGAGCTCAATATGTGACCCACAATGTAAAAATGAGTTTGACATTTCTGAACATTCCTGAACTTGTTGTTCTTGTGACCTTTCTTGTAATTGCCAAACAATTTTTGGTCTTTAATCAAAGATTTTCAAAACCATTAGATCAGTCGCTGTCCATGGTACCTAAAGTGTGAATCCCAATGTAAAACAAGAAACCTCTTGGAATTGTTAGTATATTATTGGTCTGATGGTGAACATTTTAACATTACCAGTTAAACACTGCCATGTTAAGAAAGTCAAAGTTTTACATGGACACCAAGTAATTCCTACTCACTCCCACGTCACTTAACCAGGCAACAAAATCCTAGGCTAGCGACAAGGGAGCCAATAACTGATTTGCTATCTGATTACTACATTATCTTTGTTGTCATGATTGTCTGATATTAAGCACCGGTGTGGCTATTTCTAACAGAAAAACTCATGCAATGCAGAGAGAACAAACAGCTTAAAGCTTCCAGTACAAAGTTCTATGATATTAGTCAAGCCTAACAAAAGTTTGGAGGTTTTCTACAGCAAATAGTCAAGAAACCTGCATCTAAAGTTGACAGACTTTAGAGACAAAATAAGCCTACAAAGAATAAACAAAAAACAAACAAACCCTGTGAGCAGGACAGTCAAGAGGCTTTGCCATGTTCCTTCATCCCTTCACTGGCTTTCTGCTCAGTGTTATTTTGATCTTTACTGGTATAACCTAGAGACCCTAAAGGATGCACTTGGCACGCAGACAAGCTTTAACTCCCTGAGGCTCAGCTGCCATCAGTGTATATAAAATATGCTGCGCTGCATAAAAAAGTTGCAAAAAGAAACAAAACAAAAACTAAATCTTACAACGAATAAAAAGCTATCACACTGGGTACTTTTGCTTTGCCTGAGGACACAAATAACTTCAAAGATCTGTCAGAGAAAAGGCAAAGATGTGATTTTTTCCCCACCCTTAAATGTACTACCCTACCTCTTTTTGTGCTTCTTTTATTTTCAGGGATGAGGGCAGAGCTGAATGCAGGACAAACCTATCATGTTTGGTGATTTGGTGATTATAGAAGTGATCAAAGTGAGCGTGGACAGCTCCAAGCTCCAGCACAAGAACAATTTGACCACAAAAGACAAGGAGGAAAAAAGTTAACCCGAGGCAAAGCTTTACTATCGATATGACTTAGCTTTGCATTTCCCTGGCAATCCTGCCCTTCCAGCAGCCAGAATAATTAGGATATTGTATGCATATTATAAGACAAATCCATCAAAAGCCTCTGCATACCCACATTTGCATTATGGTGTTGTGCATTGTGTTGTCAAATTACAGGCCACAGAATGAGTTATAGACCCAGTGAAATGAGTGATAAATGTACAACTAGTGCATTTGCAGAGGCCAATACTTTCCCATAATCACAACTTTACTGAATCTGTGAGCCATCAACACAGTTGTTTGCTGAGCCTTAAAAGCAAATAAATATGCAAACACATCATATCCAGAAAGAAGCCTTTACATACCATTAAATATTTAGATCCTCTGCATAAAATAGTTATACACTATGTAAACAAAAGACAAATGTGCGCAAGTGCTTACACATGCAATCGGCTGTATTCTCAGTTCCAACTTCCTGCAGTAAATGTATTCACTGGGTCTTTTTTTATGTGTATTTAGGCCTTTTATCCACTCGCCTGCTTCCTTTCTCTTCATCTGTACCATTTGTCGTTTGCGGCAGCTGACATCATGTTTACCGTTATTAATGCAGAAAACTTTTATGGGCGTCAAACTTCAAACGGGCTTCTAATCAAACGGAAACGACAGTACTGTCACCATTATCAAAATGTCACAATGTACAGCATTAGCTCTCTTTAATGATGCTCTTTCCTTTTAAATAGCACACCTGATCCCTTATTCTTTTCTTATACTGTAAACATATGACATCTTTCAGCACCGACTCATTTATTATTAATTTGCTTTTCCTAACGTTGAATTTTCTCTGTAAATTTACACTTTTTCGCCTGATTGCAAAAATAGCTGTTTAAATGTCATCATGTAATGAAATAACGAAACAAATCTAAGCAATAATGCCTGGTTGGCTTTAAGGCGGATGTACCCTGCCCTACTGAGAGCTTGGCAACAACTGTGGAAAAACCACAAAAAAAAAAGTATAGACTCTGTAGGCAATGACTCTTTTGGAAGGCTCTTACATGAATTAATTGGCAATTAGCATGTAAAAAACCTCAGTGAGTTGAAAGCAAAGAAGATGTTACACTAATGAGAAATTACTAATGTAAAGGTGAAAATGCCCCTGCAGCTTGTCTATCAAACCGTTCCACAAATACAACATTTCTGATCATTTAGAATTTTGTTATCACGATAAAAGTGCTTCTGAAATGCAAATGTTTTTTCTGTTTTTTTCTTGTTTTGTTTCGCGATTTCACTATTACATTGCCAGCAAGCATTCCCAGCACTATGTGCTTTTCTTAACATGCCTCTCCCCTCCTCCTTTGATTGACCTACTTTTCAGGATGCTAATAAGTCAGGAGGGAAATGTTTGGTGTAGCCCTGTCGAATTTGCTCTCAGTGGGCCTACATCACACTCCTGTCAGCCTGTTTATTGTTGATGAAGTGTCCTTTTTTTTCCCAAGGAGCCAAGGTGTGAAACGGAAATATGCTGAAGGATGTATGTTTTTAAGATGAGAAACAAAATACCTTTTGGCATCGCTACTTTTGTCAAGAAGCTGTGCAGGTGATAAGTTCAGGAACATGCAGCTCTGTTTAATTCAAGTTTTAGGCCTAATCAATTTCAATCAAGGAAGATATTTCATGTTTTTTTGTTTTTTTTAAAGGCTTGATTGACAGGGAAGCTGTTCACTTTAGTCACTTCCAAATAACATGTCTAAAAATAGCTATCACACAAACTGGGGCTCATGGAGAGGCTGAATATGTTGCTGTAAATGAGTTAAACTTGTGTGGAGATGTGTGGTCATCTGATCGTGCTGCCTGCCATTGTGTGGAAAGCTCATGCTCATCTGAAAGTGATCTAAAACCTTCCCAGAGGTTGGCTCTCTAAACAGCACCAAGCCAAGGATAACGAACTCTAGTAGCTAGGCCACATTTCATATTATAGTGAAATGATACACTTCTACACCGCAAAGGCTCTAATTTCAGATTTCAATATCTTGATAGCTTGAATTTACAGTCTGATATTTAAATATGCTTAGTCCCAAGACATTTAATATGCCACTATTAGCAAAGATCGAGTTCCTAACGTCTAATGAGTCTATTTGCAAAGTATCTCTGAATTGTTACATTAGTAGTACCATATATGTAATGTGTAACTAATTCTAGGTGAAAACTACATGGCAAGTACAGGCAGTGTATTATCAGCGTGCGATTCACACAGTGGCAGGTGGTACATTGTCAGCTGTGAATGTGTGAACAAAAGCACAATTATAACTTTCCCACATCACCTGCTCCAAATTAGCTTGGCTGATCCTCGGATTTATCCTTGGTGCTGGACACAAAGAGAAAATGACAGCTTGAAAATGGTTTCTGTCACGCAAAAAGTGAATCATTTAAAGCCAGACACCTCTTCTTTTTCCAAAACAAAGCCTTGTTTCTAATGTTGTTTATCCCTAAGTAGCAAGAAAATCTGCACAGTCTGAACACTGAGATGTTCTTCAGTAGTAATATATAAAAATGTTAACTTTGACCTTTCAGATACTTATTTACATAGATAGAACAAAAAACAAGTATTTGCATTTGTTAGGAGTTACTAGACATTTTAGGAAATATGCTCATTTGAAGCACCACTGCTATGTCTGTAGAGCAAATATGAAGCTACAGCAGGAACTGGTTAGCAACTAGCTATCTCTATTCACAAAACAAAACAGCAGCCCCAAACTCCCTATTTAATAATTTAATACTGTTTAATTCAGACAGAAAATGGTTTAAAAACAACAACAATCCTACAAAGTATTACTTATGATGGGGTTTGAGTAAGTTACAGTGTTTTGCTTGGCTAAGGTCTCAGTCACACAGACCTAGAGGTCAGTCAGTAGCCCCTGGTCACTCAAGAAAAATGTGTATTCCGTGACTGGTTGGTGAGAAGTTTGCTGGAAGTTTCCATTTGTTGCTCCAAAAGCCTCCTTGTTATGCTTTGCTTGCTAGCAGATTACTGTGGATGGCTGAGGATTTCATGGAAGACAGCAACACTAGCTAACTATCCAAACTAAACTTGAAAAAGTGCTTCACAAACCAGAAACATGGTCTATTCACCTCCAGATTAAAAGTGCTTCATCGCTGAAACCAACACGTCAAAAGGTACTACAAACTACTTTTAAGGCAAAATGTCTCAGTTTGCTCACTTTTCACAGTTTAAAAATTGCTTAGCCAGGAGTTAGCTAGTGTTTGCTCACAAGTCCGCATCTTCAATACAAACTACTACCACTTACTACGCCCATCTATTAGCAATCAAGGGAAATCACAAGCAGGTGTTCAGTACAAAATAAGCACCTTGAGTATCCCTCAAGGTGATTGATTTAACCTTGCAACAACAAGAAACTTCCTTCAATCCCTTTCCGATCAGCTGGGAATACACATTATTTTCCATTTCAACAGGCTGTTGCCAATTGGTCTCTAGCCCTATGTGACCGGGCCCTAAAGTAACAATCCTCTGGCTGTAACTGTATTTTTAGTCTGGACATATAAGTGGTATTTTTTATTATACAGATGAGTGTTAAAAACTATACTTTGTGCTACTGACATTTTTGAAAGTAGGTTGTACATGCATCCTTTTGCCTGCTTGCTGAGAGTAAAGCAAGAGGACTAAATGCCATGTCTGGATGGTAAATATGAAGCTATAGCAAGCAGCTTGTTAACTTGCATTGAAATAGGGAGATGGGCTCATACTGAATATTGGCTTTACTCCATATAAAGCCAACAGAATCTACAGGTAACTCCAAATCTTCATAGTTAATACACAAAAAAGTAAAAACAACACTTCATTTGTTTTGTGTTTTTTGTTGTTTGCCAACTGTCTCCAGTATTTATGCTAAGGCTAAGCAAGGCTAAGCTATTCCTTTATCTTCACTGATGTGAAAGTGGCATCTTCTCTTCAAGCTGAGTGTTTATTTTTAAATTTCTTTTAAGATCTTCTAACCAGTTCAAACCTATCGCCCAGTTATTTTGAAGTCATAGTCACAGCTCTTTAATCAATTTTGATGCATCTTCAGCTCTTCCAGTGAAACACGTGGCTTCAAATATACCTCGTGCATAGGTCAACACTTCAGTCTCCTACGTGATTTGGCTTTGTTCGCTGGATAATCAGGGCTCTGTGCATTTTGAATCATCAGTCGTGGGTGAATGAGAAGCCAGGTGGGAGGTCAAAGCTCTCCATCCCATTCTTTGCCAGGCAAATAAAACATTTCAGCACCAAGCAAGGGACTGATGGTTTGGCCTCCCCTGTCACCATGGTGACTGAGTCACCTCACGCTAGGAGGTGGCTCCAGCTCACAGAGTTGTTCCCTTCATACTCAGTGTGTAGCAGTGAGCAATCACAATGACTGACCTGGAGAGTTGGCTTTTTTCTCTCGTAGAAATTCATAGTAAGACCCAAGACAGGAGTTGGACTCATAATGGAGGTCTGAGTTTTTCAAAATATCCAAGCTCTTTGGGTTCAAGATAAGCATTAACCAAGGTTTAGCACGAGTTCATTTCCATAAAAAAGCAATAAACACTGACAGATGCAAATTAATCCCAGGAGTCACAGATTAAAGCTATACTAATCAAAGTTTGGTTTTCTTTCTTGCTACTTCACTTTTAATATCAGAAAAATAGGAGACAGTATGAAATACTTCACTTGTGTTGGAGTTCTGCCAAACAAGTTAGCGACATGACCTTAATGCATAATGTGATCCTATGACTGATGCCCCAAAGTGAAGATGCATTCTCACAAGTTATTTTCCCCTCATAAACGAACTATGGAAAAAAAGTGAGGTAGTCGAAATAAAACAGATTCCCAGTAAGGAACAGTCGGTGTGTTTGCTGTCACAGGAAAATGCACAGGGGTGGGGTTCAAACCTTTAAATATCTCATAATAACGGACATAACACAAGTATACCAATATACATACCAAAGACAATGCTTTGCTGTTACTGACTGACGGTTACTTACACTAATTTACCAAAATTGGACCGTCGAAGGCTAGAAAAACGTTGCCTGGTCTGATGAGTCTTGATTTCTGCTGTGACATCAGTCCAGAATTAGGTATAAACAACATAAAACTATGAAGGCATCCTGTCTTATAGAATGGCTCAGGGTGGTGTTATAGTGGTGTGGGGGAACGTTAGTATTGTTGCTGACCATGTCCGTGTATCCATCTTCTGACGGCTGCTTCCAGAAGGATAACGTGCCATGTCAGGAAGTAGCTGATTACATGTTTTTTGGGTTTTTTTTAATGAACATAGAGGACCTAGGTGTTCCAGTTTCTCACTGAGTCTTTTGTGCTTGTCAGCAGTGCCAGTGGACATACATGGTTTGCAGTCAACCGTATGACACTGCAGTACATTCTCCAAATGAGATAACACTAAATAAATTTTTCATAACCAGTGTAGTACCAAAAAAGACATTTTCTGGAAACAGCTCTGTTTTTGCCCTTTTGTTGATATCTCAGCATACTGTCAATATGCTGAGACATCTTTGCCAGTGACAGCTATCTTGTGTGCAGTTGGGCCATGGGTTATTTGGAGCAAATAAACATAGTAAAGTGTAATTTCATGATTCTGACTGTTGAATTAAAATGAGATACATAATTTTAATGACATTTTTACTGGTGTTGTTTTTATTTTTAAAGTTTTTACACATACTGTATAAAAAAATGTAAGGAATAAAAAGGAAAATCTGTGGTCTACTGATTGGGTCCTTGCCACTAAGGTAAAAAAAACACAAAAATCTGAAGCCTTTTTGTCCAAATACTGAGGAAGAATGACGCTCCAGCTTTTATAAACATGAAATGCAAAGAAAAATAAGACTGGCTCAGTGTTGACCAAGGGCTTCCATTGACATCCAGAGTTTTAAATCAACACTGGCAACAGGTTGGAAAGGCACATGATGCCGAAAGCACTAAAAACACCGCATTGTTTTTACTCCACTGTTTAATTTACTGAACATGTTCAAAGTGTTGTAAAAAGATGCTCTAATTTTGAAAATAGTAAAGGAAATATGGCAAAATGACTCATTGGCATCTCTATCGCGTCCCTAAACAAACTAACATCTTGATGTGCGCCCGAGCCAAATATAAATCTCAAGCATCTCTGCAGGTTTGAATCAGCATTAAATTTTAAACACACTGCTGGAGGATTTCACGAGTAAATACTATACATAAAGGAGCAGTGGGGGATTAAAAACCCTGAGGTAGCAGAAGATGGATCCCACCATTATGCTCTTTTTAAAGAAACAATTGCTGTTAAAATATGCGCCTGCTCTTGACAGATACCAGCCAGAAACCCTGTTGCGTCTTCAAAGTTGGTCATCAGTTAGTCACATCAACCAGAAAGCGTCGTTGTGTTGATGGTTGAGGCACAATCAAATGATCTGAACGAGAAACTGTCACTTCTAACCAAAATAACATCTCAATCATGTGTAGTCCAAATCCCCAGCAATGTGAAGGATCCCCCCCTCTCAAACAGAATAAGTTCCCCTGGCTATCAAGACATCAGATCTGCTTTTAGTGGGTCTTGATAGAACGATATCAGTACGAGCTGATGCAACTCACTGGGGAATTATGAAACTACGCTCACGCTTCATCTGCTCAATGAAAATTTCATCAGCAGGAGCCTTTTCCAGGCCATGATGGGACAAGTCTGAACAGCACCAATGCAGCTCTCTGGCTGTGAAATGGAGAAGGAAAAAAAGAGATTACACAACAGACAACAATGACAAACGCTGCGCATTCAAATGACATAAAAACACGGTAGCAGCAGAGGAGCTACATATACAGAGGTGTCACATATAAGCCATCCAGGGTGGGGAAGTGGTTAAAATACCAGTGAAACTACTACAACTGTTACAAAATCCCCTTTCAATAAATAATAGCTTGCTCTGCAGATTTAACGTGTGAGTCTCCTCTAAAAATTTAAAGTTAAATATGACTTTGAAATATTGCCTTTATCTACCAAAATATTATTGAGTCAGCGTGAAAAGTTCATTTTGAGCTTGAGACCTCGTGACTTAAGGTGTCTGGCTGGCTGTGGGCTGTAGGTAATCACTGCAGCTCTGCTCAGGCGCCTGATAAATTATCAAATACATCGGCACTCCACAAAGTACAGCCTGCAACTATTCCCATCTTTTACACTCCAGTACTCCTCAAAGTAGGGTCAGAAACCCTTGGGGGGTCCTAGATTTCCCATTTTCCAACATTTTTTTTATCTAGCACAGCACTATATTTTATTAAGAAGGACAGAATTTTAGTTTCCACTCCTCCAAACTGTTACCCCATCGCTTGGAAGTTCTCTTTTGTGCTCAATTAGAGCTAAAAGTGACTTTTTTTCCGAGTCAGACTCCCACGTCAGCTTCATTGGTGCTGACTAGGCTGCGACTTGTTCAGCGTCCCCATTTCTCTCTATTAAAATCTACATACAGCCGCCATCCTTTGTCCTACAAACACCATACATTTTTAAGGACTCAAATATGATCTCTGTCTTCCCCTCGCTCCCCCTCTCTCTAAAGGTTGACTGAGCTATTGAAATATAAATGCGCCCTTCACTTGCCCGGGCATTGGCTCTCATTTTAGGAATCCAGCTACAACAGCCAGGATTCTGAGACAGCCTCCTGTAGGAAGTGTAGTCAATGGGGATGTTAGACACACACATACACTTCAATTATGGATGGGGATTTTGGATTCTCATGATGCTCCCAGGCATATCTGACCCTTTCTTTGTAAAAAGAGCTTTGTCTTTTGCAGACATTATGTCCCAGCTGTGAAATGGCGAGCCTGTTTTCAGACTTGTTCGTGCAGATGTTAAAAGGAGGGTGAGAGATTGACTGATTTGGCTATGTTCTCATGTAAATGAGGTAAGAAAAGGTTCTAGGTTAAAATCAGATGCTTTAAAACAAGGGATGAGAAGGGCAGGCTAAATGTTTCCTGTAAAGGGAAATATCAGTAATATGAGACATCCGTAACATGTGGAAATATTTCATGAAGAGCAAGAGAATAGCAGTAACCACAACAGCACAGACATTCTAATGCTGTTATGTATGACGTCTTAAAGGGAAAAACCTGAATGAGTTAGCGGTGGGAAAAAAAGGAGATGGTATAGTTTGAGTCGCCTATGGTGTCTGATAATAATAATAATGTAGAAAAGCAAAGGATGAACACATTTGCTTCCTTTTCACATTTCTTCCGCACACTCAGGTGTCTATAATGAAGCATTCAACATTTACTGAAGTGATTGGTTTCTGCATGTATGCCCATCCATAGGAGCACGAGGGGTCGCCGAACGGTTTGATGAGTGCGAAAATGACTCGAGTCTCGACCCATTTGAGCACTCATGAGTTTTTGGAGTGACGTGTTAGGCGGGGCTTTCTCAAATCAGAAAAAAACAAACAAACACTAAACTAAACACTATGGTGACCCATTGTCTTATTATTAGGCACCAATTGTTTATTTTTTCCTCTTATTTATAGGCTGGCATTATACGTTTGCATGTTTTTACTGATGACATGAGGACTGCTAGCCATTGACAAGAATATGTGCAGTAGCTTGAAAGCCAAGGTGCAGCAAAAGCTTAATCAACCAATCATTTTTCTTAATGTGCAGGTCTGCAGAAGTATACAGTACTGTGCAAAAGTCTTGAGTCTTCATTACTGTAATTAGCTTCCAGTGAGCCAGACTTTCTTGTAATTTTTTATGTTGTCTTGAGCAATAGTTCTCCTGTGTTTCTGAAAGTCTTTCAAAGTTTTTCTGTCTTTTCTTTGGACATTGTTTGTTGAACCATTTAACACTGACCTATGAATCATTCATGCAGAAAGAGGCACCTAACTCACAAAAGAAATGGTGGTGGACAAAAGAAGAAGTGGCAAACTATCTGGAGCAGATGGATAGTATCTGGAAGTCATGTCTTTAAGAAGTAGGAACAATAGGAAGGAAGAAACAATAGGAAATAGGAACAAAGTCCACTAAAGACCTGACACAGGACCTGAGAGATGCACCCGAGCCTTCAGTTGATCCATCGACTGTTTGCAGAAAGCCTTGTTAGAAATGGGTTCAGAGGAAGGGTGGTTGTCAGGAAGCCGTTCTTAAAGAAGGGAAACAGGAAGAAAAGGCTGAGATATGCTGAATTACACAAGAACTGGACTGTCAAAGTGGTGATAGGTCTTATGGAGTGATGAAACCAAATGTGAAATTTGAGGAGGTCAGACGAAATGTACATATCTACACCCATCTGTAAAAACACGGTGGAAACTATGCCATGATTTGCCAGTGGATTTGGGGATCTTGCCAAAATTGATGGAATTATAAATGTAGAAATACACTGTCAGATTCTTATCCACCATTCAGAACCATCTGGAAAGAGTCTGATTGGCAAGAGCTTCATTTTTCAGCATGACAATGATCCCAAACACACTGCCAATGCAGTAAATCCATACTTGGATAGAAAAAACACTCAATGGAACATGTCCAGTCAGTCACCTCGACATAATTGACACAGTGAATGGTCATGTGGTTAGAGAACAGCCAACAGCCAATCAACATCCAAAGCCACAATCCAAAGAAGAGATTTGAATGTACTTCAAGAAGCCTGGAGAGCTATTCCTGAAGACGTTTTAAAAAAAATTGCCTAAAAGAGTTCAGGCTGTGTTGAGGAATGATTGTAACCATGTCAAATATTGACTTTCAAGCTTGTTATAATCTTTTTGTAATTTATGTTTGTACAATTTTTACATTTTTCAGTAAATTGCTGCGCCTATTTCCCATTTTCCTAGCTAAAAAAAAAAAAAAAATGAGTGGTGATTTTTGCACAGTACTGTACATCCACCATGAGACATCTAAAACAGATGTATTACTTAATAATAAATACGAACACTTAGGTTCAAGAAAGGGGCAAGCTTCTTTTCTCCTTCTTTTAAACTCTGGATAAGAAGGAGTTTGTATCTAAAGATTTTTTTCTTTAAATTTCCAAAGGCAACAATAACTGAGTATTACCCCTCCCCCCCTTTTTACAATTTCACTACTATTTAGGGTAGTTTTAATTTGAACAATGAAATCCAGCTCTTTGACTGTCTTCCAAGAGAGACTGTCTGAAAATGTGCGCCTTCATCTCCATATTTAAATGATCACCCATGAAATCTGGCTTCTCCCTCTGCCAGGATGGCCATTTGGAGCGGCTATAAACACGTCTGATTTCCAGTGTGACTAGACAACTCATCACCCTTCTTTTCTAACGGAACCAAGACTTTAATCAAGAAAAGAAAGAAAAGGTAGAAAGAAGCCTCATGTATAGATTGTAAATCAGTCTTCTGTTAAGTCTGGTGCCCAAGCTTTCAAGAAACGCTCCTTTAGTGCTTTGTCTTGGGCACATTTCTCATAATAATGTGATAGGGCTAATAGTGTGATGGCATTGGTCGAATTTTTCTGTTGGAGGTATAATATGTCTGTTTGAAACTGAAGTTACGCATTTTCCAGTATATCTGCTATTTGTTCAAGGTACTAATATAGAGTCATATAACAGTTTAATATCACTGTTCTGTCTTCTTAAGGCATGTAATTATTGTCTATAATGGTAAAGCCTATTGTTAATTAGGCAAAACCAGTCTTCTATAGTCTCAGAAAGGCACAAGTCTGACAAACAGCAAGAATAAAACGAATAGATAATAAATACGATTAGAGTGGGAGGTTATTGTGTTCGGGTCTGAGCTGGAGCTCTCCCTTAAAGCTCAGGATTGCAGAGCCTCAGTGAGGAGAGCACCTTTCCCTGATCATCTGACGGCAGACGGCTCCTCCCCGCTCCCTCCTGTCTGCTACGCAAAGCAGTGGCTCGGGCACAACTCTGCCCGCGTTTCTATCCACGGGGTTCGTCTACGTGAGCAGGACACCGGAGTCGAGTTCTCCACTTTGAATAAACAAGGACTGCGTTCCTGCACTGGTGTCGGCTTTCCAGTGAATCAGTGATGAGAGTGGCCGAGAGCACAGGCGGACGCTTTTCTCCCGTGCGGACCTGCCGAGCGCAAAAGTGCGCGCCCTGGTTCGGCTTCGTCTCCATTCTCCGCTCCTGAGATCAACCCAAATCCAAAGAGGCGCGTTGAGATCCCCCACGAACCCCCCTCGTGCGAGGTAACCAGATTTCCCCTCACTTTGAGGACACACTGCTTCTCAGCAGCTCACACACATGCAACACTTGAATCTCCTAGCGTCTGAGAAAAGGATGCTGTTTTTTAAATTGAATTTTTATTCTTTTCAATTCACGGGTGATTAATTTCTCAGTTGTCAAGCTCGAACAAATCCAGTTATCGCCTCGTAGCGAGCCGATCCTCTGACATTTTGAAATATGATTAGTCACTCATGTGAAATAGGTGCCTCGTCGTTTTTCTGCACCTCACATTTAAATTCTTTTTAATAGAGTATTGATCAAACTAATTAAAAAATAAACGCTGCATCCAATAAATTAACTTTAGGCGCTCACAGGAGCACCGTCTTTTCTAAACCCTGTGGGCTTTGACATTTAAAGTAAGCTTTCCAATAACACTTCTAACACATTAAAAGTTTGGGGCAAAATTTGCGAAGTTAGTGGGTTTTTTCTTTTTAAGGGATTAAAATGCGAACTCAAACAGAGACGTTTGCAGAACTTTTTTTTTACCCTCAGCTCCAGATTGAAACTGAAAGCTCTTATATTCCATTTTAAAGAGTCGCCGTGTAAACTCAATCAGACAAGAGCAGCTAATGATAATTACCCCTCTCCTGTACTCGGGGAAACGTAGCCTTGATGCGGCATTGTTTCCTTCCTCGCCATCATTTCATCTCCTGTATCTGCTATCACAACCAAAGCAAGTGAAATTCCAGCAGCCACATATTATAACGTCACAGGATGCAAATTGCCATGGGCTGTGCAATTCACCTTTGATTATGAGCATGTGGGTGTTGGCTTATGTGAGCTGGTGCTTCTAGCAGCAGGATTTCCTCCAAGGCATAAACCGTTGTTTGAGTGGAATAAGTTCTGTGATGAAATTCAAATGAAACATAATGGCTTTTTTTTTTCCCCAGCTGAAACCCTGTCCTATCTCTTTTGCTTCAAGTGGGCTTTAATTGCTCTGTATTTAAAATAGGTTCAATCTTAAGGCTACATAACCACGCTCTGGAAAGTAATGCGGTGGTGTTAATGTTCTGACAATTACTTTTTGGGTGTAGACTGCTCATTATATTGAGATGTGCTGTACTGAATTTAGTCTTATTGTTATTTTTTTTCCACTGAAAATCCCCCTTTTAAAGATTTTATTTGAAATACATAGTGAGCGCGTGCAAAAAAAACTTTCTATTTGTACACTTATTAATCAAGAGGCAAATGTATGGAAATGGTGAAAATGCTGCACAATGAGTTCTCTGTAAGCTGGATAGAAAATTGGAATTAAAGGGCAAAAGGTCGACATGATAAAGGGGTCACCCTCATTATTTTCATACCCGACTAATCAACATGAATGTGGCGACTGTGCATCTGTTGCTAAGCCAGAACGGATATTTTGTTTGCTTCATCCTATGCTTGAACCAAATGTGTAAGTATTGCAGAAAGCAGTGAAGCCGGGCGGTCTATGAGATCATCGTGACAGTAAGCGTTTACGAGTTAGGTTGTAAAGACAATAGTGAGATAAGGAGGCGGGTATGATTTCTAAATCCGCAGAGAAAACAAAAGGTGTCTCTGTGGTGTAGGAGTGGACAAACACGCAGGGTCAGTTGGTTTTTACACCACAACATGAGGGGTTCGTGTGGTAAGCATAGAAGAAGGAGGAGGAGGTGGGAGAGAAACAGTTTCAATTGCCTGTTATTACATTTTTTTTCTTTTTTGTGTTTGATGGAGTTTATCCAGTTGGCTCCACTTGAGCAAAGCGGGGAGGGGAACGAGGGGTGGGGTGGGGTGGAGGAAGAGAAGAACAATAAAACAAAAGTGAATTTTCTCCTCCTCAAGTTTTGCTAATCAAGAGCAATAAAAAATAACACGAGCGTAGAGTTAATATTTGATGAGGTTATGTTTGCTGAATTAAAGGATGAAAACTATTAGCTGAGGCATATGAGACTTTTGTTTAAAATGCAAATGAAATCCAGCATTTGGCTTTTATGTGTTTGTTTGCGTGTGATAGTGGGAGGATGTAGGTTTTCCCTCAAGAGATCCAACTTTTACAAAACACATTTTTTTAATGCTTTTAAATTGGCACAATTCAGCCAAAAGGCTCTAAATTTTGTATCAAAGTCAAACGTCAATGAAACCATTAAACTATTTATCCATGTTGTTTATTTTTATTTGTGAACAATTGTGACAAAAACAATATTTTTAATCAACATTTCTTGTACTGTATGGTGACATCCTCGTTTTTAAGTCATGGAATTTATGCTTCATCACTGTAGCCTAATTGCCTGACTGGCCAGGACAATATCATGAAATGTAATATGAATAACATCGCAAGTTATTCTGCACTTCATGTCATAAATGAGATCCTAACCTTGACCATGACCCAAAGTCTTAACTGTTTCAAATGTCATAAAATGGCATGAAAAAGGCTTCAAAATGCCACTCTGTCAGACATATGCCTGAATTGGTGTGTTAATTATACAGCAGTGACTGTTAGTGGAGAGTGTAATTCAGGTTATTTTCTGTAACTATGTCGCTTCACACAAAGTGTAACAGCAACAGTTTTTAGCCACAATAGATACTGCCCATCTAAATAACTTCAGATTTAAAGCTGCACTTCCTTCAGTCCCCAGCAGTGTACCCGTTCTGTGTGGAGTAGAACGGATACATAGCTGTCGAGACAGGCAAAAAACAGACACACACTGACATATGTGGCTCTGTATCCACCATGAAAGGTGATAGCCCTATCATATTGCACAGGCAGGTAACCAGATTGGAGGTATTGTTGGCCGTTGCTTTGTAGCACCTGTGATTTGAACACTCTCAGCACTGCTGAATACATTTGCATATTAGCTACTTCCTGTGATTTGCATCCTGGAATTACAGGCTGAGTTAAGAGGTTGCAGAACTCCCCACTGCACAGTTATGACAGGTGCTAACTAGCCTCCTTAGTACAATGTGAGAAAAACATCACAAAGTGATAAGAAACTCTGAAGGTGTGAACATAACGTGCATGAAAAGACATTTCTAGAGAGAATTGCTGCGATTGTTAGCATGCTGAACTAGCTATAGCAAGCTAGCCAGCCGAGCTTGGTGGTTGCCACTTTCAAAGTGAAATACAGACTCCACGGCACAATGAATCTTCTAAAGTATGTGGAAAGAGTAAGAAATAATCTTTCATCTATGTAGTGCAGCTAAGAGTTCATAAGGCCATCTCCTGTCAGTGGTTGCTCTTAGTCATCAGTTAGCCTGCTTTTTTCCTACCCAGGGGCCTGAAGCTCTCTGTCTCCAATTAGGCCCAAAAAGTTGTTTTCTTGTGAAAAAGGATACAATATAAAACAAATTAATTAAACTGAGGTATAACTTTATTTTTAATAAATATTGAAGTCTGTTTGCCTGACTGATATGGGGCAGTGAAGGAGTGGTTTATTCTTGTTAGCATCGTGAATGGAGTGACTTGCTAGTGACAAGATTTACAAGGCCCAGGCATCATTATTTCCCTGCACCCAGTTAAATAGAAGTTGTCAGCTGTCATGTGCTTTGTGATTGACTTTGATCCCGCCTAATGATCACTGTGTTCATCTCGGAGCCGTAGGACATTGCTCGTCATGCTCTCAGCCTGATATAATATGCGCATGATTTCAAAACTGAGCCTCTTGACCTAGTGGATTCTCAGTTCTGCTGGCTTTTTGATTTTGGATATTTACGCCCCTGTGATTAGGTCACCCAAGTACAATCACTCATCCAGCATTGTGATGGTAATGTCATACAGAGGCTGATTTTGTGTGTGTGTGTCTGTAGAGTTGGCTGGATCCCCTGTCTGCCTCCCCCGTGGACTGATTACTGATCAGACTAGCATTTCATATCAGCCTTGTGGGGGGAAATTAGAGGATTAGCAACAACTTCATGCTTATTCCCTACATATCTTCCAGGCCTCCAAATCCTCTGGAAGCCATTGTTATTTTAAGTAGCTTGGCAATTGAGCATGGAAGCAAGTTCTAATTCTCCCAAGTCTTTGGAGATGCTGAGCTGCAGAAAGTTAACATTTTGGAGCTACTTCCCCTGCTATTCATGTTCTTTCATGATGTGAAAATGAGTAACTGAGAGAGGGCCGTGAAGCTGACTGCCAGGACCTCTTCACTCCAATCCTTGGTTCATACATAATAGATAAGTCACTGTAACTTACAGTACAGGGCCATAACTAGGCTAATGCTTAGATTTGCATATTTGTGCCGGATTCCATAATTCATGAGCGTGCAGCAGGCAGAGATGCATGCTGCAAACCTTGGTCCACATGATGAGCACCATATATATCTATCCAACATATCCACCGTGTGTACCAACAACATTAAAAGGGTGCACAGAAGCTGTCTTTTCCAGGCACATGAGAGCTTTGTCTTTATCATCAAAAGCTTCAGAGTCTGAACTCTGCCTTTGGGGAAGCCTTATTAAAGGCATGCAGATGAGAGAATCAGACAACAGGCTTTCTCCCGCTTAATTTACTGCAATTCTGAAATAATACGACAGGGTGAGAGCGGATGAAAGAAGAGACAGCAGAGGGCAGCGACACCTTGTAGTGAACAGATTTCACGAGCCACTTTTTCATCAAGAGGTTCAAGAAAGCCAGACACCGTCATCATTGGCGAGTGTTATGAAGCAGATTTATCATTCCACTTGATGATGGGACAAGTCATTTATTCATTAAGTTTTTTCTCTGTTTCTTGCATATATATGTATATATGCATATATATGTAGTGTGTGTGTGTGTGTGCACTCATAGTTTGAATATCTTGTCATATTTGTCAGACTTGTGTTGCTTTGGAGGGAGCACAACCCTGTCATGTAGAGTGAGACTTGCTTTGATTCAGATGCCTTTTCCATACGTATCAATTTATTTTGTGTGGGCACGTCAACGTCTGGGTGTGTGCGCCTGTGGCTGTGTAGTGGTGAGATTTTCTGTTTGTGACACGGTTCCAGTGTGCGTCTGGTGACCTGAGTGCAGATTATTTCACATTTTAATGAAACGATTTCCTGCATCGCAATGTTTTACCATGAATTTAGAGATTTTAAGGTAATCTGGGGAGCTACAGAAGGAATTCACACAAAGACGGCCTTATGGTCCACAATTTCAAAGAAGTCTGCTGAACTGTTAGTCATCTGTCAGTGTGGACATCATCATCACTTCTAAGGAAGCTGAAGTCATTTTCTGCATTTGTCCACTTTTCCTTTTCTTTTCACATCACTGGTGGTAATTTTAAAGGAACAGATGAATACTCATGAGAACAAAATGTCAAGGATTGGTCGGTTCTACCAACTTGCGCTCTTGCCACCACCAGAAGCAACACTTGACATTTGTTCCAAAGGCGAAGATCCGGGTTAGTCTAAATATGAAATTTGATCTTTAGAGACACCGATTTAGGTTTATTGTTGGAAGGTCAAACAACTAACGAAGGCAGCTCAGAGGATGTTTTGAAAGTTAAGCGGAGAGGAGATGAAAATAATGACACACTGTTGAGTATTTAACAGTGGCTCAGCACAGCGTGGCCCCGTAGAAAGCTATCTGACCAGTATTAATAATGTTTCACTTGTGCTTACTGGCGAAGAGTTTAGCAGCAATCTCTCGAGGTAATGTGGGGAGCTGTCCATGGTGCTGAATGAGACTGTTCATCTTGTGTTCTGGAAAAGCGAAAGCCCAGATGAGTGCCTCTCGTTTTTTTCCACCTCCAGAGGGAACACTGCTCATCTCAAACTTGAAATTGAACCTTGAAAGATTCTGTTTCTGACTTAAAGGCAAAAGGGTGACACGAGGTGTAGTTACTGAACTATATGAGTCTGAATCTGAAAATAGTCAGAATTATGACACAATTCAAAAGCGAGGATTCAGTGCTTGTACATTTAGAAACAATTATTTATTGTGATTGGTAGTCTTATATCAGCAGGGTGAAACACAGTACAGTGTAATGCAACTTGCATTTGTACTTGTATTGAAAGCCGGCTTTTTAATTTTCAATATCATTTATGTGTGGTTTTGGAGTACCTTTTTTAGCCAAACAAATATTGCTCCCATATCTGGTTCATTCTCTGTCCTTTATTGGATGGCTAATTGAATATAATGGGGCTGGGGACTGTGAACCTTTCAAAACGAGCAACTCACAGTCTATTGTGCAACACAAATCTGAAAGGCTAATAATAAAAGCCATGTCACAAAGGAAAGATAATCAGGTGTTTTGTTTTTTTATTATTATTATTTTACAGGCAAAAAGGTAAAAGGTAACATGGTCTTTTTTGTTTTTCCACCCTAGAAAAAATATTTGTGCTTTTTCACTATTATGTTTCATTAACAGATTTTTAGTACTAATCAATAATGAATCAGTTTCTCTAACATTGCTTAAAATATAAAAACTCTTGGTGAATATTTTTGTATAAATAATGATAAATAATCAGAAAATATATTGACCATTTAAAAGTGGTTATTAGTTGCAGCACAATTATTCTACTATAGTGCAACTTACTCATTGATAACTAGCTCCAGTTTTATAAGAAAACACAGTTAATAAAACACCCTAACACTTAATCAACAGAAAAACAAACAAACAAAATTTTATGAGGCTTATAATGTATTTCAGAAGGAAATATATTTAAAATTAGTTAATAAATGGGAAATTCCTAGTTAATTACACCTTAGTAAACACTTAACATTAAAGTTATCTTTATGTGTCTTTATGTTAATAATACTACTACAAAAATACCAAAAAATATTTGCTGAACTCTGTATAGTAGAATTTATAGTGCTGTAAGTAGCTGATAGGAGTTGATAAGAATTACATTCTGATGACACTGGCACAAAAGTACTCTAGCTGACTTGAAGCAGCTGAATTTTCAGATATACGCACAAAGTTTTTCAGTGTTGGTTCTGTGATGCACTATTTGTGGCTATGGTGAGAATAAGGATGTCACTACATATAAGCTATTTGCTACCAAAACTCTGAAAGCACAGTGTATTAGCTGCTACAATAGCGCCGCTCCAAATAATTGATAAGAAAGGCAGTAAGGAGGCAGTATGGTGGTACTTTGTGTTGTTAATCTGAAATAAACATTACCATTTTGCTTGAAAGAGCTAGCGATGCCGCTGTGAAGTGAATGTTCCATAGTCTAAAATGTTTGCAATGGAAAATGCTACATAGATGCTTAAGCTAATGTAAAAGCTGTAGACAACTCAGCACCAAATCATTTCAGTGACAACATAATGCTAACATTTTTAAATGTCTTTTATCAAAAGTATTTTAAGTACTGCAAGTCCAAATACATGCAGTTAGTGGGGATAGGCTCCAGGATAAGCGGAAGAGAATGGATAGATGAATTAATTTGAAACTTATCACGTAATAATAATGCAGGTTTTTACACTGCTTACGCCAAATGTTCATGCCTGATCACAACTCTAAAATAGGACAATAACCTGCAAGCCGGTACAAATTCCCAAATGTGACTCAACCCATATAAAACACAACAATGCTACATCCATTTATTTTTTATCAAAGTATTGCTGTGCAGCCCTTTTATTGACGGTGCCATACAACCTTAAAAAATGTCAGCTAGTTGCATTTTAAATAAAAGATGTGACCTGGTTTCACTACAGGAAACTCAAGAGTGGAACGGGTTAAGTATCCAGAACAATGCATATAAAACAGGACTATTGAACAGACTTACATTTCTGTCTTTGGGGTCAGTCACTGTAGAAGCTGAAAGAATTTCATTGTTTTCTAAGAGCAGAAATTCCATTAAAAACTGTTAATGTTTGACTATTGATTGTTTTAAATGTACTAACATATTTTTACATATGCACTGTGTATGTTGTGTGTTTGGTAATTGGCTCTGCATTAGTTTCTGAACCCCAAGGCCATGTCCTAGCCCCTTTTCTGTAACACTGCCACTGTAACATTTCAGTGTCAGAGTGCTCTCCAACCCTGAAATGAAAATCCACAGCGACTAGTAAATGTGCCGTATCATTATCTGGGGATATAAAGATGTAATCTGTATGGATAATTCTAATTTCACTCAACTATTGGAGAGATTCACATGAGCTTCTTCTTAATTTATCCATATTCTTTTTCAGATTTTCCATTTCACTTCACAACACATTTGTACACTCCTTCTAATCTTCTAATTACAGCATTTGCTTCTTTCCCACAAATCTACAGTATGTGTGTAACAGATGTTCATTATGTTTTGATTGTTTGATCAGTCAGCGATAACTTAGGGCGTAAGAGGATAATGGTGATTATTTTTATATTTGCTTTCAGTTTTTTTCCATCTAGATAAACAAGCCAAAATATTACATAAAATGGGATTAAAAATAATTACATGCAGCCTGAAATGCTTGCAAAAGCTTTATTTTTGTTTTTGTTACCAGTGTGTTTATGTAAAGAGGACGATTTGCAATGCATGTCATTGAAATTGTATATTGTAATCAATATTCATGCATTACTGTAAATTAACCCACTAAAAAAGGCTTCGCTTTAGTGTCAGGTAAATATTTAATGGCATGTATGCTAAACATATGTTCATTTTGTATGCATATTCCATTACTGGAAATACTTTGGCTCCTGGCATTTTTCTACACAGTCACTCACATTTTAGTAGCTGCCAAACAGATTTGTACAAATTTATAAAGTGGAGCATTTATTATACAGTGCACATGGAGGGTATTTTTAATTCTTATTTTTTTCATTTCAGAGCAGATCTATTCTTTGGTTTAAAGAGTGAGTGTGTGATAAAAACGGTGCCATTTTAACAGGACTTAACTCGAGGCTATCTCGACTCGATAAAAACTGGACAGGGTTTGGCTCTCACCTTGAGAATGACTTTTCATCACATGGCTTCTTCTTTACATCATATTCCCTTCAGTTAACTGCAGTAGGGTCCACAGTTGTGGAATACTGCGAGGATTAGCGAGGGCATTTGATGTTGGCATTCAGGGTTTCAAAGAACTTACCAATTCTCATTCTGCATGTGTCAGAGTACAGAGCTGGTGGTTTCAGTCATTGTCTGACACTCAATGTGAGGATGAATTCTTTTGGTTCAGCTTTGAGGGAGAGTTGAAAATCTGAAATTAAATTAATTAGCAATAGTCGAATAAATTGACAGACGTCACTGGGATCCATCTTTTGGGTTTTGAACAGTCCCCTTGTTTTTTGGTGTTATACTAAACAGTGTGTTATAAAACATTTTAGCCACAAAAAATGTGTCATACTGTTAAATAAACACTGTTTATTAATGTTATAGACAAGCAGGAGTGAAAACCTTAGCTTAGCTTAGCTCCAACGTAATCATTTGGCTGTTAGCCTTAATGATAACAGTGGGCTAATGTGGTTATCAGGTAATTGTTAATAGTTAAATGGCTAATGTTCATGTGTGAGCTGGCCTGGCTAACATGTTAAATACTTAAGTGTTTTTAAAACGGGGGCTTTCCTGACCTCTTGAAATTCCTCATAGAGGTTTGCTCCGTATTGTGAATATACTATCTTCAGCTGCTAGTGGTGGGTGGGGGTGAAATAGTGTGTCAACAGGAGGAGGTGAAGATGACGCTGTTGCAAATGAGCATCTAATATGATATTAATTTTTAGTCTGGAATAGCATCTGAGTATTTTTTGACAACCCTACTGCACATACGCAGTAAGGGAACATTTATACCAAGTAAAAAAACACTTCCCTCTCACGCAATTTAGACTAATACGATTGTGACAAATCATGTCAGTGTGCCATGAAATTACCAACCTCTGTAAGGATGCTACAAAGCTGCATAGCTTGGCTTATTTGCAAGCTAGCTGGCAAGCGTAGAAAGATTATTTGAGTAAGTTCACATCAACAAGTGACGTTAAGCCCAAACTCATTAAATTGACATTAGGATTATGTAAGGTTTATGTGCCTTGTGAGGGGTCCTTGCCCCCAAGAAGGTTTGAGAGCTCCTGCAGAAAACCACTAGCTTGGGTTTGATTTTTATATCTTTGGATGGCTGAAGTCACTAGAGATTAAATTTGTTTTGTGGGTTAGAGAAGTCTGTAGGGGTGTATCTGTGCATTGATAATTTCCAGAGCAACAGATGCAGTTGTATTGCAGTGTAATTTAATGCAAGAAGTACTCCACATAGGAAAACTCATTGCCCAGCAAATTAAACCATTACCTCCCCGGTTGGAGTTAAATATGGAGAAATTACTCATTTAATGTCTGATTACTCCCTAATAGAGCCATCTAAACAATGGTATCCACACATTCCCACAAGTAAATCCTGCTTCTCTGCAGCATACGGGTGGCAATTGCTTGTCAGGGTCAGAGTGAAGTTTTATTAAAAGATTCACGCTAAGAAGTCAAAAGAATTCATCTGTTTGGATTCATTATAAGATGGCTCTCTAGTCTGAAGATTTGTCTTCATTATCCAGCCAAACACCAGGCAGATAACACTCTGCCTCATTTGCTTTCCCAGCCTCAATTTTCCCTGAACGATAATGCAGCATCTCTTTTGTGTGGCTGTGGTAAAGACAAGCAAGCCATTTTCAATATGCACGCAGGATTACAAAGGTTAATCATCAATTTAAAGCTAATCTTTGTTAAATACCAATAGAAGCTTGGTCTGTGCTCGAGACAGATATAATCAGGCAAACCCCCAAACAATCCTCCATCTAAATGAAGTGAAAGATGGTTAATCTAGGCTGTACGGCACAAGTTGATGAGCGAGTACGGCGGAGGATTGCACCACAACTCCCAACTAATGTTCCACTGTTTGCTAAATTTAGTTGTCGATTCTACGGGGCGAACCACAGAAATGCTCCCAATTCTCGTATTGACTTCAAATAGAATCCAATAGAAGGAGACCCCCAACAAAACAAATGCCACTTTCCTGCTGAGGCATTTCATTTCACCCCCATCCTGCTTGGAGATGGTAATTCTCGTGTATTTATCCTTCCTTCATTGTTGCTGTGGAGTTGAGATAATTATGGAGTTTTAAAATTATGCAATCAAGGACAAGATCCCTCTTCCCTAGTCTGGGAAAATGAGTAATTAAATTTCTCCTTTTTTCCTGAGTTAATACGCAGACGACTGGGATCACAGGGTCCTAGTCATTATCTGGGCTGGTCTGCTCTGGTGAAACATGTCTGCCAAGTTGGCTAATTAAAATTTGAGTTTCCTTCCATTGCAGGCTGTTCATATTTGTCAAAAGTGGCACTTCATGATATTAGAATAAAATGATAAAAGATTTTTAAAAGCTCATCGTCACATGCAGGTGTGCGGAAGCTAAACAGAGGGAAGAGAAATAGCGGCACATTCACACACAGATTAAAGGCAGCCTTGCAGCTAGCCGGTCCTCATTAAGTTAAAGGCCAAGGGATATGTGGAGACCTTATTGATTACATCTTGCTGGTGGTATTACATGTACTATTCATAACGATGTAGTCGATGCATAATCACCGCGTGAAAGAATCACTAGGAACACCCAAAAAATATCTGTATAATAAAACCTTGTATTTTAAAAATATCTATATGTCCCATATAATATCTGAAAAAGAACAACTGAACCGATCGTTTTATGGCCCTAATCTCCGGAATTCAAGGGGACAACATTTAACAGGAATTATGGTAAAGTAAAATATAACTAAAATATTCATGACAACCCCGGGAGGCATCTACTTTTAAATGCACGGGAAGTAAAGTTCTATATGTTATTTCTTTCAAACTTCTTGACTAACGAGATAAGCTTAGGACAAAACATTGCGTTTCCCATTAACCTAAGCCATTTCAAGTCTGGGCAGGAATTTACAATAATGGGAAATAGAATCAGCTCACCTTAATGGCAGAGGCATAATTCCATTGACAAGGCAGGCTCCTTTAATAAAGATAAGCCCCGAAGAAAATCAATAACCTGAACTAATTTCGAATGGACTCAGACGAACATAACATTCGCACCTAAGCAAACATTTTTAAAAGGCCTTTTTCATTGCTATTGCTTAGAGAACAAACGGAGGCTGTTTTCCAATCTTCGCTACATGACACAGTAACAAAGCAAGCCAACGAGTAATCTTGCAGATGCCCTTTCTCTGATTCTTTTTATTCCCCCATTAGGCCTCTGATGCTGGGTCCACAAACTTCTCTAATTAAGAATTCGTCTTCAGCACATTCGCCCATAAAATGGGCCTTGCTGCAGAACGTGGGGTGATAAAAGGAGTTATTGGGCCTGCGACCTCCTTTGCCTCTTATCTCCCATAAACACTTCAGTTGGTTTTTACAGGACCGTGGAGGCGGTGGTACGAGCAATAAGCCAAAGGGGAATGGCCAAAAGGCTGGGGTGGTGGGGGGTGGTGATGATGTCTTATTCATGAAGAACGGCTCAACAAGGGGGCGCAGATGAAATTGACAGCGAGAAGTCATCGTCATCATACTACAGGCGGTAATGTGGCTCCGATAAGGCCCGTCTCGTAGTTGAAGTTGATTAATCTTTGCGCCGGGCTTCATTTCAGCGTGTGCCGTGGTGATTTTTAAAGCGGTAAAATACAGAGTGCTTAAGCTCTTTTGGGAGAGAAATAAAAAATAATATTGCACACTCATTAGCTTTACCAGGGGTTCTTACATTAGCTTGTGGGTTTAGCGACACACCAGCAGAAGACAAAGCTCTGCTCTGCTATGAAAGTCACCCCGCTGAAGTGACACGTTTTATTCCCTCTATCTTCTTAACCTGATTCTGTCACACACCCAGGACTACACATGCACAGATATTTTCATTAAGTTGCAGACAGGTTTCTTACAGCCATTAAAATGAGCCTGAAGTCTTCACGTCTTGTACGTCATCTTCTCTGGTTTTCATTCCACACACATTAAATTCAGTTAAAGCAAAGAGTGTTTTTTTTTTATAACATATTCTTTTTTTCTTTTCTTTTCTTTTTAACCCACACCTCATTTCAGTGTGTGCATGCTCTGGTGATTTGAACCGATGGCGGATGCCATCCTGCTATGCGGGCTGAACACAAGAAAGTGTACGGTGAGATTGCATTCAAACCGCTGCCAGTGTTGTGTTCTCAAAAAAGAACAAGAGCAGAAAGAGTATAAAGTAACAGAGGCTGCCAATACTTGTGGTTAGCCTTCCTTGAAAATGTCTGTAAACAGAGCTTCGCTGGTGGTGGAATCTCAGCTTAAAAGCGCGCGTGGAGCCCAACTGGCGCTGGAGTTTTCGTCTGCTCTCATGCAGGGGGGAGATTTTGCAAAGGTTAGGCTAAAAAAGCAGCTCGGTGCTTCACGGGCAATGGTGTGGAGCGGTGCGAAGGCAAACGCAGTAAACAATGTAATGATAGAGCGAACGACAGCCGCGCGGAGCTATGGTGGTTTATGTCCTCCCTCATCTCTGCCCAGTCAGGCCTCTGAAGCACTCCCCTGCCAGAGAAGCAGGGGGCCGTGCACGGGGAAATGGAGCTGGAGATTGTTATTATAGATAAACACTTCTCTTACGATCTAGTTTGCCCTGCAACCAGGAAATTACAAGGATGTTGCTCAAAGTTGAGCGCAGAGGCGACTGGTTTTATTTGCCTCCGAGGCGCCAGTATGCACAGTCACAAACTGCGCTCAATAAATGATGCTGAGTCGCATGTGGGAAATTGATGGTCTTTTTTAGAGTACATTTATAAATTTGTATATATAGATGATGTTTATTGATAGAAATGTAACTGGGGTTTTTTTTGTATAACTGATGCCTTTCAGTTGCTTAATTAATGAACAACTGCAGTATAATTTGCTATAGACCATGTGTTTAAATATGAAGATTTGCCTTCTGTTCTATTAAATACAGCATTCAAGGGTTTGCATAAACATAAGGTATTGACATGATGACGTCCATTGAGATAACATATTTAACCAAATGACTCATTATAAAACCAACGGTTAGTCGAAACCTTGTGCCTTAATCCAAGAGCATACGTTATTTTGCAGTTAATAAACAAAATCTTGCCTGAATCTTAATATCTGTATTTAAATGCAATATGAACTAGGCATTATACATTTTAAATGATACTGAAGATTACAACAGAGTTGCTCTAACCAGTCGTCCTGTTTATTCTCCAAGTTAAGAGATGCCTCTCCACTGCACTTCAAATGAACTCAAAGTGATGAACGATGCAGCTTTGAAAAATACTTGTTTTGTATTCTTGGGGGAGGGGGGCGGGGAGTATTTTTTATGCCTATCATTAATTAAAAAAGCAAAAACTAGAATTTGCCTGTACACAGAAAATAGACTGAAGAAACACCAGTGGGCCTCTTAGTGTGCAGTATGAACAGAAGGAATGACAACATCAAGTCTGCTGCCACATTAAAATGAGTTGATTTTGCCTCTCTTAAAGGTTTTGTGTCTGATAGAGACGTTAAAAAGGATGACTTAGCAGGTTTTAAACTTAGCACCGTCTCAGGCCACACCGTCTGACCCATCCGATTGTGTTACGATCCGTGAGCCGCATGCGAGGCGACAACTTGAATTACTTATGCAGATGAGGTAGCTCGATACCGTGAAAGTTCAAGTTCAAGGTCCTTCGCTGCAGCTAAAGCGACATCCCAGAAATGGGCGTCTGTCACCGCCAATCTGATGCTCCTTGCATTTCCCATCTCCGTATCTCTCAGTTACGCTTGACTGATTCGTCATTCACACGTACTGCACAAACAAATCGAGCCGATCCTGGCTCTGCACTAATATGATAGCAGAGCCAGTTGAGCTGACCGCTGCTTCCTGACTTTGCTGAACTCCATCACAGTTTTCTAATTGTCAGGTGTCTATTTTTATTGCCTCTTATGGGACACAGTGAATTCCTACCTGAGCATGCTTTATTTGTGCTCACTGTGTTTCCAGAGCGTGCTTCTGCTTGTTTATTTACTGCATGTATGCCAGTGATATCCCGGTGTAACCACTACTGACACATCTAACTGCATAATGCTTGGATGCAAGTGAATGCAGGACACCTCTGTGCTAAATGGTTTTAAGCTGAATGTGTTATTATTAGCTTGCTAACTGCCGCCTGGTGTTGAATCACTCCAGCGCTTGGCAGCCAACAGCAAATCACAGAAGGTCCAAATACTAAACCTCGAGTTCTGCAGTACTGAATACATATTTGTGATGGCGGGAAAACACTGGCAGATCCGTGGCGTGTGCCTTCCAATAGAACGCTGCTGTGCCAGATCGGGAAAGGTTTTCCAACTGCACACACCAGCTGTAGTGTGGGAAAATAAACACAAGATATAAGCTGACCTCTTGGAGGAAAATAGCATGCCCCTAGTGTGTGTGTGTGTGTGCGTGTACACCTTAGTTAATATGTATTACGCGCTTTGCCCTCGAGTACAGTTTACTCTCTGCATAACTCAACACTTGGCAAGGTGGGATTACGCTCAGTGTATTCTGTAATGCTGTTTATGAGCTGTAAGATTGATGCCATTTAATAAACAACGGTACAGAAAAAAAAATCATAAAATTCTCTAAACGTTGCACATTTTTCTCACTTTACTCATCAGAGCTTTGATATCATCGTCAGTACCCGGCAGGCCTTGCCATAGTTTTTTCTCATTAAACTATTCATCACATCGGCCTCATCAAAGATTAAGAGTATCCTCGCTGTTCATTACAAGATGGCCTGCTTTTTATTTGATGAAGTAATTCATCCATAATGTATGTGTATATTGGTGTTTGCAGGATGCCTGCGAGACTGGGGGCGAAAGCGCTGGCGTTCCGCAGACTTATCCCCACGAAGGGAGGACGAAGCCGGTGCCTTTGTTTTGATTAAGTCGGCATTTCGCAGTGTTCCCTCTGCGATGAACCGCAGATCAATTACTTTACACAGAGAAGATCAGACTCATTGTGAGAAGCAGGAAAAGGTGTGATGGGAAAAGAATTACAGCAGCATTAAAGTGGGGCACAGCAAAATTAGCTTTATCTTCATGAGATGAGGAGGCTATTGCGGAGCGGGGAGCTTGATTCTGTGGAAAGCATAGGTGCTTTATCAGAAGTGGCAGGCTGAATGAGGATCATCAGGCCACACTCTGATTGAATTCCTTCTCATAGTCTGTTGTTGTTTCTGACGGACCGCGGAACACTTTCCTGAGTGAGTCAGTGTCCCTGGGATTGGTTGCCTCCACTCATCCAAGGGTGATGAGCAAGTCAGCCTATTTTATCTGTGAAAATGCCTTCTGGGAATCCAGACAATGTCAGTTGGTGCTTGAAATAAATCTCAGAGCATTGACAAATGTCAGGGCTAAACTGGAGGAGGCCTGGGCCGAAGACTGCGGGACTGCGAGAGCAATCCCGTGGCAGTTGAACAATGGTGCATTTAGGCTGGGTAACTGGAGGGGTGTTGCCGTGGCGAAATGACAGTGCTCCGCGGCATTGTTTGACCCGGGCAATTGGGAAAAGCAACAGCATTTTATATGCTGTCGTATAAAATGCTACGATGCGTTGTTTGTCGATAAAGATCCTTATTCAAACGTTGCCAATCTAGCAGAAACATACATTTGCTTATGTGGCGCAGGCCTTCGTCAAGTTGGGTGGCTCATGTTCGTGTGCACAGATGGCAGTGGGCAGAAGGATTGGTAATTGGAAGAGCTTACGTTGCACACTCAACCACTCTACGGGTGGAAAAAAAAGCTGAAACGACTGCTATACAGAGAAAGTTTAACTCAACTTATAGAAAATCACAGATAAAAGACTGTAATTAGGGCCCGAGGCCACATGCGTTTGAGTGTAAAAGCAAATGACAGATTACATCCTCTGTTAATGAATGCCTTTGCTGACATGTGGGTGTGGATTAGGTCATTGTCTTACTCATGCGCTCCAAAAATAGCCCGATACCGCTTCATCAGAGCTGCAGTCCTCTCAAAACAGGGAAATATTGTTTCTCCAGCATCAGTGTTTGTAAAATGCTGCTGAGTTGTCTGCATCAATAGTTTGTCATAGTTATGGCATTTTATCACACTTCCAGGCCCTGATTTAAAGACTGAAAGTTAAGCAAGGATTAGATTAACATGGCATTCCAAGGCTGCCCTTAATATAGCTTAAAAAAGTGCATTTTTTACAAACTGAATACATTAAACTTAAGTTTGAAACACTGTTGAATTAGGCAGTTGCCCTGCATCAACACTAAACCAGGCAGAAACCCTGTGAGTTCACTCAGAAAACAAGCCGAGGCTGGCATAGAAATCAGAGAGAAAAAGGGCTTAAAACACACCTACATAGGCTGGCATGGGAAAAATAATGAGAGCACTGTGTGCTCTTTGTTCCTGAACGTGAAGAGAGACTGAAGAAAAGGTAAAAAAAAGAACCAAAGAGTACTTTTGTAATCTGATTTACAGAGCTTAATTTTCCCTCTGAGAATACAGAGCTGATATGTTTTACCAAAAGAAAAAAGAAACAAAAAAGCTTTAATTTGGTTTCATGTGTCCAAAGTACATCCTTTCACAAGCATTGCGGCTTGTAAACATGCATTTTTACCAAACACCAGTCAGGCTTTTTTATGTTTGTCTTTCAAAAAGTGTACTCTTCCAGGGTCTTATTTCATCGAAACCACTTTCATTATGAAAGCAGACACAATCACGAAGGTTAGCTTAGTGTTTCAAACTCTCCGACTGTTCAGTGTGGGGTTAGTTTTCGAGGGAAGGTTGGTCACAGCCCAAATGGACATTAGATTTTCTCATTATATCAGCAGCTGTGGCCACAGGAGTATGAAAAAGGCTTGGAGAGGGTCTTGAAGTCTTTCCTTGACCATGATCGGCGAAGGTTTCTTTCTTTTTTTCTTGTGTTGATCCTTTGGTAAACACAGGAAGTGTTCAGTTCTTATGATATAACTTAGAGATACTTTACCAGCAGGTGGCCCCAAAGGAGAGGATTACTCTGATGCTTGTGCCACTGCCAAATGTCACTTTATTAGGTACATCTAGCCCAAATTAATGCATATATGTTATAAGTAAAGCAGTGCTGCAAGAAATCCTCCTTTTTGAAAGCTTCTGTTGAAACTGTCATTTATAATCACCACAAACTGTCTTCCCAGAAAGACCTGATGAAAACTGATTCATCATCCTCTTCTTCTTCTATTCTAGATTCTAGTTATTGAATGAGCTGTGGAAAAGAGTGCGCTGCATATCACAACAATCGCCCAATACTAACAGCTCCGTGTGAACACGCCTCCACATTAACCTTGGTTAATGCCAGCATTACAATAGCACTATCTCTGAGCCTATAGTTGATGTTCAGAACAGGCTCAAACTCTCTCTCTCCTAGTCGGGGGTTAAATGCCTTGCGTATGGGCAAGTCATTCAAGGGCACATCTGTTGGCTTTCTAATGAGAAGAAAGCATTGCTCATCCCCGATTATATTTTCTTTACCAGCCTGGAGATTAAAAGTGGCAACACTGTGTTCTCGAGCTACCCCACAGCCTTCTTCTCTCATACTCCCCAGTTAACAGCTGTAATATACCATTATTGTAAACAGAGGGGGAATACTCACTCATTATTTGTTCACATCATGATGAAGCTAGCTTTGAACGGGGAATGGAATGCTTCACAGGGCTCAAGGTGTCCCTTCAAAACCCCTTTGCATGCTGATGCAGCACAGGGTTGGAAGTTAAGGATTTTACATCTGAGAAACTAAACGTGTGAGTTTCTCAAAGCTCTGCTGGCTTTCATGCTGTCGGTTTATATGAGCTGTATCACTGCATCTATGTAGTTTAGGTAAAGAAAGAAAGAAAAGCTCTGTCTTTGTCCTCGGTACGTAGCTGAAGCCTGAAGTTGTTGCAATAGAAATTAATCAAGTGAGCCAGGAATCCCACTGCGAACCAAAATGCATCCATAATTTAAAATCAGTCTTGCATGTGGGAGTGAAGTTTCAGAGTTCCAGTTTGGATGTGGGTGGGTGGGAAAAAATATATTGTAGTGGTTTCTGAAGGCCTACTGGAGAGGATGGGTGAGGAAAGGAAGTGGGAAAGTGCAAAACAAAAACAGAGTGAAAGTGCATGTGTTTCTGTGTCCAAAGTGACTGGACGGACGGGTCACAGCCTCTCACACGGGATCGTCTAACAACGCTGGACGACAGCGAAGCGGAGACGCAAGAGGGTGGGATGGAATGAAGTCAAATAAACAAGCGGTAGATAAGAGCAATGGCAGATTCTTATGCTTAGATCAAACAAGCAAAACAATCTGTCAGTGTTTATGTTTACTTGTGGTGCTAAATGACTTAAAATGTGTGACCACACAAGAAAAATGGATAGTAATATTGATTAATTTTTTTTAACTTCCTCACTTGAATCCGTTTAATAGTAAAAGCCACCCTTTGTAATCAAGCTTTATTGCAGTAATAATTATTTTGTACTAACGTCTCTAATGAGCACCCATTAAAAAAACAAAGCACCCTGTGCAATACCTGCTGCCTGCCACAGTTAATGGCAGGGGGGCCTGTTGAATATGAATGAGACTTTTTTTTTTTTGCTGTAGATGTATAGAGGCGGCTGTTTGGGTTAATTAGTGGGAACCTGGCTTCCCGTGGTGCCTGGAACCTGTGGAGCCCTCCTCTTAGCCTGGTGGGATATAATGAATAGTGCAGAACTGTTGGCGGAGCTGTCTGCTCAGGTGGTACGCTGCACTTTTGCTCCGGGGCCAGAATAGTTTTAAAGTCTGGATAATGGTCAGCGAAGGGCAGCTCTCGAACGTGTGTGTACGTGTGTGTGCAGAGGCTCAGAATTATGGGTTCGAGTGGTGAGTGTGGCGCAGTGTTTTAGATTTTTGTTATCTCAGCAACTGTGCCTCCGACTTTACCGAGTTCAATTTCCATACCCACTTATACATAATCAGGGTCAAAAAGAGGATGGAGAATATCCCGGGGTGCGGGGCAGGGAGACATCTTCACCACGAGTGGACACTCACAGAGCTAATGCATGTAAAACTAATTCAGTAAAAGTGTGGTCGTTGCTTCCCGTCCAAAGCTGCCCCCCACCCCCACCCCAATCTAATTAAAAACGTATCACCATTTTGAAAGAGAGGGAGGGATTGACTCTAATTCATGAGGTATTAATGGTTCATATTAGTAATGCACTGATAGTGCGATACCTTAATTCTGGCTATCTGGGAATATTAAGTATTAAATATTACTTTTTTCTTTTCTGGAAATTTATTATGCCTCATTGCCACTGGAATCATTCTTATGTATGGTATCATCAGGTTAAGGAGTAGCGCTGCAGTGCTAAAGGATTAAAGATGGTCACGTCATGGCTTAGGTCAGAATGGTGCCAGTGTCTATTTAGGACAGCAAATCAGGATATGTCTGGTTCAAGATGAAAAATGCAAACAACAGAACAGGTTTAAAAGCATTTCCACCACCTTGACATTCATGGCCCGGCAGCACTGTTATGCCTTTAGAGTGCAGGAAGAAAGTTAGCCAGAGGAAAACATTAAAACTCTACATTGAAAAAATTGGATTTTTCACCCTCAATAAAAATGAAGCAATGAGTTTGAGTAAAACGTAACTAAAATGTAAAAAATGAAACATTTATTTTTGTTGTGGCAGATGCCCATCCCTGAGCCTCTCATGGAGGTTTTTTCCCGTTGAAAGGGAGTTTTTCCTTTCCACTGTCATCAAGTACTTGCTCATAGGGGGTCATGCGGTTGCTGGGGTGTATTATTATTCCAGTTATTGTAGGGTCTTTACCTTATAAAATAAAGCACCTTGAGGTGACTGTGCATTTGAGCAGATTCTGTTCAGTTTAACATTTTACATTATAGAACAAAGTTACAAAAATGTATATGCAATTAAATTACTTAAAGTCAGCAATTTAGGCAGAATTTTTTTTTGAGTGTTCAAGCAAAAATGTGTCCAGTTCTACAATCTGAATCTAGGTTCTGATGCTGTGAAGCAGCAGTGAGACACCACACAGATGCTATATCCTGCACACAAAACTCAGTGTGGCCATAGTTATCCCCTGCCAGCCTGTGCTGTGTAACCTTCCACTGGTCCCCGCAGTCTTCAGCGGATATATTCTTGGTTAAGTGGTCTGCCAGATATTGTGGCTGCCATGTGCCGATTGAAAAGCTGGAAAGATACACATCAAGTGCAGAATAAAGCAATAAGGCCCGGTGGAATGTGAAACAATGGCTCCTTCCAGGTGGTGCTGTACTGTGAGAGGTGTGGGGGGAATTGGATGAGACAGAAAGCTCGTCTGGCTGCCTGGCTGTTAGCATTGGACTTGGCAGCTCTCTGCCAGGGAAACGCTGACAGGCAGGCGAGGCTGTCACAGCACATAAGTGCCTCCTCGCACCATCCCGGCTCCTGTAGGGCAGGTCAGCTCTCCCGCGTTCAGAACACGGGCCCAGTCCCACACTCAGACCACAGATCATAATGTGGAACTGGGGAGGGGGAGGCATGTGTCACAGGCTTTATATGGTTGAAAGACTCTGTGAGGTGAGAGAAAGCCACTGGTGACACCACAGAAATGTGCTCTGCGCGTTGGTAGCTACACTCTTCACTTAATTAAGAGACGGCTTCTGTGATTAAATTGTGCTGAAGGCTGAGCATTTCTGCAAGCAGAGGATTAATGATAACAGTTGGCCCGCTAAAAACAACTCAAGTGCGCAGATTTAGATCATCTATGCGCGCCTCACAAATCTATGATCCCCTCACAATGTGTTGACAGTTTCTATGCAAAGATTACACTTTCATACTTTCATCAGTTCGGAATGAGCGTGTCCCACAAACTTATCTTAAATTCTTGTAATGGCTGATCATTCTGGAGTCAAACTGATCGTTATTTCACACTGCTGGCTTGGTGCATAAATTAGGTAGGGAAAGGACTTTTTTCAGCCTTTCTTTAAACATAAAATAAATTACTGAGTGTGTGATTTTCTCTAAAAAATATATATATATATTTTTCTTTGGGGGGGGGGGGCTTGGAAGGAAAAGATTGCTGCGAAAAAGAACTGCCGAAACAGGCAGCCTCCCTGCTGTTATCAAAGAAATGAAAGATCAAATTTATTTTAAAAAATATCCTTTCCTCCTAGAAAACCCCAATAGATGTAATTACAGTAAATGCCATCTACAGACTGTGAGCCAGGAATTCAGCGTCTTAGTTGGGAGGGAAATTATCCCCAGTGTGCTGAAACGTTCAAAAGGTGACGAAGTTACTTCCACAGAAACACCCAGTTTTTAAATTGTATTTGAAAGAAACCCATTTGTGGTCTACATTATGAGGGACGAGGTAGTGAAAAAATTGTCTAATGTATGCATTTGAAATCATATGTGTGTGTGTGTGTGTGTGTGTGTGTGTGTGTGTGCAGCCATGTGTTCCCAGGCTGGGAATATGTGTGCTTGTTTGGATTGCCTTACCGTGACCTTTGCTGTTGAATCTGGATGTTTGCATAGCCCATCCCTGTTGTTTTGACTAGCACAGAGTAAGCAGCAGCTCTCTCGGCTGCCTTTCCTCCTGAAAAATATCTGAAGACTTTTGCCTTTTAAATTAATTCCATGGCATTAAAAATATATATATCTATACATTTCTTGCTACAGGGATGTTTTTTTCCCCTTTTTTCTTGCTGAAGTTAAGGCACACCATTTGACTAGCGCTTGTTGAAGGCAAGAAAAACAAGGCGAATATTAAAATAGTTAAAAGGCCTTATAGAAAGGATCAAAAGTTAAAAAAGACGAGGCAGCGACATTCAATTTTCCCATGCTTTTGAAGGGCTCCTCGGCAATATTATAAGTCAAACCTAACACCCTAAATCCTTCTCCTTGTTGTTTGCTGGATTTCACTGCTCTGGTATCGATCTTTCCCGGCTCGTATAGAAAATCAAAGCCACCTAGAGTGGGAACTCATCTGATTTCCGGCAATAAATTTGTCTTTACAGTCTCTTGGTTTCAGCGCTGTGGGTAGGTGCGTATTGATACAGGTGTGGATTTTGACCTGCTGAAGGAAGACAAAGAACTCTGGCCTCATCTTTTGGCCTTCAGACTCAATTGCATATTTCAGACACATTTTCTGATGAGCTGTCTGGCTAAATGTTTTTCGCACCGAGAAATTACAGTATCAATTGAAAGTGACTTTATAGAGTGAGAAGAGAAAGCAGATGGGAAGAGGGAGGATGAAAAGAGACTCAAAGAAAGATGAATTGAGATTATCCTTTTGAGATCATACACTTATAACAGACATGGATTGTATTTATGGCTGGATTGCTTTTTCATGGGAATGAGGAAGGTGCCATTTCAGTATAATACAGACATTCATTCTTCATTATATGCCTGAAATCTAAAAGCCCTTTCTTCTTTCTCTTTTTTGTCTTTGTTCCTCCCTGCAGATGTGCCGCAGACTGATTCGTCCTCCGTCTCCAGTTCATATTCAATGGCAGACAAAGACTGCATTTCTTAGCAACACTGAGTTCAGAAAGTCAGCTTTGGTCCACAGCTAAGCCACAGCCTTCTTTCTTGCTACTGACTCTTTGCAAGTCTCCACTTCAGTCCATCACCATGGCCTGTTTTCTGGCATCAGCCTTTCTCCTGGTTCTTCAGACATACGCTGCCCCACCTGAGCTTGTCCAGGCAGGATTTGGGATTACACTGGACGCCGTGGACCTGGACACCGGCCTACTAGCAAATGTCTCTGGAGATGTAACCACATCTCCACCCCCGGGAACAAGCAAACGAGCCCCACATAGTATCATTATTGGGGTACGCAAAGGTGGCACAAGAGCGCTGTTGGAGATGCTGGACATACACCCTGAGGTTGCCGCCGCCGCCACCGAGGTGCACTTCTTTGACTGGGATGAGAACTACGCCAAGGGCTTTGAGTGGTACCGTGAGTTAATGCCCTACTCTTATCCACACCAGATCACAATAGAGAAAACTCCAGGCTATTTTACTTCAGCCCTTGCACCCGAACGTATCTGTGCCATGAACTCTTCCATTAAGCTGCTGCTGATCTTGCGAGACCCAGCTGAGCGGGTCATCTCCGACTACACCCAGGTGTACTTTAACCGGTTGGAGAACCACAAGCCGGTTCAAGCCATTGAAAACCTGCTAGTACGCAACGGAGCGCTGAATATGAGGTACAAGGCCATTCAGAGGAGCCTGTACGATGTCCACATGCGCAACTGGCTGCGCCACTTTCCCTTAGAACAGATACACATAGTAGACGGTGACGCTCTGATCCGTGATCCCCTCCCAGAGCTTCAGAAGGTGGAGCGCTTCCTTAACTTGCCACCCAGGATAGTATCCACCAACTTCTACTTCAATCAGACCAAGGGGTTTTACTGCATCCGCAGTGATGGCCGAGAGCGCTGTCTGCACGAGTCTAAGGGACGACCTCATCCTGCTGTTAACAGCACTGTGCTCCAGCAGCTCCGCTCCTACCTTCAAGAACACAACCGCACCTTCTTCAGGCTGGTGAAGCGCACCTTTGACTGGCAATAAAAAAAACCCAGCTCGCATTCTTAACAGAGCCACTATCTTGTCTGTGACGAGGACAAAAAAATTTTAAAAAATGCGGGAGGCTATGAAGCACTTTAAGGACGTTTAAAAACTTTTGAATAGCCTCTTAATAACTACTGTTGTAATCTCTGGTTTCAGCAGAGGAGTTCTATATTTACACGATAACGGCAAAAAATGTGAAAAACTGTAACTACAGGCGTAAGATTAAAAAGAAGAACCTTCAAGCTTAATAAGTCATTCTCTCTGTGCTGGAAGTGTTAAGTGGTGAAATTGCAGTGAAAACAAGTTTATGAAACTGATGAAGTTTTTTTCCCCCTCTCCTTTGATATTCTTGTTCTTGATAATAAATTGTTCTGCTTTGAAATGTACAAAAAATGGCATCTTTCTATCTTTCTCCGTTTCATTCTGACCATCAAAAGCCCCTCAGCCTTCTAACCTGTGTTATTTAGGGAGTATGCTAAGATAGGCAAAGGCATTAGATAAGGCTTTGATTTGCTGTGGTGGAAGGTAGACATTAATGCAAGGAAATGGGTACCCCGGAGCAGCGCTTTAGTAGTACAGGAATCACTAATAGCTCTGGACATTGAATGCAGCCTGTGCCTGCAGCTAAATAAGTCAGATCTTCACAGTCAGCAAGCTAAAATCCACAGAGCTTCTGTTGCGTTTTGCCGCTGTTCAACAATTTGCTCAGGTGTAAAGTGTAGTCATTAAATTATATGCCTAACAGTGCTCTAAATCTTTTACGAAGGATACTGTATCCATTGCGGATCCTTTTCCTATTTTCTCCCTTTCCTGAATCATGCGTATCATGCGGTCTTCCAAGAAACAGCTTGTCGTCCTATACACAACAGATAGACGCGGGTCATGTTTCTTTCATTGATTGGGCTTTAAACAGCAGCCAAAGCTACAGCTCCGCCGGGATCTGATATTCATGTGATCTCCTTGCTCTGTCTGCTGGAATAAGCACTACAACTCTCCCGAGGCAAACAAGTCATTGATGCTATGCTGGATCTATATCCAGAACAGAGCAGGGGTGGGGGTGTGAAGCTGTGGGCTATATAGAAATATGCTGAATATTTATATTAGTAGTGTAGTTCGTGGGCCATCTGGGGTTTTAAATTATAATTAGGCTGGAAAATTCTGTGTATAGCCAAGTTTTGTTTGATGACAAAGTGCTAAATAAAAATCAGCCCTAGCTCATCTCGCTCAGGGACGTTTCTCGCTTCTGCTCGCCAGGGGGCACTTGGACCCCAGAGTAACTGACGGGGGACCCGGTGGAAGGAAATGTGTCTGGACATGATCTCTTTAGGATCCAGTCTCTCGGCACACAAGCAGGTGACAGTCACCCCGTGACCCTGGCTGACGCCTGTCTGCTTGGGTATCTATCACCCAGCCGCTCATCGGAGAGATAACGAACTGTCCTACAGCACAAGCAGCCTGGCGCACACAAACACAAGCGCGCACGTAAGCAATCATTCCCAAGGTGTTACACTGGCGCAGCGCAGTGTTTCCATTAGACAGGTGGGCAAGAAGGACAAAAGGGCATGCTTTGCTCGCAATGTGAGTACATACTGAACAAAGTCCTTTTATACCCTTTATTTGTTTGAGGCAAAGTTTACTTAGTGTGCTTGCTGGGAGCTGCATAGTGCATCTGTAGCTGTCAAACTCTCAGACCCTGAAGCAGAGGAGTTGAGCAAAGGTTGTTTAAGGAAAAGATTTTCTTTTTTTTCAACAAATGTAAAAATGTGACTCTTTCATCGAGTCCTGTAAGAATGAGCTTACAATATTTTTAAGCTGTGAGTGCACATTTTTGGTGTAGGAGAATCCAGTTTTCATCTTGTCTTGGTTATGTCACGGGGCGTGTAGATGTTAGGAAAATGAGAAAATAGTACTGACGTGTCAAATTTATCATTTTTAATCATTCTTACTGTAGAAATGGTAGAAACCACCACGGACCTGCTAGTATTCATCATGTTATCCTTGAAAAAGAATATATTATCCTTGAGCTCTTTACCACTGGCCTGAGTATGATGGTTACCTGGTACTCATCTTTGTGCAGCATATTAACCACATAAAATATGATTGCAGCCACAATTATATCCCAAAAAGGTGTGTGGAGCACTCGGCTTCAGCCATGTTGGTTTTTTTGAAAGAAGATATGCTAAGTGAGATAAGTAACTATACATATGTATATAAATGAACAACATAAACGCGAATAGCCTCTACTATATGTGTTATATGAAATCGGCAACTCATTAAATGCTTACATGCTGAAAGTTAAACTAAAGCTAAGCTAAAAACTCAAACTAGCTGTGAAAAAAACATTTTACTTAACTAAAATAAAAATAAAAATTTGACTAAAAGAACATATACTCTCAATGACAAATACTCTCCATATAATAATAACAAGAAAATACAAAACTGTAATAACTGTTACTGAGTCATGTTTAAAGCATGATACTTGTGTCACAGACAATTGGATGTTAGTATTTTAGCATGCAAATATTTCCTAATTAGCACTAAACACAAACTACAGCTGAGAATTTGAAAAGTTTGAAACGAGCGTTGCAGTAGATAAAAGGTTAGCCGATCATGAAAGCTGCAGCGGCTCAATTAAACATCTGTGCCAAATGTCAGGGTGAGCTATGCTAAGAAATTTACCTTTAACAAGCTTCGATGCAACTCTTGGTTTTTATCAGCTAAACCGAAGTCAGCATTATCTTTGTGGCTCTAACCCACGCTGACAGGGCCGTCAGCACGGCAGCCATCTGGATGCAAAGTCCACCACTTAAATCTGAAGCCCGAAACAATCGAGCTGGCGCTCTGTTATTAAAAACGGCACTGTGCTGTGGAGCAAGTAATCGCCCCGATGAGCCACTTCAAGCATTACCTTTTCTGTTATACAGAAACACACAGTTTTTTGGGGGGGACGCCGACATAGTGCAAGTCATTTAAAACTCTGACACTAACAAGTTTCTTTAAGTAATGGCTACTATTGAGTGAGTCACTTATCACTGCATGTCTTTGATATCTGCCAACCTCGGGCGTAATTAAAGGTTTGAGGGGTGGTCTGGAGCAATCTGCTGTAGATGTTTTGGCTGGTCTTGTCATCCTAGAAGCCTCTAATGATCTGTCTGGGATTGTGATTGATGAAGCACTTAGCATCAAATCAAAGCACAAGGAACGCTTGCGGCTTGCTAAGCTGTTTGCAAACTAGCAGCCGCTGTATTTGCGTGATAAAAGTCTATTACAGAGGTGTCCTTGATGTGAATTAATGACCTCCATGTTTACATTAGAAGCAGAACCTAATGCACATTAGGAGTTGATTGACATAGCTCAGCAGATATGCACAAGCTACAAACAGCATGGGTCAGTGAATCTGGCTGCAGCTCAGTAACAAGCAGAGTCGGCTTCTTTTTTTAAAAATTTTGAACACTGTGCCATTTGAAGTATCTCTAGAAATAATTAAATGCACACTGAATGGTTTACTGTCTTAATGATATTACAACGTTTTTATAGGACTTCAAAAATAACCCCACTGCCAGTTGAATGAGCTCCGTTGCACTTATTTCTCTATTAAATTTACAGCTCTTTCACACAGCTGTGCACATAGGTGTGACCATCTGGATGATCCCTCTGAAATCTTATCACAGCGAAGCTATTTCGAAAACATCAAGGTACGGAGCTCTTTCGCAGGATGAAAGAAACCCTCTACTATATTCAACTGTTCATGCAAAGACATAACCCAACATCAAAAAAAGGTGTTTTCACTCCTATATTGCTGGCTCAAATGCAAAAAGCCTGTGTGGAATGATGAACACTGTGCATCCAACATTGCCGTACATAAAATCAACCCACTAAAGCCCTTTTACATCTTCTTAGATCAGGAAAAGAACAATGAACATAAATCTAATGAGATCAGGGAGCCAGCATGTTTCCCAAAATACACGCTGGATTATCGCAAACACAAAAGGCTCAGAAACAGAAGAACTGTGCAGATAAATGCATTTTTTCACACATATTTTAAAGGTTTCTTGTGATTTTTTTTATCCCCCCACCTTTGTGATTACTTATTCATTTGTTTGTTGATTTATTTTTCATTGCCTTGGGTGCAGAGGGCATGTGTTTGATGTGCTCCCATGGCAGTCTTTACTAAAGGGGAAGGAAGGCTTCTGCTGCATTCAGGTCAAAGGGAGGAGAAGGAGACATGTCTGCTTATTTGCAGCTGCATTTTAAAAGCCTCTGATTAATCCTTTGAGGCGATGGAATGAAAAGGATATTAAAAAAAACCTTAAGTGTGTTCAGGTCTAAGAGTGCACATCACATTGTAAAAACTGCCAGTGCAAGTGCGTGAGGTGGCAAGAGAAGCACACATGCCAAGTCCACACACACCAATGTTCCTTCCAGTGTTGTGAAAGTTGACCTCTTCCTGGTTTGGAGGAGACAGATGAGTCACTGGTGCAATGTTTCACTGTTACTCTTGACTGGCATCCTTTTGCACCAGCTTTTCTCCAGCTTTCCCATTAAAACAGTCTCTGTTCATGTGAATCAGATCCCATACACCCTCAACATAGTTAAAATACTCAGGTAGCTTACTAATTAGTTACACCAATAGCTTTAGGTTACCGAGTCAGATATAAACAAATATCTCTGGATGTACTCAGGATGTACGACAGAAAGTGATCGGTACAACTAACCTACTGTGGCATCAAATGAAAATTCTGTTCAATGTGTAGGCTGACATATAACCACGACAGATCTACATCACTTTATTCCTGCGAGAAAAGAAGACTTCTGCTAGCACTGCTAACCTGCCAGAACAGTGTCTCCTTACTCTTTGAGCCCTGGTAGCGTTCCTGCTACATTTATGTAACATTACATTTCTAAGAGTGTCCCTACCTTCTTCCATATATTATTGCTGGAGGTACCTAATAGCAACACATCTGCAAGCAGAAAGAAGAAGCAGTGTGAAGTGTTATGAGTTTATGGTATTGCGTTTGTGTCCTTTTTGCATAGGCATTTGTCTACACAAAGAGGTTTGCAACAATGCAAACATGCTGGGTCCTTGGAGGACTACAGCTTGATGTGGAGGGCTATGCAGAGGTTGAATGTTGATTGTTTGAAAAGTGAGCTGGTGTTGTGTCACAAAGTTACACTGTCAAAAAGTGATTTCCAATGCTTACGTGTTTTCTTTGGCAATATCTTTGCTTATATTGATAAATAAGCAGTACTCAAGAGGATTTTAGATAAAGGGGTTTATCTCAAATAAAGAGATGCCCTGTTTTGCAAGTATTTTGGTCTTTTTGGCCATTTAGTTTATCTAACTGTAGTTAACACGTTTTACCTGGATAAACAAAGGAGATATAAGTCATGATGTGATATCACTCATTAGAGATATGTTCAAATTTAACTACTACTAGAAATCTCTTTTTGGCACAACACTGGAACATAGAAGGAAGCAACAGCAAAGCTTACCATTAACAGGAGAAGGACAAAGAAACATCAGAGATTTAAAAAAAAAAAGAAAATAACAAAAATACAGCATAGCAACAACAGTCACTCTTTCCCGCTGGCTGGAGCACAAGCAAGAGTCGCCCATAAACCAGCCATTTGTTAGACTGCCCCCTGGTGACCGCTACCAGCTACAACATGTAGACCAGGGGTGTCAAACTCAAATACACAGTGGGCCAAAATTCAAAACTGGAACAAAGTCGCGGGCTAACGTTAATATTTATTGAAAAAAAAAATCTTCCTCCAGATATAAGAATGAATCTTTTCTTATGGACTCAAACAAGTTTTGCTGAAAAATTGAATATGGAACAAGCAAAGCTTAATACTAAACAATACATATATTAGCTGTATAATACCAGTAGGCCAGCTCTAATAGTAATTTGGTATGGCCTCGCGGGCCAAATGCAATTAGGCTGCGGGCCAAATTTGGCCCGCGGGCCAGAGTTTGACACCTATGATGTAGACGATGGTCTGCAAAGCCGTCCGTGGGACCTTCACAGAGCCGTGAGTTGGAATTTATTATGAGAATATTGTATGAGCTATATTAGTTTTGTCTCTGTATACATAATAAACCAGTTTAATCTAGAAAAAGCCCAAGTATGTTTTACTAATGTTTTATTTTCTCAGTATTTAAATTTGCTAATGCCAGTAATGGCAACTGAGATTAAAAAAACTAAAACAGGAAATGAAGCAACAGAGTGATAAACAGGTAGGAATCATTCCCAACTGCATGTAAAATACCAACTGTGACCGAGTGGTGTCACGTGTCTAATTTTTAGCATTCTTAGCATTCAAAGTATTTTATGGTAAATTCATTCAATTTTATACCTAACTGGCCTCTTTAGTCTAGCGATGGGTGTTGCAGTATGCATTATAGCCTATAGCCATGCCAGATGGACACAAACATAAAGCTGTAATATAAATATAAAGTGTTATTTTATCATTCAGGAGAAGTAAGTATTATATATAGAGCGAGAGTAGAAAAAAACTCCATAAAGCTGTAAACAAACTCCCCTAACATTGTATTTTCAGTTTTCTAGCTAACTTAATAAGACATAGAGTCTCTTTTAGTGTCACTTCACACTCAGCGCTCCATTTCTCTATATGTCTGACTGCTGATGCAGCGTATAGACTGTGCGTCTGTTCTTGAGGCTCCAGTCACTTTCCTCCCTCAGCCTCTTTTATCCCTCAATCCTCCCCAGTAGCTCTTGTCTATTCAAATCAAGGGCTGGCGGAACAGTGCCAGAAGGCATTTCACTCTGGAATATGAAATCTACTCTCCTTTGGGTGTACAGTAGAACCCCGAGTCCCCGCTCTGATTCCTCCGCAGCCAAACAACAACAACAGTTGGAGTGCAAAGCCATGGCAGCGAGCATCACATTTCACTGCTGGCCTACAGCACCCGGGGCCCGCAGGAGCCAAGTGTCACACAATTGCTATTTCTAGCCATCCTGCTTTAGTGGGCAAGAGGGACCCACTAAAACAGCAAGGTCTCCCGAGTTCCCTTGAAGTCTGTCAGTCTTTTTTTTTTGACTCCCTTTTTTTGGTCAGCTGGGATTCCAGCTAACGTTAGATGCTCAGTGCCTCTCTCGTTCATTCATCTTCTTCCTCTGTTCTTTTGGTTGCCTGGCTGTGGCACTTCAGGGGGGAAGGTGACATTTTGACTCTGCTAATTTTTCAATGTCGCACCTCATCACTGTCTGAGTCTTATTGTTTCAAGCTCTCCTTGAGCCCCCTCAAAGGGTGCGCGAGAGTATTATTTTTAGAACATTAATTTGTGTTGTACAAATTAAGTATGCTTCGCAAGTGACTCGGGCACCTTCCTATTGCTAATTCATATCAAAGAAGCCCCTGTGTGGTGCTCCATTTGCAGGCGAGTGCAGAGATGTGAAGATAAAGAGTGTTCAAAGGCATAGCACAGACTTGAGAGGAAACCATATAAAGTGAACAGCCTACCCCTTGGGGCAGTTGCTAATCCAGCAGCCTTGTGGCAGCTCAAACAGGTAAATAAGCCAAACGGAAGGAGAGGGAAGCTAAAAGGATATAAACAACCTCTTATTTTCACTACTTGAGAACGATTCCCCAAATTACTTTTATTTATAAAGCTGGCATCAAACACTTTCAGTAATTTATCATTAGTGTGTTTCTGTTACGAGACTTTTGTTCTACCTGTTAATCTGGCTGCATTTAGAAAAGAAAAAGAACATATTAAAAATTCAACATGACATGCAAATCTAGCATAATTAAAGCAATAAACAGTCATTCAAATGTAGTTTGAAGTTTCTACTTAATGGAACCTGCAGCAGGCACAATACTTAGCCTTCTCTTATCAGACATCACCACAAAGTGGAGCTACAGCAGGGAGGAAACTTCCATCGCTCCTCTGCGGCTGGGGCACATTTATGATATTCAAAACTGCTGTTCATTTTGGCGACTGGTGTGAAACCTTCTCGTCCTGCTGTGCAATATAAAACTGTCTCCTCGAAAGCAGCGAGCGAGTGATCTACAGACGGTTGGATTGGCAAGCGTTTGAGCTTTCGCCTCTCGGGTGCCTTTGGCCTCACTTGGTATCAGAGCAGCCACGTGCTGCGTCCAGTTAGCTGGTGCTGGTCGGATTTCTGGCTTGTTAGAATTTTGAAAATTTGTTTGTTTGGTTTTTTTTAAATCTGCTGATTCTTTTTGGTGACACCAAACTAACAGCAAAGCTGCTATCTTTTTCTTTATTATGCATCTTTTAAAAACTGGCTGAAATCAAAATACGCTGTAGTGCATGCAGAGGTATTTTGCTTTAGTGTAGCATTGTTTGGTATGAGCAAGAAGTTACACTGGCAAATGGGTCATTTGTGCCTCATTTTCTTGTGCAGTTTGACATTTGGGAGTCAAACAGTCAAATCGGTCATTTTAGATTAAGAGAAAACTTCAAGTTAAGAAGTTAAACTTTTTAGCTTTGTTTCTAATATGTAATTGCTTTGTTAGAAAAAAATGTACATTTGTGGTAAGTTTTATTACGAGCCATTGCCATTATGGATTGTTGGTTGGTTGAATTTGCTGTTCCAAGGTCAACAATGGGTTTGCTTTTCAAAGACACAAAGACACTTAGAGATACGTGTCTTACAAAGATGCTTTTTGAGGAAAAATAAACCTCTTATGTAGCCACAACATTACTTGATATCAGATGTTTGTAGCATTGTTTTTTATGTATCTATCATATTAATTTAGAAGATAAACATATACTGGATACATATTAAGATACATTTCAAACCATATTTCAAACCAGTAGTCTGTGCCATACACAGTCATGTGAAAAAGAAAGTTTTCATAAGATTTTATGCAGATCACGTGAAAAACTAAATACACCCTTACAATTTCCATACATATTAAGAGGGTAAGTTGCAGCCAATCACTGCTAATCAAATGCACTTGATTAATCAATCATCAACAAGTGTAAACACTTTTTAAAAAGCGTTTGCAGTTTGCTGGTCTGGAGCATTCCTGTGTTACACAATCTCCTGGTTTTCCCAGGAGTGATCCCAGCAAATTCACCCCTGAAGTCAGACTGCAATGCTCAGAGAACCTGCAGAAAACCTGCATCCCACTCTACAGGCCTCAGTTAGCACGTTAAGGTTCATGACAGCATGATTAGAAAACAAGTATGGCTTTTATTGGACAACAGAAAGCCTCTTAAAAGAAAATCTCAGCAAAGCTCAGGTTTCCAAAGTTGAATATGAACACACTACAAGACTTCTGGAGCAACGTCATGTGGACAGACGACACCAAAGCGAAGATGTCTGGCTGTGATGCACAGTGCCATTTTCGGTGAAAACCAAACACAGCATATCAGCATAAACACCTCATACTATCTGTCAACCACAGACATGGAGAGGAGATGATTTAGGCTGGCTTTGCAGCCACAGGGCCCGGGCAACCTGCACGTGCATATATTTGTATACCAAAATAATCTAGAGATAAATGTTGGGTCATTCGGTCATGGTAACAGCAAAACAATCCAAAGCACAGCAGCAAATCTGCAAATAGTAAAGAATCAAGAATGCTTAATAGAGCTGTACAAAAATGAATGCCCACAAACACCAATGCACTGAGGTCACACTGTAAAGCAGTGTGGGCCAAATTCCTCCACAACCACGTGAGACACTGATAAAGTCATTTAGAAAACGATTACGTGAAGTTATTGCAAGGATGGCACAGACTCCCATACAAACACGTGACTTTTTGTTGTTGTTGTCCTTGTGGTATAATGAAGTAGTGATCCAGCCTGGACCCGGTATGTGAAAACCTTCATGTGGACGTTCAAACAAATCAGTGATTGGTTGATTACCGTTCCAAATGATGGTCCTCGTACAGGTTCTCACTGGGACTTAATAACAATAGCTTGAAATAATTTACTCCACATACACCCTAGAGGGTGTTTTCATTTCAGTCAGATGCATTATTCAGTTTGACCTCCCCTGACAGAAAGCGAGGGGTTGCCATTATCATGCATATAACCATGTTGTTCATTTATGCTCCTCTGCACATAGCTCATTGATTCAGAAATTGGGAGCGTTTTGCACACGCATACACAAAGGGTTTTAATGAGTTTCCAACCACAGCCAATAAGAGAAGTGTATATATGTGTGTGTGAGTGGTAGTTTGGAACGGAAGCGTGTAGCTGGTCAACTTGAACACAGCCTTGTTAAAAAGTCAATTAAAGAGAAACAAAAAGGAAACAAGGAGAAAGAATTGTTTCTCCTCGCAGCTGTTTTTCGATTGCAGGGCGTCGAGCAGTCTTAGCGAATGAGTGCGAGGATTATTTATAGGCAAAGCCCGGGTCTCTGTGAAGGGAAAGAAGTCTGAGTCCAAGAATATGACCTTCTTTTCTGTGGAATTCGACACAAAACCCAGTTGTTGCAACGTACAATTTCACACTTACTCCCCAGTCTTCTCCAGTCCTCATAGGAAGAAAAAAAAGTTTACAAGAGTCTCGAGATTGCTAAACTGTGACAGGTTTTTACAATGAATGGCTGTGGAGATAATCGAAAACAAACATACACTTTAGATGATAAAGCTGTGTATACTGCACTTTAAATTCGATCGACCAGAAGCATCCACAGACACTTTCAGGGACAGAGCTGCTAGTAAAAAGGGCAGCTTGAACAGAGCGCTCATAAATCTGTCAAGTGTTCACCTCAGTTGGTAGATGCAAGTGATCTGTGAGGGGAAAAGGACTTTTTATTTATTTATTTTTTTGCCCATTGTGTATTCTTTTAAATTATAATTCTAACTGTAAAGCAATCATTTATAAATTATTTGGCAATATATTCGGCTAGCCATATTTGTCTCTTGTGCAATAAATGGCAAATAGTGCAAAATATCCACGTCCCTTGTGACTGCACCAAAAGTGAATTCATCCCAACTCTGCTACTATTTCCTGCTGCTGTCTCTACTGCCTCTTCTTTCATCCTCAGTCCTCCCAGAGTCGGGCGCTGACATGTCGATAGAGCAGAAAAAGAGAAGCAGCTAACAGTCAGCTGTAATTGCTGGCCTGTGGATGTGTACAGGGAGACAGCTTCTCTTTAAGGGCACAGAGGGCACCGGCGAGACGCTTTTCTTTATCACACCACTGCTCAGCACCCAGTCCTCAGTGACCACTGCTAAATTATTCTGCTTTGAAGTTGTGATTAGATGAGTCAGTCCCTGGCTTCAAATCCACTGTTAACCCGATTGTAATTAAATAGGCCATAAACAACTGTCATTAAAAAGCACACTCTAACCTTAAAAGCCACATATATGTCTGGATCTGAACTTTTATGAAGACAGCAAAGGTCATCTCAGGACTCGTTTTGCAAGAATGCATCACTTACAATCCGTTCAACAGAAAGTAGCCAAAGGTTACTCGAAATTCACTAAATCTTGTGAGATGATATCATACTCTAATTAGCACATTCATACAGTTTATTTGTTATTGTAGTAGGAGTAGAAGTAATGAAAGAAATGTTGCCCGTAACAATAAATGTTTGACAGCACTCACTTATGAGCCATTTTAAAGCTATTACTCTGGATTCACGATGCTTCATTTGTCTCATGCACATGTTTTATTAAACATGCAAGTGAATTAATGAGATCCTTATTTTTTTAAATCAGATAAAAATAAGATGGAATGGAATACTGATGCTAATAAAGAATTATAAACTGTGATTTCTTTTTTCTTTTTTGGAAGCTCTTTTATTTCTATGTCAGCTGCCACACGTTCAACTAAATATGCAACTCACATCTGGGGGATTGGACGCAGAAAGACGTTTGCGGTGGGAAAGCACAACCAAAAATAAAGGTGATTTTCATTAATCAAAATTATGAATGACTATCCTCTGGAAAACAAGCTGTAAAAACTGTTGTGGCTTTTTCCTATCAAAGTTAATCAGGTGACTCGGCTTGTCTGATTCTTGAAACAGAGCACAGGCGGTGAGAGTCACTTGTGTAGCCTGTGCGGACATCTGTCCACACTTAGGTGTTTGCAAGCACTTCACATTAAAAAGGTTTGTTACTTGGTGGTTTATTTTGCCTGTTTGTTTCTACCGCACATTATGCCCAAACTGCTTTTCACATGTGTGTTTTTAATAAATCGATCACGTAAAAGCACTCTAATGGAAAAAAAGAAAATTAGTTATTTGCCTATCTGGATGTTCCCTCCAAAGATCATCTTGGCTCACAGTAATTCAGATATGTTGCCTTTTCCAAATAGAGGAGGGGATTTTCACCAAAATTTTTATAATTAGAAAGGTTTTTTGGCATTGGGGAGCTGTGCAATTAATAAATATGAGATAATCGATGAACTATAATTACAGTTTCAGATTTTGGCCCACAATTTGAAATAATTAAACAGGATAAGCATTAACCTGAACCTTGGTGGAAGATAACTTTAAAAAAGGTTAATGGGAAAAGGCTGAGAATGAGTCCTGAAGAAGAGATATGCCCATCTGAGGTGAAATATTAAAAAAAAAAAAATAATAGAGAGTGACTTTAATGAAATTAGTGGATTGTAGAACTAAATCTAAGCTGCTGACTTTTCGTCCGGAGTTTTTTTTTACTCATTCCATGGACGGGTTTGATTAAATACTTGGATAGCACACAAACCTATATTTTCAAGTATTATACCATGAATTACTGAATTATGTTCTAACAGCACTTTTCCTGATTGGTTTTACTTCGGTTAAAAGTCCTCTAATTATTTTTAGGTAATCAAAACATGATTTTAGTTACTATATTTAAAGATTTCAGTCAAGCCGATAGGGCAACACCTGTGAGTGTCATGGTTAGTGAGGTTAAGTAAAAACTCGCAGACAAACTATGATCTGATTGGTCCATGTCAAAGAGAGGGCTAGAACAGCAAAAACCTACAACAGCTCAGTGCAGTCACTTCTCTTTTAAGATCAACCTCAAAAAATATATAAAAAATTATGAAAAAAACACATACAGTACTACTTATGATAGCAGCAGTAATAATGATAGTAGTAGTACTAAATCTAAATAATGACAGCCAGAGAAAAGAGTGAACAGGAATTAAAGGCAACAACTGTTCTTAGACCGCACAACTTCCTCAGTTTGTGTTAGTGCTGTGCGATGCTACCAATTTTGGTATCGATCTTATACCAAGTAAATACAGGCCCGATATCAATACTGATACTACCGTGAAAGCAGTGCGTCATGACATGTGACATGAGTCATAAACAATTTGCAAATTCTGAACACGTTTTAAAGATCTCTAAATCAACAATAATTAGTTAACACAATGAAAAACACACCTTTTAGTTGTTGTTTTTTTTGAGGGGTTGTGGGCTGGAATCTAAATGTGCCTGTCTTTAAAGGACTTTACGTCAACTTCTGTTTAAATGTTCTAAAGGCGATAAATAAAAAAGATGTGACAGTCAACACAAAATGTTCATATTTAAGGTAGATTTTTTCATTTCCAGTAAATAAATAAATAATACAATTCAGTAGGCTATGTACTGAACATAGAGGATAGAAACAAAGTATTGATCCTTTCACACTAGTATCGATCCACTACCAATACCACTGTTGGTATCGATACTGTCGATATTTAGATCAATCTGCCCACCTCTAGTTTGTGTCTAAGTGAAAAAGTATTGGGGCTTGGCTATAACATAAGGGTAGAGCACGTACATGTACAATATTATCAACAGTAAATTTGTGCTTTTTTGTGGCCCGATACCAGAACCATGGAAAACTATAAATACTCAGAAAAGAAGCTAAAACACAGAGTATACAGCCAGTGTAAGCTCCAGTTTTACTGAGCAACATATTTTGATTATTTTCCTAATAAATTCTCTTTGTCATTTTTATTATTTTCTGCTTCGCAAGTTGGTAATGATGAATTCAGAAGAGTCAGACTCATGCTTCCACAGGGTAGAATAACAGAATATCAAATATTTGTGATCATGGATAAACAATAGTATCCACTTAACAGCAGCAACAGGGCCTTGAATATGTTATGCAGCTAGAAGATCTCTTTTATAATGATGTTGCAGGCAGGTGACAGGTCATTACTTCTGCTATTAATCATTTTTTGTTTCTGTTTATCTGCATAATTGTTTTCTGATGTAAATTCTTGGAAATATGTTGACATTACTTGCTGTAATTGGTTATCTTTATTAACTACACAAGTTGAATTAAAATGTAAGATGAAAGCTAAGATTGTTTTAATGTAATTGAATTTGAGCCTTTACTTCAATCTTTTCTTTACTCCAGTGGAAAGGAGCCCCTTTTTTTTCTGGTGAAAGGCAGGAGCATTAGATGACACTGCAGAGGGACTTTCTCTATGTGCAGCACTCTTTATTGTGCTGGTCTAGGAAAAGTGAACAGCCACTTTACACCTGTCGTCATCATCTTGATATTTCACACAGACCGGACAGCTATTAGCTGAAAAGTGGATCCTGAAGTTTTGAGTTCCTCTTCTCCAGACCACAATCTAACACCTCCTCCGTGTAGCACTGAGGAGCTGATAAATATATTACATCTGTCCGCCTCTAAAACTACCTATATGTGTGTGTGGCTGTGTGCTGTGAGAACATGTGCACGAGGCACCTTGACTGGAGGTTTGTGCGTGACAGCATCACCAACACCTGGCCTCCCCCAGCAGGAAGCGGTGTATCTAATAATGAGAGAAAGTGTCAGGGACACATAAGGCGCATCCAGCTGAGAGCAGGGTATGAAGACGACCACAGACTTTGCGTGAGCCGCCGCCCAACCGCGCACGCACATCTCGTCTCTCTTTCCCTACGGTAAACCACGGGAGAGGAAGCGATAATCACATTTTCTGTCAAACTGAATAGGTGATGGCAGCTGACGCACACACACACACACAAACACACACGGATGCACGCACACACACACGCTCAAAACAATACAGTGATGCAAATGTGGCTGTTTGTTTCCTTCATCAGCTGTCAGCGCATTTCAGGTTTCACTGGAGAAATAACTCTGTCCTCCATGGAAGCTACCCATGAATCAAACCTTGGTCATTTGATTGACAGCTCATTACCCTCCCTTTAACACAGACAACAACCTTGGAAAATAGAGGTAAAGCCGGCAGAATCACGTTAAATTTGGTATTCCAGCTGGGCTGAGACACACTCGGGGACGCGAGCACAGAGGTTGACGATATGTGTTCTCTCACTTCACGAGTTCTCACGCCAGCTTTTGTATTCTGCAACTTTAATTTTCTCAAGATAAGAGATCAGATTAATGAGTAGCCTCCCATGACACGGTCTATATTTTTGTTAATAAGACTATAAAAAGAATCACTGACAACTTAAAAAAAAAAAAATTATTAGCCCCCAAAGCCACACAGTTATTCAAGGGCAAATCTTTGAGGCAGAATATGTCTGAAAGTGATTTATCACTCACTCTGACTTGAGTAATTACTCTGACTGTTCGTATGACTTGAGAAAAATGTACGTGAGCTAAGCACTCGTTTTCCTTCACAGTGCATTTCAGCGCTCTTCCCAGAACCACTGAGAGCTACAGCAAGTTAAGGTCGAGGCACGAAGGGACATCATGACCTGTGTTTTGGTTAACCTTCATCAGATACACAGTGTTGTGCTGCCACTGTAAGATACTCAAGGATGCAGCAGGGAGTCTGAGGTTAATGTATTTTGGGAGCTAGCTTTTGTTTGAATGAAACTTCAGGGAAGTTTTTTTTGTTTGTTTTTTGTTTTTTGTCTGACAAGCTGTGACATTGCTGCATGAGAAAAATGCCACATTTATTCAGGGTTTCAAACTAACGCGTGCACACAAATGCTCAGTGAACACACGCAAATGCATGCCCTGCAACCTTCATTCCCTCTGCACAACAGTATCAGAGGAGTCTGAGAACTCCCTGTTCCCTGGAGAAGGCCCAGCAGCTGCCACATCGCCCACCTTATCATCAGAGTTCCCACCACCCGAGGAAAGGAAGGTCTTTCATGTGACTCTTATCAGTCGACCAGAGGGTAGAGAACGAGGTGGGAGGAAAAGGAAGGGAGAGCTAGGAGGTGAGAGCCCCCACGGCGCAAGGCCACAACCCTGCTTTCCCATGCCTGCGTCTGATCGTCAGTCCCGCCAGGGAGCACCATACAAAAACCGAGCGAGAAAGAGAGGGAGAGAGATCACACCTCACTTGGAGTGAGACATTCACATATAGAGGGGGAGAGGGAGGGAGGGAGGGAGAGAGAGGAAGCAGGAGACATGTCTAAAACTAGAAACAACCTGACGACCCTCACATCTCCCCTTTGCAACCCCTGCACAGCACGGGCACCACATAAAGCTGGATATAGAAAGGCAAAGCCCTGCAGAGCTTCACATTTCCATTTCTATCACAGATCTAGGTTTGTTCCCACTTTTTATACCTACCTAAAGTCAGCACATTTAGTTGCCGTTGATTTTACAGCACTAGCTGGAAAACTGTGGGGACACAAGTTGAGGTCCTTGTGAGTCTAGACTGCTTTTTGGGAATTAGGTCAGGGGCTAAGGTTAGGGTTAGGGATTAAGCTGTGAGGGCACTGGCACTGAATGCTTTAGGTCAATAAGTGGGGACTCAGTGGGGATATAAAAACAGGTTTGTGTGAACATACAGTTCGCTTGCAGCAGGAGTTACACACACAGTGGACCAGAGGAACGTTAAAGGAATTATCTACAAAAGAAGCAATGTTGAAGTTTTTAGCATTCAGTGATGCAAAGGTAAAGAAAACTAGAATGCTATGACTCAGAATTATCAACAACGTGGTAGAACTTTGCCTTTCTTTCCCATGATCATCAGTGAAAAGAGAACAAAATGTCTCTCCTTCCTGATTTACACTCATGTGATTTATGCCAAACACACGCTGATCAGCACCGACGCAGGGACTGTGTGTGCTTTGTTTGAGGCATTTTAATCGTTTAAATTATCATCTTTGTGATGTTGAAATGACAACTAGCATATGAGAAGATAATTCATCAGCTGTACAGCGACACAATTCATTAGTCATGTTTTGATCTTAGAGTGCATCAACAGAAAATGCCCGATATAGGACGAAAGCTGTCAACATGTAAAATATTCAATTCAATTCAATTCAATTCAATTTTATTTATATAGCGCCAAATCACAACAAAAGTCGCCTCAAGGCGCTTTATATTGTACAGTAGATAGCACAATAATAAATACAGAGAAAACCCAACAATCATATGACCCCTATGAGCAAGCACTTTGGCGACAGTGGGAAGAAAAACTCCCTTTAACAGGAAGAAACCTCCGGCAGAACCAGGCTCAGGGAGGGGCGGCCATCTGCTGCGACCGGTTGGGGTGAAAGAAGGAAAACAGGATAAAGACATGCTGTGGAAGAGAGACAGAGATTAATAACAGATATGATTCGATGCAGAGAGGTCTATTAACACATAGTGAGTGAGAAAGGTGACTGGAAGGGAAAAACTCAATGCATCATGGGAATCCCGGCAGCCTACGTCTATTGCAGCATAACTAAGGGAGGATTCAGGGTCACCTGGTCCAGCCCTAACTATATGCTTTAGCAAAAGGAAAGTTTTAAGCCTAATCTTGAAAGTAGAGATAGTGTCTGTCTCCGAATCCAAACTGGAAGCTGATTCCACAGAAGAGGGGCCTGAAAACTGAAGGCTCTCCTCCCATTCTACTTTTAAATACTCTAGGAACAACAAGTAAGCCTGCAGAGCGAGAGCGAAGTGCTCTAATAGGGTGATATGGTACTACAAGGTCATTAAGATAAGATGGGGCCTGATTATTTAAGACCTTGTATGTGAGGAGCAGGATTTTGAATTCAATTCTGGATTTAACAGGAAGCCAATGAAGGGAAGCCAAAACAGGAGAAATATGCTCTCTCTTTCTAGTCCCTGTCAGTACCCTTGCTGCAGCATTTTGGATCAGCTGAAGGCTTTTCAGTGAGTTTTAGGACATCCTGATAATAAAGAATTACAGTAGTCCAGCCTGGAAGTAATAAATGCATGAACTAGTTTTTCAGCATCACTCTGAGACAGGATATTTCTAATTTTAGAGATGTTGCGCAAATGGAAGAAAGCAGTCTTACATATTTGTTTAATATGTGCATTGAAGGACATGTCCTGGTCAAAAATGACTCAAGGTTCCTCACAGCATTACTGGAGGCCAAGGTAATGCCATCCAGAGTAAGAATCTGCTTAGATACCATATTTCTAAGATTTTCAGGGCCGAGTACAATAACCTCAGTTTTATCTGAATTAAGAAGCAGAAAGTTAGCGGCCATCCAGGTCTTTATGTCTTTAAGACATTCCTGCAGTTTAACTAATTGGTGTGTGTTACCTGGCTTCATGGATAGATAGAGCTGCGTGTCATCTGCATAGCAGTGAAAATTTATGCTATGTCTTCTAATGATGCTGCCTAAGGGAAGCATGTATAATGTAAATAGAATTGGTCCTAGCACTGAACCCTGTGGAACACCATAATTGACCTTAGTGTGTGAAGAGGACTCTCCATTTACATGTACAAATTGGAGTCTATTAGATAGATATGATACAAACCACTGCAGTGCAGTACCTGTAATACCTACAGCATGTTCTAATCGCTCTAATAGGATATTATGGTCAACAGTATCGAACGCAGCACTGAGGTCTAGCAGGACAAGCACAGAGATGAGTCCACTGTCAGAGGCCATAAGAAGATCATTTGTAACCTTCACTAAAGCTGTTTCTGTGCTGTGATGAGCTCTGAAACCTGACTGAAACTCTTCAAATAAGCCATTCCTCTGCAGATGATCTGTTAGCTGTTTGACAACTACTCTTTCAAGGATTTTTGATATGAAAGGAAGGTTGGAGATTGGCCTATAATTAGCTAAGACAGCTGGGTCTAGAGATGGCTTTTTAAGTAAAGGTTTAACTACAGCCACCTTGAAGGCCTGTGGTACATAGCCGATTATTAGAGATAGGTTGATCATATTTAAGATCGAAGAATTAATTAATGGCAGGACTTCTTTGAGCAGTTTTGTAGGAATGGGGTCTAAAAGACACGTTGATGGTTTGGAGGAATTAATTATTGAAGTTAACTCAGAAAGATCAATTGGAGAAAAGAGTTTAACTTAACATCGATGGTATTAAAAGTAGCTGTAGATAATATTACATCTGTGGGATGATTATTGGTAATTTTTCTCTAATGATAAAAATTTTATTTGTGAAGAAGTTCATGAAGTCATTACTAGTTAACGTTAAAGGGATGGTTGGCTCAGTAGAGCTCTGACTTTTGTCAGCCTGGCTACAGTGCTGAAGAGAAACCTGGGGTTGTTCTTATTTTCTTCAATCAGTGACGAATAGTAAGATGTTCTGGCTTTATGGAGGGCTTTCTTATAAAGTAGCAAACTATTTCTCCAGGCTAAATGATGATCCTCTAAATTTGTGACACGCCATTTCCTCTCCAGCTTACGAGTTATTTGCTTTAGGCTACGTGTTTGAGAATTATACCACGGAGTCAGGTACTTCTGATTTGAGGCCTTAGTTTTCACAGGAGCTACAGTATCCAGAGTCGCACGTAGTGAGGAGGTAAAATTATTAACAAGATAATCGACCTCTGTTGGAGTAGCGTTCAGATAGCTGCTCTGCTCTATGTTGGTACAGGGCATTGAAGATGATAACAGTGGGTGGATTATATTCTTAAACTTAGTTACAGCACTTTCAGAAAGACATCTACTTTGATAAAGTCTACTCTCCGCTGCTGTGTAATCAATTATTGTAAATGTAAATGTTATCAGGAAATGATCAGACAGCAGAGGGTTTTCAGGAAACACTGTTAAATGTTCAGTTTCTATGCCATATGTTAAAACAAGATCTAGAGTGTGATTAAAGTGGTGGGTGGGTTCTTTTACATTTTGAGAGAAGCCAATTGAGTCTAATAACAGATTAAATGCCATGTTGAGGCTGTCATTTTTAGCATCTACATGGATGTTAAAATCACCCACAATGATTATTTTATCTGAGCTGAGCACTAAATCAGATAAAAGTCTGAGAAATCAGAGAGAAACTCTGTGTAAGGCCCAGGTGGACGATAGATGATAACAAGTAAGACTGGTTTCTGAGTTTTACAGCTGGGGTGGACGAGGCTAAGCATCAGGCTTTCAAATGAATTAAAAGTCTGTCTTGGTCTTTCGTTAATTGATAGACTGGTGTGAAAAATTGCTGCCACACCGCCCCTCGGCCTGTGCTTCGGGATTTCTGGTAGTTAGAATGACTCGGGGGTGTTGATTCATTTAAACTAACATACTCATCCTGCTGCAGCCAGGTTTCTGTAAGGCAGAGTAAATCGATTTGTTGATCAATTATTAAGTCATGTACTAACAGAGACTTGGAGGAGAGAGACCTAATATTTAATAATCCACATTTCACTGTTTTACTCTTTGGTTCAGATGTGGATACTGTATTGTTCTTTCTTTGTGATTTTTATGTTTAAGTTGTTTATTGCTGGTTTTTAGTTTGTTTTTGTCTTTTTGGGAGCTGACACAGTCTCAATGGAGATGGGTTTTTGGGGGTAGCAGGAGGAGAGAAGCTGCAGAGAGGCGTGTAAGACTGCAACTCTGCTTCCTGGTCCCAACTCTGGATAGTCATATTTTGGGGGGTTTAATAAATTGGTCCATATTTCTAGAAATGAGAGCTGCTCCATCCAAAGTGGGATGGATGCCGTCTCTCCTAACAAGACCAGGTTTCCTCCAGAAGGTTTGCCAATTATCTATGAAGCCCACATCGTTTCTGGGACACCACTCAGACAGCCAGCAATTTAAGGAGAACATGCGGCTAAACATGTCACTCCTGGTCTGATTGGGGAGGGGACCAGAGAAAATATATGACAAATAACACAGTTAGTGCTATTTTGGGGGGATAAAACAAATTCCCTGGAAGCATGGCTGGGCTACACAGCTGCCCACAGCGGGCCACGCACTCATGGAAACAGCAAATGCCCCACCTTCCAGAAATGACTTGTGAGACTTGCATTATTGTTGCAACGGCAACATTGTTCCTGAATATGATCACACAGCGTAGTTTTACCTGCAGGCCTTCTGTAGCAGGATGTAAATGAGCTTTCACCATTTTGGCTGAAATCCCATTTTAATCCAATTTATGTTGAAGCATGTTTTTCTTTTTAATACACACAAGTCAAATAACAACTAATCTCAGTTTTCAGGCTTTCTTAACAGTGTTATGCTGCATTTCATTTCACACGCCTACACCTGGAGGAAAAGGACCTCAGGACTCAGTTCACTCACTATTTAGAAGACCTGCAGCAGCCAAGTCAAAAGCCCAGCGGGGGCACGGTTGAAGGACGTGTGAACACTAAATATTTCATTCAGCAGAGGTTGATCTTTCATTTTAACGTGCCATTAACCCCGATCAAACCCTACAGAAGCGTTCAACAGCAGTGTGCAACATTAAAGTGTTGGTGATGCATGGCAGCATCGAGAGTGTCAGTCAGCTCAGACAATAGTGCCGTTTCACTCACTGTCAGCTCCCTGTCAACCTCTGTAACGTCTGATTTAGTCACTGCGAGGCTTTATTACCCTCTCTGCGACATTACAAGTGAAGCTGCACGTGCTCATTTAAAGAGCAAAACAAAAACGTACAGAGTGGAACAACAGAAGTATTACTCAACTCTCTGTTAATGCAAATCAATCTTCTCACTGCGTTGAGGGAGCTACTTCTTCACTTCATGTCTTTGTGCTACAGGTAATACCTCCAGTCATTTATATCTTATATTACACTTTAGGGTCTTGGCTGATGTCTTCAGTTGCAGTACGGGGAGTGTTATGGCCTGCAGGCTCACCTTTGAGGAACACAATTCAACTGAGGACTCATGCACGCAAATGTACCAGTGTGACTTTCACTGATCCAGATTAACACCGACAGTGTGTTTACAAAGGCAAAAAGGGGAATGTGGTAAAATAGATTTCTGATATCCTGTCTCCAAAACAACAAGACCATTACATAAGTGAGACCGTTAGCGGTGCTCAATGTGTCCGTGCCACTAAATGGGCTTCACTAAATAAACAACTCATCAAAAAAGAATCTCACTTTGACGTGTAAATGGAGAGCTGCGTACGATAACTTACATAAAAAACATGAACTTGATCCATTATGGATGCTATTAGACAGAATGCCAGTTAATGGCTGTTGTCAGCTGTTAAACAGATTCTGCATGTGCGTTCATTAAGAAACACGAGGCAAAGAGAAAAATCACTGTATGGTTTAAAGAAAATGCAAAATGATAACAACAGATGATACAACCTGCACTGACAAAGAGACAAAGATCCGTGTCTCAAATTTTAATTAAAAACAAGGTGACAGATGGTTAGAGAACATCAACGGTGCAAAAATAGCCCTGCAATTAATCTGCAAGATTATTCAGATGACTCTAGTTGCTTTTTTCAACTACCCCAAAACCTCAGTCTTCCAGTATTCTTGGTTATATTAAAGCATTCACATTTAAAAACAATAGTAAGGTATAAACTGACAGGAAATGTTTGCACACCTCTTGTAGCCTGCCTTATCCATGACCCAGCACTTGGCAACAGTGGGAAGGAAAAAACTACCTTTTAACAGGAAGAAACCTCCAGCAGAACCGGGCACGGGGATGGGCGGCTGTCTGCTGTGACCGGTTGAGGGTGATGGGAGGAAGACAGAAGAGAAGACACACTGTGAAACAGAGGAAGAGATGAATAATAACTAATGATTAAATCGAGAGAAGTGAATAAACTCATACAGAAATTCTGAATCTTTAAATATATATATATATATTTTTTTTAAAGTAAAAATCTACTCCACTCCTTTTAAGGTACACGAACAGGATGTGGAAATGTATAACTTTTGTAACTTCTATAGAAAATACCTGTAATATTTTGAAATTGTTTTAATGTCTGTTGGACTGTTTGTTGTACAAGCTGGAGGAACGAATTGATTTTCACCATGTTGTTTTATTCAGTGTATTTGTCGGTTGTCTGTAGGTTAAAGGTCGGATGTATTGTGCTGTTTTTATTTGTGCACCCTTGCTAGAATAGCTGTTGCTGTGGTATGAATTAATGGGACTCTAAATAAAGAATAGAAAATAGATATATTAGCATATTAGAAGTTGTGATTATTGTAGGCTGTGTTAACTTTGCACTTCTTACCTCTGTGTATAGATTCAGGAAACAAGCAGCCATGCAATATGATGGGTACATATTTTATCAGGGTGTGGAGCCCAAAGCTTAATGTAGTTTTTAGGTGATTTTAATTTGAACTTATGTTTTTGACTCTGAGAAAAGCTGTCATTTTTTGCCAGCTGTATTAGGGATCTCCCTCCAGCACTGGTTGTCAGTGACTGTGGGTCTTTAATCATCTCTGAATACACAGACAAGGTGCTGCAGCTGAAGCAGAACAACAAAACCATCCTGAAGGACAGGTGGAGTTCGTGTGATCACTGGTCTGCTGACCTGGGGAGCTGGTTTTGTGGGCTGATTAGCTCATTAGGAGAAATCCCTGAATGAGAGCCTGATTTTAGTTAGCAAAAATCACAAATAATTTCTTTGTTTACTTTTTGTTATGATGATTAGCATAAAAATCTTTTTGCTTCCACTGCTCACCAGATTCACTCTTTTTTATCCTGGTGAGTTTTTCTTCGCCTCCCTCCTTTAACTAAGGTTCATTGAGTTTAAAGTTTACCTGGCACATATGAATCCACATAGATGGAAAACATATATGAAAATGCTACATGAGTTACAGCTCAAGTCAACAGATAATACATTTGTTTAAATTTAGCCTAAAAGTTCATGTGTCCTCTGCTGAACTGTTAAACACCCGCCTAACCTGAATAAAGACATCGTTCTATTCTGAGGAATAACAAAGCATCCTCCCGCTCCTCCTTCACAGAGTCTTGTTTAGATTGGAGAGACAAGCGTGCTCAGCGGGGCCTGGGCCCTCATCAGCATTGCTGAACAGCAGGTTGGAGTGGGGTGGGGGTGGTGGTGGTTGGGGCGTGTACTAGGCCAGCCACACTGGGAGCGACCTGGGGACTCGCAGCCTTTTGAAGTGGTAATGTCCCCGGACTCATGGGAGGGCCGCCAAATTGAAATGTCTTTTGACAACGGCAGACAGCCACTGTTGTCATCTGATTGAGCCACCTTCAGGGAGAGAGAAAGAGAGGAAGACAGGCAGGAAGAGACTGGGAGAGAAAAGTGCAAGTCACAAGGACACAAAGAGGACGTCATTTCAAATTGATAGTTGAATTTAATTTCACAGGAATCACTGTTATTGGTGGCAGTGAGCCCAAAGGTATCACAGTGGTGACATGAAGCATTATCAGTGTCCTGTCAAACTTTTTTAATTGTATCATTTTCACTTATGTAAAATGTCCAGCTTTTTACAGTAATTTTTCCAGGAGAAATGGGGGAATGAATGGCTCATGAATGGAGAGAACAAAAGGAAGAAGAAGCCTCCACCAAACAGAGCTCATGTTTAAGGTTCTGCTCTCTCTGTCAGCAACCGTGTCAGAGCCAATAAACAGCCAGAGAGGGAGAGAGAGAGTGAGAGAGAGAGAGGAGATGGTTTGTGGTAGGCAGCGTTATCTCCAGCCTTGAACGGCATTAGCTTATGAATTAGGAATCGTGGAGGGAAAAAAAAGCTAGCAGTCAAACAGCGTCTGGTTTCCATTACCTGCTACAAACAAACACCTGCAGAGGCAATTTACAAAACATAGAAGCAGTAAAATTAAGCAGGAGACACATATTTAAATGTCAGATTAGGGTCTGCAGTGAAAATGTTCACAGCCAGGGCTCAGAAGTGCATTTTGCCTCCTGCTCATTCTTATCCTTGACCATTCCTTCCCTCCCCTCTTCATCAACTTCCTCCTCCTCCTCCTCCTCCTCCTCCTCCTGTCAGGCACAAACACACCTATGCAGAACAGAAGAGAAGAGCTGGCGTGGAGAACTTTTGCCCATGGATGCTTGAACTCACAAGCCCCCTATTGGGAACCAGGTGGCTTCATGGTGCCCCAACTCCCGGGAGGATCTGGTTGCAGTGCTTGTCTCTCCACCCCGTGGCCTTATTCTGTCAGTCCCTGCTCCTGATGCAGATTGGGCCCCATTTGGGGGGGGCACTAAGTCCCCCCACCCTCCCTGTCCCCATCTGTTTCACTGTGTCTCCAGCATCATGCACCAAAGCACAACACAGGGAAATGATGGGAGGAGAAGTTAAAATTCACTAACTGTTGAGAGATGCAAAGGAAGAGGGAGTATCAGCCTCACGAAAATCACACATTTTCAGACCGAAGCAGATTTTTATAGTAACAGCAGTGTTAGCATGGGCTTCGCTACTGAACGCATTCCGACCTTGAACAAGTGTGCTTCAACACAGACATCACTGTGAATTAATTCAGCATGGTGCTACTTAATTATAACAAAGCTTCTGGGCTTTAACCAAAAACAAGGCAAGCAAGTGTTTGTCCAGGAGAGTGTATGAGGTTATTACACTCGTTTTGAAGTTGACAGGTAACAGGAGACGTCCAGCAAGTATCTGTATCCTGGCTGAAAAAAAGTCTCAGATATTTAATTTTTAAATCATTTTTTTAATGTTTTGCTGCTAGTAAAGCAAATCCTGTTGTGTAAAAGTTAGATAATCCCCTTTTGTAATAGGGTTGAATTTTTGCATAAAATAGGGTTGAATTGACTTTAGTTACCACAATGACTTTATTTGTTTCACTTCATTTTTTTTTTCAAAAGAATTCCTCTTAAAAAAAATGTGTGTTAGTTTTATTTTTTTGTTTTGCAGTTATTGATCTAAAAAAAATTTGCCGGCTTCCTCATCCTTGTACTGGGGGGAAAGGTGACCAAATTGTCGGTAACTAGAACAACAGACATTTCCTTTGCTTTTGATTTAATTAAATTTTGTTTTGTTCAAACAAAATATTTTTTTTCCTTTAAAGATTGGGTTTTCTTTTAATCAGCATTTGCAGTAAACTCACACACTCGCAGTTAGAGAGGAAAATTGTTTTCTTAATGGCTGTTTTTATGATTATATTTAGCAGAAATGTGTAAGTTTAGTAAAAAGGGGATTTTAAGTGGGGTTTGTTATTTGTAGATATTCAATCTGTAACCATAAATATATTAGACTGGTTTGCTGGTGACTCTGTGGTGTAGGACTGCGAGGAGACACATACCCAGTCAAAGGGCATCACAAGCCCAAGTGATTGTGAAGGTTACCTCGTGAAGGGACTCAGATCCACAGTTGGTGCGGTGACCTCTTGGGAAGGGAGCAGCTGAAAGATGGTCTTCATTCTGTTTAAAAAAAAACTTTTTTGTTTTAAATTTCATCAGAATCAGAATTAGAATACTGGAGAAGAAAAAACAAGAAGAATGTTTTCCAATGTAAAAATATCTAAACACCTATAAATACTTCACAGCCTTTTCAGTTTTATTCCTCTCAATGTTTTATATATCTTTTTCTCCTTCCATTGGCATGCTTTTGTCACATTATACAGTATTTTTCATCTGTTTTGTGTTAATATCCTTGACTACAGGGCCAAATTACAGAGAACATTTTCCCAAAGCTAAAAATGATGTATTGAAAATAAAAGAAAGACAGAGAAAAGAAAAAAGTAGCATAGCCCAAGGCTAACTCTGAACTAATTCTGACAAATGACATAACAACACACACACACACAAGAGGAACGAATGTCTCTAAAATTGCACTTTTAGAACAATATTGTGAAGTGAGTCATGAGATGGTAATGAGTTTTCAGCGAGTGCAGTAACCTGAAAATAAACTGAAATGAGCACTCTGTCGATTTTATTTGTCCAAAGAAATCCTGAGTCTGACTGACAAGCTATCAGAATTACTGGGCGGCTCAGAGAAGCGTCTCAACTCTGATGCTGATGTGTACCGCACTGATCTTTTATACTAATGGACTTTTTCTTATATATATTGCTACACTCTGTTGCATTCTCCCAGTAAAATGTTCCTGTAACTTTTGAATTCTTCCAACAGGCAAACATCTGCTGGAGTTTCCAGTCAGCCATGCTTTTTTTGATTGAAAAAGGAGCCTTAATGTGCCCAGAGTTGATGGGATATCATATCTACTTAATATATTTGAAATGTACACTTTTTTTTGTTTCGGTGAAGCTATAGTCTCACTTTATCAGATGAATCTCTTACAATGCTGACTTAGTGGTTGTGCAAATTTAAAAGTCAGGGGTTCTCCAAAATCAGCTGGACTCTGGATTCTCCCTAGTTGGTGTCTGACCTGAACTGTGCATCTTTGCTGATTTGATGAAAGCCCAAAAGAGCTTTCTTTACGTGTGTGTGTTTCATTTCTTTCCCTTCTGGCTTAGAAGGAGTCTTTTCTGCCCAGTGTTGCAGGGTCCTGATTACCCCAAGTTTGTGTTCCACAGGGTGGTGGGAATCAAAGAGTGGGTACTGGTCCATGTGTGTGGGCTTCCAGTAAACTTCAGTGTTAAGGTTTCCATTTCCCTCAATGTGCACAGCTCAGTCCAGAAACAGCAAACTATTATCCTTTGTGTCTCCCCAGGTGAATTTATGTTTCTATCCTCTGAGTTGATGTGAACAGTGAAGGCTTCTACTTCTTGGGTTTTGATTTTGATGTGAAATCCTTGTATCCACGTATCTGTACCAGTGGCTAGGTGCTGTCCCTTTAAAAGAGCCAAGACCTTTACTTTCCACTTCCTCCATGTAAAGGTTGGCCACAATAGGTGACACCTGGGAGCCAATGGCACATCCATGTTTTTTGTCTGTAGAAACCCTCTTTGCATTTAAAATATGTGGTGGTAAGGCAGCCTCAGCTGTAGGTATGCAAGTGGAGAGTGACACCACATCAAAGGACACTATGGATCCAGTGTAAGTCTCTGGACCTTGTTGGGGAAGTCGGTGGGGGTTTTGATGTGATGTGGTGTGTTCCCCACAAGGGGCAGTAGCATGGTGGCGAGGTGCTTGGAAATGTTGTAGGTGGCTGACTTTATACTGCTTACAATGGGTATGAATGGGGCTCCTTCTTTGCAGTTCTTTGGAACACCATACATATAGAGTATAGCATCCCCTGGGCAGATGGTGGTATCCAGGGCGGTCAGTGATTTTATCCTTTACAAGCTGTTGTAGGTAACTGATAACTTTCTTTTTGTAGATGCTTGTGGGGTCTCGTTTTAAGGCTTCATAGGTATAGTTGTCACTGAGGAGAGTAGTCATTTTTGTGTAATAATCTGTTGTGTTTAGAACATCAGTGCACCTCTCCTTGACAGCTGGTAATATGGTGATGTTTTGGTCTTTGCTCAGGGAAGCGACGGCCTTCTTTTCTTGTATTGTGAGGTTAGACAGAGGAATGTTTGCATTGGAGAGGGTAGTTAAAACGTTTTTATACTCATTATGTTCATTATGATGGCTGTTCTATTAATCACTCATCCCTTTATTTTAGCAACGTAAAAGCAGACTCTTCCCCCTCACCAAATAAAAGAAAAAAAAAATACAGTCAAAGTCTGCAGGCTTATGTGAGCCTATAATGATGGAGTGAAATCTAACGTATTTTCTTTCTTTCACAATCACTGTTCAAACATAACTTTGAAAAGGAAATAGAAGAATGGAGTTTCTCCTTCCCTATTAAATAGCTGGAAGTTAGACAAGCCTAAGTCACTCCATAATACTGCTCTTGCCTCAGAAAGCACAGTCTACCTAGGATGTAACAAGGGGAAGTATTTCTTGTTTTTCCACAAAATTAGCATGAAATTAAGTGGGAATTACAATTACTTAGGCATTACTAAAAATTACTTACAGAATGGTTTGTGTCTCCTTCTCTGTAAACTACCCAAAGATGTGCAATGTTTAATTTACTCATGCAACATCTACAATTACTGACAAACTACTTAAAATCAAAACTATTTCTTTATGTCTTGTAAAAACTTGACTTGTATTCTTGTTCCTACCTTTAAGTTTATGATTGCTTCTAATAAATAACTTAATACACATGTAATATATTTAAATAAAATTACATTGTAATTCAATATAATGACAGGGGAATTAGGCCCTCAGTCACAGATCCTGTTATAAAGTAATCACTTGAATCTTGCTTAAAGACAACTTTCCTATCTGACTAGAGACACCTGACTAAAGCCTGATAATAGCTTATTTTATGATGCACATGCTTACAGTAGTGTACATCTAGAAGTAATTTGCATTTTTTTCCTACAAATACATAAAAACTGCACAGTAGGTAGTATTTTCGAGACAAGCACTGTGTTTACAGAGTGCACCTAACCTCTGTTTTCTCCTAATGAACGTGACGGATTTCCCAAATTGCCAATTTAAGCTTAAAGACAACTACAGGTGTTTGTTGTGTTGTGATTCTGGAAACATCATACTCTCACCCTGTCAAAGTGTCAAAATGTAAAACCTCGTTTCGCCTTCTGAGAGAACCCGCTCCTGCTCCGTGGCAGATGTGTTTAGATGAACAAGCAGCTTTTGTTGCCTTTTTTCTGCAGAGTGAGACATTTCTGCTTAACTCTGCAAATTCGCTCTTCTCAAACGGAACACTCTGCAAGAAGGGGGAAAAAAGAAGACGAAGAAAACAAGAGTGGATTTTAAAAGCCGCATGTTAAAGTACACCCAATTAAAAGCATGCAGGCCCTCGTGAGACATGGTGGAAATGAGTTTGACATGTTGATGTAGAGGGAACTGCTGGAATATAGAGTACACTTGTTTGCCTTGTTTGAAAAGCCTTGTGTGTTTTTTTTTAAAGTAGAGGATCTTGTACCTTAAATCACTGCAAGTAAAGCACATATTGATAAGAGAAACTGATAACTGCATATTTGACAATCGGAGCACTAATACTCCACAGCCCATCCGACCTTGACTGAATGCTGTTGTGGTTATCTCACAAAAAACAGACAAAAGGGCTGAGCTACCAGCACCACTCAGTTCACCTCAGAGCAGTATGACTCCTTGCACTTTATATACTGTAACCCTTACCTATACGATATTTACTTTAAAACAAATAGACACTATTACATTATATACTAACAGTGACCTCAGACTGCTGCCAGTCAAGGTTTGAGACTGCTGCCACCAAGTGGTGGTGTGGAGGATGAATGTGTTTGACCAGTTAGAAACTGTTTCAGAACTTGTATGTGGCTAAAACATCCATCCATCCTTTCATTCTCTTCCACTTATCCTTAACCCTTGTATTATGTTGAAAAAAAATCACATTGATTATGTTGCGGGTCAAAATGACCCGCACTGTGTAAATCCACTCAGAATGGTCAAAAAACTGCAATAAAACAATAGCAACTTTATTTTCCATTAGAAAAACATTTAGAACACAGACATACAACACAGTTTGAATTACCATAACTCTTTTTAAGAACAATTTAGTAAAAGTTTTCCCTTCTTTACAAACACATTTCTTTTTAACTTGCCCGATTTTTTCAGTTTTTCAGTGTTCAACATTTTCAATTTTGTCCACATGATGGACAGAATGTAACTGTGTGCTTTCTGCAGATGTACTTTTGCATTTCTCACAAACAGTGCTTGTTTTAATGTCTTCTCGTGAGGGACAGACCTGGCATCTTTTCCGTTTCTTTATACCTGGTTCCACTGAACCCACTGCAGATTGGTTGGATGGTGCACACTTGACCTTTTCAATGACAGCTGCTGCTGCTGGGGATCGAGCTGGTCTGACTCGCATCTGGATCTTGGGAGTGACAAGACTTTTTCCCAGTTCTTCCAGGAAAAGGCGACGTCGGTACAATTTACCCGCATTCCAATGTTGGTTGATTTCAGTCCACAGGACATAGGCATTGTAAGCAGACACATCCAAAATATTGTAGAAAATTACCAAGGGCCAACGAGCTGTCTTGCGCTGGCAGCTGTATGTCGCTGTGACTTTGTCAAGATTGTCTACTCCTCCTTTGGTGGAGTTGTAGTCTAGGATCATTTGTGGTTTTTTGTCATCTCTTGTGCTCAGAGATGCATCTGTGTGCATTGTGCTCATGACAAGAACATTCTTGTTTTTCTTTGGGCAGTATGAAACAACTGTTGCTTTCTCAGTGAAAACAAATAATGAGGAATGCAGAGATCTTCCCTGCATCTTCAAAATTTCACTGGGAAGTTCTGGCTTATTTCTTCTGATTGTTCCCAACATAGTCAGCTTTCTCTTCTGAAGTTCCTCTCCAAGCCAGTAGGATGTAAAGAAATTGTCACAGGTGATGTTATGCCCTTGCAGCCCTTCACTCATCTGCAGCACCACACGCATCCCCTGATTCTTCTCAGATGCTCCTCCAGGTAGCTTTCCAGTGTACACTTGCATATTCCATGCATAGCTAGATTTTGCATCACAGGCTGCCCATATTTTGATGCCATACTTGGCCGACTTGTTGGGCATATACTGTCGGAAAGGACAGCGACCCCTGAATGGGACAAGGCGCTCATCAACAGTAACGTGGGGACCAGGGTTGTACAACAAAGGTAGAATTTCCACCCATTTATCCCATACATCTCTGATTGCAGCAAGTTTGTCTCTTTCACGTTGACCAGCTCTGGTTTCACGGTTGTCAAATCTGATCACACGAGATATCTTGAGAAATGTCTCCAAAGACATTGTTGCTCGAAAGATTGGCCTTCCATTCTCTTCATTCCATAGACTTGCAGTTGCTTCTCCCTTGGACCTGTATGCTCCAGCTAATATCAGAATTCCAATATAAGCATGCAAGTCAGTCTGATCCAGTGGCTTCCACTTCTCTTGAAATACACGCCTCCCTTCCAGGTTAGTCATGTCCAGTATGATCCTTTCTATTGAGGGATATGAAGAGTTGAAATGCTGATTGAATATCATCAACTCGTGTGATGGCAAATCTTGTAGGACCAGGAGTCATTTTGATGACATTAGAAGATGACAGCCTGCCTTGACTTCGGTGTGGTGATAATGACCATTTTATATTACCATCTTTAGATGTCCATGTGTCCTCTGTGGATGATGATTGCTGCATTCCTTGGTTTTCATTTGATGTAGAGATGGCGGCACACTCTCCCTCAGAATCCTCCTCCTCGTCTGAAAATTGGCAGTCTGGATCATCAATAACATTGTCCTCGGCCTCTGAAAGATCCTCAGTCTCTAAAACATCTTCTTCTTCATCACTATCCCAGTTGAAAAGTGGTGATGAAGCTTCTTCAGTCGTCAACCTCCTGGAGCTCATTTTTGGTGTGTTGAAATGACATGAGAACAGTGACAAGAATAGGGGAGAGAAAGTGTCTTGCATACACACCTGGGTCTGAATGTATATTCAGAAGCAGTCAAAACAAAGTACATCAAAGGGAAATGTTTATTTTGGATCTGAACAACTTTTTACTTAGATAAAAGTGTGCGGTTGAAAATGAACCACAACATCATCTTTGTATACAAACACTGCAGAGACATTCCAGGACCAGGACACATCAAAGTGTCCATATTTTACACACCAGTTCATGACCCCAGATAAGGAAAAATCATAAGGTTTCATGAAGAAAAAGAAAGGATGACCAGTAAACTGGAATGGGTCAAATTGACCATTAACATAATAAGAAGGTTAAAAGTAATGAGAAACAACTTTATTAAGTGACAAAAAAAGTGAAAAAGGTCACTTAATAAAGTTGTTTCTCATTACTTTTAAGTGTTGCTGGAGTCTCTGCGTAGTTAGGTCCTTATCTTCTCCATGCACCTTGGAAGTAGGTAAAGTTGTGACAGAAATATTTGTTGCTTCCACTTATCCTTATCAGGGTCATGGGTGGGGTGCAGCCTGTCCAAGCCACTATAGGGTTAGAGGTGGGGTACACCCTGGACGGGTCGTCAGTCTGTTTTCTTGTGGCAAAAACATATTAGAACATAATATCTGCACAGTTCAAGTAAAGACAATCAAAATGTTTTTGTTGTTTTTGTTTTTTGTGAACAACAGTTTACAAAACACCAAATATCATTGATCTGTTTTTCTTAACTGCTTATCCTACTAGGCCCTATCTGTGCTGGGGCAGGGTACAGCCTGAAAAGGGTCATCAGCCAATCACAGAGTCAACACAGAGATACAGATAATCATTCAAACTCTCACCCAAACTTATGGTGAGTTTAGAATCTAACTGCTATATCTCTGGACCGAAGAACAAACCCATTGAAAGCTTCGCTTCACTCCAGGAGCTGTGACGCAACAGTGCTAACCAAATGCCCCACCATGCACCCGTTTTCATCAGAAAAAGCCATTGATTTATTGTTGTATTGATGTATTTCTTAATGATTTATCTATGTTCATTTTGGTGAATATAGATTCCTCAGCTGCTACCAAGAAAACAAGAAGCAAAGTAATTGGTTAGTCTCAATCAAATGTCCAGACCTTTGATGTGCACGGCACTGTGGACTCATTAACTTCTCATGACATCAAATTTATACAACTTAAATACATAAAATATAAAGAGAAAGAGAGAGAGAGAGAAAAAGAATCCTCTCCACATCAGAACATAGCTGATGATTTGAAGACGTGATTCAGAGCCATGAAAGAAAAAGAGTGGATTTAACGCTGCAACATAAATGACTCCTGTAGCTATGGAGCATATCAGCTTCCTCAAACACTGAGTTGGGTCAATGCACATTTATGCTCTATTAAAAATGTCATACACACACAACAAGGCTGAGACTCAACACTGAGATGTATGATGCTTCTAAGTAACTTTCAGTGCTCATTAGCGGCATTTTTGCCAGACTTTTTTTTTTTTTTTTTACAGCTACATCGGGATGTGAAATGACCTCAGCTGGTCCAGGGTGCTCATTTAAAGATAGATCTTCCTTTACCAAAGCGTGTGATATACGACTGCTGCCCACAAGCGCTGCAAACACAGTGGTTCAGAGAAAAGAGAGCAGTTTCATCTTCAGCCCGGTGCACCGGCCTTGACATGCCATAACACTCCCTCAGCTACACACCACACAACCTGTGTGTGTGCGTCAGCGTCTCACTTCAGCACACCCTGAGAGTCCTTGTCTAGAGACCTTGAGTTCTAAAAAGCGCGGGGGCCTCTCTTCTGGGAGAGGGAAAGAGAACGAAAAAAAAAAAAACCCTGAACAGATAAGAAACTTTTCCACCATCAGGAACAGGGCGTCCTGAATATTTCCCTTCTTCCGTGAGCTGCTTCTGACGTCCACAGTTTGTGTCAGATAGGAGATAATAACTGTAACAAGTTCACTAGTAGCTGAAAGATTTGGAGCAAAACAAGACAAAGTATTTTTGCAGAAGAATCCAACCTTTGTATGCCACCGTACTGTAGAATTTGTTTTTTTTTTTCTCAGTGTCTACAGGCATCTTCCCAGATGTGTCGCCATGGCTTGAAACCAAAGAGGGAGGAGAAGTGCTGAGTGAGCACGCACAACAGCTACTCTGTCTTTGTTAAACATCTTCAAGGTCCCTGTGGAGGGATAAATGGCCAACAGGAGGTGCTTTCCTGGGAGACACGCATGGAGATCTATACGGGGTAAGTCCTCTTCACGCCTTCCACGCATTTTATAAACTTAATCCTTTAATTAAAACTATATCTTGGCAACTATAAAGCGCTTAAATGACTGCTGTATGTGCATTTTATTTTGATTTTACAGTATTTTTAATACCTGGAAGTAATGCAATTTCAGCCAGTCAGACAGGAGAAGAATGTAAGAGTCATTTCTTGTGTTGTGCATGCAGTCATGCATCTCTATGCCTTTTGTCATCCCTGCCCTACAGGTTCCAGTGTCCAGAATCGGGGCAGCGGGGCTTGTTGCACTCGCTGTTCCTTTTTCCTATGCACATACTTCTTTGAGATTTAACTTTAAAGAGGCATAAGGCATGGGAAAATGGGGCTGCAGAGGTATTCCACCAGACAGACAGCCATTTCATCATCTACTCCGCATGACAGCTGACCTCAAATTGTGCATTTGCACACTCACTCACTCACACTCTCACACACACACACATACGTTGGAATTCCAGCCTGTCTGGGATTTACAGAGAAAATCTGCAAAGTACAGACTGTGATACACTGGATGCAGGTATTTTTATGCCCCTCTGATTATAATTGATTTATTTATCAAAGCTCAAATTTGATCTTTATCATTTTTTTTTAATATCTGTTTTATTGCATTTATGTGACATTATTGTTCATGTCTGTTTGCCTCTGAGTATTTGCTGAATAAAGAAAGTTGGGCCATTAAATACTGGATTTAAGTATTTGTATGCAGTTTAAGTTTTTGTGGTATTGGACACTTAATCATACAGTATAGACTTTTACATAATAATAACTAGTCATGTTTTTTGCAGCACAAATGATATGAGAAATAGTGCTCATAAAATCTCAGTATTGCTGATTTAATGCGATAAAAGAGGATCTTTTTTGTGCTTTTTATAAATCTTTCTATCATTTTCTTTGCTTTTTAAAAGTTACATTTTCACTCTTCAAAACATTTAAAAGGTAGCAAAAAAAGCAAAATAGCATTTCTCTGGTTGAGGTGGAACTTGTTTTGACTATAAATACAATTAGGTGGTGTAGTGCAGTGGTTCACAGGCCCACTAAAAGGGTCATAAAAATCAAAGGGGCCGTAAAATAATTAACAGTCTGGTCTTTAACAATATACCTGCCAAGTCTGAGATAGATCAAATGAGCAGGGAGAAAGAGAAGACACTCATACAGGGATTTCCTCAGAGACATCAGAAAGTGAATATTTTAATAAAATCATCTGAAGGATTTTGATGGAGGAGGGTTGCTCTTTACTATAGCTATAACTATAGTGCTTTTTATTACTTTTTGTAAGAGGTCACAAACCAAACAAGGCTGAAAAAAAAACTGTATGTAAAGTGTCATTTGACTAAGTGGTAACAGAATAGTTTTAGTGCTCCCAGGCATTGATTATTCCAAATGATATTCTGTCACTGCATGTATTGATGCTGGCAGCAGAAAGAACTGTCTAATGTGTCAATCAAAAATCTCCTATAGGCGCTCGCCGCAGTGGAGATCTGTAGAATGTGAAGGCCACAACATTTAACTCATACTAATCAAACTGCTGAACGGCCCTTCTTAATCAGTGGATGGAAGCATCATCTGGAAGAGAGTTTGTCCATCAGAGAGAAATGTTTGCTCATAGCGTAACGGCACTGAATTGATTCGCTGTAGTGCTGCCCTGTAAAGTGCTGGAGCTCGTGGAGCAGGACCATGCCATCTAAATGCCACCCACAGCATCACACAGACACTTCACTGTAAATGTAGTGAACTTTAAAAGGCAAAAAAATATGATTTCTAGGGGTTGGTGCCATTCATAAGAGTCATGACATAATTAAGCATATAAGAGGGGTTTTTTTAAAATATGTGCATCAAACGTTTTTGCTTTTATTTTGAAATGTGTTAAGCTGTGAAGCACTGTTATAATGATAGGTTTCACCTCCTTGGGGTCTCAAACTTAAAGCAAATTAAATGAAACATTCTGACCTTTTTTTAAAACTTGACTAAAAATAATAATAATTATGAACCCTTGGTATTTTTCAAAGGGGTTACAAACCAGAAAGGTTGTTAACTACTGAGCTCACATTTTTAAATCTTGTGTCAAGCACATTTCATTAGTAAAAAGTTGTTCTTTTAGTGTAAAAGTAACTGTTTCTTGTGTAGGTTTAGGGAAGCGGGCAAAATTAGCTAGAGTCCTTGAATAAATGTATTAATAGGACTCCTATCAGTCTATCTGCAGCCACTCTTGACACCTCTTCACCTACTCACTCACCTTTTTCTAAAGGTATCAGGGAAAAACTCATTGTCATTTAATTCACCACATCTTTGTCCTCTCACAATAGATCATTGATTGATGTTGATGTCACAGCTAGGAACCATCCCAGCTAATGCTGCAGACTGAGGCTTTCCTCTGTCTGGAGGACTAAACAGAGGCACAGCATAAATAGATATATGGTCCAGTAAGCCTTTAAATGAATGTGTCCTTCTCATTATTCTAGTTACTGATGCTTGCAGGTCTAATCATCTCTTTTTTCATAATTGTGCCTCCTGGTGGGAAATGACAGCATTTATTTTCTTTGGAGATTGTGTGCGCTGGCTTTAGGCCCTGCCAAATAACTCAGAAAATCCTGTGTGCTGCTCAATGTAGAGCCAGCCAAAAATCCACATACATCACGTGTCTGATCACCAGGAGTTTCTTTTAAATATGAAGAGTAGATTCTAGAGTTCAGATGTTAGATTATAGATTAGAGTTTACCAGAAAACATCTCAAAGAGTTCAGGTCAGGAGAGATTAACGTCCCATCGTTAGCAAAGTATAGAGAAAAAAATGGACGTGGCCCATGATTGGAAGCACACCATCTGTTGAACATGGTGGACTCATTGTTATGACATAGGGCCGCCACCGGTGTTTATTCTCAAGGGCTATAATCTCTGCTCAGATACAAGCAAATACTGCAAAACTAATCAGACAGCAGTAAATGGATAAAAACCCAAAGCATACTGCAAAAGCAACTAACGATTTTCTTAATGCAAAGAAATATTTGATATTCTCCAACAATTAAGTCAGTCACCTGATCTCAGTCCAACAGAACATGCTTTTTAGTTACTGAAGACAAAACTGAAGCCACAGAAACCCAACAGCTGCAGTAGAGGCCTATAGCCGAGCATATGAAGGAAGGAAACACAGCATTTAGTGAACTCCATGGACATGGAAGCTCAAAGTCTGCACTTCAATCACATTTTGATTGCCTGATTTCAAATCCACTGTGGTGCTGTACAGAGGCCAAACTACAAAAAACTGTGCCCCTGTCCAAATACTTATGGACCTAACTGTATTTAGCTGGAGCCAACTAATGACTTTAAGGTGAGCCAATATACACCTTTGGCAGACTCAATGGCGCCTTCCCTCTGTCTTTCAAGTAAGTGCGAACAGCTGAATGGTTATACAATAGATCTCAATGAAGCTCAATGATCTCGCGGTTAGATCCGCTCTGATATCCCTTTGAACAAGTAAAATCTACAACCAGCGGAGGACAGGCTCAGCATGGAGCAATGCCAGCGGCAAAAACAGGGGACAACAACTTCACATCGTTGCATTTACATGACGGAGAAGACAGACGGGCCTGTCACTGTTGTTACATGATTCATGCCGCTACATGTTCTGTATCGACGGGGATGTTAGAAAACTGCCCAGCTGCTTGTCAAGGCTGGGAAACCAGAAGGAGAGAAGGGGAGTGAGAGAGGGCACTGATAGAAACACTGCAGTATGATGAGGAGAGGCGCACTGAACTGCACACGTTGTTCCTGTTGCAATAAATGGCAACACACAGGATCCGACTGTGAGACCTTCAACCATTTTGTTCCCCCTAATATTGTGTCCTTTTAATCCAAACTGAAAACAACAGCTTCTACACGACACACTGTCTCACTCCTCCCCCCAAAATCGTCATCTGTCTTCTCATTTACAAACTTTTATTCATAATTTTACATTCTCCTAAAATGTTACATAAACTTGCCCGAAATATATGTGACTTTTAAGGTCGTGGTTTGTGTGTTTTACTTCTTTACGTGTGCGCACGTAAAATGATGAACTATGAATCCGAAGTGCAAAACAGAAAAAAACGCCGATCCCAAGCAGTTTAAAGACTTTAATTCTGCTTTATTTTTTCCATAAACCATAAAAACTTGCAGCAAGTTCATTTCCATTATTTAAATGATACATACAACATCAAAACATACCCAGTGCAGTGCTTCAGACATAATAAAAGCAATTATATTCACAACTTTTAAAATCTCTCTTTTAGAGAGAGCAATGAGGGGAGGAATATCTAGATTCTAGACAGGAATTTGGGGGATAATTTGGGGGAGCTCAGAAGTAGTTTGACGGCGGCAGGAGAACAGGGTGGGAGGCGTGATGGTGCAGAGGTGCGGGGAGCGGCTGCAGTTGCGGGTAGAAGCCGCAGCTGGCGGGGAGCTGTCCGGTGAGGAAGGGGTGCTGAAACAGCATCGGGGGCAGAAGAGAAGTCTGCACTGTCAGAAACTCCGTCCTTCTGTCCTGGACCTCCCTTTTCAGTTTCATCCTCCTGTTCTGGAACCACGTTTTCACCTGTGAGATGCAAAAAAGCCCATAAGGAACTATCCTCTACGCACAAACACAAAGCAAAGGGACTCTTCATATAGTGTATTTATGATGTTTATGTAGTCTTTGAAACAGATTTACCTTGAATTACATCGGGTAAATAGATGGCAACATAGTAATAAGTCTTTGTCATTTGTTGAGAGCTTTTGGAAAGCTTTGCAGTGCCACTGAGGAGGCCTTGGGGAAAGCATACATGTAACCTACTTGGGTTTCAGAAAGGTTCAGCTCCTCGGCGATTTTCCTCCGCTGCGTGGCACCCAGGTATTTCTGCTTGCTGAAAGTATGCTCCAGTTTGCTAACTTGTTCGGATGTGAACTTGGTCCTGAGTCTCCTCTGCTGGGTGGCCTCCCCTTCGCTGTCATCTCCCACTTCGCTCTCGGACCCTGAAGAGTTGTCGCAACTGTCTGGAGGGAAAAAGGTGAGAAGTTGAATTAATTTAGTCAAAAATCAATACGCACACAAAGGCCCTATCGATGGCAGCTCTTAAAACAAAAGGTTTATCAGTGAACTTACTGGTTGGCGATGTTGCAGAGTATCGACTTCTTGATTCCTTTGTAAATTCCACCATTTCACTGAGATATCTCGAATGAAGCGCGGCATCCTTTGTCCGTGGAGTCATCTCCTCGTAATAACTCCTGGCAAGGCACTCAACAGAAAAGTTAGCCATGGTGGATAGAAGCAGCGGTTGAAGCAGTATGTGTTTGTATGGATGGCTCTTGGCCGCTATATAGGAGGGGCACACGTCTTTGTTTGCATATGCAAAGCGGTCTCACCGGAACAATGGGGACTTGATGGCGGTTGTAATTGAGGTTAATAGAGGCAGGATTCTACTTTTTCTCAGGTCGTGCTGGGATGCCCTGGCGCCACTGAGTCTGACTCTCATTTACCTGGCATTTCAAACTGAACGATGTCTGCATAAAGAGAATCATGTCTGTATCCGCCACTAAATGCGAAGGGAATAACTATAAATGTGGGATGTGTGACTTGTTTAACATCCGTCGGTCAAGAAGAAAAATCCATACAGTTATGCAATGTTTCCCAGATATATATTTTATATAATTTATCGTCTCAAGAGGTCATTTTGACACTGTTAACCTTTATTATGACCACCATCAACTTATAAATATATATATATAAGTATTCAGTTTGTTATATTTTTTCAGGTAATCGAGGGTGTAGGTGGCTCTTTAGCATTGAGCAAACTGGTGATGATGCCTTTGTCAGGGTGGGACCGGGTGAGTGTGTGTGTGTGACCGCAGTCAGAGAACATCGACAGAAAGTGAGAAAGTTTCTTTGATCTTTGTTGACTGAGATGTTTGCCTCGGGCCAGCTTGAAACCTCACACAGCAGGGATCCTGCAGGTTGTTGTTTTGCAGGTTTGCCCAGCTTAATTCAAAACATTTGAGCATTTATAGCACGTCCATATCAAACAGTGAATTCCCTCATTCTTACACAACATGAGTTATTAATTTAAATGTCAAAAAGAGAAGAAAAAAAACTGTCGTAAGTTTAAGAGTTTAAACAGGAGCCCTCGACCCCCTCATTTAATTATCTCAGACTAGTTTCGAATCGAGCTCACTATCTCCAGATGTCATCACACAATCAGGTTTTAACCTCCAGGCTTCAGACTTCACATCAGTGATCAGATCCCTTGGCCATACAAAGCTCCAGACTCTCTGGAGCCAGGTCGGTGCCGCTGTGGTAAGTGTAAACTCTTCAATGAGAGGCCTAATTAGGACTAATTGTTAACCATGATCTCCCCGTTAGCTGGCGTTTGAAGTGCAGTAGTGGGGACAAACATGTTCAATCTTTAATAACAGAGGAGGGAGAAAATCAGAAAGTATGAATGGGGGCTCTTTTGTTATAAATTTGATCTTTGTAGCAACAAAAAAAGAAAGAAAAGTGACGTCATTTAGGGTTTCCAGGACGTGTTGAAGAATCCTGATTTAATCTATTGTTGTTTGTGTATATAGCCAAATCAGAGGAGATCCAGTGTTGTGATGTGACCTTTAGCCCCCTTTTGTCATTGATTTCTTCCAGACCCGCCCTCCTTTATGATGAAAGACAGGATGAGCTATTTATGTGGAACTAATCCTGCAATAAAGATCGTATCATCAGCTCAATGCTTATAATCTGGACAGAGACAGAAAAAACAAAGAAGTCAGCTGCTGAAGCTTAAGGGATAAAATTTATTAAATAAATAGATGTTTCTTTAATTGCATACAAAATGTTTTAATTATATACAATATTTAAAATCACACAAATATAAAAAACAAACAAACAAAAAAAACCTCTTTGATTACACATCTTCGGCTCATTTGGGCAAAGAGAAGTCTCTAAAGTGACAGTTCCTCAGTAGAAATGTGGGTGGTGTATCATTGTTCGATGAGGGTAGTGAGGAGGTATGTGCTGATGGGGGAGCAGCTGCGGGACAGGTAATGGGTAAAAGGGATGGCCCGTAGCAGAGTAATGGGGTAGATGTCCGGCCATGCTGTGGTACTGAACCGGAGGCAGAGGCTGAAAAATGACCGGCGGGACTTGGGGAGTGAGATAGTCCTGGACTTCCCGTTTCAGCTTCATCCTTCGGTTCTGAAACCAGGTCCTCACCTGAGACAAGAAAAAAACAAAAACAGTTCGGTCAGCATCCGCAGCACTGCGCAATTTGGAGATGTCTGCGTCTTCATGAACCCAAATGTCAATAAAGAGTTTGCTGGCGCGTCTCACCTGAGTTTCTGTGAGATTCAGCTTCTGTGCCGTCTTCTCTCTCTCCCCTGCGTCCAAATATTTCTGCTTGATGAATATCCGTTCCAGTTTCTTGACCTGCTCGGGCGAAAACTTTGTGCGCACTCGGCGTTGGGGTCCAGCGTCTTTTCTCCCCTCGTTCCCCTCATCCATGGAGAGTCTATCCGAGGAAACCGGGTCGCTCTCATACCCGCAGAGGTACTCGCTGACGTCACAAACTAAAAGAAGGAAAACTGTTACAAACTCCTCTTCTGCGTAAAGCTCGACTCTGTGGTTTAAAATCAGGAGATCTTGGGTACTTACTCGGTGTGGTGCAGTTTGATGAATCCAGTGGCGAGCACAGTGTTGAGTCCTCGGCCCCGCAGCTCTCCGCTGGCCCCACGTGTTCGAAGCGTTTAACTGCTTTGGACTTTATCTGCAGGTAACCTTTGCCAAAGGGTGGCGGGCTTGGCTGCACCATGCAGGGAATGTGAGGTTTGGAGGTAAGGGTCGTGTCCATGTCAGCACAGTGCCCCTGAATGGTATTGTGATGGTTCTGGGCCAGCCAGTCCACAGAAAAGTATTTCACCATGTTCACAGTGGAGCTGTGACATGTAAATCCGCCAAGTGTCAGAGGGTCTGTGCCGGCCACGGTCGGCTTTTATAGGAGGGTCAGCCCTCGCTCGTATTTGCATATGTAGGGACCCTTGTTAATGCCTGTTCGATTCCAATGATTGTGGGATAATGAGACTTTACCTATCCTGTGAGTGTGTCATGACCTGGCGCCGTCTAGTCTGTGGAAACTTTTGAGTCCGTGCATTTCTCTGAACTGAAAGTGAAATTAGGACCCTCACTCAAAATTATATTTCTGCATTTACTACTTGTATAAATATAGTTGCTTACATGGATGATATTTTGTTAATATTTCAGCTGAAAAAAAAAACCATTAAAGGAGCCATATTGCTTCTAACAGGTATTTTGGTGCTAAATCAGGTTGCTGCTGTATGCATATAGCAGACTGAGCTACAGCTCAGTTTTCCTTTTAGATAATACCATTAGATTCATTAAGTAAGGATTCACAGTGTATGAGCTTTAGCTTTAGCAACTTTTCCTTTGGGTGATTAAACATTGTTACATTTTGTAACCCTTTTTTATTACTTTTACAGCACATGGCATCTGAAGTTGCCCAATTCTCTTTAAATTACGACAGTTAACCCAAACCGCTTCCCACTTTAGTGATAATTATATTACGCACATTATAATTATTCTGCACTCAATTATATTTCGATACTGATATTTGTGTAAGTGGGCCTTTATTACTTTCAGTTAAGTAGTTTCTGAAGAAAATGAAAACACGAATATAAGGTAATAAAAATTGAAACACTGTTAAAACAAATTGTGTACATTTTCAGTTATACTTAGTAGCTGTTTCTGGCAAATTTTACGCACAAAACATAAAGAGTTATGGTGCTTTGTTAAGGAGGAAAAGTCTATTTGCTCAATTTCTCACGACAGTTCCATTTGATATCACAGTCTGGGCCTCTGAGCTCCCTGCTTATCCAGTTTTCTAACAAGATGGAAGCGTAAACAATAATTCCCTAAGAGACGTCTGATAGTAACCAGGCAGAAAGCAACATTTAACAAACAAGATGGTGTGGGCAGCACCTAAATTTGGGGAGCCATTTCTAACGCTCTCATCACATTTGAGCCTGTAACCCTCAAGCTCCCACTGCAATCAGATGGAGAACACAATGGTCTCCAGTGGTTTCATATTGACATGTGTTTGATACCCCGGCCAGCGCTGGCGCCAGTTACCCAAGAACCAGCGTTTGGCACAGGCACTTCAAACATTACAGATCAAAGGCATTACAGTAGCAACACAATTAAGGCCGATTGTCGCCTCGTTCACATGCAAATATGCCAAAACAAGCTGCGAGGAAGCCGTGGAGAGGGCAAACAAGCCCAGAGAAAAGATTTCAACTGATCCTCACACATAGATATTAAATATAAAAAAAGAAATACTTCTAAAGGATGCTTACGATCCAAACGCTTTCCAATAGGATAAGCTTTTACTCGCTGGTGTAGTCTACTATCTAGTAGCTGAAGAATGACAGGCCTGCATCATGTCAGCTAGGTGCCAAATAACCAGACAGACAGCTTTCCGAGAGAAAGCGCCTAACCTGTGGAACTGGCTCTCTGCTGAGATATCTCCACAGGCAGCAGCTCGGTGACAATGCCGCTAAACTGATCGTTTAGTTATATAACAAAGCAGATAAGAGGCTGGTCCTAGTTGTCTCCTTTATCGGCAATCTGTCGTTGTGAAGGCAGGAGTCCATTCAGTCTTTGGGGTCTCTTTATCTCCTCAGCTTTGAAGATGCGCCCCGATCGCGTCAGATAACAATGAAAAGGGCCCGGGACGTCGCCTGCACGCTGAGCCTGTTTCCTTAGCTCTGTCTCTGTGAAAGCTCTGCCTCTGTGTGTCTCAGAGCAACAGCCGCACTGACTGTATTCATTTTTTTTCCTTAGTGGGTCACTAGCTTGGATAAAGTCACTCAGCCGGTTTAGTTTATTCTTGAGCAGCTGGAGCATCAATCTTTGTTTTTTTTAAACTCACACAGGAAATAAAGGCAAAGCATTTAGGACCTTCTGGTTTTAATGAAGCCTTTAGTCATCAGACCCTGGATCACTGGTGGGATAACAGCTTAACTATCCATGACACACTGTGAAAGATCTATTGCCCAATTACCCAGTGGGCAATAGGTGGGCTCCTGTCTGCAGTGTATTACTGAACCATATATATCCTATTACTAGGATTTTTTTTTACTGGAAAATCCTAAATGGAGTAAAAAGTGAGATTTTTTTTCAGTTAAATGTAAAGCAGATGTATGAAGTATGAGCATCCTTAAAATTATGCCTCAACAGTTTTACATTCCACCACAGTCTCTTGCATGCTTAAAATCCCGCTGATTCCCCAACTCATATTAGAATTGCTTTGAATGGATGACATGTTTCCGATATCCCCAGACATCCATATGAGATGTCAGAGACAACAGCTGTAGGACACAGTTCATCACAAAGGATGCTCATAAATATCTGAATATTTGTGCCTAAAAAAGAGAATTAAAATGGAATTTCAGTGCCCTCCAGTTTGCAGGATAGCATACTTAAAACTGATTTGCCAATGAATGATTTTCTGCCAAAATTAATGGAGCACAAAACATGAAATATTTACTTTTTTAGGAGGCATTTCAGTGCTGTGTACAGTCATTTCATATTTATATGAAACACCTAGTTGGAGGGAAAACTGAGCTTTACTTTTACAGTCGTCTGGTTTCTGCACATTCATTTCACATATTAGCTAAAAATGGCTGAAATGACGGCTGTTATCAGTATGATTTACAGTATGTACAGTGGAGATAGGCAAGCTTGCTTGGTGAGTAATATAAAAATGTAAAAGCAGATTGTGGTCAGAAGGTTTACACCAGCTTAAAACTTAGTGTAGCCATCATAATAAAACTCCCCACACTATAAATGACATTTTAATCCTGTAAACTGCAGGAAGAGGGAAACCCAAGTACCAGCTCACATTCTCTGCCTGATACAACAGCACTCTAACCTGCCATACGGCCAATCTATCACGGATGTTGTCTGACAATAATGAGCTCTGGCAAGAGAAGGTTTATAAAATCTCATTTATTTGGCCATATTAAGCAAATCGTCATAGCACGTCACATTCCATCTCCACGCTGGGTTTCACCGAGCGCGAGAACAGACAGCAGACACAGGCTGAGCATCATTCCTCCAGTAACATTTTGCATGCCGACATCTCATTATGTTCCATCATTTGCTCGGTAATGGCAAGTTTTTGTCACGACTGTGAGCGTGTCTTTTTGTATTTCACCACGCGCTATTCTTAATGAATGCAATTACTACACATGGTGCTGTTTAAATGGGATTATTATATTTTAATTTATCAATCTAGTCATGTAATTCTTATTTCGAATCCTAATTGGTAAACAAATAGAAGCTATAGGCTTGTGACCAGCGAGAGGAAAAACAACATCAAGTGTTTTAGAAAGGTGTTCGCCCACCATGTGTCACAGGAATATCTTCAGTGCCCTTGGCATTGATTTTTCAGGTGTCTGGAAAGCTACTGGAGGGATGGAAAACCATTCCCCCCAAAACCATCCCCTCATTTGATGTTTTGGAGAATTCATCAGACTGCAATGTCCCCTCAATTAGGTTGAGATCTGCTGACTGTGAAGGAGCAGTGGATGGGCCCACTGCAATCCTGGATAAGAGAAATCTCATAATAGATAGAAAGGATTCTTTATACAAAAAAAATAAGGTGATCAATCAGAAACACATTTTTGGATCTGAAGCGAGCTTTCCTCTCTGGGGACAACTGGAGCCAAACTGTGCCACTTGATCTTGTACCACCTCTGTGTTGAAGAAATAAAAAAAAGAAGAAACGATCGTGCTTTATTTCATTTGAATGACTGACATGGCTGGATTCAAAGTTTGCAACCTATTTACCTCCACTACTTTCCTCTGCTGCAATTACTCAGGCTCTGCAGGTTTTGCTGTGTGGTGATATAATGAAACGCGGGCCTTTAATCATTTAGGAATATGCACCGTGTACGCACAATATCAGCTGAAATAATGGAGTCCTCAATAATCTCGCATTCACTTTACACTGTGACTGCCATTTGTGCACAATCACAGTGTTTAGTTCTCTCTTTCATTATGTTTTCACAGTTATTTCAGTCATGTTTGTGTACAACACCATATGAATTCCCTTCAGAACAGAACTTGGATCTCCCACAAGTTCCAAGGAACCGAGAACATTTTGAGGAACTGCTTTTCCAATGATATTAACAGGGTCTAAATTAAATGTCGTGTCAATCGAAACAGGAAAAAGTTCCCGCTCAGTGCTCACTGCTTTCCAGAGATTCTGAAACTTTTTGATGTCACTGGCATCACTGAGTGCTCAACTACAGCAGCATTTTCTTACTGTACCTGTTAAAAGATTGAAACTGTGGAGACCGCCTTTGTGGCATATTCACCGAGCTGAGATCAATAAAAATCATAATGAAGAGAATTTATGACCAAGTCCTGGCAGTTTGATTAACACTGCAGCCAGAGCAGTTCTGGTTACAATAAAAATCCCAAACAAGTGACACGACGACATCATTTACCTGAAAATGTTGTCTTTTTGTCTTATGGGCTGACAGGCATGTTAATTGCTGCTGAGCAGGAACTGTCTTTGAATCCAGCGTCCAGTTCTTATAACAACCACAACACATCGGTGTTTGCACTAAATGCTAACGTCAGCATTCCAACATGCTCACCATTACACTGCTGCTAGTGTTAAAGTTTGCAAGCCACATTTTACATTCAAAGTTTAATGTGTTGCTAAATTTTGAGTTACACGTAAACACAAAGTTTTATTAGTCTGCTCTAAACTAAAAGCAGAAATGTCAAGCATGCAACTAGAACCTGCCTGCCAGAGGCTCCACTGCAGTCCGAAGTATAGAAATTGCTGTGAAGTCATTAATGACTTCTTCTTTCTGCTTTTATTAAAATGCACTAGTATTCCTGGTGTGTTCATGCAGTGCTAGCATAACTCCGCTGTAGTAAAAATATATCAGAAAATGAAAAAGCAGTTTTATATCTAGAAAAATTATTTGAATCATAAAAGAACCACAAGTTACAAAAGCTTTTTTTTGACTTCATAGATCTGCTGTGATCTGTAAATTGTAATTAAAGCATGATGACAGCTTTACTGAGAGTGGAAAAGCTTTTTTAAAATAACGATTATGACGTGACAATTTTACTCATTGAAGATCAAATTATGCCGTATGTGCCCCGGGACTTAATAAGTGTGACATCCAGAGCTGAAGTATTAATGAAACAAACCTGTTGACCTCACGATGGCACTAAATTAAGAGTTAAGAATCGGTGAAGCTGTAACAGTGAGTTAGTTGTCGGGAGATTTAAGTGAAAACCAAACTACTGGTATGAGGAAACTAGTGAGAGGATTTTTAATGTTCTTCTGTATAAAACAAAAATATTTGCAGAAATAAAACCTTCACAAATGCTTCAATACTTCCAAAAGGTGCCAAAAAAGGTCATTTTGGAAGTTCCCCTTAATGCTCCTCACATATCAACTGATAGTTTGCTTAATGGTGCATATTCAAAATATTTTATAATTGATCATATTACTACACTGCTATATAAAGAACCTTTGGCTTTTCGTGTTTTAGGCCCTCGCACAGTAACTCACTTTTTTAACCCGACCTTGGTGTTGGACAAGCATTGTACAGCTGCCATTTTTAGTTCAGATATGCTTACATACAGGTTTTAACAGCTAAATTACATAAGAAGAATGTCAGTATTAGCTGAGGAAGAAAAAATGACCCACTACTCCTGTTGGTTTATAGGAAAAAAATGCTAACATGAAAATCAAGCATGTGGGAACAACAGCAGAACCTGTTCATACACAGAGCTGTGAGCTAAGTTCACCTCGGATTCTATATTACTGTTTGACAAACAGTGAATTAATATCAGAAAATATTTTCCAGTCTGGGACCAGGGAGTGTCTGTGCACTGTGGTCTGGGCATGGTGCCTCACTTTGGGCTCGTACATATCCAGGTGTTGACCTCTAACGCCGGGCTGTGAAAGCACGTCTCACTGGAAGGTGGCCTTAACCCTCCTCAGTGTGTCCTGGATCCTCCGTGTCTGGCGCTCACTCGACTGCTGGAAGTTGGCATCGCTGTTGGCGGCCAAGAGGTGGATGTCCGAGGTGGTGAACCGGGCGATACGGCGGCGAAGGTAGCCCTGCAGGTCCCGGTCTAGGCTGTAAGGGTACACGGCCTCTTGGAAGGCATGGACCTGACTCACAACCTTTGCTATGCTCCTACGACCAGTGACGGAAGTACGAGGATGAGCAGAACATGAAATGGGGAGACACAAAAAGTAACAGTCACACCATTATAAGAATACGTAGGCAGTGTTTTTTTTTCTTGTAAGCAGCATTCTTAGCTTTGCCTGTGACCTGGTTTAGAGAGCGGGGATAGCCCAGGGTCCACAGTAACCAGCTGTCTCTGCTAGACATGCTTGTGACCCCAGCATCTGGCTACACTGCGTCACCTCTCAGCATCTGGCCCGAAACCTTTTCTTCCAATCAAACGCCATCCCACAGGCGCCATCTGGTGCTAGCGCTACCCTCACCGACACCCCGAATTCAACAGCTGTGCCATTACCATCCAGCCGCCACGTGTTGTGACCTCAGCATCTGGTCAGCCATATTGGAACGAAGGAGAAGGACACAGGAAAATGCTTCCTGCTGGCTGACTTTGTCATGGATGGATTCACAGAATATGAGGCCTGAGCTCATTTTAAGTTAATGGCACTAACTATTCATACTTTAGGTTACTCCAGGGACAGGTAGCAAGCTAACTTTACTGGCTGTATGCATGTTTGAACAGCATCACTCCTTTAACTCTGACATTAGTGCAAATTCCAGCATGCAGTATGATGACAGAGGTGTTTTTCACGCACTTTATGATTCCCAGTGATATTTTTGTGGGGATCTTGATGATGAGGAGGATTATGTGCATGTAGGACTTTGGCTGCTTGTCATCACTTTGATTCCACGTTTCAACAAATATTCGACCGGCACAACTTGCCGTTTGTTACTGGCAGTCATTAGTTAGCAGTCCTCATGATGACTGCTCAGAATGTGTTGGCATGTGTGTTTTTCTAATGTGTGTACACATAATTAGCCATGCTTGCTGTTATATTCCTCCATATTAGCGTCTATGAAATGAGACAGAAGGAACTCCACTTGAGTCTAATGTGGCATGAATTTATCCTTATTTAAGTTAATTAATGCAGCGTTTTATCATCAGTAGTAACAAAAGCATACTTTCACTTAATGTGTTTTGCCAAGTGTTACCTCACCACTATTTTAACTTTTACCTTCGCCAAGGTGCTCATGTTATTTGGCAGCTTCTGTGAGCGTGTTTCATTCTGTCTCTAAACACAACAGCTCAACAAGTTTTGAATGACTTCTGATAAAACTTTATAGGGGTGTAAAGTGAGGTCACCAAGATCTTCAAGGTCAACTTAGTGATTTACACTAACCCCTAACCCTATTGGTCGAAGATTGACAGAAAGTCCTATAACTTATAAACTATAATTTTTACAACTCTGGTGTTTATTGTCATCATATAGAAAGTATTGCATAAAGATTTAAGATATCGTGTTTGACCTCTGACCTCTCCTTCAAGGTCAGTAGACTGAGAAAGTCAAAGTGATAGAAATGCTATGCAGAGCTGTTTTACTGCCATTGTTTGTAACACAACACATAGACAAGTAGGGAATGATATATGTTGGGATTCTACATATCACATGACTTCGGACCTCAGCAGTTTTCTTCCAGGTTAAATAAGGTCAAACTTTAATAACATGTCTTTTATCTTTAAATTGCACTTAAATTTTTTCTGTCTTTGTTTGCATTGCAAAATTTAGGAAATTACACTGACATATGGGGAGTTTGCATCCAAATATCTCACATCTGACTCTTTACATTTACCTTTCTTTCAAGTTGACCCCAAAACATGTCCAAAACATCTTTAAAGAAAGTACCTGTCAAGAGAACCTGAATGTGCTGCCTACTTAGTTAGAAATATACTTTCGCGTAATATTATATAATCAGCTCAGGTTACCTACAGAAGTAGAGTGTGTGTGGGGGGGAGGGGGGCATTCAGTGGTCATGCCTCACACCCAGCACTGTTTTTATTATTTAAGATAAAAATCCAAAGGTGAGCAGGTTAGCAAGATAGTACCATAAACACTATACCATAAATACGGCGTCAGGTCACACGGTCACCGATCGTGACATCAGACACAGTGTACCTCAGTTTGGTCCATTTGTAAGCCCCGGTGGTGAGAGTGAAAGCTCCGATCTCCAGCTGCTGCACGTGCATAGCCAGGATGTGGGCTGAGGGCAGCGTGGGCTTCTTTGTTGTATGTTCACCTCCCATAAGACACAGATCATCACTCTTCAGAAAAACCTGATTAGGAAGCAATACATCCACACAGTGAATAAATACGCTCTTACTGGCAGAGAAAATTAAGTCAAAGATACTTGATGGAGTCCAGTGCAGAGGTGATAGCGAGAGCCTCGGAAGATTAAAAAAAAAAAAACAGTCAACCCTTTGGACATTTCATAGTCGATGAGCCACGTTATTTATCTTACAAACTATTACAGCTAAAGAGAAGTCGGTAAGTGTTTCATTTTGTGTAATGTGTCAGGTTTTTTTTTTTTTTGAGGGAAACTTGGAGAAGGAGAACCAGCTGTAAGCACACAACACCCCGGAAAGTAGCTCGAAGCTGTTTTTCTATTGATTTGTTTGCCCTGCAGCCCAGTTTCACAATATGTGGCCATCCTAGCCTTCAGTTACAAACACCATCCGTGTGTGCTCATGCTCAAACACACACACACACACACACCTGCACGGCTCGTAGCTCCTCCAGGATCTCACACACCTTGGACGACAGATGTTTCCAAGCCTGTTGGCAAAGGCAACAGTAGTTTTATTAATCATTACCAAAACAGCAGCTTCCATATAGCAACACTCAGTGAACGTCACCTCCCTGCAGATGAATATATGGAAATTTCTTCTATTTTCCCCAACTCTGGTTTTTTTTTGTTGTTTTTTTTAATCACTGCTTTTCAGGGTGGGGGGCACAATCCTCCTCGCTGTGTTTGTTCTTCCTACATCTTATTTGAATAGATTAATAAGAATTTTTTTATTTGTGAAACTAATTAAACGCCATCCAAACCCTCTCGCAGTAGAGGGAAACATTTAGCTTGAGGGGCAGCGAGTTATTGCACAAACTTGTGTGAGGAGGAAAGCATCGCCACGGAGCCTTACCGGTAATTGCCTGACAATCACGTTCTCCAGACCTCCGAGGACCTGCATGGCCGTGGCAAAGTTCCTCGATTCGTAGCAGTGCTTTCCTATCCACAGATACTTGGTCAGCAAAGCTACTTGTTTCTGCAGGAGAGGAGAGATTGCAAGAGAAACAAAAATAAACAAAACAAAAAAAAGGCAGACAAAGCAAAATGCTAAAATCACGCAGCTGCATTAATACACACGTACACTGGCAATATATGAAAAATGTTACATGTCAAAGTGCTTTGTGGATTCTGTTTTTTTATCTATTACTCATCTGCTTTCTTGAAAAAGATATTGGTGTGAGAATGATTTAACGTGTGTGGAACGTGTTCATCTGAGAGCTGAAGCTCCTTTAGGAGGACAGCTTAAATCAGTAGAAGTGAATCCACATTTATCCAGGAGCTGCTTTTTAGGGAAGGAATGAAAGCTGTTGTGCTGTCATAGAAATCATAAGCAACACAAATAACTGAAAGCATGAGGTAAATCTGAGGTGAGGAAGTGCAAAGATAGTTTAAGTGCTTTTTAAATAGTCAGAGTATTTTTCATAACGGAGTGAAAAACGTTCCAAAGTGCAGGGATAAGTCCTGAAACAGCTGAACATCTAGTGTGTTCTCTAGATGTTTTCTCAGTTTTTTGTTAGACACAGAAAAAAAGCTTATTAAACAGTTAAATAAAAAAGCTACTTTCAGCCTGTGACTGACACCAGAGTTCACATCAAGTGAGAAATCAAAGCCCGCGCTGTGACAGCGATGACTCCCTTTTATTCCCACCTGACCCCGTTACTATCATGAGTTATGGGTCCTCTCACCTTGACAGAGTCGCAGATGACTATTTCAGCAGAGATCCAGTTAGTGACACTATCAGCGTACGTGAGCAGCCGCTGAAGGTAGCTGTCTGAAGCTGGCCCCTCACGTGCAAGCCCACTGCTCCCCTCTGCTGGTGGAATATGCTGTGACACATTTCTGTTAGGAGAGTGTGAGACGTAGGAAAATCTTCACTGGATTTTATGGCTCTAAAAAAGAGCCCAACAAAAGTCCAAGAACATCTTTAGATTTTCAAATGTTGTAATTTCCCAGGGAAGCTGTGATGGTACTTCCACTTGTGGAAAATATTATACTTCGCTTATCTGGCATTCACCTGGACCTTTCATGTTTTTCTAGATGTCACCTGAAGAGTCGTCCCACCCACACACTACGAGACATAACTGCCTGAGAAGCACAATTTACATTTGATATACAGTGAAGCCCACGATTATTCATAGCTCCTCTTTGTTTGTGTCTTTTGTGAAGCAGTAACAGCGTTTTTCTGACAAATTTAAACTCACTAAAGTCTAAAATCTTGATTTTCTTTTAACTCTGTTCGACTATAAAAGCAGAAGAAGTCACCTGCATACCATTCAGTCAAAGGTTAGCTGTGATGAACACTCAGGTCAAGCGTTGTGAAAGCCCACAGAAATGATTGCTACAGGTGGGTTTAGAGCTGTGATTTAAACTGTTTTACAGAGTCTAGTTCAGGGATGTCAAACTCATTTTGCATGGTGGGCAACATACTGCCCACTGTGATATTAAGTGGGCCACACTAGTGAAACTCCTATTTCTGTCAGTGTAAAAACATTTAACTAACCAGGTTTTTTATGTCACAAATGTGTAATTGCAGAAAAAGTCCTTTTAGCTCATTGCTCAAAGTGTGTTGTATTTATAAAACATGAAGAATTAGTTAATTCGCAGAAAATAATTCTTGCTGTGGATGGACAGTAAAACAAAAATTCCATAGCAGATATGAAAAACAGGAAGTTTTTTGTCATTTAATCTTTTATTTACCCATTTTCCTAAAGCAAAAGGAAAAGCTGTAGAAATGTGGGTGGAAGCAGACTGAAGGTGAGACACTACTGTGGGCAGTAAAGTATTGTCCAAGGTGGATCCAAAGACCTTTGACACTGGAGGATGTCAAAGGTCTTTGGACCTTTGACATCCTCAAAGGTCAACTCATTGGCTCATTCTGGAAAATGAGCCAATGAAGATTAGGCAGTTTAGTTTGAGCTCAGTATCACAACTAAACTGTCTTTAACCTGCCAACTCCCTCGTCCAAAGTCTGTGTGCTTCACACACTTTCACACTCTGATGAACTCATCAGAAGCAAGTTGGGGTTCAGTTTCTTGCCCAAGATTACAAAAGCCAGTTATCGAACTACCAACCGTCCGACGAGTAGAGCAGACCTAGGTGTTCATGGAAACTACAGTAGTAAAATCATCAGTACAGTTATATAGACATATGATCATTTTAGTATTAAGTCATCTGGACTTCATGTACTGTGCAAACAGGTGTTTGTATATGGAACACATATTCTGTATAAAGACTGGAAGAAAGAGCAGAGAAAGAAATGAAGTGAATCTGTGAGTGGGGACGCTGAACAGTTTTTCTATACAGGTCACTGAATGTTTGATGGGGTATGAAAATGATGTTAATCATACACTGCGACCTTCACAGGAAACACTTCTCAGCATAATTGAGCAGCTGTGGGTGATTCTGCATAAACATTCAAATGCTCTCCACCTAAAAATCCTTTCATAATAGAGGGCCAGAGACCTCTGATCGTTTGCCAAGGTGCTGTGAAAGCTATTTCAGAGGCTTTCAGAGGCTCTCTAATGCAGGCTTTATAGCTTTTGTACTCACTTATTCGGGGTCGAGACTTTGTCCCTGACTCCTTGTATTCTGGAGTTGAGGAAATGAACTGGATGGCATCCTTGGAACATTTCCTGCATTACAAGAGTTACAAATACAAGATGCAACATGACAAGCTGGTGCATTCTTAGTGACGCGGCTCCCTCTAGTGGCTTGAAATGATAACAACATTAGGTGGTGTACCAGTCACATAAATGGTGCACTACCTGCTGCAGGAGGGTGAGCTGTTGGGCTATGTGCTGTGCACTGTACTCATTTTGGCTGAAGGGCAGTCGTTCTTCATTGTGCAAGCAAGCGCTGGAGAGCTCATCCATCAGGGAGCGGTGACAAGGCATGGGCAGAGCCGCAGCAATGGAGAAGGCCTTCTCTTTAGACATAGATGCAGAGGGCTCCACCACTCGCGAGATCCTCCACTGAAAAGTTCACACAGAGGCTTAGAAATCTAGGAAGCCATGTTTAGGGCAATAAAGACTTCTGGTAGACTTCTTGTTAAGGGATCTGATCTTATTGGAAAATAAATCAAGATGAAATTTGGCTCAACAACAAGAATGTAAATATTGACCTTTTTCCCAAGATCCTCAGTAGATGAATGCAAACACCCAGAGTCATCGACTTCATCAAAGCTGATTAGGCTCCCTGTCAGATGGCTTGCTGCACTCATACTCAGCGGGCTGTGAAGACCAACAAGCAGGGCTTCCCCTTGGCTGTCTACAGGAATCACCTGTGGATGCATTTAATGGGGAATATTTGAACATTGTTTTCTTTTTCATTCAAAGGAATGGCGCTGTACACAACGTGTACATATTTGGCTACCTCAGTATTAAGGAACTTTTCTAACACGTCCACGAGGCTGGAGTTAGGCGCAAAGTCCACTGTTCTGCAGTCTGTTATCCAGAAGTGAAGCAAGTGCAAACTCCGATGGAAGACCTTTTCACTGTCTCCGGTCAAATCCGGTCCCTCCCTGGAATGGGAGAAGAGATAAAGCCCACATTAACGTGTTTCACACCATGTGCCACATTTTGAATAGTCATTTACTGGAAAAATTGAGACTGCACACCGCTCAGAGCTGTTCCTCTGTTGTCCTGAGCTGCTGGTTGTACTTTACCTTACAGCACAGATGAATTTATTCATTATGAACTGCAGTAGCTGCTCAGGAGTGCAGAAGAAACGATACGTATACAGGAACTGCTGGATGTAGCCCTCCACAGCAGCATTTCTGTGATTAAAACAATCATAGAGACACTGAATAGAAATCAGCACATGAGGCATTATTAGAAACATGATATATAGAACAGATACATAATATACAGGAAGGAATATAAAAACATTTGAAAACCGTCCAGACCTGGCAAATATAACATAGAAGAGGTGAAGTTGAAGGAGCTCTGAAGCAACTTCCCGCTATGTGTGAGTTACCCTACATGTCCTACATCTGGATCTTTTCCCACACAGATGTGTAAATTTCACAAAGCATTTCTGGGGAGAGATGCTTCCGAGGTGCCCTGAGCTACTTTAACGACTCCTTTCAACGTGAGGGAGCAGTGACGTCACTAAAATCACAACATTGTCAGTGGTGGTGGGTCTCATGTGAGCCGCCAAACAAATGGGAATTTATAAAGATCTCCTGTGTTTAGCTGAACCTGCACTTTGACTTTAAGGCAAATTAAAAGCTACTAGTCTGTGAGCCAATTGTTGAGGACAAAAAATGCCTTTAAATTAAAGTGTTCTTCAGCTTGAGCCAGAGGAAGTTAAACAATACATTGATCATGACCTTTTTTCCTGACTGTTGGTGCCATTTTCTACAGCAACAGATCTGAGCACAGACACTAAAACATTTAGATTCATCAGGAAGATTTTGTTGACCCCGTATGACGCATTATTAGAAAAGCTGTGACTGTGATGAAAACCTACCAGTCCCTGTTGGCAAAATGGAAAGAAGACGGACTGTCTGCTTTGCTTGATGTGTAAATTTATCTGAAAAATAGCTAATCTCTATGTTTTTCATTTTTCCTCCTTTTTTGTTTTGTTTTGTTTTGTTTTGTTTTGTTTTTGTGTGTAAAATTGTAAAGACCCCAAAAAAAAAGCATAATTGCAAAAAAGATTGAGAAATTATGACATCATGGAATTATGTTTTTGATGATGATGATGTTTTTGAAGAATTTAACCTTGAATTTAGGGCTAGATCCCTTCAAAAAGTCTCAGCCTCTAGGAGAGCTCCTACGGGGAAAACAGTTCGACGTAGGGAGGATGATGTTTTACAGCCTTAAAGGTTTCTTAAGCACAGGAGAAGACAGCAGAAAGACAAAGAGGTGGAAGAAATACTCCAAATGCTATTTGACTGAGGTAAGAAGCTGTTGTAGATCTTATAGCCGCTCATTTAAATGATCATCACAACAATCAGACAACTGGTAACTCGAAAAATGCAGAATTGACAACATGAAATGCTACTTCAATCAGGACCAGCAGTCAGAAGGACAGTTAGATTTCCATGTCCAGCAACTCATATTCCATCCAAGATTTACCACTTGGATTACCCAAAATGGATAAATAATTTTAAAATAAATAAACAAATAAACTATTCTTACAGCACCTACCAAAAACCAGGATGAGCAAACAAACAGAAAGATAAAGGTGAAACCAAATGAGGTAGGGGGGAAACTGTCGGTGCAAGGAAATTAAAAGCACAACAACAAAAACTGAAAATTAATTTGTGAACAGAAAAAGTAAAATAATTAAAATAATTAATAATGATGGCTAGCATGACAACTTGGAAGGAACTTGAAGTGCAGGTTAAGAAAAAAATGTTTAAAAAATGCGTCAGTAAGAAGGATTTAAAAGATGAGAAGGAGCTCTTCAATCTGATCTCCTCAGATAGACCGCTTCAAAGCGTGCATGCCCTGATAGAAAAAGCCCCATCGCTCTCGGCCCTCAGCTGAGACCGCGGGACGACCAGAAGAGTTTCGGCTGAGAACCTCGGGTTACGAGCAAACGGTGTCAGGAGAGCTGAAACACAGTTTGGTGCAAGCCTAGAAAGGGTCTTAAAATTCTCAGAAAAAATCCCCAAATCAATTAACCAATAACCAATGAAGCAAAGCTAAAATAGAGGGAAGTCTGGCTTCTGAGTTTTTGGACAAGCTGTAGCTTGTGTAGCCTTTATTGGCTCAAACAAACATATAATAAATTATGATAATATCACCTAGAGGTAATAAAAGGGGATCACCTGAGCCGTCAGCTGAGGGCTGGACGTGAGATCAGCTGATTACTGTGGAATGTGACTTCACAGCCAACCAGAATGCAAACCAGAGAAAAACTGCACTGACAATTTCAACCAATTGCACCTTTTGATCAAATGTTTCATACCTAGTTCAAATTTTTAAGCCCTCAAAGTTTAGTGAGTATGCTCCCTATTACACAGTTTACTATAGAAGTGTAGTATGCTGACATCCTTACATTTAGTCAGCACTGCAGTGAAAAAATACCCTGCGAATAAAATACCCGCTGTAATAAAGGTCTTATTTTAGAAAAGAGACATCAGTAAAACATCAAATATTCCTGTTCTTTTTCCTGTTGTAAGTAAATTCATTCTTTTGACTCTGTAAAATCCCTTTGTTGGACACATCAAAAGCAAACGGAAGGTTAAATAACTGAGCCTATGACCTGGATCACAGCTTGACTAGAGCTAAAACTTGACTAGAAAAAAAAGAAAGAAAGAAAATCGACCCTTAATCAAATGTACCTGGCGTAGAGGTAAGCCATGAGGCCCAGAGGAGATCCAGCCTGCAGAGTGCTCTTCCCTTTGGTGGTACCAAAACTCAGGACTGAAGGGTCCTCTGTGGACTCGAGGTCCAACGACTCGAGTCCACAGACAGCCAAAGAGGGCAGCAACGAAAGCTCCAAACCCCACTGGTCCACACTGAGAATCTGTGGAAATGAAAGAAATTCTATCAAGCTTACAAGAACTGGGTTGTTAAGTATGAAGCATAAAATTTTTGGGTAAGCTTCTCTACCTCGAGGTATTTCTTCACACAATCCAAGAAGGCTACTTTGGACCTGAGTTCCTCGAGCTGTGACTTGAGTTTAAAGAGCATTGGCTTGCTCTCAGGACCTTTGGAATACAATAAAGGTACAATACACACACACAGTCTTTACACCCAGTATCAGAAACACAGCATTTTGCCATTTTCATACTCCTGCGGCGATTTAAAACGAGCACCCAACCTTTGTTTTTCCTCTCTTGTTGAATCAACTTCTGGTAGAAATTTCTTGTTTTCTTTAGATTCCTTGTTTCAATTACCAGCTGCTGCTGCAGTTCCTGTTCAAAGGAAATCACACAGAATCATACAAAGGCCCTAAAACTGCACCACATGCCTTTTGCTGAAAGAAGCCGTCGGGCGTTTAGAGTGTGTATGGGGCAGTGTTTTTTTTTTTTTGTCCTCTCTTCACCGTGGCAACAGAAAGGAACAGCCCTTTTGAAGTGAACTGAGTAAGAAGTCGCAGCATCGCAGCTCTTAAGGTACGTTTTATTAGCTTTCACGCAAACCTTCAGAAGGAGCAGCGGTGCCATCAAAGCGCTCAAACACAAGGACGATTCATTAATATTCTTTTGCAAATGATAATAAATTTCTCTGCTGAGGGCTAAGTTCAACATATTAATATTCAGATCCAGTTTGGAGAGAATAATATGCCAATTATCCTAAAGTCCCCCACATGTTCTCGTCCTATTTACCCCAAAGCCTGACCGTGCCCCACTTCATTACTGATAGGAAAATAAGTCCCGCGCTTAATCAAAAAGCTCGACCAGGTGAGGAGCTGAATGAAACCGAGAAGCACTCGATTTCAACCTCAAGCAGCACAACTAAAATGATTTAAACTTTAACTTCAGAGGATATTTTGATGGACTTAACTTATCTTGGCTCAGGGCACAGAAGACTGTATTTATTTGTTTTTTCAAATGCCTTAAGTAAGCGATAAAACATTTGCATTTACATGAATTTATAGAATAATCCATTGAAATAGCATAATATTTAATACATACACATTTAATGTAAGCGGCATGAAAACTGATAAATAAATTATGGCGTCTCCCGTTCGTTCAAACGCTCAGGGTTAAGGTCACGGATGATTCAGAGGCTGTGGCCATCGTAGCTTTACCCACCTGTGCTTTCACGTCCAGACATGGCGATCCTGTGTGCTGTCCCAGATTTCCTGCATACTGGATCACATCGGGACTAAAGCACTCTTCGCTGAAGAAGGCCAAGGCCCAGTCCGGGCTCGAACTGAGGCCCAGACCCTCTGCTCTGAAACCGGGGGAGAGAAGCCGCTCTGACGCCACAGAGTCGCTGTCCTCCATGTCCTCGGAGCAGTCTGGGCTCATCTGCTCGTCGTGGGCTCCTGTAAGCCTTTCCTCTCTCTCTGATAGAACCTCAGCTTCAGAGGGGCTTTCATCGCTGCCCCCCACTGAATGACCTCTTCCTTCCATGACCCCCGAGTCTGAACTGTCAGCGTTCACGCCTGGAACTGTAAATAAAGACAGAAGAGAGAGAGAGAGAGGGATTGGATCACATGGAGAGCATAAAAAAGACAAACTGGATTTGTGAAGTAAACAGAGAGACGGGAGAGAGGGAGAGATCCAAGGGTGGTGCTGAGGGTGTTTGTTGCTAACCCTCTCGTGGCTGCACAATGCACTTACTGTTTAACAGATGCCCTTAAAGCAATTCACAGTTCAGTCACTATCCTTTTTTTTTTAAATTCAAGTATCTGTTCAGAGCCTGTCTGTAATCAAGACAGCCCATGTCTAACATACTTCAATAATGACAAAAACAGACCCAAGTGTGTGTTTGTGTGAAAGTCACTGACCGGGAATGAGTTTCAGAGAAAAGGGAGAAGAAAAAAAAAGTCTTTGCAAGTTTGCTAGCATGCCTTGGACCCTTCTGAATGAGCCGCAAACTTAAGAACAGCATCCAACAGCCGGCAATGGCCCTCATGACTGCAGTCAGCAGCCAAGGCGATAGAAATATACCAAAACATCACAGAGAGGGCGGAGTTTGATATCTAAAAACAGGACAGAATCTGCATGAATATCAAATCTCTTCATCTACTTAGTTAAGAGAAAGAGAAAAAAAAAAAAAAGTACTGCGCTTGTTGTACTGTGTTACAATGCAGCAGTTGCAAATAGTACTTAGTTACAAGTTTATTTAATTGTACTTGAGCAAGTAACATTTCCTGTAAGCAGCAGTAATGTCTCTTAATCCCTAATCTATTTATGGGAGCAGGTTTGTAACTTAAACAATCCCATCTTCCTCACGTGTCATTTTTTAAATCGGATTATATGTTGAATTTAAATGTATCTCATTTAAATTGAGTCTGCGGGCTCAAACAGGTGATGCTCAGAGCCTGAGAGGGAGCACTTTTATTTGACTTGTTCATCCAAGTCAGCCTAAGCATTTCAGAAGCGGATCCAAAATATAACCGACCGTGAGAACTCTCCAATAAAAAAGAGATAGAGGTCAGCAACCAAATCTTTCTCCTACCTTCACTGATGCAGTGCTGATTTTGCTCTGAACTCAATCTGACATCCTCGAGTACAGTCCTATTTTCTGCATGACAGGACTGGGCCTTGGTTTCTTCCCAAAACTCCCCAGCAACAGGACTGGATGGGCGGAAGTTTCCATTCAGATCGAGACAGCTGCTCAGGCAAACTTCTCTCTTCACTCTCCTGACAGCGGCTATCGAGGGTGGGGTAACAGTTGCCCTTTTCACAGCCTTTGATGGAGGCTGATCATTAGAGCTGCTACACGGGGCACAGAAAACACACAGCATGTTCAAAGCAAATAACAATTAGCACTAATTAGAGGAATATTGCCAATGACATGCATTCAAGTAAGCAGGTAATAGGCAATTCAGAGAAAACACACATGGTGATGATAATAACTGAAACAGTCAACAATGCAAAACAGATACAGCACTCAACTTCACAAGGGATTTGCTACTTTAATCAATAACACACTAGAATGCTGGCTCCAATGGAAAACTCGCACAGAACGAAACAAGGCAGCCACTGAACATCTTGGAGCTTATCAGTAACATTATGCACTTGGAAATTACACCAACTGAGCCGCACAATTATTACTGTGCCAAAACAGTCCACTCCAGTCCTTGTCAGGGTTAGAATGAAGCGTGTCTTCATCAAGTCCCTCAATCCCTTCAGAGAAACTGAAGCAGTGGAGGAACAGTGGAGAAACTCTTCACAGCTGAGCCCTGTGAACGAGCCCACAGCCAGAGGAAAAACATGTCTATCTCCCTGCAAAGCTGTGTCGTCTCTCTACCAGAGCAGATTAAAGGGTCTGTCATATTGCCCTGAGCACAAGCATGAGCAACGCCTGGATGAAAAGACGTCTGAGAGAAGTGACAGGCTCGCCTCCGTGCTCGTCTCTATCTTATGTTTAAATATATGCATGCATTCATCCATACAGTTAAGTCTACCCGATGCCCAAGGCTAATTGTCAGTATATCAGTAACAATGCAGAAAGAGCTTTAAATGTGTTGACATAGCACTTGTACTGAAAAACTTACAGCATAGCTATTACCATAGGAGCCGCTAATGTGGTTGGTTTTTAATGTTGGCTTTGAATGTGAAAGCGTGCAGAGGAGAAGATGTCATGGTTAATCAGCACTGCATCCCATAACTTATTCCAACATCTTTGTACTCTGCACCGTTGCACATGTAAATAAGCTACCTCCCTTCTCCTGCCACATGGCTTTATCTTAATTAGAAATCTAACTGTCTATTATAAATCAATTAATGGGGTCTGTATTTTGCCAGTTATTTCCATAATGGTCCTAATTTAAAACTTTGGAAAACATGCCTATAAGAGTTTACCAGAGGCCAAGGTGATGTCTTCAAATTAAACTACATTAAAAAAAATCATGATATGCAATATTATCTGTATTCGAGCTAGTTTGTAGCATATATGAATATCCATGAATAATCTGCAAGTTAACATTCAGAAACCATGTTTGTTCATATTACACTAGTCACATGATCTCAAGGTGACTTTTTTTTATTTCTAAGCAACATCAATTTATAATACAGCTACACTGTGCTGTTATTAGATATGTTTTACTTTAAATCATTTAAAAGTTAATATTAGTTGATTTATGCCTCACTTCATTAACTTGCACAACAGGCGCTGCCTTTACGAGAAAAAACAAGCAAACACAAACCCCCAACAAAAACCACTGTTTAAAAAGAGAGAGAAACAATGCTTACAGTGTGGAAGTGCTGCAGTTCACCAAGCAATGCAATACGCCCAGTAAGTCATCTTCCCAGTAGAGATCAGTGAATCTCTCCTTCACGATGCTGGCAAACGCCTGGTATTGGAGGTCCCTCAAAGAGAAGATGAACTCCCCTCGGAAAATGAAAAGCAGATTTTCAAATGAATACGTCTGAAAAAGAAAATCGGTGCAATAAAAATGCAAACTGGCATTAATGGAACATTACAATTTTAGACTTCGGGGCATCTATTCCTTATAACACTGAAGTCTACCCTATATGGGCAAAAGTAGTGGGCCACCTCCACATTACAACTACAGGAACTGTAGCCATAGAAACCTATGTCATGAAGTTCCTGGCACACAGTTTTTGTGTTGATGGTAATGCCAGAGGAGGTCTAGAACTCTAAAGTTATTAAGTTAGCGTAGCGTTTTTATGCACTATTCCCCTCAGCAATTGGCGACGCCCTGCTCTGTAACTTTATGTGGTGCTTTCTGGCTGACTTGCTGTTCCACTTTGCAATAATAATTGTAATAGTGACATCCTATAACAGCAGAATTCAGTGTACTCTTTAGAACAACTAATTCTTTCATAGATGTAAGTATAGGCCGACTGCATGGCTACATGCTTGATTTTTACATAACTGTGGCAAAAAGCCCCTGAATTCAAATATGTGGCCCAATACTTCTGTCCAAATATTGTATCTAGTATTCCCAGAATACAGGCAACTAAAGGAAGCAGCAGTGTTACATGTTTGCCAAGTAAATGTAGGAACATTGTACACTGTGTGATCACAAAGTCCAAAAGCAAAACAAAACATGCATGCTTCCAGTCGCACTCCCAACTCAATGAAGCACTTTGGGACTGGAATGCTGTGTTGGCGTGGAACAAACTTGCATCTGGTCTCTGGGTTATAGTTTGACTTACTCAAAGTGATCAGAAGGGGACTTCCATAGAGTGTAGAAGTAATGCCAATCCTGGGAAAAGTCCCAGTGTGCACAAAGAGAAAACTCTGAAGAAGAGATCTGCCAAATTTAAATCAGTTGAGGTTTTTATTTTATTATGAGTGGACTACCAAAGAATGAATTTTACCCTGTCAAATTAAGCTGGGTGTTGTTTGACTGTTAATTAGCTGTTAATAAAGCACTGTATATATTCTTCTATTATTTATTGATATAATTCAACTGCTAATGTTATGATTATGATTGCATTAGTCTTACAAAGTTTGCACATATGGTGGAGAAGCCGGACCGTGTGCTATTATATTTTTGCATTTATCAGTCTAAAAAGACTGATAAAAGGAAATTAGCTACTTCAGTGTTTCTCCCTGCTGTATAATCCTTACTTTTACAATCTGTTTTGAATTGACTGTAATATCCACGGATAGGGATGAGTGTGGAGACCTGGGTTCTGTAGAGAAATTGATCACAGTAGTCCAATTCACTGGAATTGTTTGTCTGCTTGCCTATCAATCCCGATTATCATTTCCAATTGCACTTGAGCTACAATCAGTCTGCAGTGTGGATCTAGACATGACTTTTTTTTATTGCTTACCATTAGCATGCTGTCTATACAGGGGCTTGCAAAGAGCTGAACTGAAGTTGCATTAGCAGCATAATGCACATATAAATAAAGAGGATGTATGTTATATCACAAGACGGCTGATAGAGTTGTTTCACTAACTCATCTAAACAAGGCATTTTCTAAAGGGTATAGCAAAGGTGGCAGTTTGTCATGAAACAACAATGGCAATCTCCACATTTTGACTGTTTTTTCTCTTTTTGACTTTAATTGCGAAATTTCGACATAGTGTTCTTATATTGTCTGTTCTTCTTCTTCTTGTATATTGTTTTCTTTACTTTCACACCTTTGTGATATTGCTTCCAAATTTCAGTGTGCAAGCAACTGTACATTGACAATAAAAAAGTTCTAAGTTCTATTCTCAAAATGATTAACAATGATTAATATTTTTTTTCTTAATGTGGCCCTAATACTCAGTCATAACCAGACCCTGAACTTCAACAGGTAACAAACCAAAGAAAGAAACATAAAAGTAATGTAACGAGTAGTAAAACGACTTTCCCCTGGGAGTAATTACGTAACGTAGTGTGTTACTTTTAAGAAAAATGTTCTGTGTAATATGTTCAAAACGTTAGGCTACTTTTTTGGAATAATGATCCCAACACTGATCACAGCAAATAGGAGAAATACCTCTAACATGCAAAAATAATTTACCACAGAGTATGCAATTAATGTGCAAGAAAGTAATGTCTCTGATATGCTACTTAGAGATGGTTGTGACTCTCAAAGCGGAGCCAATGAGAACTCAACATGAATCGATAAGGAATCAAACCAAAAAGTAATATAAATTATGGAATCGGAATCCTTTAAATTCTTATGAAATCCAGTGCCTACCCACAGATATAAATATAACTATCTATAGATACATACCCATGGCAATGTCCTCATGCCCATTGTCCAAATATCCATCAAGGGAAAACTCCCCCTTCAACAGATCGATCACCTCCTTTAAGGCAGGGTGGACGTTTGGGGAGCTGGATGTTCGAGCAGACTGCTTCTCACCTTGTGTTCTTGGATTTGTTTGGACCTTGTATGCTCCAAGCACACTGTGCTCCAGGCAGGAGTCGGAAATGACTGAGCTCCCACTAAAATGTGATGATGGTGGTTCATACTCCTGTGGTCCAGGCCTAACAGGCACATTCAGACAGTCAGTAAACGAGCCATCAGTGCTCTCTGGAACTGTGATTAGCCCCTGCAAAGGCTGAGGGACCAAGGAAAGATTTATATCCAACCCGAGGACAGACTCGGGAGCCTTGACCTGCACAGGCACTAGAGAAAGATGCCCTGTTGCGGGGTCCTGCCGAAAGAGGTAATTATTGAAAATACCACAACCATTGAGGTTAGTGGATAATGGCAGAGAAACAGAGACTTCAAGATAAGATATATCAGGGAGAGCAGAAGGGGAGTCGACCGGCATCTTGCTGCTAGAAGTTGTAAAAGATGTAGTTTTAACTGTCTCCTGAGTACGGAGATTGGGTTCAGTTTGTGGAGGAAGTTGGTACTCAGAGGGTGGAGTGAAATCGAGGCTGCTTTTCACAATTTGATCCCTGCCTTTGGTGAATCCATCCACAGTCCTGTAAAATAGACAGTCAATCAAATCATTTCTCATAGGTATTAGGTGCATAACATTTATTGTAAATGTTTTTTGTGTTGACTTTTCAATGGATTATAGCTATATCCTTTACCAAACCGCCTCAGCATTCATGGAAAATATTTTCATTCACTGGCTTACCAAGATTTAGAGAAGTGAAATGTTACCATTTGTTTACATATTTTTATATATGTGCCTGTAAGACACTAAAACCAACAGAAAATTATATGTTTGTTTAATACATAGAGCAATGTGTTGACTGACTGCATGCTATTGCTGTCTTGTCACCATCTTATATCGCAACAATATTGCTTTAAAGATGGCAACGGCCTGCAAGTGGTCACAGACCAGGTCCCCATCTTAAAAAAAAAAACAAAACAATTCAAAGACAACAAGAGTGTAAATTCAACCATTAACATGGCTGCAATAACTTTGGCTACACTACAGTCTCCAGGCTCTGTTTTCCTCAGTGTGACTCTAGCAGAAGTTATCATGGACAAATCAGAGAAGGCTTGTCTCAGACCTGATGAAGACTTTTCTGCAACTATTTTATATCATTTTAAAAAATATTTTTATATTTCTAATCAACAGAGTGCCTCAGGAATTTTTCTGCTTTTATGTGATGCAAGCTCCCAAAACCAGAGCTGGTGTGTCAAGTGATCAACAAGTGACTTTTGTTTTCATTGCCAGATCATTTACAAACATTTTTATGACCATGACAATGACACTAAGTAACTATACATAATAAGAATTTTAAACATGTAAAGGTCAATGTGAACTTACAGATTGTGGTTTTGACATTTTGGTTCATACTATCAAAATTATTTGATTGCTTTAAAAAGTGTTTGCTAGTAGAGCCCAATTTTAGGCCTTTATCTTTAAAGAGAACCACACTAGCTGTTTTCTTCTGATTTTAGCCTTTGTGCTAAGCTAGGCTAACCAGCCTCCCATCCAACTCTCAGGAAAAAAAGCAAATTAGTGTATTTACAGAAATGGTTCTGAAACCGTTGTTTTACAAATAGATTGATCATTGTTGTTTAATATAATGTAAAGCAATAATATCACTTTTGTATTCCTACCCTTCAGTGTCATTTGAAAAATGCTGGTCCCCCCCCTCTAAACCTCCTTCACTGGTCAGGATGATGGGGGTGAAGTGTGTGGCGGTGGAAGTGAAGGCCTCTGGGAGCTGGAGTTCCTGATTGACTGGATAGCTGTGGGGAACAGGGCCAGGCACAGGAGCCAGTCGGCTCTCAGTGGCCATGGGGACAAAGCCTACACACAGTTACCACAGTGCCATTTACAATATCAGTGATATTGTCTCATGCAATGTACAAAATACCATTAGCTTTAATTCTGATTCAAATTAATGAGACCAAATACATTTTTATTGGTTTGTTTCAGAGGGGAGCTTCCTAATATTTCATACACTTAGTATATGTAAAATATTCTACATTTTTAAAGTAAAATGTATTGCATGAGGGTCATCCCTACTTAAGTAAAGCTGCCCTACCACTGTTGTTTTCAGCAGACTCTTCACATGAATCTTGGCACGTTTCAGTTGTTGTCAAATCTTCTGCGTCTGAGAATTTTGAGGCTGACTGAAAAGAAAATATAATATGTTCACGACAACCAGAACTGACTATTCAGTGAGACAAAACACAACCGACACTGACCACAAGAAGCTGACACCGAGATTACTAATACACAGGTACAATGGCATTAATATATGTGTGGTGAAAAAAGGTTTACCGGGTGAACTCTGCTGATGAGGTTGCTCCAGACAGTCTCAGCATTTGTCCCCTGGCTTGATAAGTAGTCACGACAGCTCTGGAACAGATCCACATGAGAGTAAGTCTGATAGCAATACAAGGCACTTCACACACAGATATGGATAATGTCAGAACTAATTCCCTCCTGAAATAGCTCAAGGGTTTTAAAAAAACAAAACACGCAGCAACCTTTTTAAAATGATTGACAGGGTAACAGTAACAGTAAATTATGGTATTTGTCACAGAGCTCTTTGTTGACATAATGACAAGGGGAAAAAAAGAGATTACACTAAGCAAAGATGCTTCTCTTTGAAGTTGTGATATCTGCACAGTGATAAACAAAATCAAAATGGGCTTTATTTATAGAAAACTTTGCATAGAAGAAAGTGTAATGCAAAGTGCATTTTATAATAAATGACTGGAAAATGATTAAAAAAAGTGTCATTAGAATACACAAATCAGTGATAGAATAGAAAGTCTATGATGAATAAAAGTATAAAAAAATGGGCAGGGATTTTTTTTAGTGTGAAAGCCTAAATAATTATTGCACCATATATGGCTTTGATGCTCATGTTAGCATATCTTTATATTTATTTGGAAGGGACATCCACATTGATTAACACAATCAATGTACATTTTAGCAAGCAATGTTTACCATGTTCACTTCATAGTTTAGCATTCTAACATAAGTTAGAAATAAATGTATGATAACTGATAGTTACATTTTTGCTTGTATTTGCTTTGTATTTGGTGTTTGAATAACTCTTTTAACATTTTACATTAACATGTCGTTAGTACTGAAGAGAGAGCTGAGTGTAAAAGCAAAGCTCTCAATTTACTGGTCCATCTACATCCCTACCCTCACCTATGATGAGCTGTGGGTAGTGACCGAAAGAACAAGATCACGGAGACAAGCAGCAGAAACAAGCTTTCTCTGAAGGGTGGCTGACCTCTCCCTTAGAGATAGGGTGAGGAGTGCAGCCATCTGGGAGAGGCTCAGAGTAGAGCTGCTGCTCCTCCACATCGAAAGGAGCCAGTTGAGGTAGTTTGGGCATCTGACAAGGATGCTTCCTGGGCGCCTCCTGGGTGAGGTCTTCCCGGCATGTCCCACTGGGAGGAGGCCTCGGGGCAGACCCAGGACAGGCTGGAGAGATTATATCTCCCTGGGAACGCCTTGGTGTTTCCCTGGACAAGCTGTAGGAGGTGGCTGGGGAGAGGGAGGTCTGGGCTTCTCTGCTTAGGCTGCTGCCCTTGCTACCCGGCACCGGATAAGCGGAAGAAGATGAAAGGATGGATGGATAGTACTGAGTGCATGGTGGCATACAGTATCAAATGGGTGCTGCTAATCAGCTGCATTTATTAAACTGATTATAAATAAGTGTGACCACTTCTGTAAAAGGAGAAGTTTTGTCAGTTTGCTGGTCTGAATCATTGTAATGTGTGATGACACAATGCCCTGGAGGAAAGCAGGGCTGAACTGCTTGACCCTTTTTTGTTTTTCATTTTCATTACTGACACTTGATTGTCCAATCAAATGTCAGATCTCTTAATGCAACCAGCCTTTCACTATAGATGGAACATGGCAGCACGGCTGAAAGTTTTTGCTAGAACAGAATAGCTGTAAAAGAAAATAACAAGGTGTTGCAATGCTGCAGTCAAAGTTGAGACCTCAGCCTGATTGAAATGCTGTGGTGGCACCTTAAGAGAGCTGTGCTGAATGAATGGCTTCAAACCTCAATAAAATCAAACCCTCTATAAAATAAAGCAGAAAGACAAGTGGGCCAAAATTCCTCCACAATGACATGAGAATGTCATGAAGTCTTTTATGAAACAAAGACTCCAGGTTCTGATAAACTTAGTTCTACAAGCTGTTGAATCATTTGGTTTGGTAGTTTTTCCACATACTGCTTCTACAATTTACATTTGTTGCTGGTTATCTGTTTTATTTTACTAACTTTAAGTCCTGGTAAGGATCAGATCTTTTTTTATTATGTCCTGATAAATAAAACATTAGAATTTAAAGATGGGATACATTGTTTTTTTTACCATGACTTTATATCTGACCATAAAACTCAAAACCCGACAAACCTCTTTAGCAGTTTAGCATGTTAACATATGCCAATTAGTACTGAAGCCACAGTTGCATAGTCTGACATTTTTTATTTGCTCATAAGTGGAAATATTCAATGCCCTAAGCTTCACAAAAGCCTCCAAGTCTTCTAGAGACTACAGGGGCCAGAAATACGGAAAACAAAATTTGTGCTACAGCAAAAGTCAGGAGGAAACCATGATATCAATGGAATCATGCTGCTGCTGTGGCTCTTTGCTATCAAAAATCAAAAACTCTGTAGTATTGTTCTGAAATCTTCAGTAGTGCTCTTAAACTAACAACAGTAAAGACTTCCCGTGGCCTCTAAAATGGCACGGGAAGTGTACCGCATTTTAAACGCTTAAAAAAAAGTAATTAACTCTCTAACTTCTATTCTATAAATATAAGCATTCCCCCCTTCCATGTGAAAGATAACTGCAGGCTTCTGTTTAACATGTCAGCGTGTTTGTTCTAAATTTAAGTTTTACAACCCAGTTTTCATTTGTAACAAAAAAAGCAGAAATACTGAAATCAAATTGTCATGTTGTATTTTTACAATAACTTTCTGATGACAAAAATATCACTAGCTGGAGACATTCTTGTCAGAAATTTCAGGAATTCGAAAAGCACTGTGATAGTTAATTTGAAGCTAATGTAGTAAAGGACTGTGATGCCTTTGTATTTGTTCAAAGAAGAAAACAGAGTAACAGCCAGCTAGTGATAAAGAGTTTTCTTGTCTGGCAGCGTCAGGCATAGAGCCCCACAGATAATTTGCTTTGACAACCACATAAAGACTTTCAGTAGAGAAAAACTAGCAACTCAAAGTGTTAGATTAAGGTGACAGTACATGTTTTTTTTAACAATAATAACAGGTTATGATACTTTTTTAGCCATGTCGATGGTAGGTCGCTCGATAGGCGTCCTCTTAGCCATCTCCAGGAGCAGTCTCTTTAATTTCCGAGGCATCGCCAGTTTTTGATTAGGCGATAAATTGAACTTGGCTGTGGCCCAGAGAATAGCAGCAACCCCATACACGCAAACCTGAGCAAAGAAAGACAAGAACAAAAAGAAGGGGGGTGGGGGTTAATTTGAAATAAATTATTTAAAACTTCGCTTTAAAAATTAATGAAAGCAGTTCTGACAGACCGACCTTCTCTGTTACAATTCCATGCTCTTGATATTCAGGAGCAAGATAAAATTCATCTCTAGATCCTGCAAAGAACGCTTACAGTTAGTTCCTAAAGTCAACATATACTCATACACGTTGGATAAGAGCGCATTTTCAGTGAGTATTTTGAAAGTATACAACTAGAGATTGCAAACCCCTCCCCCCAAAAACATTAAAAAACCCAACAGCAGATGACTAAGAAGTACCTACCTATGTTTTTAGGTTTCAAAAAAAGCACCTCTCCCTTGCAGCCCACATGCACCGTGTCCAGGCATAAATAGGCTAACAGAAAAGAGAGAAATCAGCTTCACACAAGAATTGTGAGCTAGAACCGTGTAACATAATTTGCATAATATTTCTAGTTAGTTTTTTCTCTCTGTTTTGGGACTTTCTACCAGTCTATTGTAAGCGCTAGCTCTAAAATGAAGAGCAAACTGCTGTTGCAGGGATAGTTTCTTTCTGGTTTTGTGAATACAGTGGGTAAAATCACCTGGAAAGTCAATGTAGCTCTGCAGTGAGGTTAGGCCGGTGTAACACAGGGCCCACAGCTCATTAACTGTCAGCCTCCGTCCACAACGAGCAAGCAACTCTCTTAGAGAGATCCACTGGAAAGAAAACAAGAACAAACCAATCTTAAAAAGGGAATGTGTTACAGATTAAAGAGTTTCAGATGCTCCCTCAGAAGGCCTAATTAACTCTAACTGAAGCAATTCCAATCTATTTTTTTAATGCTTCTATTGCTGCTGAGTACCTATGTGATTACTCTGTCACTTGACTCTAATTTTATGGTTCTGCAGGTGTGAGGAATGTGTGGGTGAGCTTTTCATCTGACTAAGCTGTTTCAAACAGGGTTAATTATTTGCAAAAATCTGAAATCAGGTAACAGTTTTACATTACTGTGTTTCTCTCCACTTTTTTTTTTAGAAGGTGTGAAGTACTCGGGACTAATTTTATTCCCTAATAATCTTAGCAATCTCCTCCTTGGCTAGCTGCACGGTGAAAGCTCAACAATCTTAAATCATCATCATCATCATCATCCACTGAAGCATTTTTCACCAAAGCTTTTCAGCCATCTCAACTTGCTGAGCAAAGATCTTCTGCTGACATAGGTCATACAATGCAGTTAAAGGCTATGAAATGAACCCAGCTCTTCCCTTCTTATTCCTCTAAAACTGCCAACTCAAAGCTTTTTGGAGAGGATACAAAAAAGTTGAGCCCACTTCAGCCTTCACCTGAGACCTCTGTTGTTTCTCTTTCATTAGATTTAACTGCAAGAAAATATGTGATGTGAGAATAGAGCCATAAATCCAAAGGCTGTCTGGCAATGGCTAACCTCATCCTGAGATTCTTCATTCAGGCACAGCATGCTTTTGGTCATGTAGTTATTAGGAATGTATAGACTGTGGTTCAGTGAAGTCTGGTCTTCAGAAGAGTCCTGTTCCATGTTCAGGGAAGTACAGGACGAGGAGTCCTGTACTTCCTGTACGAAGTCCTGTAAGAAGTCCTGGGCGCACTCCTCACACTGACTTTCATGGCACTCTTGAATATTGGTGTGTTCAGTCTCAGCAGCATCGTCAGTTTCTCGGGACATTTCCCCGCAGTCCTCACTGTTACAGTGTGGGTACGTCTCACAGGACTTTCCCCGGCTGAATCTCTGAAGTCTGTTACTCCACATAGACTTGCAGCTCAAGTGCTCGTCTGCTCCTATCTCAGTGAGGTCTGAAACCGGTATACTGATGTCTCCGTGACTTGGAGGGGAGAAGCAGGGGGGGTTGTTGGAGTCCGGGACAGAACAGGAACGGTTAAGGGCCCCCCTCACTCTGTTCAGCCTCTGCTGCGCTCTCCTCCTCACTGGGGAGCTGTTGTGAGAACGGCAATCCATCTCATCTGTCAAGATCAAGCTGTCTCTTTCACTGCCCTCCATGTCCTCAGCCCAGAGAGAGGAATCCCAGCCCCCACACAGCTGCAGATTGAGAACATTATCATTGGTTTCAGCTGTTTTGAAGGCAAAAAATAAACTTAATTACCTAGATGGTAAAACAGAAACCATAGTTTAGATAACTGAGCAAAGTGAATTGGAAAGAACAAAAATCTTAATTCTGCCCTTTTTCAACTCCATAGTTTTTTTTCTTGATATTGTTATGCTTTACAATTTTATATTGTATTCTGTAGTTTTGTGCCTTAGATGACCATATGAAGATATTCTCTCTTTCTGACATCACACAGATCTATGGATACAAATATGGCCAAAGAGTTTGGAGCATCTGAAGCCCGAGCTTTTAGGGATTACTGATACAAATTAGATCCTTATGATTTGAAACTTTTGCCAAGCTTAATATGAGCATCAGTGCAAATATACAGCACTGCCCAAAGATCTTAAGCCACTCTCCATTTCTTTATGTTTTGCTTTCAAGCAGTCAGACTTTCTTGTATTTTTCAAAGTGGTCTTCAGCAATAGTTCTTCAGGCTTTCTGAAGGTCTGTCAGTGTTTTTCTTTCTTTTCTTTGGCTGCTTTTTCTTTCACTTTCAGTCCATTCCTCTGACTATTTTCAGAGGAATGTTTGTTTGTTTGTTTGTTTGTTTGTTTGTTTGTTTGTTTGTTTGTTAAGTCACTGACCTATGAATCATTAAGCATAAAAAAGGCACCTAACTCATGTGATTAAGCAGTGTCGTGTCTACACATGCCAGACAACTTAGCAAACAACCAACTTGTGATTCTTAGAGAGCTCTTAGCCAAAAGCTTGGCGGGTCTCAGCATGATGTGCAGTCTGTCCTTAAAGAAATTTCAGGTAATTGGACAAGAGGAGGAAAAAAGAAAAGACAGAGCTAAAAAATTATCTATGGCAGCAGATGAACACTATCTAAAAGTCATGTCCTTCAGAAACTGGAGCAAATCCAGCTAAGATCTGAGAGATACCCTTCAGATGATCAGGAAACTGTCAAGAAATCATTCTTAAGGAAGGGAAACAAGAAGAAAATGCTAAGGTATGCCAAATAAAACAAGAACTGCACTGAAAATCTGTGGAAACAGGTCTTATGGAGTGATGAATCCAGAGATGAATCATTTTGGTTCAAATCATTGTCAATATGCACAGAGGAGGTTTGGAGAGAGGTACAACAGTGAATGTAATTTGTAAAACACGGTGGAGGCTCCGTCATGGACTGTAACATTTTCGAAGCAGTGTGGGATCATCGTGACAGAGAACAGAATAAAAGTCAGCCAACATCCAAAGAAGAGCTCTGACTCTCCTTCATGAAGCCTGGAGGCGTATTCCTGAAGATTACTTAAAGCAATTCCAAGAAAGCTGCCTAAGAGAGTTCAAGCTGTGTTGAAGAATAAAGGTGATCATACAAAATATTGACTTTCAAGCTCTCTATGATTGTACAAACTCTGGTAATCTAATAGGGGTATATACAGCAGAAGCTGTTTTTGAAATTCTAACAACAATGTGAATAAAATCTTGTAAAGCAAGTTGTATAGTAATGTGCTACTCTTTGCAAACACAGTTAAATACTGTATATGATTCCTTTAAGGAATGTGTTAACATGTTGCTTAAATCTGCCAATAACTTTTCTGACATGATGTTGCATCACTAGCTCATTTAGCACACAGTCAGAAAATGAAATAAAACATATATTTCAATTATGAAACGACTCTGAATCGGTACCAATAACATTCTGGAAAAGCAGTTTGCTGGCAGTACAGGTTTTTAAAAATATTTCTTCCTCCAGCTGCTCGCTGCATTTTTAAAAACTTGCTCCATACCTGCTGCCTGGACAGACCATTTGTTTTAACAGAACTGTCACGCTGATCTTTGGTGTTGTCATCTGAGCTCAGTCTTTTAAGAAGACATTTAGGTTTGGAATGCTGCCATCTCGCCTCCCAGGAGCTCTCCCGCCCATCTGTGGATGCCAAAAGAAAGAAAATAACAGCAGGAGAAATCACGGAAGAGACTAAGCGGCGATCTGTTTAAATACACGTGATGAACATGATAACCTTGAAAGTTTGAAACCGATTCAATGGAGAGCACGCGTCGTCCAATTGAGGAGAGTTTCCGGCACACAGCTGCAGAGGAGGTGCGGGACAGCCGTGCTTCAGCCAGAGACAGGATGTCCTGTGGGAGTGTTACACTTGCAGGTTTGCAACACATGAACAGACAACACATACATAGCACCATGTGTATGTGCTACTTTTTCAAATACTTGTGAATAAATGTATTCCTCCTACATACTCCTATTTTTTTAAGCACTGGTCTGATTGTAATTCCAAAACTATCAGTTACACAGTGTTTCACTGCATGGATATTCACTGGATTATTGGCATCTATGTTAGAGCTTTAGAGCATTTTTTGACTTTTTATTTGTTTATGCAGTTTTGTATTTATTTTTAGTGTTTAATCTCCTTTTTTTCTTTTTAAAATCTGTTGTTTATCTCTAGATTTGGACTTTTGCCTGGGTGAACCATCTAAATGCTTTTGTTTTGCCAACCCCTTCCAATTAGCTGTTTCTGGAGGGACGACTGCTCAGACTTATTGACAAGTTGCTGTTTTTTTGCGATTTTGTTACGATCAACTCATCATGAGCCTTATTCTGTATGCTTATACGCAGACGTCTGAGAGGGTTCTCATAAAGTTATAGCACATATTACAATCTCCAAAAGTTGAATCTGTTCATCTGGACGTAGCGTTTTGTGGGAGAAACGTTTCGTCACTCATCCAAGTGACTTCTTCAGTCTCAGCTGACTGCAGGTTTCCCCAAACCTTATAAACAGTACATTTGCATAATGACTGAAACCAGCCCACTGAAGGAACAATGGGCTGTGAGGTCAGTTCCTTAATCATAATTATGCAAATTCCCATGACCATTGATCAACAATCACTGACCAAAGCCCACTGATCAAAGAACACTGATCAATGGCCATGAGTACCATTCACAGAGAGTTGGGGAATGGCTGCAATCACAGCGTTGTAAGATGGCTAAAGATGTACCCTTAGGCCCCTCCTCGATTCAGAGATGGTCTTTCCTTTTCACGTAAATGGCCTCCTTGACTCGCGCTCAAACCAGCGTTCTTCCCTGTCCAGGATGTGTACATCCTCATCGTTGAAAGAGTGTCCACTGGCCTGTAGGTGTAAATAAACTGCAGAGTCCTGGCCTGACGAGGTAGCTCTTCTGTGTTGTGCCATCCGCTTCGCTAGAGGTTGTTTGGTTTCCCCGATGTATAAATCCTGGCAATCCTCCTGGCACTTAACAGTGTACACTATGTTACTCTGTTTGTGTCAGGGGACCCGATCCTTGGGGTGGACCAGTTTTTGGCGCAGCGTATTTTGGGGTTTAAAAGCCACAGAGACGCGGTGTTTAGAAAAAATGCGTTTCAACTGTTCCGATACTCCTGACACATATGGGATCACTACAGGTTTTCGCCTGGGCAGCGGTTGTCCTTCTCTCCTGGATCGCCTGGAGCTTTCTTTAGGTGCCTTCCCAGCTTTGACAAAAGTCCAGCTGGGATAACAACATTTACTCAGTGATCAGTGTTCTTTGATCAGTGGGTTTTGGTCAGTGATTGTTGATCAATGGTCATGGGAATTTGCATAATTATGATTAAGGAACTGACCTCACAGCCCACTGTTCCTTCAGTGGGCTGGTTTCAGTCATTATGCAAATGTACTGTTTATAATGTTTGGGGAAACCTGCAGTCAGCTGAGACTGAAGAAGTCACTTGGATGAGTGACGAAACGTTTCTCCCACAAAACGCTACGTCCAGATGAACAGATTCAACTTTTGGAGATTTACTTTCCTGGATGATTGAGAATGCATCAAGACACATATTACAATCATATAACACCTTTTTCTACTTAAGACAGTGTTTTGTACAAAGTGTGCTTTTATTTTTTGAGCAAATATATAATTAGAATGAGCCATTTTACTTCTGTTTTTCTTTGGTATTGAGGTTTATCTTGTAATAGGCTGACAGTAAAGGGACTTCTGACTGTGTGACTGTAAAACCTGCAGTGACACATTATTTCCACTTGGTGCTGCTCAAGAGCACGGACTGACTGGAGTAATATGGACTGCCAGTTTGTCTAATAGTTGAAAAGCAGACATGATTTAATACTGCAGTAATCACACAAAGTATCCATACATTTGTACTGACTGTAAAGCAATAGTGATTCTGTGTTCTGCTGGGATGTACTGTTTGGCTTGATATGTGAGGAAAGCATCGGTACAGGCTACACATTGCTATTGACCAATCATTATCCATCGTATTAGATCATGACGAGATCAATATTGCTTTTCAGTTCTTTTCCTATATGTTCAGCACGACACATTTCATATTTAACCATATTTTCCTGTCTCACTACATGTCAAAAAGGCAAATCACCCAATTTTCCCATTTGTGTGAAAGTTATAATGATTTTAGTGTGATCCCAGGACAAAACGCCTTCTGAAGCGAGACCTCTAATTATTCCACAGCTCTCTCATGCAGTTTAAACCACGCAGCTTTCTATAAATCATTCTAACAGTAATAAAGAGTCAGCAGGTTTTTTTTGTACCTGCAGGAGCGGCCGGTCCTCAGGCTTCTCCTCCTGCATCTGCTCCAGCAGCCTCTGGATTTCTTCTCCCAGATCTGCCTCCAGCTCTGGCTCGATGACAAAGTTCAGTGCGGCAGAAAGCGTAGAGCCCAGAGAATAAACATGGCCCTGTAGCCGGGGGCAGACAGGGAGAAAACACTGTCATTATCACAAAGCAGCTGCAGCTGTGAATTTACAGTACACACAGAGATCTGAATCCATGAATGAGTTTAGAAAAGCTCAAAATAACACTCTATCCCGTAACAACTTCATAGGCCATAATTGCTATGCATCACTGCCATGTAGGCATATTTATGAAGGAGCCTTTGTTTTGCTTTGCTTCGCTGACAGTGGATATTATGGTCAGCCCTGAGACAGCAGGCACTCCAGGTGCTCCGGAGTTCACGACCCACGCATAACAATCTCTCCCAACAGAAGTGGGCTTGACCCGTTCTTATGTGGTAAACAAATGTGCAAGAAGAAGAAGTTCTTTAGAAAAACTGCAAAAAATTAGAATGCACAGTTTGCTTTGAAATCCAGTTACATAAGTCTGCTGCAAATGTATTCATGCGGTGGTGAGAAAAGTCGCACTGCTCAGTGGCAGAGTGCGACTTTCACATTTGAATTCTGCATTTCTACGGAGGAAGCAGAATGCTTTAGTATTCAGTCGCATGAAAGGCATTTGTCTGTTTCCTGACAATAAAGTTTTTTCAGCGCTGTATCCATAATACAGCAGACATAGATGTACAGAGAAGTCTATAAAGATGAATAGAATGGTTACACAGCTGCACTCAGCCACAGCGAAAAAGGATAAATAATGGATATGAACATTTATTAAGCCCAGTGAGAGAAATGCAGACTTACTTTTAAAAGAATTGCAGCAGGAAGAAAGATAAATGTGCAGAGGAGAGTACTCAGACATGTTTACACCTGGAGCTGCAAGCACCTTACAATGAAAAGTATGCAAATTCGTAGATAAAGAGGCTCGTGCTTAAATGCATTAGTCAGAAGAACGACTCGATCAAGTCTGTTTTAAGATTCAGACTGCTGAATGTTAAAGGGAAATTTGGGTTGATTTAAACTGTAAGCTTATTTTCATAGCTGTGGACACAGTTTGTGTTAGTCATGATGACACTGTGTACCAGCCAAGTGAATCACTGAGGTCTGGGATTATAGTCAGTTGCTTAAAAGAGGTCAGACTGTGTATCAGGCATGAGCTGTGAGGCTGATTCCTACACTTCAGACTGACTCAGAGCAAAGAAGCATTTGCTAATCCACCCATCCAAAATGAATATAATGCAATCCGATACAACTCTTCTGTTACTGCAATGTTCTTGCTGACACAGATGTAGGTGTTAATGTTTTAGCAGTGAGGTCACACTTAGTGGTGGTGTAGACTGAACTGCTTTAGATTCAGGTGTCTCTGACATTTCGCACCGCCCGTGAATGTAAATGGGGAGGAAAACAAATTAGAAACACCTCTCAGAATAATGTAGTCAAGTGTGATGCAGGGCAGGATGCAGGAGATATCTTCGACTGCAGTGAAATTGACCGTGCGTATATGAGTAATCAAAAGTGGCAAAATGGTGTGTAACCTGCTATTTGGTTAAAAATCGCAGATAGCACACACACATTTAAAATATTTAAAAAGGCTTTTCTCAAAGTGCGCCTGCCTGAAACGTAACTGTGATGAAATATCAACATACACAGTGATTAATAATAAATGATATTCATCTGTACAGTTTGCTCAATGGCACATTGTTAATATGCACAGTGGCTACAAGGTGCAAAAACAAAAAAACCTCGACTATGGCTGGGAAGTCGGAATTTTTTCATAAAAGTGGTTTTGTTTACACCCGCCTAGATCGCTGATAATTTACTCTGAACAATAACAATAATGTGTCAGTGTAGATTCTCAGCTGAAAGTATGTCAGGTGTGCAAACCTGTGCATTGCATAACGAATCCACACTTTATATTCTGGTGTTAAATTTACAGCTGCACAAACTGTATGCACAACATTGCCATAGACTTGAACATGTAATCAGCTGTTTTGTTTAAGTTCCTGCCAAATCATTTTTACACTGTTGAAATTTGTGCAAATAATCATTATTTAGCAACACTGCACATGTAATCAAGTTGTTATGTATGTACTGTAACACAGTCATAATAAAACAATCGTGCTATTTATAATCCCCATACATCATTCCCTAAGTAAGAAACACAGTTTTCACTTTGACCTTCAGCTCCATCTACTGACCTTGAAGGAGAGGTCAAAGGTCAAATATAACATGATAAAATTTTTATACAGTGCTTTCTATATGTTGACATTACTTAACAGATTCCGGTCCATTTCACTTCAATATGTGATAATAATATCACTTATGTAATAGTATCACTTCAATAATATCCTAGTTGATTCCTAGTTTCCCCACAAAGTTTTATCAGAATTCATTCACAACTATTCGAGCGACCGTGTTTACACACAGAATGCCGTGCACGTTAATGCTACTAAAAACACAACCTTCTTGCCGTAAGTAAATACACTTTAGTGAGTATTATAATTATAGTATTATAATATTTCTAAATAGCATATAATCAATAAAATTAATGTCACTGACTTGGCCAGAATCTATAGTGATTTCCACATCGCAGTCTCTATGTGATGTGTCAAACCATGGATATAAATGGATTCAGTTTAAAGCTTCAGAGATGTAACGCACAGCTGTCACTTTGGAAATAAATGGCTTCATTTATTGAATTGTGTGCGCTCAAATGAATAACAGCTGTTTTAGAGCCGTCATAAACAGTGCATACTTGGAGGGAGCAATAAAGAGGAAAAAAGGGCTAATTATTACATACATACAGATAGAATTCATTGTGAAAATTATAAAAATATAAACTATTTTGGAATTAGAAAGTTCACAAATATAACTGTTTCACAGCTCGAGGTGACAGAGGTGGGCATATAACTGAATGGCTGCTGCCTTGCACGGAGTTTAAGGTGAGAACAGAGAACAAACAACACTCTCCTCTCTTTCAGTAAACATCACCAAGGTGCCCCCAACTGTGTGCTGTATTGAGAAACTCCCAGGGGTGAATGACTGCACTGTCCCTTTGACCACATTGTAAGAAGATTCAGCATTTCTCACCTCAAACGTGCTGCCCGTGTTGTCAAACTCAGGCGGCACGAAGGAGCCTTCTGGATCGTCTGCAGGTTGAAAGCATACCAATTAACTGCACCATTAAGCATGCAAAGCATACAGTACACCATCATTTCATCAAAGTGGGGAACAAACAGGCCATTTGATGTAAACACTCAGACGTACAGTCATGTCAGTTCTGTACTGTAACCTACTTGCTAAGCATATCCCATAATGAGATGCAAATCAGAGAAATATGCACCCAATATGCACGCTAAACCACAACGGTCCAGTGGGCTAGTGCAGACGCTTCCCTTCATTTGCCTAATGCGTGTGTCAGAGATAATCCCAGGCAAACAAGACATGAGCAATCTGCTGATCAGAGCGGGGAAGCAGGCACAGAGGAGCAGCTCTGCATTCTTCACTTTGTCCTCCTGAAATAGGCCGACGCTTAGACTGGACATCCAGATGCACGAAAACATCACTAAAAAGGTAACATCCACTCCCTCGAGTGGGCTCAAGAAAAGATGGAAAAGGCAGACGGGGAATAAAGTGGGTCAGGACAATTTGGGGGCTTGTCTGCTAGAGCTAGGCTATCACTTCCTGGTGTACAGAGGTCAGTGTCAATTTCTGTGCTTTTCTCCTCTTTCACCTCCTTTTCTATCACCTCTTTAAACTCATCCTTTTTTAGTTATGTTTAACTTTACCTGATTTTTTGTTCTCAAGCCTTGACTCACCTGTATGCTTTCTTCTTCTCCCCTCATCTTACCTTTCCTTCTCTCTCCTCTCCCGTGTCTTCCTTACTCTATTTCCGATCTCCTCTCCAGACCTCTTAAACTTTTTGACTCCTCTCCTTTTTTGTTCTTTCACTCACTCATCTTTTCCCACCATCTTCCTTCCTTTTGCTTTCATCATTCCCCTCCTTGTCTTTTCTTCTCTCCACTCTCTGCTTGTTTTTCTTCCCCCATCTTTTTTCATTTGACTCCTTCCGTTTCTTTTAAATTGCTCTTTCCTCACCTCTCTTTTTGTCACCCCTTTCTCATACTTTGCTTTTTCATCTCCCCTTGTCTTTCATCTCCTACACCTACCTATTTTCATCTCCTCTGTCTCGCTTCCTTTGTTCCATATCATCCTCCCTCTTCTCTCCCCTCCTCATGTCTTTTCTTTAATTTCTTCATCCTTTATCCCTTTTTCTAATAATTATTTTGGAATTTCAACAATATGTCAACAACATCAGTGCCTTCCTTACCTTGTTAGCCTTCTATCTTCCTTAGACCTTTTGATCTAATCTCTCACTACCATTCCTTTCCACAAACCCTGTCTACCCCACTCTCCTTTTCTTTTATCTGTTCATCATCCTTCTCTCTTCCTTTTCTAGTTTCCTTTCTTTCTCTCACTGTATTTATTTATTTTTTTATATTTTCACCTCCTCTCAAAAAAGCTCAATCTTCAATCAAACATGAAAGATAAAAGGGCAGACGGGAGCAAAAAAAAGAAAAAAAGGACAAGACATTTAAACTCTTTGTAGTCAGGACATATTGTAACACAGTGAAATGGGCAATGAAGGCAAGTAAGAAAAAAAAAAAGACAGCCGTTGTCAGTGACGCAGTTGCCTCCAGGGTGATGGTGGGAGCTTGGTGAGTCATGTATGCCTACAGCATTTTAACACAACAGGTAGCATGAGCCAAGCAATACCAGAGATTCATCACGCTTTCCAAATGTGCTGATCGTATTTCCCACAGCGCACAGCCGGCACCGTTTCATCAGAAACTGAACAGCTTGCGATGTGAAACCTTGTGGGAAAAATTGCGGCTTTTCTTGGTCATCGCTGTATAAAAAAACCATTAGAGCACATTTTGTTAGCGTGTCTCTGCTCTGGCGATGCAAACGCTGCCAAAACACCCACCATGACATCCAATTACCTTCCTGATATTACCGCAATAGTAAATCATCTGAAATAAACAGCACTAAAGTGTCGCTGCAACTGTTGTTCCCACTGAGACCCATCATCAAAGCCCCTCAAGGTCACTCTGTGATACGGCGTTACAGCCTGTTTGTTTGTGTGTGTGGGCATGGGATTGACCAATACAGCATGTGTCTGCTTGAAATTGCACTGCAATCTGACAAACAGTTCAATTAAAAGGAATCAATAGGGAGCCGTGCAGCATGGAAAGCTGGGAATGCGGTGCATTGATGAACGATATAGATGAACTGTATTCAGTAGAACTAACGCAAGAAGGGTAATGTGGGCACTGCAGTTTCTTTCTCTTCTCGCAGTGTGAATCATAGCCAACGGACTGAACACAATCCAATAAAGCATGGCAACAAATGAGACTGCGAAGAATTTCAGCTGACAGAGTAATCAAGACATCACTTCAAAGCGTCTCTATTACTGACTGAAGAGATGCGTGGAAATTAAAAATGGATGCAACCACTTTAACGGATGCCACGGCGGCTGTGAAGTGTTTGCGAGTGTGAGCAGGCCGAGTGCTGCTAGGCTATCCACGCTGTTACCACAACAACAATCCCCCTGGCAACCCTGTTGATCTAATCAATGCTTATCAATTTCTGACGGAGTAAGTGCACGCTGCAGTGCAAGCGCTCATATATGTGATGAGATGCAAAGGAGACAAGAAGAATAGAAGAGGTGAGGCATAATAGTTGCTCACAGAGTATTTTTCATTTAATGTCACTGGGCCTCGCAGCCCTGTGACGAGGTAAAAGATGTTGTCTGTGCAAATCAGGGCAGACCTGCCGACCTCAGCAAAGCGCGACGCATCCAGTGAGACACTGACAGAGTATTTTCAGGCAGAAATTTTCAAATTGAAAGTGATACAGATCAGGGCAACAAATCACTAAAGGGGAAAAAAAGGCGCCTGTTCTCTGTGTGTCAGAAAAAAAGCTCGAGCTGGAGTTTAGGCACAGTTTGTAGCTCTGATCTGATCTGCTATATTCAAAGTATAAAACTGATTTCTCCCTTTAGCATGTGTGAGCTTCAGCACTCAGCCTCACTAACATGCCCTGAAAATAGTCAGAAACAATAACAAGTGCCTGTAAAGGGGTTAATGTCTGAAAAAAGCAACACAGGACACAAGCCTGAGCTATAGACTCACCACTGAGCTGCTCCATGAAGCAAACGTTCCCATGGGCGTTGAAGGCCAAAGTGTCTGGTGTTATGCACAGTGTGTGGAAGAGGTGGGAGGGTCTGATGCTCTGCAGGGCCAGAACACACTCTGCACACACTGCCCACACCTCCTCCTCAGACAGACAGCTGTCCCGCAAAGAAAGGATGTCTGCCAGAGAAACATTTTCCTGTGGACAAGACACACATACACACAACCGTGGGTATGCACACTAAATACGATCCACAGTGGGAGCCTGATTTGTTTTTATGTAGTTGAGGTTAGGGATAAGGGCCTGCCTTTTGAATTTCTTCAACAATGAACACTTTGAAGGAACACTATTTGCTCCAGTGCTCCCATTTAATACAGTGTGAGTGAAGGCAAATATTAATGAAGAGCTCTTTGCCCTTTTTTTATTTAACATTCGGTCATTTTCTATTAGCTTGTAGCTTGTTAGTAAAACAATAGGGGGACACAAGAGGGTAAAACGCAACAGTTATTAAATAACGGGCACTGAACCCGCATAGACACAAAAAAACTGAACTTCCAAGTCGGTCCTGGCGATCCACATTAATGCACATCCATGCAGTTATAATTTAATGATTCAACTAGTTTAAGAAGGGCTTTCACATCTTCCTTTTTCCCCTCATGAGCACCTAAATGCACCATTAAACAGCCTCTTGCTCTCAACTGCATTTCAGTCAGCCAACTCGTGCGAAACGGCTTTATTAAAATGTAAATAGAGAGCGCGCAAAGTAGACGTTAAAAGCTCTGACCTCATTACTTCCTGCTGAACAGAGGGGACGGCACAGACTGAAGTTCTACCTAATCCCTGGAGGAACTTGATTCAACAGGTTGATGCTGGAGTGAAAGTGACTCATGTGCATCATAGCACAGCGGCCATGTGGAGGCAACAGCAGCAGAGGAAGCATTACAGTTGAAATAAAAAGTGTTATTGCAAAAAGGTAAAAGGTGTTGGACAGCGTGGATACAACTTACAGTACAACAGAGACAGATTTGGTTTTGTTTTATGGTCTCTGTTAAATGCAAATCAACACACTTCATCACACTGCTGAAAAAATTGGAACTTTTTGCTCTGAGTGATTATGGCTTCATAGAGAAGGGCACCTTTGTAGTTGGAGCTACAAATGATGGATGTTGCAGTCTCTTTTGAAGCGTTCTGTCATCTTAATATCAAATAACTAAAATTATTGGAAAAAAAAACGCCAGCAGTCAGACAATCTCTTGCAAACAACTGGGGAGGAAAACCTCTCTTTTAACAGGAAGAACCAGGCACGGGGAGGGGAAGCCATCTGCTGCAACCGGTTGGGGGTGAATGGAGGAAGAAGCATGCAAAAGGAGACAACATAAAAGATGCAATATACCAGATATTTTGATAATGCATGGCATTTATAGGACCAATGTGTATGGTAATTTTTAAATTGGTGTATAAAAATATGATTCTGTATTAGTATTTAGTTTCTCAGTGGTTGGGCACAACACTTCCTAAGGATATTATGATATATTAACTGATCCATCAATCCATTAATGTAAGCAACACATAAAGCTATGTTTGCTTTTGCATCAAATCTTATTCAATTCATGACAGATGATTTTTGGACCATGAAATATGACGCAAATGACAGTTTTTTTAAAGGCAGGTGTAAAAACCATTTGTTTAAAGGTTTGGAAAGAAAGGAGACTGATAACACAGCCATTTAATAATGTTTGGCTTTGTGTAGCAGAGACATAGCAGGTTTGGAAATTCAACCCCTTGTCATTCTTTTATGTTCTCTGTTGTACTTCCTGTGCATATTAGTCTTTCCTTTATTATATATCTTGACTAGTGTCTTATATGGAAATGGAACCCTAGACTTAAAACCAATCACAAATAAAAAAAATTAGACTATATTAGGAGCTCAGTTAATTTGATTCACAGGTTGGATCCGGCTCGTCGGCTGGTGATTCATCCTCTTATTTTAAAGATCACCTCGACATCATTAGGACATACAGAGCATATGCAACGCTTCATAATGGATCATGGCTGGATTCCAAACTTTAATGTTACCTTATACATCTTAAACTCAGATTCAATGTGAACTTTCCCACCTCAACAGGTCCTTCATGTACGTAAGAGTGATGCACTAATATTAAGGAGCAATAACCAAAACATAATGTTGAATTGAAAAGTAGCTTTTAAACCAGAATGACACATTTCCTGTTGGTACTGTCTTACCATTCAGCTGACATCTTGTGAGGCATTGTTTTAAGTTAGTTTAAAGCATTTAAAGGATTACTTTAAAAAGTTTGCTGACTTTGCCCCAGAATAAAGATTTTTAAAAAGGTTTTCCTGTTGCAGATGTCTCTGAGAAATTCAGTTTGATTCTTTGAGTGTCCGGTCGCTGTCTCAGGATGTATCTGCAGGAGCCTGGCACAGCTTGTTAGCCACAAAAATGCCTTCAGGCTTGACTTCACCATCACAAACGTTGACTACATCTGACTTTGACTGTAATAAAAATGGACACGTTGACACTCTGACACTCATTGTAATAATGACAATATAAGTCTGATTTTCATGAGGAAATAAATCTTTGCCAAGTAAACATGTTGAGTTTTTATACGCCCTTACGGGTCTTTACTTGGAAACTGACTCATGTCGTGATTAACACTGAAGATAACTCAAACTTACATATGACTGTAACTAAGACACTACATAATCTAAAGTTGAAGGCTTTACAAGATATGTTTGCCTTTATTAATTCATTCATTAGCGCTAACAGCTGAAAATATCTGGTATAACATAGCATCCTGCACGCTTAATTTCATGAAGTGAATCTACAGACCTGCAGCAACACACTGCATCGTCTGTGTTCCACTGGCCCCATTTACCCCAGCAGACGCAGTGATCTCACAGATTCCATGAAGCATTAAGCATAATGCTGCGGTCTGATTATTACAGGAACTTCTCTCCAGTTTGCAAGTGGACACAAAAGCTGGCCTTAACTCAGGCAGAAGAGTGGAAGTGGAGAACGAGTGCGTGTGTGTGCGTGGAGGCGGTGTCATAAAGAAGTGATTGTCACACTATATCTAGCACTTTAACAACCATGGACAATTTTTTTCTTCTTTCATGACAGTATTTATATCACAGCAGCTTCATTTTTCTCTAACTCTGAATGTCTTAACGCTTCTGTTCTCTGATAATCTACAGCTCTGCTCTCACTGACAATCACTGCTTTATCTTTGATTGCACGAGAAGGGCCTTTCTGTTTTGATTTACGACTGTCTTGTAGGTGCAGCAGAGTTGCAACAGATTGCGAACAAAGCATACTGATGCGATCGAGTGGGGTAGAGCCAAATTACAGGGCAGAAAAGTCCCACTTCAAGCACCAGCAGCAGCAGCAGCAGCCGCCCCATAAATAGACAGTTTCCCTTGAGAACAGTGCAGGGGAACGTTAGTCTCTCTCACTCCCCTCAAGTTAAATGTGCTGTCCTATATAAGTTTGCCTCTGAGTTTCAAGGTTCTGTTGAGGCTCTTGGTGTGGTGCATGTCTTTGCACTGCAGTAATGGGAGGAAAGGCAAAAGAGAGGGCTTGTTCTCCTGTATTACGGTGTAAAGATGCATACTGAGACAATGTACTTGAGGGAGAGGAGGACAATTTTCAATTCTGGCACTTGAAGAAGTGCTCATAACAGCAACAAACAAAATCCTCAGAACATGGTATTCCTTCATCATGCATCATTTGAAACTCTGTTTAAAAAATAAATAAAATGCAAAAAGTTTCTTCAATTCAACAAGGAAACACTAAAGACTGCTGATAGTTTAAATTTGGAACCCTATTTTATTTTACCCATAAGGTGGGCATCCCCTATCACTCCCAATGGGAGCTCTTTGGAAGCACTCTTTAGGAAAGCTCTCTTGTACCAGTATATACAGTATTGAGAATTTGGTTTAATGTGAATCCCAAAAGTTGTTTTTTTTATCTTCCACACCTTACAGCAGAGAGATTACCTTAAACTTGTCAGATATGCAACATAACCCAGTGTGTCCAAAAAAGAAAAAGAAAAAAGTCAACAAGTACATTAAATTACGTCCAAAACCCCAAACCCTTCTCCACCCATACTCTTCCAGATGCATCTGCTGCTACCCTGGCAGGAAATGGGTTACTCTAAAAATACTGTTTTGCAGCTAAAACTTGAAACATTTTAAATTTAGGTATTAAAATTATTTCTGGAGTACATTTTGACTTTTACTCGCCCTTGTTTGTCTTAAATGCAATTAAATCATCTTAAATGTTAAGGCCCTAAGAACGTTTCTCTGGCTGACTTTAACCTCTAAGAGGATTAAAAATTTCAACCAGCAGCTTTCTAGGAAACACAAAAAGAGGCTGTTTCATATAATTCGGATGCTCCAAGCAATCGACATTAGCGTTTGTTTGTTTTAAAACGATACCAATGTTTAGTTATAACTTCTTCCTTTTAAAAACCCCGCTGCCTCTCACCTCATCCTCCAGCAGTGGAGGCAGATGCTCAAGATCGTAATCTCTGTCTTCGGCTTTCCTTAAGTACGCGTCCGCCGCATCACTCCCGGAAGTCTCCATTGCACCAACTTTGATTCCCTCAAGTAGTAAAGCGAATGTCGGAGCACACCGCAACGTTTCCAGTCGACACAGATGGCATGTCTGAGCTCTCGGGGTACGCTGGGCACCACTGGTGGGGGTTCAAATGCTCGCTGCAGTCCAGCAGTCAGTCGGTGGTCACTGCAGGACAATCCTCGTCCAGAAACGACGCCGAATAATCGATGCTTCCTAAGCGACCGTCCACAGCAGTGTGATGCTGCTGGAGGTGTTTAAGGCTATCAGTAACACCACAAAAATCAGGCTACACACACTGAAGGCGGTCATAAGCTGCGGATCTCTGAATCCTCCCTTTTCCCAGTGCTGGCAGAGCGGAGAGTACTGCTGCCTGCATGCTACAGTTGGCTTCACGCCTCCGTTCACAGTGCAGCTTGAGTGAGTCATATTCATCACTTAGTCCTTATTATCTCTTCTAATTCCAATGATCTGGCTTTGTACGGACTAGTGTGTACGTACACTTATTTATTCCACCATACTGGCTACGTACTCATTTCTTAATTGAATATGAACTATGCCCTCAACAAATTCTCTAAACTCCTGTCAGTCTGCAAAGCTGACATTTATTATTGTGTTTAGGAACTTAGGAAGGTTTAAATTACTTTTCTTTTCTTTTTTTTGAGTGTGAGCGTGATTGGATCAGTAATGTGTAATATTCTTCCCATTGTTCTGGTTTTTGTACCTATAGAAATATCTGAAATCATCTCTTAGTTTCATTCATAAGTAAGAAGGCGACATTCTCAGCAGCATTTCTTCTTTGCACATGTACTAATTGATGCTTTGATTGAGAAATGAGCAGGGCTTCTCATCTATCTTTGCCCCAAAGTCACTTTCACATTTAATATCCTGAAACCAAGTCAGGTTCACAAGTTTAATCTATGACAACTGATCAAAGCTCAATCCACCGATGAGAGCCTGTGTTATAGTTAAAATCTTCAAATGAAGCTTGTAGTTGGCTAGCTCAAACTATTTAATAGTCAAGAATAAAATGTTCTATTCTTCATATAATACTTGCCAAAATAGCCCTCGAAATCTCCTGTTCTCTTAGTGAACACCAAAGCAAAGAAATGCAGTATTTATTAAAGAACTGCCAGAATAGTCAAAAGCAGACACCTCAAAACACACACAAAAATACCAGTTCTGCAGTATTTGCATGACTGTATACCATTAGAGGTCATGTGTATTGCAAAATGACATTTATTTTATACCAGAGTAACTGTAATCCTACGTTTATTATCAAGTAGCAACCTCTGGGGCTGAAAAATAAAAACCAACGTGGAAGTGCCAAAAACTGCAGTTCCTGGAGTGGCAACTGGAGGCTGGCTCCAAACAGGACTCTCCATGGACTCTCTTGTTAAAATGCCCAAGTTTAGCAGCATTAAAAACTATGTTTACAGGCTGGCACAGAGAAAAGCATGCTCTCTATGGATAGTGTCTAAAGGCAGTTCATGTAGGAGAGAGCAGTGTGTCATGATTAATGAGATGAATTTAGAAATTCTGAACACTTTTTAATGAGCACTAAATCACTTTGACTTTTTACTTTCCACAATAATTAGTTAACACGACAAAACAGATCTTTCAGTTTTTTATGTATTTTGAATCCAGGTTTTGGAAATGTGTCTGTCTCTAAAGCACTTTGGGTCAACTTCTATTGTTTAAATGTTCTATAGGCTAAATATGAATGTGTGATATGACAGAATATTGCTCCTTTCTAGGAAAAAAAACATTATTAAACGCAATTCAGTGGGCTACATAGTGAACTTAGAGGACAAAAAAAACAAAGTATTGATCTTGAAACACTAGTATCAGATACCAATACCAGCATTGGTATTGGTACTATTGATATTTGGATCAAGCCACCCACCTCTGCTTGAGTCATATGAGTCTCTGACCTGGACTGTGTCATTGTGTTTGTGGTGTTGGTGTCTTCTGGGAAATCGTTTGACGGTTTAACAAATAACATGATTTGCTGTGACATTAACACCATCCAGAAACTTTTTTCTTCAGTTTTGCCAAGTGGAAACCAAGCATTATTTATTCTGTCGTGCAGCGCTAATTAGCAAATATGTATGTCTGGGCCTTGCACCCTAACAAGCTACAGATCCAGTCTGATAACTAAGCTCTCATCCAGATAGGGTCACTTCTGCCTCCTGAAAACCAACATGTCTGTGTTATAGTGATGAATTCTCTGCAGTCATCTACTTTAAAGCGAAAGTTTGCATTTTGGAAAAAGAAAGAAAGAAAAAAAGCAGCGATAGCATTTCATTTACAAGCCAATCAGAATTTTTTTCTGTTATTTATACAAAATTATTGTTGAAGCATTTTAAAGAACTAGAGTATATAATATCTAAATGTAATGTTGCACTTTTTTTTTTCGTTAATCATTTCCCTGTCAAAGCAAATTAGCAATGCAACCCTTCTCTCATTGTTATTTCAAATGCACCCCATTGCATATTTGTTTTAGCCCAGTACTTTCTGCACACACCCTGATCCATCTTAATTGTCCACTCCATTTAAATATCATCTTGTGCCGTGTCCCAGTCATGATGGAAAGCCTGTTTGGGTTGCCAGCTGAGCTCTGGGTGGTGGTGAATGAGATTGCTATTATGCCGGCGGTGCCCCGTGGCTGCTGAGCGGTGATAGAAGGGCCTCTTTGGCCAGGCAGAGGGGAACCACTAGAACTGTTGACTGCTCAGTACTGTGGCATGTTGAGATAATAGAGGGAAGTACTTTTACTTTAGCAGCCAGGCAATTAATGTGATCATACATATTCTGGCATATCCCCTCAATGACTTATTACTTGAAAACAAAGCAGTCTATTTGATCCTTGTTGGCACTGTGCTGTAGCCAAGTGAGAGATACATTCAGAAGGTATTTCATCTTCAAAAGGATTAGCTTGTAATGTGGAAACACGGCAGAGCTCCTTGCTGCCGGGAACAACTGAATCATTTACAGCGAGGCAGCGCTTGGCAGAGATGAGCCCGATGTTGTAATCTGAAGTCATCTTAAAGTATTATGACTGCTCAGTTTTGTCTATTTTCATATTTCAGGCTCAGATGTACTTCTTTTCCTCCTTCCTTATTTGGGTATAGCTGTCAGAATTGGCGAGAAAGAGGAAATACTTTTGGCCTGTTTGCACTTTTAAGTCGGAACCAAACTGATAAAAGATGGGATGGGATGTAGCGTTACCTAACGTGCTGGGAAGCCTGCAAATACTACCAACCTAGCAGATAGGAAAACTAAATTACTTTACATAAAAAGTGGGAAGGTGAGCAGGAGATTCCAAGTAATAATAAACAAGGACAGTGACAGAATGTCAACTTATAGAAAAGGGCTAAGAAATAATGACTGTTAGCTAAATGCTAAAGTGTTCAAGCTAACATTTTCACAAAAAGTAAGAAATTACACCAGGTAGGAAGTCATTCTCCGCACTAATCATGACACACGGTTGCTTATATGCAAGCTACAAGCTAGAGCTACTTTTCAGCTCAAACCTGCCCACATCCTCAAATGCATGCGCTCATGGCTTGTGCCACCAAAAACAAATGATTTATTCTAATATTCTTTAAGTGTTTTAATAGATATGCAAAATTTTGCTAATTTACTGAAATCAGTAAACATACTAGACGTGTAAAATGATAGTTCCCATTTGAAATCCTTATACATGAACACATTTGTTGTTGAAAAGAATAGAAAAAGAAAGCTGTGACCCATATTTGGTATCCTGTTTGTATCCAAGGCTGATAGTTGACCTATGAAGTCTGGGAAGCATTGTTTCAGAGCAAATCCATGATGGACATAGAATGTCAAGCATGTGGAAACTTGCCAACCTCTTCTGGAAATGGTGAATATTTACAGATGTGTCACAGAGATGTCAAAAGTTGCTATAGTCTTCAGTTCTGGTATGAAGCTTTAAAGTGTGGCTCAGGGCTGTGTCTCAGCGGGGAAGCTCCTCTGAGAATATCTGACTTGGGAAAATGGCAAGAAAGCTTTTGGAGGTGCTGAGGTATGCAGGAAGTGTAGTAAAGTGTTGTGTTTAAATGAGCAAGAGCAGTATGTTGAACTATATGTAATATTGATTTTCAGCCACATGCAAATGTTGAATCTCTATATTCTTTTATTTAAGTCATATCATATATCAATGATAGTAAAATTATAGAAGTCAAGAGCTCTGCTGGCTCACCTGAAATCCAAACAGTAGCTTTGACTCGAAATAATAGGGTTATTTTCTGATGCAGTAATAATTCTGTTTCATTATTCTTCCTCATGGGTCATCAGCTGAGGATTGTGACTGTTTTCTTGAGGCATGCAGCTTTAGTCTCAGCATTTTAGCATGGTTTAATTATGTAGCCTACCATGCATATTAATGATCTCATTTACCAGAACCTTATCTTAAAATGAGTCAGATGGAAATGTTGCAAAGTAGGCCAAAGACAGTATTTTCTTGAAGTTAAAGTTATATTAATCACCTAATAAAATCTGTTAACTGAAAAGCAGAGAATCATTGAGAAAGTAAAAACTGCAGGTTTTGTTCTGAAAGGGAAAAAAGCACCAATTGTTAGCTAAGTGGTTAAGATAGCTGTCCCTAACGTGTACCATGCACAAGTCATAAACATGTATGGTATCCATGGCAGGACATGGTGATGGATGTGTATCTAAACACTATTAGTTTACAAATGAATGCTACAAAGGTTGAATTTTTCCAAGCACACATAGCACTACATATTTAGTGCTGTGTGTCCTTGTATGTGTAACTGGGTCTGCATACCAGCATAAAAACATCATCCAAGAACTGAATAACAGTAAAACCAACATCATAACTTTGAGCCTGGAAAGCTCACCTTCATCCATCCTCTTCTTCCAATTTAATTCAGGGTCACAGTTAGATTTTGGTCTATTCAAGCTAGCAAAGGTGTGTGGTGCACGCTGAACAGGTTGCCAGTCTATCTGAAGGCTAACACAGACACATAGCCAACCATTCACACCAACGGCCAATTTAGAATCCCCTAACATGCATGTCATTGGGCTGTGAGAGGAAGCAGGAGCACCTAAACAGACACAGGAGAACATTCAAATGGATTCAAACTCTTGCTACAAGGCGATAGCACTGACCCTGTGGTATGGTGGAAAAGTCCTATCACCATGATCCAGGGAGTAATTGATCCTCAAGGTGCTGTGGAGAAGCCAACACCACTTGGTTTATCACTTCTGGCTGACTTCCAGTGCTAACCTGAGAGTTTATAGTTGCACTATAAACTCTCAGGTTGGGTTTCAGCTTTGGTAAAGTATGTCAAAAACACCATGAGACCAACATTATGGTAGATGGTGTGTCCAAATGTGTGTCCACATGCATAACCTAGATGTATTCTTATACTTCCTGACCTTGATCTTGAAACGATTGTTGAATGACGAGTGTGCTTATTACACAATGACCCCATCCAGTCAGTTTGTGAGAACCTACGGTTAATGCAGTTCTGTCTTTTGTTCCATGCTTATAAACTTTACAGTTGTCTTTATGTTGCTTTAGTAAGGTTGAATCTGTTTTGGGCTTGTGGTAGCCTAGTTTAAGCTTCTGTACCAGGGCCTGTCACAGAGTCATTACACCTGTGGCCAGAAACACTTGTTGGATAATGCTGCGCAACAAGGTTCAGTCAGTGAATATTTATTGAGCATATTCAATTATAAATGTCTCAGCTGAATAAGCACACCTCGTCTGCATACCTGAGTTACAAAAAAAATCAGATCACATTTTAGGATGAGTTGATGCAGTAAACAAGGTCATTGCAAAGACATCATTTCTTACCATTGTATCTGTTACGTAAAACTTTGTTATACTAATATGTGACTGTCCATATCCAAGTCTTAGCATTATATCATAATTTATGTAAAACTATGTAGATGTAGATCAGTAGAAATAAAAGCATAAACATAAACAAGTGTGCAAAAATATAAAGGTCAGTAGAAGAATGTGGATGTGAGGGAGACCGGTAGAAAGATGGACACGCAAGGAGAAGTTGTAGTGATCTGTTTATCCAAACCAACAAACAGAGCAGATGAGAGGTGAAGGAGAGCATTCAGGCAGGGTAGAGACGAGTGTTGGGGTGATTAGTGATAGAAGGATAGCAGCAAGAGTGAAAAGGAAGATGGTAGTGAGACCTGTTGTGATGTGTTGTTTGGAGATGATGGCACTGACAAAAAGACAACAGTTTGATTTGATGTGTGTGAGTGACCAGAATGGACAAGATCAGAAACAAATTTACAAGAGAGACAACTTTATGTTGAGCAGTTTGGAGACAAACTTAAAGAAGCAAGGCTGAGATGGTTTGTGTCCTGGTGGCTTGTGTGGCAGGCACAAGTTGGACACAAAATGCAAGACCTGGAAACAAGTTACAAACTAAAAGGTTGTTTATTTTGTAAGAGCTCAGCAATAAACTAGGCAGGCCAGGAAAATATCATTTACAGCTAGGAATCTTTCAGGAGAAAACATGAGCAAGGAGGTAGAATGTGACAAAGAGCCAAGAGAGACTAAAATGACAATATATACAAACATAAGATAACAAGGAACAGGCAAAAGGTGGCAGAACTGCTGAGACTAATGACGAGACAGAGAACTAGAACTAACCGAAGCACTGGTGACAAGAGACTGTCAAAATCATAAAGAAAAAATAACTAACACAGACAAAGACATACAAGCTTGACACAGAACATGGACAAACATGGAGACAAGATTGAAAGGACAGAATTGGAATACAAAAGGGAGGAAAAAACCCAACTCATCATCTAAAGCCATCAGGGACCCAAAGGCACAGACAACAGGAGCACAGCCATAACAGCATAAACAGAAGGAGTTTTAACAAATCCTGTATCAAAAACAAAGAAGGAACCTAAAGATCATGAGATCAAGAGCATAGAACTAAAGGCATGGAGCTAAGTTAAAAGCAACTTGTATTAGTTAAGGGAATGAAGACCTATAAACATTAAGAAATAACAAATTCAAGGGGCAAATTTATTAGCAAAATGTTAGCCATTTTAGGTTGATTTGAAGAAAATCCAAAGTGAGGAAAAAAAGGTACAGAAAGAAACTGAAAACTAACCAGACCTAATCCTGGAGCTGTGAGACATGAAGGAAAACTGAGCTGACACTATGACAAAGGAAAAAGGGAGACTGAGACAATATATACACAGGACGTTGTTATGTGTTGTGGTTATGTGTTATGGGAAGTGGAGACAGCTGGGCAGGATTTGACACCGGTGAATGAAAGCAAAACTAAAGGCAACGCACACAGAACAACAAACACACAAAACAAAGCAGGAAGAGTGATAACTGAACAGGGAAGACACAGACACATGGATAAACTTAATACAGGTGACCTGACACAGCAGGGAGGGCTACAAAGGGAGGAATTAAACTCTTAAGTTACTGGGAACTAAGAACAAAAGCTAATACACTAGAAATACACAAAGCAGTGTCTCAAAAAACTTGACTGACTAGACTGGGCAAACTGACCTACAAAACCCCTAAGCAGCCCAAAAAGTCAAAACCTGGTTCTAGGATCCAGTTTCCATGAAAGGTTTGGACACGTGCAGTGGAACGATACTGGATATACTGGACAAAGAATGCTGAAGATGTAGCTCCCAGGCAGGAGGAAAAGGAAGGAGGATGAAGACAGAGAAGATTGATGGATGTAGTGAAGGAGGACAGGCAGAGCATTGGTGTGGCAGAGGAGGACAAGGAGACGAGGTCAAATGGAGGCAGATGGTCCACTGTGGTGACCCCGACTGTGCAAAAAAGAGAGACAGAACTTTATATACAGTGAATGAGTATATACAAAGAAGACATTATGTGCAGCACGTGGGTGAGTTATATACATCATATAAATAAAGATAAAATAAAATACCTGGAAATTTACAGCTTGTGTACATTGTGTGGGTAGGGTGTTAAAGTGTCTGGTGCTGTAGTGAAGCCAGAAGGATCAGGATGATATGAGAATGTGGAAAGTCCTGAGGATCCCTGGAGAGACCCTGAACTTCCTCAGTTGTCGTAGGTGGTACAGGTACTGCCTAGCCTTTTTGGACTGGACCTGAATGTGAGCAGACCATGTCAGGTCTGAGGAGATGTGGACACCGAGATACTTGAAGGACTGCACCCTCTCCACTGGAGCTCCATTAGTGGAGATATCATCTGAATTTCAGGAGCGGGACCACTCCTCCTTCACGCCCCCTCCAGCCTCAGGCTATAAAAGCCCCCCTTCACCAATACCTGCTCTTCACATTTTCATGCCCCACACTTCCCCCCCATTTTCCCTCTCTTCTCCTCTTCTCCTCTCTTCCTTTCCTTCATTCACTTCTCGTTAGTACATTGGGATCTGCCCGGCCCGGGTGCCGTCTCCAGTCCCCTTCGAGGCCTTCCCCAGTTCATACTCCCTCATCCCTCATCGCCCATCGTTACCAAGGACGTGGTCCCAGCTAGTGAAATGATAATGGGCTTGTAGTCTCTGTGCTGACTCCTTCTGAAGTCCCTACCAGCTCAGCTCCTTGGTCTTGCCGACGTTCAGCTGGAGGTGGTTATGCTGGCACCACGATGCCAGATTCTTCACTTCATCCATGTAGGCTGCCTTATCGTTGTTGGAGATGGCGCCCAACACCACTGTGTGGTCAGCAAACTTCACAATGGTATTGGAGGCATTGGTGCCCACACAGTCTGAAGTGCAGAGGGAGTAGAGCAGTGGTGAGAGGACACACCCCTGTGGCGCTCCCGTGCTGATGGTGATGCTGTCGGAGACGCACCTACCCACCCTCACCACCTGAGTTCTGCCAGAGAGGAAGTCCAACATCCATGCACACGGACGGCTGTTGAGTCCTAGATCCCTCAGCTTTGTGAACACTCTGCCGGGCACTATTGTTCACAGAAGTGTGCAAAAATGTTTTTACTTTGATGGATAAAGGATAATTTAAAAATATCATTAAAATCACAAAATCCATTTCCTCCCAGTATAGATCTAAAACAGAAGGAACAATAGTCGCAGCTTGTTGTAAATAACAGCTTCCTGGTAGTATTTGTTGTTTGCAGTGTCTTTAAGTTGAAGTTTTACCACCAAGTCTCTTTAGCACTCCCAAAGGCCCGCCCTGCTCTCACCTTCACGCTCACCCCCCCTGAACAAGCAAACACTGACATCTGTTTTTCCACTACCTTGTTATAAAAAATGAAAAAGGAACATGTTTGGTCCCTTTGGCCAGTGTTTTGGGAACTACACAAACACTTTGAACACACACAAAGCCCACAGTAAAACACTTGCTACTAGGCAACTGTGTACTCCTTGTACCTCTTTCAATTTTATTTAGCATGACAAGTGTTGCGTGGGTAGACCTGGAGTAATATCAGGAGGATTCAAAATCACAAGAAAATAAATGGAAACTGTGTTTACTGCACGAGCACGAGAGTTACTCACCTGGACAGGATGCAGACGTGTGGAGGAGAGTCTTTCTGCCTCACCTGGGAAACAGATGGTGGAGCTGAGTGCAGTGCAATTAGCCAGATGGAATAAACATTTTATCTCAAATAAAATAAGATTGCAATTGCTCAGTTCAAATTCTAACTGTTAAATATGTGTATGCGTGCTTTGCACAATTCTTAAAAACATGCAAAACTAGTTTATTAGTATTTATTTTTCCTCACACAATTTTAATGTCGGGGTGCTGACATCTTGAAAGAAAAATTTCATTTTACCCATTGATTCCAAACACAAGTTAAGTCAGCAACAACAGTGATAAACCACACTCGGATTTGACTGTTCAATTCTTCCTCTAAACCAGGAATGTCAAACTCACTTTACAACAAGGGCCACACACAGCCCACTTTGACCTAATGTGGGCAGGACCAGTGAAACTCACCTACACATTTAATCCCTGAGATAGTTTAATATAAGAATAAGAAGTGTAGTTTCAACAATGAGTCTTGGTTTTTCTACATAATAAAGAAATGCTGTTGTAGTAAATCAAATAAATCTGTCAGCATAACTCTTTCAGGATACATTGTAAGCACTAAAATTACAGAAATACATTACTTACTTAATATGATGTAGTCTGAATGGTCAATTGGAATTTCTGTATCAGCAAGCTGTATACCCTCCTTCATATTTTCCAAAGCTATCCATTAGGCTGTCTTGGATGGCCAATTCTGGCCCACAGGCCTCATGTTTGGCACCACTGATCTAAACTATCTGTTCCACCATTTGGCTTGGATGTGTAGTCTTTTTGTCTTCTGGTCACAGCTAACTCATAGCTAACCCACCTACATTCAGTGTGAGTTCACAATATATAGAGAGCTGCTCATAACTAATTTGGCACACCTTTAGTAAAGCCAGTTGGACAAATGTAAAAATGTTTTAAAAAGCCCATATTTGACTGTTTCCTCCATTTCAACTTATCATTCCACTCAGTTAATTATGTAACACATCTATCATCTACTTTCCCTTTATTTTTCTGTTTAAAAACACAATTGTGCATTTAATGATGCATTTATGTGTTCTGTTCTCTTGGTGATCTTTTTGGCATATCTGGCTGTTTACATGCTATTACACTTATAATTAGAGTATTTTCATCATCAAGAAAAATCTTACATAATAAATTCAATTGAATTTAATTTATATAGCTCCAAATTCCAACAGCAGTCACCTCAAGGCATTTTATAATGCAAGTTAAAAACCCTGTAATAGACAACATATAGCTCAGATAACAACAATCAGAAGACCCCTTATGAGAAGCACTTGGTGACAGTGGAAAGGAAAAAAGCCCCTTTTAGCAGAACCAAGCTCAGGGAGGGGCAGCCATCTGTAACGACCGGTTGAGGGTGAGTGGAGGGAGACAGGACAAAAGACATGCTGTAGAAAAGAGCCAGAGATCAATAATAACTAAAAATCAAATGAGGATTGCTGTATAAACACACAAACAGTGAAAAAAGGTGGGTGAAGAAGAAACATTCAGCCGCCCACAGCAGCTTAGACCTTATTGCAGCATAACGAAGGAAGGGTTTGCGGTCATATATGCTTTTTCAAAAAGGAAAGTTTTCATCCTAATCTTTAAAGTAGAGAGCTCTAATAGGTATTTTGCAAAGTTATCTGTATGTCAATAGCACTATATGCATGACGATTTGTATTGTGCACAAATGTATCACTTTACCCGTGTGTGTGTGTGGTTGAGGAAGCGCTTAGGCATTAAAGACAGGGAGAGGGAAAAAATGCATATTCATCAGGCCTTGCAGACAAAAACAGTGTTGGGGCACAATCTCTGCAACGAGTGCAGGTTAAATAAGTGCAGCTAACTCAATATGTTACAGCGGGACAAACATTTATGAACTTCGCCCATAGACTTGCCTCATGGTTACGCATCACAGGAAGAGAGAAGGGAAGCAGTTATTCCTGCATACATTTGCATTTGGTTGGGGGCTGGTGTTCAAGCCCACCCTGCCGTTTCGTTTTACCTCCATCGTGAACACTTAATTACTTCAGCTGGCTAATCTTTTACTTAATAAAGATCTGTTAAATAGGCTCTGTCTTAGGAGGGCACACTTTAGAGAGCCTGGATCGGTGCGTCGTGATTTTTTGGTGCACTTTGCCAAGTTAATACCGTGTGACTGGCAGAACAGTGTTGCATTTGTGCTATGTTATGCTGCAGCTGTGTTGCAGTCATTAACACAAAGCTCATGCACTATCCTGCCTATTAACCTGTTGTACATAAGGGCTATTTTCCAATACGTTTCCACATGTCAACTTACTGATTTTAACCACTAGATGGCATTCCTGTATTGAGAGCAGGAAACAGCCTCAGTCTGAAACCGGAGGCAGGGCTGCATGAAATCAGACCTCTCGGTTCATGCTGTTGACACTTGAAGCCACTACCAACTATGTTACGTCATGCATTAACATAACTGTCTGTTTTCATATCATAGGTGAACAGGAGTAGCCATTTCTGTCGCTATTCCCAACTCCCAATGTTTCTTTTATCCAGGATTTTGATTTCTGTCACACCGAAAGGGAACCCAGAGGAGCCCTCTGAATGCTTCTCCATTTTAGAAGTCACATTTGCACACTTGGACCATATGCTTAGAGCCTTTCCAAGTCAAGTGCACATTTGCAGGCTGAGATTCCCAGAGCTCATCTGGTGAAAACAAATGAAACTGGTGACAGATTGATTTTCTGGAGCATACAGTCGGTGCTCTGAATTCCTACTGAGGGAATGTAGAGTTTAAAATGAGAAATTGTACTCAGGCACAGCCAGGATTTGAATCCCCTGCCACTCAAGGAAAATTAAGACCATAAACCATACCTCATAGATAAATATGCACATGTTGGAGACTGTAGAAAAGTGAAACAGCATAGGGTAGGGTTGTGAAACTGATAAAAGAAATTAACAGATTTTATATTGGCTAAAATGCTTAAGATGTGGGTTAAGCTAGAGCAGTGTGCAGCACATGGCTGATGTGCAATCCCAGAGCAGCTTGGCTAATTGTGGTTGGTGAATGGTGGTTACAGAAAAGAGAAATTCTTGCTTAGGGAAAGCAGGGAAAACAAAGTCATTAATGGCGAGAAAGAAAAAATGTTAAGCACAAACTTTCACGTATGATGAAAAGTTACGATTTGAATAAGAAGTGAGCAAAAACATGAATCACCAACAGAACAATAGATAAGAGATGCAGTTTAAAAACAATGATGCTGTCATGCAACTATTCCATGCTTCTTTTCCACATTGTCACAGCTACAATTACATATATTTTTAGTCACCCTGAGTTGTGTTTGAATAAGTTTTGTTTTTTTTAAGTCAGACAGGGTTTGCTAAAACCAACAATCAACCAGCAACCAACAAATTCATAGTATTTTTTTTAAATTATGAAATGAAAAACAAAAACACTATATTAATAAAAAATAAAGTAAAACTCAAATAATAAAAAGAATGAAATTATAAAATAATAAATAATAACAAAATAATAATAAAATGTAATAATAATCACATAAAACAGAAAAAGAACAAAAAATAAAATCCCTTTTTTTATTTCTTATCTGATTATTGTAATTACTTATAAATTGTTTAATTTAATAGAATTATTTAAGGACCAAAAGCCAATATGAAATCCACAGTACTAGCAGTAATAACCTGCTGCCCACCACTATATTAAGATGCCACCAATTTATATTTATTTGTTACTTTGTGGCATAAAATAGCCACATTTAAACATGTAACAAAAGAAAACATAACCATATGTATTTTTGTTTATTTAAATCAACTTCTCTTGACATTTTAATTTAAAAAAAAGAGAAGACGGGTGGGTACATGACATTGTACTGTGTATTTTCCATTGCAGTTTCCGTTCTTTTTGCAAAGTTTGTCAAGTGAATCTACTGTTTACAGGATCAAAAATCACTATGACCTGTAGCGGCAGTGAACACTGGTTATTGGCAGCTGTGTGGGATTTAACAGACCCAGAACAAACACCTACTGTAGCATAATCTACTTGTTGCAATCCCCCCTCTCCATCCTCACTGGTCCTTGGCCCACCATGTCGCCCCCAGCTGTCCAGCCCCCTCTCCTCCACTAAAGGAGGGAGGAGAAGGGGGCTGGAGGGGAGGGCAGGGTGCTGGCTGGTTCTAGCCCTCCCTCCCTGTCTGTCTGCCTGGCTGTTGTACGAGCCTTGATGTTACATACTGCAAGGGCAGCCTCTTAGGCCCTCATAATCCACCGGATTGTTGCATTAAAACGGTCACATGATTCTTTGCTCCCTTGCAGTTGTGCTGTGTTGCGTCATCATTAGAGAAAGCTATAAATAACAAGGAGAGACTGCGGGGGTGGGAGGGGAGATACGGGGGAGGGTTGTCAAATATGTAGAACAACACAGATTGGCAGCTTTTGGCTCCCTCCAAAGCCAGAGCGCAGCTTTGAGTTAGAGAGCGCAGTAATATTCACACTTACCTGACTTAGGCATTGTGATGGCACACATCACAATTCTAACAAAGGATTTGATGCATAAAGAAATTCAGCAGCGCAGCAGGGGCCAATACTTGTGTCGAGAAAACAAGTTAAAGGGAATATTCAGACATGTCACTCACCGAGATGTCAAAGTCCTTTTTTCTATTCTTTTCTTTCTTTCGTTTTAGAACAAGAAGCTAGCTCATAGTGTCACATCACAGACTGAAATTCAGGTGTGGATGTGTTGACAGTAAGCCACTGTGAAATAGCAGAATGGGGTTGAGCTCAGTAAAATAAGTTGGGGTTTTTGTTCATTACTTTTATGTGCTTAGAGGGGGATGTAAGTCTTCAGAGGTCTTTTTGGGGAAGCTGAGAGATAGCTATTGGCTGGAAGGCATCCTCTGTATAGGGAGACATATGCTGAGGCAAAACACAGCTATGACAAGCAAGTAAACCAATAGAGCTGTTTTTGTTTTCCTATGTTTGGAGGCCCTATGCGCTGCATTATCACACATCATATCCTGTGCCCGCCAGGCAAACAACTACAGTACAAGTCTGTGTAAGTGTAGCAGGCTGGTTTTGCCAAGCGAATAATGTAGGATGACACAGCAGCAATGCTTAACATGCGTATATGTCACTATATGCACACTTGGAGCACCAACATTAACCTTTATGTATTATATAACCTTGGAATTAAGTAATAAATACATTAACATTATGACCACTGAAAGACAAAGTCAATAACACTGATTATCTCTTCATCCTGGCACCTGTTAGTGGGTGGGATATATTAGGGAGCAAGTGAACATTTTGTCCCCAAAGTTGATGTGTTACAAGGAGGAAAAATGGGCATGAGGATTTGAGCGAGTTTGACAAATGCAAAAGCGCACTGATGCATGTGGGGAGCAAAGGCTGGCCTGTGTGGTCATGTCCAACAGACGAGCTATTGCAGGTTAAATTGACAAGAAAGTTCATGCTGGTTTTGACAGAAAGCTGTCAGAATACACAGTGCATCACAGTTTGTTGTGCATGGGGCTGCATAGCTGCAGACCAGTCAGAATGCCCACTCTGACTCCTGTCCACTGCCAAAAGTGCCAACGATGAGCACATGAGCAGAAGAACTGGACCAGCAGAGGAAGAAGGTGGCCTGGTCTGATGAATCATGCTTTCTTTTACATCACGCGGATGGCCATGTGAATGTGCATTGGTTATCTGGAGAACACCTGGTACGAGCAGGATGCACTATAGGAAGAGGGCAAGCCAGTGGAGGCAGTGTGATGCTTTGTGCAATGATCTGAAACCTTAAACCTTGGGTCCTGCCATCTATGTGGATGGCATTTCATGGCCTCTGGGTCTCTTTCACAGCTTGTCTTTGTCCTGTCTTAATCCCCTAAACCCAAATGTTCACACCAGATGACTGCTCCTTCCTGAACCTGATTCTGCTGGAGAGTTTTTCCTGTTAAAAGGGAGTTTTTCCTTCCCACTGTCTCCAAATCACTTGTTCATAGGGGATCATATGATTGTTGGGGTTTTCTGTTTTCTTTGTGTTATTGTAGGGTCTTCACCTTACATATATAAAGTGCCTTGAGGCAATTGTTGTTACCATTTGGCACCATAAAAATAAAATGGAATTGAATGTTACTTTGACACGTACCTCCTACCTTTTACCTACAGTAAAATATTAGTCAGGTGGTCATATGTTGTGCCTAACAGGTGTAGCCTAGTAACTGCTCAGTTCAACAGCGTTGCTTTTTAACCTGTTTTGTATTGTTTTGGTTTTCTGTTAAAGAGGAATGGTGGAGACAGAAATAAAGCTACATAAACAGTGAATGTGAGTCTGCCGTGCTTTCATGAACCGAGACAAAGTAATTGAAATTTCTGTCTGAAAACGAATAGAAAAAAAAAAACGTATGGAAAAAAAGTTACACAATAGTGAGATTGAGGCTAAATGTGAGAACCTCACCAGTTTTCTCAAGTAACAGTGAAACAAATGTAATATTACACTTTGTAAAGGCCTCAATGCTCCTTGAGTTCTAAAGTTGTCTTTATGTCCAAGTGGCTGCATTCATGCAGAGCTTCGGCTTGTTCTTAAGTTACCTGCTAGCCTTTCTCCTGTACGCCCAGAGTATTCTTATCACATTGAAGCTGTGCGCTTGTATACAAAGAGTAAAAATTAAGCAATCATCAACCCAGAGAGACGTAAAGAGATCAAATCAAACAATCTGTGCTTGCAAAGAGCACAGCTGCTGTTTTTGAGGACAAACAAATGAGACAGATAGGATCCATCAGGAACATGATGAATCCTTAAACACATACTTAATAAAAGACCACAAAGTGATAATCAGACAGTCTGTGTTAAGCTTCTATGGTTTTCTTTTCATTTTTGCTGATATGAGCAAGTCATAGGTGATTCATAGCAAGTGTTGGTGATAGCATGATAAGAACTACTACTTCCTAGAAGTAGCGAAAACACACATTAGTGATGGTACATTTCTTTAGGTGTCCCAGTAACACAGTATGACATTAACAGCACAATAAAGGGTTAAATGTGATTGGTTGATCATTCATTTCTTATATAGACCTGTGATTTCTGTCCTCTCTTTCTCCAATATGAAAAAGCCCAGTGTAAAGATTCTCTGCAGAATGCATAAAAATATTGTAAAACAGACCGTCTACAGTAACAGGAAGAAAACAGTAAAGGGTAAAAATACATAGGCATAGAATAAGCAGCAATTTAATGGAGTTAAACGTTAACAAAGTGATTCACACAGTCACTGGCCACCTTGTTATGCGCAACTGTTCAACTGCTTGTTAAGACAAAGAGCTAATACATAGCTCACATAGCAGCAAAACAGGATGTTTACGCATGTAGACATGGTCAAGACAAACTACCAAAGTTCAAACTGAGCATCAGAATGGGGAAGCGAGGTGACTTAAAAGAGTTCGAATGTGGCGTGTTTGTATTTCACAAATTGTAATCTACTGGGATTTTTTCTTGTCTTTTTTTTACAGAATGTCTGAAATGAGAAAAAATATCGTTTGAGCAGCAGTTCTTTGGACAAAAAATGCCACGTTGATGCTAGAGGTCAGAGTAGATTAGCTAAAGGAAACAGTAACTCAAATAAAGACTCATCACAACCAAAGTATGCAGAAGAGCATCTCTGAAGACACCAAACCCAAACCTTCAAGCAGATGGGCAGAAGACCACATGTGCCACTCCTGTTAACTAAGAACGGGAAAGTCTACAACAGAAGACAGGAAAAATGTTGCCTGAGCCTTAATTTCTGCTGTGACATTTGGATGGCTATGTCAAAACTTGGCATCCTGCCTTGTTTCAGCAGTTAAAACTGTTGTTGGTGTTTTATTGGTGTAGGGGATATTTTCTTGGCATACTTTGGGCCCCTAGTACCAACTGAGCATTGTTTTAAAATCACACCTGAGTATTGTTACTGAAACTGTGTGATGCCTCAGAACTGATTAGGACAGTTCTGAGCACTAGCAAGGTTTACCAAACTCGTTTATCAAACAAAGTGGGCAATGAGTGTATACAGTAATTTATTAAATTATTGGAACAACATTCTTTTCTGTCATTATCTGAAACGTCACCCTCAGATCTGTGCTTTACAACATTCCCAGAAACATCAGGAACAGATTCAGTATCTTCTTGCCATATGATGTATTTACCACTAATGCAACCTGGAGGCTTTGCATTAATTAGTCTCTGGAATAGGTGAGGTTCACTATAAACATTCATTTCATCAGTAATAGTTCAGACTTTTCATAAAAACTACATATTTTAAATAGTGACATCAGTGTGATATCATCAGGACTCACTGTATTCTGAGGAGCTCCACCTTTATAGGTTACATTACAGCGTTTATAGGTGGAGATTTATACGAGATAGAAGAATGGATTTGCATGTGTAAAACCAGTGGTCGTGATATTGGCACTGGAGTAAATGTACATGGTTACCTTCCACTGCAGCAAGCCTGAGATGCACTCTCACATACACACACACAAATTTCACGGACACCCATTAGAAATGTAGCTTCCAAGAAACCAAGTGATGATATCTAATAAGAAGTTTTGCCCACCTCTTTCTGTCTTTTCTTCCTCTTTGATCTCTCCACCTCCCTCGCCGTGTCTTTCTTCTCATAAGCCTCAAACTATCCGTCCTGCTTTCCCCTCCATCCACCGCCTCCTCCTCACCACCCCGCCTTCACTCTGCTGCTCCCTCTCGCTCCCCCCACCCCGCGAATCTCTAGCATGTTATTTAAGCCAAGGACAACATTAGCATGACGATCACAGCCTTCTATCACAAGTCTTGTCTGACAAGACAAGAGGAGGAGGAGGAGGGGGGTAGAGCTGCTAAACGTGTGGGGAGTAAGGGAGGAAGCCAAAGGCATATAAACGGTATAACATGGTCTGAGAGAAATCAAAGACATTCTTGATTAAGTAAGACAAAGTAATACAAGTCTCTATACACCAGAGGAATATTGTTTACGTGCCATACGTTGTTAGATCTACATGAGAGATAGCGAAAGATAACAGCAATTTTGACACGTGTTAAGAGACAGGCCTACAAAGAGACTCACAAATCATGCCCCTGTTCATATGTACAGTTCTTGCATCATGATACAAGCCCCTCAATACAATCTAATTGTACTCTATGTATAGTTTCCATACCATACATGAAGCGTATTTCTTTGCAGGGGCACATAAGCATAAGCAACATCTCCCGCTCTTCTTCTTTGGCTAATATTCGTACTTATAGGCCTATTTATTACAACAGGAAATTAAAACACTGTTAATTGTATCATAAACACACATCTGTGTTGCTAAAATCAGATTAATTTTTAATGAAACAGCTGCCTCCCCGGGCCAATTTCTCCCTTTGCCAAACCACCGTGGCCTCACCTACCACGGCCTTCAGTCTTACAGCCTCACGGTGAATCGTCCATGTGCTTTATTGACTCTTCGTTGAGCACTTTTTTTAAGAAAACACACACTTATTTATTCAAAGACACGGGCAAGCGTCATATACAAGGATGGCAGCTACTCATTTGGCACTGCAGCACACAAAATAATTTGGTTTCCTTAAAAGACAGAGGCTCGAGACATCCATTACTCACCTTTCATAACACCCTGCAGTACTCATGTTAAGCCCGGGTCCTCACAGCCAACAGAGAAGGAGATTGGGGGGTTTGATATTTCACATGGCTTTCAGTCACACGAATAATCTGATGGTTGTGAGGCTGAAGAGAGAGCTGTGTGGCCTTGGAAAGGAAAAAAAAATCCAGCTGCATATTAAATGTGCTCAGGCGTTTCACGGCCTGTCAAATCAGGGTGCCGTTTGTGATGCGCGGAAGACACAGTGTCTCATTTCCTGCAAGATGTGTGCACGTGCAGATGCCTGTGCATGTATGTGGACAAAGTCTGGGCATGCACCACACACATAGATACACATCCTCGCACAGCAGCAGGAACAGGAACAGCAGTCAAGCCTGTTATCACTTGAATTCCTCCCCCATGGTGAGTCCAAAAGACATCTCAATTTTCATCACGCTGGCAGAAGTTATAAAAGAGAATTATGAAGAAGAAGAAGGAGAGGGAAAAAAAACAGGCTTTTGCGATCACTTGGATTCATCTCCACATATGTTAAATGGACTTTCACACACATACACACAGGTGGCAGGCACACAAACACAAAGCCAAAGACGCGCTCGTCCGTTGCATGGTGAAAAAATACATTTATTGGAATCTGTGTCAATGTAGAAAAAATTGAAAACTGGCTTTAGGTTTTGTCACAGTACCACAGGTGAATATTCCAGCAGGCGCCTGGTGAGCCGAAACGAAGCCAGCTAGCTTGTTTGGGGCAGTACATCTGTTACTGATGGCGACAGAGAAGGTGGCCTATGGCGGCCTGTGATACCAAACACACCGTCTCACAGACACTGAAAAGCTCGGGCTGCTCCTAAGACACACCACCAGCAAATGCACATGTTGTACAGCAATTAACCTAGACCGATGTTCTCTCGGTTTAATGTGGGATGATTTCGTTGTGATACTGTTACAAATCCCTTTCCAATAACTATAAAGCCAGGGCCGCTGGCTGCTAGCATCCAAGGTGGCTCAAAGGAGCTTGTATTGTATGATCAATTGTGGGCCAATGTTTTATAACTCATAAGCTGAACCCATAACATCCCATTTTGTCCCAGTCCCTGGCAATAACTCCAATGGCCCTGTGCAAAGCTATGAGGTTCATGCATCACCTTTGATGTCTACCATTGCCTTCCTTTACTGTTCAAAGCCTTGCCATTCAACCAGAAGGACTGTCACATTAATATTTTGCTTTCTTTCTCTGTGGAAGTCACTTTTTTTTTTCTTAATTCAGGCCTGTCTGAACAAGCACTTCTATTATAACGACACCGTAAGTGACAAATGCCATTCTGGCAGGCCAAACGTTGTAATGGGTAGTGCATTTCTATTTCTGATATGACAGGATAAGTCTCACAACACACGGCGAGTCTGCATACTTTATGAAGTCGACAGAAAAAAAAGGCATTTGAAAACAAAAAGGACATTTCTAAACTCAGATACTGAGCATTATAACACTGAGAGGTCAGTTTTTTCCCATACAACTTTCTTTTACATAGACTTATTTTATTCTTAAATATCTTAAATCTCATAAAAAATAATTCATCAGAAACCAATTCTATATACACGGACAAAAAGTGCACGAGATGGATAGAGAGGTGGTGTGCATGCTCAGGTGGTTTCGCTAGAGCGGGCTTTGCTGTGAGATTATGCTTTGGATGTTGTTTTTTTTATGAAGTGTTGGCTTGTCTGATGAAATGTATGATTTGTTTTGTCTGGAGCATTGTATTAAATATTATAATTCATAAAACAAACAAGCGCTTCTAAATCAATACAGAGACTCTTTTGGCTTCTCTTTGGAGTGGCAATTCTTCAAAGAGAGTGTGACCTTCACGGTTTAAGAAAACAACAAAAACAAGAAATGATCCACATTTCATCTGTAACCTGTCCTGACAAAAGCTGTCACCGAAGCAGGACATATGATTTTACTGACTGGACTCCTGAATAAATGTAAGAATAAAGGGATAGCTTATGCTTTATCTTATTTTCTGTAATACATATATTGTTACAATGTCAAAAGCAATCTTGTAAACCTCTGTAAATGTTTTTTTCTAGTGCTGACTCTGTATGATTCAGTGAGGGGGTTATCCCTGTGGTCATACAGCTTTGGCTATTACTTTTGGCCACACATATGCTGTTTCCGAAGGGCAACCAATCAGGAGAAAACTGGGTGTTCTGGGCTAAAGCAGTTGCCCAGAAATAACTGCACTAAAGCCTGGTATAAGATAAAGAAGGATTCATTTAAACTATGAATCTTGCAAAGATGACTCTAAGATTGAAGATAAAAAAAACTATGAAGCTGTAAATGAGCATAATGGGTCCTTTTTAAAGTGATCCAACATGAAGGTCACAAGAGCCAAATATTACTGTGTTTCTTTGAGAAGTGAAATAATCCACAAGTGCTTCAAAAAAGGACACATGGCAAGCTGCATTGGGTCGAGTCAAACGATATGTCTGTGGAGAGGCATTCATTTACACCGTTAAAACACAGCTACATATAAGCATGCATGCGTTGGAGCTTTTATAAGACAAATTATAAATGTATAAAATACAACAGGGCCGAATTTGCTCTGGTTTCTGCCATGTGTCATTTTTTTGGCTTCGGCCAATGTCAGGTGAGGCTGAAATATTTTATTAGCATTTTAATAGGAGGGAAAATTGCAGGACGCTGGGCTGGTTTCCCAAAGTTATGTTGACGCAGCTTGCTGTTATTGTTGTTGCTGTTTTTTTTTTCTAGATTGATTTTACAGAGAAACATAAGCTGATGCGATATCGTCACATGAAGCGTGTGCAAACTGAGCTGAACGGAATAAAAATCAGCCCACCTGTTTGGCAATGAACTTTGCTGTGAGGACCTGGCTCTTTATGGCACAATGGATCCAATGACTCACTGACAGTAACTTTCTACACACAATGCTGTTGCTGCTGATGTGCCGTTATTCTCTCCAGAACAGAAAAGAAAAAGAAACACAACAGTGAAGACATCATATAGACAGCACGATCAATACTGACCTGGATAAGAGGATGCTTAATTTCACTTCTCTTTTTCTGTTGCTTTGAATTTTCACAACTTAACTGGCATCCACACATCTCTTGTAAGCAACATTATCTTTATATATATTTATATATATTTCTTTTTTTTAGAAAACTCTAGTAGATATTCACAGTTGCTTGACCGAATGGCAAAAATACCCATGAAGTCTAAAACTGCTGGTTTAGTTGTCTAAAACATGGATGCCAAGAAGTTCTTTTAAGTACTGGAGGTTCACTGTCATCAGAGACTATTTGACGCGTTTCAAAGTGTAAAAAATATCTTGCAGCGTGTTGCCTTTGAGCGTTAACACACACAAATTCATACGTACAACCATTCATTTTCTTGTATATATAGAGAGATAGATCTGTAGTAATATGGAACAGTGGCGACACCTTCGATTACATCTGAAGGCGCCATGCGACACACGTTTTCACAAATTCATTGTGATGGAAGAAATTCGGTTTCTGTCAGTGGATGCCCCCTTGGAGAGCATTCAAATGAAATTCTGTACAGTAAAACAGCACACATAAAATCAAGAGGACATTAAAATAAAAAAATATCCCACGCTGATTGTGATGTTTTAAAATGTTATACAATTCTTTGTTGTTTTTTTTTTATCCTAGAAGGGGAAGCAGGAGTGCTGCTTGCATCCCCTCTTCTCAGTCTTCCCACACTACACAGTAGTTTCATTCTTCCAGGGTCCAGTGCGTATATTTCCTGTGCTGTCTGACGTGTAGAGGAGACCTTCATGCAGGCTCCCCTTTAGAATCCCATTCTGATTGGGCGGGTTCTGAGGGTAGGATTGTCTGCGCGGGGCGTGCATCTCCAAATGGTGATGTGTTGCCACAGGGTCCTCCTCAGCCACTTTGCCGCAGCCGCACAGGAAGACGCCCGTGTCTCCTGCTTCTGCCGGGCACAGAGAAGGGAAAAGGTCTGCCTTGGCACAGCAGATGTGCCTGTGGCAGGGATTGTGGCATGCCAGGGACTCTGCAGCAGCGTGGCATGTGTGATGCACATCATGGTGGCCTTCGTGGGCCAGGTGTGGACAGATGTGGGCGTGACGCTCGTGTGTGCTGTGGGGGCTGTCAGTGTGTAAGCTGTGCACGCTGCCTCCATCCACGCTAGAGGGGATGTGATAGGCGTACTCCCTCTCACTCCCCGCTCCACAAGCACCGGCCCCATCCCTGCGGCTGAGATGTCGGCCTTTAGTCCTGGTGCTGCTCTTTAGGCAGGGGTGCAACTGGATTCCCGGCCGGTAACCCTCCGGGTCAGCGTGCAGCAGCACATGCGTGGCCGCGGGCTCTTCTTCCAACAGCTGTTGGCTGTGTAGCGCGGCACAGCACGGCGTCACTGGCGCTAGACACGTCACATGATTTTGTGAGGAAGGAAGGGCAGCGTGTTTACAGTGAGCTAAGCTGCCATGGCCACAGCTTAGTGCTTTAGCCTGACAAGGTGAGTCATGGTGGCAGTGGCTGTGGCCGTGGCCGTGCCCGGGGGTATCTCCGTTCACGTTGACTTTGGGCCGCGTTTGAGCGGGCGCGGGGGCACCAGAGGAGGCGTCGGCGCTTCGTCCAGGACAGCAGGAACACCAGCAATGCCAAACATCGTCCCGCTTGGCACAGTGATGGATGAGGACGAAGAGGCCGAGGGTGACGGAGAAGGCACCATAAAGGCAGCTGAAGATCATGTCCAGGAAGTGGCCCTGTGACACAGCTAGTGCCCCAAAAGTCCAGGTTGCCAGGAAGAGGAAAAGGGTGAAGGCCGCTGTTCTTAACTGAGCCTTGAAGGAATGCTCGTTGGCCAGCAGCGCGGGGTTGATGGGAATGCCGGGGCAGCCGGCTGGGCAGTGGCTCCCGCTGGGCGGCGCAGCCAGGGCTCCTGGCTCGGCTCCCTGGTGGCAGTGTGTCGGTACATCCACAGCGGCCAGCCTCTGCTGCTCCTCCGTCAGTTGCTTGAGCTCATACTTCTTTTCAGGGTGTCGCCGTAGCTGGATGAAGGTGCAGAGGAAGTAGATGCATGTGACCAGGACGATGAAAGCCACGGGGCCAAAGAATGCTCCCAGACTGGGCTCCCATGCCATCCAGCAGCTGCAACACACACACACACACCACTGCATTTTAATACCTTAAGAAATATGGAACAATTCAAATTTCCTTTCTGTTTCTAATTAAATGGTTACCTTCATAAAGTCACATCATCTTTATGTGTTTACTGAGAAGAGAGTAACTAAATGAAATACACATCCACCAAAGGGAGCTTAAAGTGCACAAAGCGAGGACAGTGGGTGTATGCTTGTGTCTATGTATACACACGTCTAACAGCGTTTAAAGAAGATTAAATCAAATTTAATTTCTGGGAGTAAAACATAAAAAAACTCTTTATTTGCATAACAATGTGAAACATCATCATAGACTGACTCAAGAAGAAGCAAATCTAGGACTTACTACAGCGCTTGCTCCCTGCTGCCATAGTTGTCTATATTGACAGCTGCCGTGACCCCGCAGATGATGAGGGGCACTCCACCGCTGACTAGATAAAATCTTTGAGGGTTATAGGTGGGGGGGTAAAAAAAAAAGAGAGAGCGAGACAAGGTCAGTAGGGCAAGAATATCAAAGTTGGAAGTGAAAAGACATTTACAAATCCTGTGTCACACATGTGGATTATAAAAACACACTGTCAAAAATAAGACTTGAGGAAGATTAAAAAGCTGTCAAAGAAGGTGACAGATGAAAGATGCTGACTTGTGCTGTGAATGGACTGGTTACCACAGCAGATGGACACACACATTTGATTTGGCAGCTTTTTTCTTTTTCTTTTAAACACCATGTGGCATCGCTCAAGCAACCCCCTGAGAATTTGTATCTCCTCTTGGGAAAGCTTTTCTGTTTTGGGACAAATGTGTTAACCACTACAGTATGGAGCCACTGGTGAATGCAGCTTTACGAGTGTCTTAAAATAAATGAATGAACAAGGATCACTGATGTGTAACTGGATCTTGTCGGTGTGCCTGTGACCACACTCCATGGGAGGAATCGCCACCTACAATTTGTTTTCTTTGCCACAACTCAAAGTGTAAATTTTCCTATATAAACAAATCTGTTTTCCCAGCGATAAACTTGTCAGTGCTCATTTAGGGCGTCTGCTATTCATCAGAGCACCGAATATGGAAAGAGAGTGCGGATTTAATAGGAAAGGGATGCCGGGCTTAAAACTGGCTTATCAGACATACAGAAAACGGATTGTATCCTCGACTTCAGCTTTCATTATCATAAAGACTGCAGGTCACTTAATAGACAAAATAAAAAAACACTACACAACAATGAAGGACAGAGTTATACAGCTAAGTGGCAGTTATTTTAGCTTTCATAGCAACAACCCCAGAAATACAGCATTCACATTATGTTGTAAGACATCAAGAAATTTAGCAGCACTACCTTTAAATTTAACATGTGTTTTAAGTGAATTAGCTCTGACCTCACTTGCCAACATAGCTGATGTAATGGCGGTTTATCCAATTAAATCAAGACTATATAAGGTTAGCTGGAGAAAAAAATAAACAAACAAACAATAATATCAATGGGAGAAAGATGTGAAGCGGAACTAATAAAGTATGATCTTAACAACAGTGCATTATGCCCCTAGGTATTACCATGTTTAGTTCTGTTTACTTTGTGTCAGATTAAATGTTCTAAGCGATGATATTCTAATGTTAACCGCAAATTATTCGGTGCTTTTTTTCCCCCTCCCTGATCTTTCACATGTCAGCTACACTTATGCATGCGCACGGCAGGTATGTGAACCATGAAACTTGCATTGCAACAGTATATTACGATCCGTCAAGACTCCGGCACAGAAACAAAGCTAATCCCCCAGCAGCTTCCTGTCCTTGGCTTTCCCTCCACTGTCATGCTATACAACAGTATGCTATTTCCTCTTCCTTCCTGTTCAATCTTAGCCTCTGTCACTACTCTAACCTTTCCACCACTCCATCTTCCTCCGTCTTCATCCTCGGTTTCCTCCCTTCCACCCCTTCTTACTGTGGCTCTCTCTCTCTCTGTCGCTCTCCCTTCCAATCGTTACTCCGTCACACAGCAGCCGTCCTGAAAATTCAATTACAATCAAGATGTTTGTCTGGGCTGGTCGGTGAGGGGTGGCTGGAGGTGAGGCAAAGACAGGGGGTTTCGGGGGGGGGGGCATTACTGGCCTGTCACTGTCTGTGTGAGTGGAACGGTTCTCCCGGGGGACCCTGCTCCAGCAGAAAGCCATTTACACACCCGTCAGCCAGATAAGCATAAATGAGAAGAGCTAGTAGATGTTAAAGCACCCAGTGCTTTATAACCCTCATTCCCTTTTTATCCCTTCTAGGAAAGCCAGCATGTGTTTCCTTAAGACGTGGTCCCAAGCGAAGCACATGTACAGTACATGCAGAAACTGTATCGAGAGCGTGTGATATATTTCAGTCTACTTGCTGCCTCGTTTTTATTCCAAAAGGTCTACCGCATTAAAATTCTTGCTAATGCACTCATTCTAATATGAATAGGGACACAAAATCCTGCCCCCCTTGAATGCACTCGTCCTCTTTTTTGGCCAATCTATTTTTTAAAAAAGCCTTCAAACTCAAACAAAATGGCTGTGTATGCAGTGTTGTGCTTTTGAGTGAGTTTAGGAACAGCAATCATCTGATATAAATAGACCCTAAAGTGCCTTTTAGTCAGTAGCTACAGCGACTCCTCTTTTTGTTCCTATGCTTATGCACTATCTTCTGTTTTTATGACTGTGCACTGTCCTTTCTCTGGACCCTGTCCAGGATATACATAGCACAGCTGGGGACAACTGATGGTCATATTCAGCTCCAGCAGAGGGCGAGGGCTTTGGAGTAGAGCTGGAGGATGGAACATCAAGGCATAAACTTGGCATTAACCACAGTCCTGCAAGTCTGAATTCTCTTTAATGGGCAAAGCAAGCTGAATGAAGTGACAGTTCAACACTTTGGGAAATATACTCATTAGCTTACTTGCCAAGAGTTAAATGCAAAGATTTATGCGAAGATTGATGCCACAGCCAAAAGAAAGCTGTGCCAACTACCACAGCTTAGCATAAGGACCGCAAACAGAATAAAAACAACTCACAAAATAACACTCAAGCAATATGTCTGTGAAGGTTCTCAGTCATCCAGGTCATCATAGTCTAAGGAGCTTGGAAAGAAAAGCGTCTGGACTTCTTTAAGTTGCTTGAAGACGTTTCACCTCTCATCCGAGAAGCTTCTTCAGTTCTAGGGTCAATTGGTGGAGAGTCCCAGATTTAAACCATGTGGGAGTGTCCCCCCAAGAGGGACAAAAGGACCCCCTAATGATCCTCTAACTAATCACACGAGCCAAGGTGTGAAAACAGGTGTAGGTCACAATCAGCCAAAGTTTCGGGTGAGCACATTGTGAAACCTAGCCCCAACCTATCATGTGATTTCCTGAGGTCAGATGGCCCAGGATGTGAGTGGGCGTTAACACTAGATTTACTATCCTGCGCAAATTTGCGTAACTTCCCTAAACCCAATACCCCCTAGAATTACTGGCTTTTTTATTTTCTGGTGCAAGTCCCGAGGTGTTAAGCACCCCTGCTGAGATTTTCACAGGTCGTCAGCTTGTTTCTCCTCCAGCTTTTGTTGTGCAAACCACCCATTGTCCTTGAGGCCTGGCACATTTGCATTTGCTCACTCAGAGTTGCTCAGATCCAAGGCAGGCCAAACCTCTGTGTTACAACTTTCAGAAATGCCTGATAGAAATGCTTCAACTTACTCATGAGATTTTGACCACATTTTTTGCGGAAGTCACAACTATATTGAATGCACGACCGTTGTTGCCAGCTGCAAGAAATGCTGTTCCCTACCAAGGTTCGTTTCAAAGTTTGAAAGACTTTGAAATAAAACAGACTTTGTGTACCCATATATTGTGAATGTCTGTCTTTTGTATGTAGGTTGTAACACAGAGGTTTGGCCTGCCTTGGATCTAAGTAAACAAATGCCAATGTTGCACAAACACACACACACACACACACACACACACACACACACACACACACACACACACACACACACACAGCAAATCTGCATTTATTTGTCCCACAAGTGGAAAATCTGCATTGTCATTGCAAAAAAGTGGACAGAGCTCAGTATAGAAAGTGCACTATACAAACAATCTGGAAACATAAATATGGACACGTGTATTCAAAAATATTGGTGTATGTACACACACACACACACACACACACACACATATCTATCTATCTACGTGTGTGTGTGTGTATATATATATATATATACACACACACACACATATATATATACACATATATATATATATATATATATATATATATATATATATATATATATATATATATATATATATATATATATATATATATATATATATATGATATAGATGTGTCTGTGTGTATAACTAGACTTTATGGTTTAAGTTCATGAACTTATGGCATTCATTTCAATCCTGTTTGTAAGAGCAATCATGTGTCCTGTTGGTGCCATTGTGGATTGCTGGTCAGAAAGTTTTCTGGTGCCACTAATCAAAGAGACAATGCCCGAGATAGATTCATTTCAATTATGCAACACCTTCGATTTGATGACAGGGACACGCGGGCAGAACGGGTGAAAACAGACAAATTTGCAGCGATCTCCGACATCTGGACACGCTTCAACGAGAACTGTGCTAAGAGTTTCACTCCAGGGGAACACATGACCATAGATGAACAGCTGTTCCCTACCAAGGTTCGTTGTCCATTCACCCAGTATATTGCAACCAAGCCAGACAAATTTGGGATCAAGTTCTGGATGGCCACGGATTTGGACACCAAATATGTCTGCAGTGCATCTCCTTACTTGGGAAAGGACCCCAGTCGTCAGAAGGAGAGAGGCTGGCAGAGAACATGGTCATGAAACTGATGGAGCCGTTTTTGGATGATGGGAGAAATGTCACAACGGACAATTTCTTTACTTCACTGTCACTGTCGCACAGACTGCTGCAGCGCAAAACAACATTACTGGGCACGGTGAATAAAGTCCGCGTGAACTTCCTCAACTTGCAAAAGATACTGCAAAGCGAGAGGTATTCTCCACTTCAGTGCTTTTACAGTGTGGTGTAGACGTGTTGGACCAAATAGCACGGATGTATTCTGTAAGATCAGCAACACGCAGGTGGCCAGTAGCGGTTTTCTACAATATGCTGGACCTGGCGCCAGTGAATGCCTACATTTTGTACAAGGCATGTACAGGGTGGACAGGCAAAAGAAGATTGTTTCTGCGTCTTCTAGCTCAGCAACTTCGTTGCCGATTCATGCAGCACAAGGAAATCTTAGCACAGAGGCAGGCTGCTGCAGCTGCTGTGCCAGGGACTGTAAAGACAACACAGTGCCAGGTGCAAGAGAGCTGCAACAGGAATCGCAGCAGATTTACCTGTGCAACATGTAAGAAATTCACCTGTGCCAAATGCAGGGATGATGGACACTGGGTCTGCAAACCCTGTAAAGTTTGAAACGCTTTGAAATAAAACAGACTTGTGTACCCATATATTGTGAATGTCTGTCTTTTGTATGTAGGTTGTAACACAGAGGTTTGGCCTGCCTTGGATCTGAGTAAACAAATGCCAATGTTGCGCACACACACACACACACACACACACACACACACAGCAAATCTGCATTTATTTGTCCCACAAGTGGAAAATCTGCATTGTCATTGCAAAAAAGTGGACAGAGCAAGGTATAGAAAGTGCACTATACAAACATTTTATATATATACATATATACATATATACATATATATATATATATATATATATATATATATATATATATATATATATATATATATATATATATATATATATATATATATATATATATATATATATATATATATATATATATATATATATATATATACATATATACATACATAGTTATACACACACACATACATAGTTATACACACAGACACATCTATATCATATATACACACACACACATATATATATATATGTATATATATATATATATATATATATATATATATATATATATATATATGTGTGTGTGTGTATATATGATATAGATGTGTCTGTGTGTATAACTAGACTTTATGCATATTATATAAGGTGTGGCTATATAAATATATAAATATATGTACAACTCTGTGTATATATGTTTATGGACAGGCATGCAGGCAGGTAAGGAAGGAAAGCAGCCTTGCAGGGAAGGAAAAACTTGAATCTCTCATGGTTAGGGGTTGGGGAGGTGTGTTTGCACAACAAAAGCAGGAGAACAATGGAGCTGACGACCTGTGAAAATCTCAGCGGGGTGCCAAGAGGTGTTAAGGTCGGGGGGAATTTACGCAAATCTGCGCAGGCCAGTAAATCTAGTAGTAGGGACTTGCACCAGGGAAAAAAGGCTCAGTAATTCTAGTGTTAAGGCGTCTGGGAAGTGATCTCAGTATCCACATCTGAACCAAAGAGTAAAACAGTGAAATGTGGATTATTAAATATTAGGTCTCTCTCCTCCAAGTCTCTGTTAGTACATGACTTAATAATTGATCAACAAATCGATTTACTCTGCCTTACAGAAACCTGGTTGCAGCTGGATGATTATGTTAGTTTAAATGAATCAACACCCCGAGTCATTCTAACTACCAGAAATCCTCAAGCACAGGCCGAGGGGGCGTGTGTGGCAGCAATTTTCACACCAGCCTATTAATTAACGAAAGACCAAGACAGACTTTTAATTCATTTGAAAGCCTGATGCTTAACCTTGTCCACCCCAGCTGTAAAACTCAGAAACCAGTCTTACTTGTTATCATCTATCATCCACCTGGGCCTTACACAGAGTTTCTCTCTGATTTCTCAGACTTCTTATCTGATTTAGTGCTCAGCTCAGATAAAATAATTATTGTGGGTGATGTTAACATCCATGTAGATGCTAAAACTGACAGCCTCAACATCGCATTTAATCTGTTATTAGACTCAATTGGCTTCTCTCAAAATGTAAAAGAATCCACCCACCACTTGAATCACACTCTAGATCTTGTTTTAACATATGGCATAGAAACTGAACATTTAACAGTGTTTCCTGAAAACCCTCTGCTGTCTGATCATTTCCTGATAACATTTACATTTACAATAACTGATTACACAGCAGTGGAGAGTAGACTTTATCACAGTAGATGTCTTTCTGAAAGTGCTGTAACTAAGTTTAAGAATATAATCCACCCACTGTTATCATCTTCAATGCCCTGTACCAACACAGAGCAGAGCAGCTATCTGAACGCTACTCCAACAGAGGTCGATTATCTTGTTAATAATTTGACCTCCTCACTACGTACGACTCTCGATACTGTAGCTCCTGTGAAAACTAAGGCCTCAAATCAGAAGTACCTGACTCCGTGGTATAATTCTCGAACACGTATAACTCGTAAGCTGGAGAGGAAATGGCGTGTCACAAATTTAGAAGATCATCATTTAGCCTGGAGAAATAGTTTGCTGCTTTATAAGAAAGCCCTCCGCAAAGCCAGAACATCTTACTATTCGTCACTGATTGAAGAAAATAAGAACAACCCCAGGTTTCTCTTCAGCACTGTAGCCAGGCTGACAAAAAGTCAGAGCTCTACTGAGCCAACAATCCCTTTAACGTTAACTAGTAATGACTTCATGAACTTCTTCACAAATAAAATTCTTATGATTAGAGAAAAAAATTACCAATAATCATCCCACAGATGTAATATTATCTACAGCTACTTTTAGTACCATCAATGTTAAGTTAGGCTCTTTTTCTCCAATTGATCTTTCTGAGTTAACTTCAACAATTAATTCCTCCAAACCATCAACGTGTCTTTTAGACCCCATTCCTACAAAACTGCTCAAAGAAGTCCTGCCATTAATTAATTCTTCGATCTTAAATATGATCAACCTATCTCTAATAATCGGCTATGTACCACAGGCCTTCAAGGTGGCTGTAGTTAAACCTTTACTCAAAAAGCCATCTCTAGACCCAGCTGTCTTAGCTAATTATAGGCCAATCTCCAACCTTCCTTTCATATCAAAAATCCTTGAAAGAGTAGTTGTCAAACAGCTAACAGATCATCTGCAGAGGAATGGCTTATTTGAAGAGTTTCAGTCAGGTTTCAGAGCTCATCACAGCACAGAAACAGCTTTAGTGAAGGTTACAAATGATCTTCTTATGGCCTCTGACAGTGGACTCATCTCTGTGCTTGTCCTGCTAGACCTCAGTGCAGCGTTCGATACTGTTGACCATAATATTCTATTAGAGCGATTAGAACATGCTGTAGGTATTAAAGGTACTGTACTGCAGTGGTTTGTATCATATCTATCTAATAGACTCCAATTTGTACATGTAAATGGAGAGTCCTCTTCACACACTAAGGTCAATTATGGTGTTCCACAGGGTTCAGTGCTAGGACCAATTCTGTTTATATTATACATGCTTCCCCCAAGGCAGCATCATTAGAAGACATAGCATAAATTTTCACTGCTATGCAGATGACACGCAGCTCTATCTATCCATGAAGCCAGGTATCACAGACCAATTACTTAAACTGCAGGAATGCCTTAAAGACATAAAGACCTGGATGGCCGCTAACTTTCTGCTTCTTGATTCAGATAAAACTGAGGTTATTGTACTCGGCCCTGAAAATCTTAGAAATATGGTATCTAAGCAGATTCTTACTCTGGATGGCATTACCTTGGCCTCCAGTAATGCTGTGAGGAACCTTGGAGTCATTTTTGACCAGGACATGTACTTCAATGCACATATTAAACAAATATGTAGGACTGCTTTCTTCCATTTGCGCAACATCTCTAAAATTAGAAATATCCTGTCTCAGAGTGATGCTGAAAAACTAGTTCATGCATTCATTACTTCCAGGCTGGACTACTGTAATTCTTTATTATCAGGATGTCCTAAAAACTCGCTGAAAAGCTTTCAGCTGATCCAAAATGCTGCAGCAAGAGTCCTGACAGGGACTAGAAAGAGAGAGCATATTTCTCCTGTATTGGCTTCTCTTCATTGGCTTCCTGTTAAATCCAGAATTGAATTCAAAATCCTGCTCCTCACATACAAGGTCTTAAATAATCAGGCCCCATCTTATCTTAATGACCTTGTACCATATCACCCTATTAGAGCACTTCGCTCTCACACTGCAGGCCTACTTGTTGTTCCTAGAGTATTTAAAAGTAGAATGGGAGGGAGAGCCTTCAGTTTTCAGGCCTCTCTTCTGTGGAACCAACTTCCAGTTTGGATTCGGGAGACAGACACTATCTCTACTTTTAAGATTAGGCTTAAAACTTTCCTTTTTGCTAAAGCATATAGTTAGGGCTGGACCAGGTGACCCTGAATCCTCCCTTAGTTATGCTGCAATAGACGTAGGCTGCCGGGGATTTCCATGATGCATTGAGTTTTTCCTTTCCAGTCACCTTTCTCACTCACTTGGTGGTCACTTGGTGTTCGCTCGCTTTGTGGTAGAGTATCACTTCCTGTTCCTGCTCAAACACAGTGGTGTTTCTGAGTAGCTTTTCTGCTTAGCAATTTAATTTAAATCTTTTGATACATCCCTTCTTCATAGTATAATCTTAACGTGCTTCATCTGAATCACCCTTTCTGTGTACTCACTACCTAATTTATAGCCAAAGTATTCACTCACTGTCTCTTTACTGTTTCGCTAGCTTAGCTTAGCTCGTAGCCGACTCGTTAGCACCATGGCTACTTCACCTGTCCCTCCTGCACTTTCCTGCTCATTGTGTCAGATGTTTAGTTACTCCTCGGCCTCCTTTAGCAGTAATGATACCTGTAACAAATGTAGTATATTTGCAGCTCTGGAGGCCAGGATTACTGAATTGGAGACTCGGCCGCACCCTTCATTCACCCGTAGCTAGCCAGGCCCCTGTAGCTGGTGCAGCCGAAGATAGCGTGAGGCCCCGCTAGCTGTTCCCGGCAGACCCCAAGCAGCTGGGGAAAGAGGGCGGCTGGGTGACGGTGAGGAGGAAGCATAGTCTTAAACTGAAGCCCCAGGTACACCACCAACCTGTTCACGTGTTCAACTGTTTTTCCCCACTCGGCGACACACCCGCCGGGGTCAAACTCTGGTAATTGGTGATTCTGTTCTCAGACATGTGAAGCTAGAGACACCGGCAACCATAGTCAATTGTCTTCCAGGGGCCAGAGCAGGCGACATTGAAGGAAATTTAAAACTGCTGGCTAAGGGTAAACGTAAATACAGTAAGATCATAATTCACGTCGGCAGTAATGACACCCGTTACGCCAATCGGAGGTCACTAAAATCAATATTGAATCGGTGTGTAACTTTGCCAAAACAATGTCGGACTCTGTAGTTTTCTCTGGTCCCTCCCCAATCAGACCAGGAGTGACATGTTTAGCCGCATGTTCTCCTTAAATTGCTGGCTGTCTGAGTGGTGTCCCAGAAACGATGTGGGCTTCATAGATAATTGGCAAACCTTCTGGAGGAAACCTGGTCTTGTTAGGAGAGACGGCATCCATCCCACTTTGGATGGAGCAGCTCTCATTTCTAGAAATATGGACCAATTTATTAAACCCCCAAAATATGACTATCCAGAGTTGGGACCAGGAAGCAGAGTTGCAGTCTTACACGCCTCTCTGCAGCTTCTCTCCTCCTGCTACCCCCAAAAACCCATCTCCATTGAGACTGTGTCAGCTCCCAAAAGACAAAAACAAACTAAAACCAGCAATAAACAACTTAAACATAAAAATCACAAAGAAAGAACAATACAGTATCCACATCTGAACCAAAGAGTAAAACAGTGAAATGTGGATTATTAAATATTAGGTCTCTCTCCTCCAAGTCTCTGTTAGTACATGACTTAATAATTGATCAACAAATCGATTTACTCTGCCTTACAGAAACCTGGTTGCAGCAGGATGAGTATGTTAGTTTAAATGAATCAACACCCCGAGTCATTCTAACTACCAGAAATCCAAGGAAGCACAGGCCGAGGGGCGGTGTGGCAGCAATTTTTCACACCAGTCTATTAATTAACGAAAGACCAAGACAGACTTTTAATTCATTTGAAAGCCTGATGCTTAGCCTCGTCCACCCCAGCTGTAAAACTCAGAAACCAGTCTTACTTGTTATCATCTATCGTCCACCTGGGCCTTACACAGAGTTTCTCTCTGATTTCTCAGACTTTTATCTGATTTAGTGCTCAGCTCAGATAAAATAATTATTGTGGGTGATTTTAACATCCATGTAGATGCTAAAAATGACAGCCTCAACATCGCATTTAATCTGTTATTAGACTCAATTGGCTTCTCTCAAAATGTAAAAGAACCCACCCACCACTTTAATCACACTCTAGATCTTGTTTTAACATATGGCATAGAAACTGAACATTTAACAGTGTTTCCTGAAAACCCTCTGCTGTCTGATCATTTCCTGATAACATTTACATTTACAATAATTGATTACACAGCAGTGGAGAGTAGACTTTATCAAAGTAGATGTCTTTCTGAAAGTGCTGTAACTAAGTTTAAGAATATAATCCACCCACTGTTATCATCTTCAATGCCCTGTACCAACATAGAGCAGAGCAGCTATCTGAACGCTACTCCAACAGAGGTCGATTATCTTGTTAATAATTTTACCTCCTCTCTACGTGCGACTCTGGATACTGTAGCTCCTGTGAAAACTAAAGCCTCAAATCCAAGTACCTGACTCCGTGGTATAATTCTCAAACACGTAGCCTAAAGCAGATAACTCGTAAGCTGGAGAGGAAATGGCGTGTCACAAATTTAGAGGATCATCATTTAGCCTGGAGAAATAGTTTGCTGCTTTATAAGAAAGCCCTCCGCAAAGCCAGAACATCTTACTATTCGTCACTGATTGAAGAAAATAAGAACAACCCCAGGTTTCTCTTCAGCACTGTAGCCAGGCTGACAAACAGTCAGAGCTCTACTGAGCCAACAATCCCTTTAACGTTAACTAGTAATGACTTCATGAACTTCTTCACAAATAAAATTTTTATCATTAGAGAAAAATTACCAATAATCATCCCACAGATGTAATATTATCTACAGCTACTCTTAGTACCATCAATGTTAAGTTAGACTCTTTTTCTCCAATTGATCTTTCTGAGTTAACTTCAATAATTAATTCCTCCAAACCATCAACGTGTCTTTTAGACCCCATTCCTACAAAACTGCTCAAAGAAGTCCTGCCATTAATTAATGCTTCAATCTTAAATATGATCAACCTATCTCTAATAATCGGCTATGTACCACAGGCCTTCAAGGTGGCTGTAGTTAAACCTTTACTTAAAAAGCCATCTCTAGACCCAGCTGTTTTAGCTAATTATAGGCCAATCTCCAACCTTCCTTTCATATCAAAAATCCTTGAAAGAGTAGTTGTCAAACAGCTAACTGATCATCTGCAGAGGAATGGCTTATTTGAAGCGTTTCAGTCAGGTTTCAGAGCTCAGCACAGCACAGAAACAGCTTTAGTGAAGGTTACAAATGATCTTCTTATGGCCTCTGACAGTGGACTCATCTCTGTGCTTGTCCTGCTAGACCTCAGTGCTGCGTTTGATACTGTTGACCATAATATCCTATTAGAGCGATTAGAACATGCTGTAGGTATTACAGGTACTGCACTGCAGTGGTTTGTATCATATCTATCTAATAGACTCCAATTTGTACATGTAAATGGAGAGTCCTCTTCAGACACTAAGGTCAATTATGGTGTTCCACAGGGTTCAGTGCTAGGACCAATTCTATTTACATTATACACATGCTTCCCTAGGCAACATCATTAGAAGACATAGCATAAATTTTCACTGCTATGCAGATGACACGCAGCTCTATCTATCCATGAAGCCAGGTAACACACACCAATTAGTTAAACTGCAGGAATGTCTTAAAGACATAAAGACCTGGATGGCCGCTAACTTTCTGCTTCTTAATTCAGATAAAACTGAGGTTATTGTACTCGGCCCTGAAAATCTTAGAAATATGGTATCTAAGCAGATTCTTACTCTGGATGGCATTACCTTGGCCTCCAGTAATGCTGTGAGGAACCTTGAGTCATTTTTGACCAGGACATGTCCTTCAACGCACATATTAAACAAATATGTAAGACTGCTTTCTTCCATTTGCGCAACATCTCTAAAATTAGAAATATCCTGTCTCAGAGTGATGCTGAAAAACTAGTTCATGCATTTATTACTTCCAGGCTGGACTACTGTAATTCACTATTATCAGGATGTCCTAAAAACTCGCTGAAAAGCCTTCAGTTAATCCAAAATGCTGCAGCAAGAGTCCTGACAGGGACTAGAAAGAGAGAGCATATTTCTCCTGTTTTGGCTTCTCTTCATTGGCTTCCTGTTAAATCCAGAATTGAATTCAAAATCCTGCTCCTCACATACAAGGTCTTAAATAATCAGGCCCCATCTTATCTTAATGACCTTGTAGTACCATATCACCCTATTAGAGCACTTCGCTCTTGCACTGCAGGCCTACTTGTTGTTCCTAGAGTATTTAAAAGTAGAATGGGAGGCAGAGCCTTCAGTTTTCAGGCCTCTCTTCTGTGGAACCAACTTCCAGTTTGGATTCGGGAGACAGACACTATCTCTACTTTCAAGATTAGGCTTAAAACTTTCCTTTTGCTAAAGCATATAGTTAGGGCTGGACCAGGTGACCCTGAATCCTCCCTTAGTTATGCTGCAATAGACGTAGGCTGCCGGGATTCCCATGATGCATTGAGTTTTTCCTTCCAGTCACCTTTCTCACTCACTATGTGCTAATAGACCTCTCTGCATCGAATCATATCTGTTATTAATCTCTGTCTCTCTTCCACAGCATGTCTTTCATCCTGTTTTCCTTCTTTCACCCCAACCGGTCGCAGCAGATGGCCGCCCCTCCCTGAGCCTGGTTCTGCCGGAGGTTTCTTCCTGTTAAAAGGGAGTTTTTCCTTCCCACTGTCGCCAAAGTGCTTGCTCATAGGGGGTCATATGATTGTTGGGTTTTTCTCTGTATTTATTATTGTGCTATCTACTGTACAATATAAAGCGCCTTGAGGCGACTTTTGTTGTGATTTGGCGCTATATAAATAAAATTGAATTGAAAAATTGAATTGAACTCACTATGTGCTAATAGACCTCTCTGCATCGAATCATATCTGTTATTAATCTCTGTCTCTCTTCCACAGCATGTCTTTTTCCTGTTTTCCTTCTCTCACCCCAACTGGTCGCAGCAGATGGCCCCGCCCCTCCCTGAGCCTGGTTCTGCTGGAGGTTTCTTCCTGTTAAAAGGGAGTTTTTCCTTCCCACTGTCGCCAAAGTGCTTGCTCATAGGGGGTCATATGATTGTTGGGTTTTTCTCTGTATGTATTATTGTGCGATCTACTGTACAATATAAAGCGCCTTGAGGCGACTTGTGTTGTGATTTGGCGCTATATAAATAAAATTGAATTGAATTGAAAACTGGATTATAGACGGCAGACAGTTGGTGTCGTAAGCCACCGCCTCTGTTCAAAGATGGTCACTCACAGTGGAAATAAATGGCCTCTTTTACTCCTCTTTCAAACCATCTGTCTTCTCTGTCCAAAATGTGAACATTGGCACCCTCGAAAGAGTGACCTTTGTCCGTTAGATGCAGATGGACCGCTGAGTCTTGTCCCGTGGAGGTGGCTCAGTGTATGCTGTACAGTGTAGCGAGGAATCCCCAGACCTCTACATTGGAGAGAAAAAACAGCCACTTCACTACATAGAAGAGCCACCTCCACGGGACAAGACTCACTCACCCTCCCACTCACATCCTGGGCCATCTGACCTCAGGAAATCACATGATAGGGTGGGGCTAGCTTTCAGAATGAGCTCACCCGAAACTTTGGCTGATTGTGACCCACACCTGTTTTCACACCTTGGCTCATGTGATTAGGTAGAGGATCATGAGGGGGTCCTTTTGTCCCTCTTGGGGGGACACTCCCACAGGGTTTAAATCTGGGACTCTCCACCATTTGACCCTAGAACTGAAGAAGCTTCTCGGATGGGAGGTGAAACGTCTTCAAGCAACTTAAAGAAGTCCAGACGCTTTTCTTTCCAAGCTCCTTAGACAACACTCAAGCAAAAACTCTGAACAGTCTATATTAATTTCAAGTAGTCTGTTTCAAAGAAAGATGTTCTTCCATATCCCATTTTATTTTCTGATACATTTTTTGCTACTTTTGTCATGTGACAACAGCTTTGAGACACTGTTACAAATAAGAGGAAGCCTTAAAATCCCTCCTTAATCATAAAACTAACAGAGGACAGAACAAAGTCTGCAAATCACTTTGTTCCCATCCTGTTCCAAGCCTAAAAGAAGCACACACAGAGACTTCTCCAAAAATCACAACACAACTTTATGTAGGTTAAGTGTAGCCAGATTCACTTTGCTCTGAAACTTCACATCTATTAAAAAATGTGTGGTAGTCTCCTCATTCAAAAGAATTATGCCCCAAATGCTGAATTTGAGTTATTTAATTCCAGGTAATTTTGTTATGTAAGTACAATGTAAAAAGTTAAATTAAATGGAATCTGGTCAAAAACAAAAATAAACTTGACTGGTATACACTTTATACCAATCATACTTTCCTTAATGATTAATTATTTGAATAAACGAACATTTGATTTTATTTCAGTTGCAGTTTATTCAAAATTATTGCTTCATATTTATGAAGGCAAAGAATCACTTTTTGTTGGAGATAAAGTATCTGAATTTCAGGAGTGGGACCACGCCTCCAAACATGCTTCCGGTTCTCATCTATATATGTCCCCCCCAGTTCTACAAGCTGTAGTTCTCGTTGACGTGCCCCACCCTCCCTCCCCTTTTCAATTCTTTAACTTCTTCACTTCTATTTAGTACATGGGGATCTGCCACGCCGCCAGTCCCCTTCGAGACCTTCCCCAAACTGCAGCTTAATTCATCTCCAAGCCATTCACCTTTATCTACTAAAGCGCTGTCAAACCTCAAATGAGGACGTGGGCCCAGCGAGTGAAAGTGCTCTTTAAACAGTTCATTAAGCACCTGCAGCATCATGCAGCAGCAGGATCCATGTGTGTGTCTCCAAATCAACAGTTTTGCACATATACACTTTACAAAACTTTACAAATATTGTAAAGTTTTGTAAATTATATTTCATGTCACTAATCAAAACACATGGAGGATATAATTGCAAACAGCATTACATTCTTTTCTCTATTTGAGAGAGGTGAGCTGCCAAAGAGTGTCAGTGTATACGCTACAGTCGCTTAATTTGTTACCCGGTGGTTTTCCTCAGGTTGAGTATTGAGCACCATCATAATTGCTGGGACATTTTCCTTTCTAAAGTCACAAATAGTTTTCTGTCATGTCTAGTTTTTCACAGAGTTTCAGTTTTAGAGTTTCACTGTAGGCTATTTGCAGCAGAGATATTTTTAGGTCTATGGATGCTTCCCAAGTACATATAGAACATGACCTCTCAGCAAAGTACCCACTAAAATATAACTATCGCCTTCTTGGTACCATAAGTTACTGTAACTGATAATTACACATGACACACAGACAATAGATTAAACTTGTTTTTATTTATCTATTTATTTGGGTTATTAAGGGACTTTATGGGTGAACTTTTCCCTCTAAAACACACTGCTGCATCTCATGTGCTGGGTAAATTTTAATTGTTTGTCCATCTAAATGAATATGAATAAATTTAAACTACTGTAAAAATATTTAAATGAGTATTACAATACATTACATAATACATTACCTCAGATTTTTCCCTTGTTTCCTGCTATACATTTAGTGTTATTTTACACTTACATGACTGCACTTGTCATGTGAGTTTTCTTTTTGACATCACTGACACCGACGTCTGTTATAACAAGTTTTTATTAATAATTGTCAGATATTTGATCGAGATTCTATAGTGGAAGGGATCCTCTGTTAGGTTTTAGAGGAAAGACCAGCACTCATCACGCCGGATCGCTGTCAGTTAATAGCAAAAACAGAGGCATTTAAGGTGTGCGGTCCAACATGGTGTGGCAGATTTTTGACAGGGGTCGGTGTAATGGTCGGCTGGATATGCCATCAGATGCTGTCAAGAGTGGAAGGACGGGAAAAGAGGTAGATGAGGAGAAATAGGTGGGTTGTTGGGAGGGGAGAGAAATTGATTTGTCTCCAGCTGCTAAGTCTCATTGCATGAGCCTGTCTGACGGGGAGCATTACAGTCAATCACTGTGGATCAACTTGACTGCTGTGCCACACAATCCCCCCGTCTGCCCCCAGACAAATTATCTCATTCACAAGCAGTGCATGATGGGAGAGCCTCGAGAACATTCCATATTAAACCCCTGATTCACGCAGGTGTCTAAGGATTTGCCTTGCAAGGAAAGTGCTGCTTATAGGTTGAGGGGATCCTTATCTTAGTGGCGTCCGTATCCTCAGACTTTCAGCGACTCGTCAGGAATACATTATTGAGAGATTCGAATTTTAATAATGTCAGACATATGAATCTGCCCCTTTATAAATTTTCCAGATATTAGTTTCGGGTGGTATGGGCAATAAATGCCCATGAGAGTGCTATATTCGTCATAATAATCCTTTTAAACCACCCCACAGACAGCGATTCTAAAAGCAGGTAAGGTGTTGCAGCAGGGTTCATATCCAGTGCAGCTCCACATGTTCAAATCATTTTCTAGTTTGGGGTCGTCTGCTGTATCTCCTGCAAAATATTCTGAAAAGTTCAAGAAAATTCATGCAACTGAAATTTCCCCGCAGGCTTTAAGAAAATGACAGATTAAATGACAAACATACATTTGCTACGGTCTGCCCTCTGTTTGCCTCTCTGTTGCTGCTCTGAAACCTTCCTCTAACAGGATTTCTCATTGAAGCTCCAGCAGCTTCTGCAGCACGGTTGCAATGCGCTGAAGAGCTCACACAGCACCTTCTCACCGCAGAGGAGGAGCGCCGCATGGGTCCAAAAGATGATCCTCTTAAATGTGCCAAATGTTAGACGTAAGCAGTAAAGCAATAAAACGAAGAAGTAGGGAAAAAACCCAACACAAATAGCAGAAATTTAATCTGATGTGCGCGTATGTCTAAATGAATAGGAATTAAAGGGTTAAAAAGCTAAATAGATTTAGATTTTTGATAAAGCTTCTGGCTCAGCGGCCTCCTGGGTGACTGTGGTAATTAGTAAAAGCACTGGGGGTGATGCTATGGTAAAGGGCTTTAGTCAATTACTTCTCCGTCCTTCCTTCTCCTCCTCACATTCACCTGCACTCCCTCCTACTTACTAAACCTTTAAGTGTGGAAGGAAAGCTCACACAGAATAACCAAAAGTTGTACCGCATGCATCATACACTGTGTTCTCACATCTATAAAAAAAATCTATAAAAAGGCAAAACATGATGTTTCAGGTTATTTTGAAATGCCTATTGATGAACAGCTAATGAAGGTTTGCAAATGTGTTGATTTACATAGATTCTGAACTGCAACTATCAAATAGTCGATGTTGTCAGACCTCAGTCTAGTCAATGCTGCATTCTTGTGTGAGTGGCAGACATAGTATTTTTGGATAATTAATCCAATAAAACTACTTTAACAAAGCATTTTAAGTAAGAATGGTTATTTCAAAATTAAGTATTTAAACAACTTGGCAATAATGTTATAACAGAAAGCAACTGTTTCTGTATTACCTTAAAACTGCAGGTGCTTTAAACAAATTGAATCAATGCTGACTCTTGTCTCGACATAGGAATCAAACCTTTGCCTCTCAGGTGAAACTCCATTGATTAACCTGTAACACTGCCTGCTTTTTGTTTGTCATAGTTGTTCATACTGTCCGTGATTCATGATATACATAAATATTATGGAGATGTATAACAGGCAGTGTTACAGGTCAATTTCTTTTTTAAATGTTTATTTGATTTATGTCATGATCCCTATTTTTGTGTTTTTACAATTAATACAATACATTACAAATAGACTTAGATATTCACCAGAGTGTTTCTGGGCTAGAGATTACAAGACTGCAGCGGTGACTGCAATGATTCTAGCAAACAGATCAAAACACTTTCTGGTCAGTCTGCTATAGTTCAGTGAGGCTGTTTCTTAATGTCCTGAAAATATCAGACAAGTTGATTAGCCAGACAAGCTCAGTGGGGAAATTCAGGAAATGCCCTACTGAGAGCTGCTGATGACTGACTGTATACTACATATTCATATTAACCTTGAATGTCACCCCTAACAACAACCTCTATCCATCTTAAGTGGTCTCTCTTCAGGAAATTGGCTGATTACAAGGAATTTAAAGTTCTCTAATCAGTGGTTTATCAGTTTTTCACATGAAGTCACTCCTTACTATTCAACACCCAAGACATTAACATGGGCATGTGGGAGAAATCGATAAGGTGATGCAAAGTGTATAAACAGAAAGTCTTGATAGCCATCTCGCTGTTGACGTTGAATAATGCAAACCAACTGTGTTTTTATTTTCATATAAATTATGCAACACTTGCATGATAGTTGCTCCCCTCTGAAACACCTGAGCCTAAACTAGTGTGAGACACAAAGATGCAAAAGTTTACTCCACAGTAAACTCCACGTAGCTCACACGTGCCCAAGAGAATGGCTGGGTAATCTGACAAACACATATTTGGCTATTTAAAAGCCACTAAGAATTTTATTTTGTTTCCATGTCAAGCTAACAATACTCGTTATCCCACAAAGTCAAAGGGTATGGAGGAGCGGTCTCCAACCTTTTTTGCGCCACGGACCGGTTTATGTCCGAAATATTTTCACGGACTGGCCTTTAAGGTGTCGTGGATAAATACAACAAAATAAAACCAGTACTGGTACCAAAAAAAGGAAGATTTATTCATAAGACATGGGGAAAGACCCAGAGAAACTGAGTTAATGATAAAACCGATTAAAAAAACCCCAATAAAAACCGATAAAAACCCTGAAAACCATAAATTTCACACCCGAGCCTCAACTCTCGCGGCCCGGTAACAAACGACTCACAGACTGGCCCGGGGGTTGGGGACCGCTGGTATAGAGGATGCTATGTTGCTAGCTCTGCAAAGTTAGCCTATCGCAAATATGCCACATATTGTTAGCTGTTAGCTTTAGTACGTGCATGAAGGTACTTATCCATAGTTTATTACTAATCACTGTACTGCTGACAATGAGAAACTGGCAAAAGGTTTTTCTTCCACCTATAAAGCCAGTGAAAAAAAAAAAACCTGTTTGTGAAAAACTACTTCTCACTCCAAAGTGAAAGTGCTGGTCTACCACTGCCTCCATCTGTTAGCTAGTTTATGTTATGGTGTGACTTTGTTGTTCTAACAACTGTGAAAGCTAATGTGCTAAATCCTCAAAGTCACACAATATTGGGAGTGAATATGAAGCTATTTATACAGTGCTTTTCCAGCCTTGCTGATCAGTCAAAGAGCTTTAGATTACAAGCCACATTTAACCACACATTCATACAGCGTTTTACTCTATATAGTTTAAGCCCTTTATCGGCCTTATATCCATGATATCATCAGTCAGCCTAATAGTTGTGTGTTTAACCAGTGGGAGGAAACTGGACTACCTGGAGGAAACCTATAAGGGCACAGTGAAAAACATTCAAACTCCATACAAAAAGACCAGTAGATTCAAACCAAATCAACAGTGCTAATCAATGTATAGTGCACGACACATAAAATAGACAACACAATATAAGACCCAGGGGTCTGGGGCGGGACCCTTACTTATAACTGAGTATATCGATCATCGCTGTATTTGTATTTTTACTCATCTGAAGACTTCTTTCGTCAAAATGTGAATGTATAAACCCACTATGACAGTATATCTCGACCTCAGTCAAGTTGTGTATATACAAAAAAATGAAATAAAAAAGCAAATAACTGCGCAGTGAACCGTCCTTGGCCTCTAAAGGCACACACGAAGCAATCAAAAAAGACCACAGAAAAGTACCACACACCCACACAAACACATAAGTGCGCACAAATGTTTATGAACTTTCTGTTGAGCGGCATTCAGGGTTGGGAAGGGTTGCGAGGACATCTGTGCTTACCTCAATAGGGGCTGTTTAGGGCGCGGAGGCGGGTCACTGTCTTGACTCTGTGGAGGCTTCTTGGTCACCTGTTTATAAATGTTCCTCGCCGTCACCCCGAGCCACAGCATGGTTGACAAAGACGAGTAGTGCAGCACGACCCCGACCTGAGATTGGGTGACGGAGGGTGCATCAAGTTACTTCTTTGACTTTGCTGAACTTTTGCTTATACATAATACTGTAAAGTGTGTCTCTGTGAAAAATGTCAGACTTCATTATATCCCTGTAACTCAAAGAAGAAAAGTGTTCAGGATGAGCTGCCACTCCTCTTGAAAAAATAACCATCAATGTCACTCCAAGGGTGTCTCCACAGACGTTTTCCTTAAAGACCTGGCTGCTTTGTGTTATCCTCCACTAAAAGACAATAGTAGAATGATGGAAAGACAGGTTCAAAAAGTGCTATTGAATCATCAAGGTTGTCTAGGATAAGAGCAGCATAGTGAGGTTATACTGGTGGATACTGAGCAGCTCCTTATCAGTTGAGTTAGAGGACACGAGGTGTGCACCGTGAATAACAAACCTGAATATAAATGATAGTCACGTTGACAACTATCAGCGTGTGATTGTTTTTCCAAAAACGCACTGTACACATATCTCCGTTCCTCATGTTTTAATATTCATGAATTATGTTTGAATGGGGAAACTAATCTAACTTTGTTTAAAGGCTTTGCTAGCTCACAGACAGAGAGCACAGACATGACAGTTGCAAAAAAAAGACAGAAAGGAGAATGGATAGAGAAGATTAAAATGCACTGAGCCTTTTCTCCAACCAGTCAGTGTGTTCATGATGTACTGGCAACCCGAGGTACCCAATCAAATGGCTTCTCTCCAGCACGAAAGGCCTAGGGACTCGAGCTACCACAGTCCAGATGCTAATTGGAAGTGTCCTTGAGCTGGTTATAGAGAGCAGAGAGTGGGTGGTAAGTCAATCACAGCTTCAGAGTCCGCACTCTTCAGAGCTTCATTAGTGCCAAGAACAGACAGAAGGGAAGTGTGTTTTTAAATATGGGTTTAATGGGGGAGGAGGGGGTTCTCATATTAACGTACGGAGCGTGACCTGTGATTGTTACTGGCTGATTAATGTCCTGAATATTGTTTTGCTGTTGCAACTGCCTGATCAATCAAATGGCAACAAAACTTTAATGTCCACATCAGCTGAGACAAGTCAGCAATAATAAAGCGACACAGCTATAGTTGCCCATCTGGCAGTTTTTCAAAAAAATTACACACAAGCTGCAGTGTGTGTGTGTGTGTGTGTGAGTGTGTGCTTAAAAAAACCCTATGCTAACATTTTTTTTGATAATAAAGCAGAATTTCTGGTGTCTTTCAGAACCAAAGGTGGTCACAATTATAGCTGTAACCATTGGTGGCTGGAGCTATTTGTGACCCTCTGTATTCGTTATTGAGTCTGTGAAAGGTGCATAATTTAGACTGGTATATACTTGAGGGACCCGACTCCTAAAAACACAGCAATATTTTGATATTTGATGTTTTACTATTCAGAGCTGGTGTGTGCTTTCACCTGATGTGCCATTGTTAGCACAGAATTTGGGTAAATACAAAATTTCAGTCAATAATCGGATCAGTGAGCAGCAGCACAATGATCACACAGTTAACAAAACAGAAGCTGGAAGCAGCCCAGGAAGCCTGATCAATGTGTCCCCATTAAAACAGTCACTGCTTCCGTCTCCTCAAAGTCCCTCTTTTATCTCGTATGGAGATGTTGGTGAGACATAAAAAAATGAACACATCACAAAAAAAAAGAGTGGCTTGATTTTGATTTTGATTTTGATTTGTCGGCCACTTTCCTCCATACATGTGTGGTCAGTGGAAGAAGAGTAGCAACTTGTCAAAGCACTAGCGTGTCCTTCTGCAGTATCAGTACACAGTGCAAGAGTGAATCCCAGGATTCTTCAAAATCCTAAACACGCACTACATCATGTAGGATGGGTAGCTGGCTAGGTTTGCTGGGCTTTCAGATAAATGGCGTTTCATGACCGACTAAATTAGCAACAGATGGGACAAGAAACAGATGAGAAGTCAGTTTTTACCCAAGTCAGATTCAGTAGGAACAAAAGTATCATGTGAAATTCATGTTAAATTAATAAGGAATCAGCATCGTTTTTGTATTCTCACCAATCCTATAAGTGTCTTGTTGACAAACTAAAATAAAAAATAAACATGTTTTTTCATCTCATAAACCACCATTAATGGTTAATAGAAACATTTATCACAAATGATCATAAATCATTTCTGATTTCGACTTATTTTCACACATATTGTATTTCCTGACCGCGAACTTTTTGACCAGAACTGTATGTAAACTACAGTGTATTTAGTTTTTTAGAATTATAATAATTTATTAGACACTCTTTGTATTAGACGATGGTAAAGGCAAGAAATCTGTTTTTTTCCTTCCCTTCAAGGTGACTGTTGTGAAATATATGACAGAAAATGAGGAAAAGCAGAATAATAAGGCACAACAATAATATTGTAAGTCTAGAAAAGCATGTGTGCTCTTTATACCGTCTGACTGGAAATCACAATAATCACTTTCATAGTATTTTTTTTTCAGTGTCCTAGTCCCTGAAAAATGATTTGAAATTTGAATAAACATTATCATAGTTCTGGAGGGAAAAGAAATGTGGAAAATAACAAGCGATTAAGAATTTTCAATGAACTCTACACTACATTTTTATTTCAGTTGATATTGTCAGATGATCTGTTTTAAAACATTTGGCACAGACTAACAGTGCACTACCTTTAAAGTGTTTTATCTTTTATCTCATCTTTGTTATATTGTTTCCAAATTATTTTTGGTATATGGGTAACCAGTCTACTCTAAGCTATTTATGTATAGGGAAACTTGGGAACAGTCAATGTAGACCCAATGGAAATCACTGCTATACTGTAATGCCTTCTCTCTCTCTCTCTCTCTTGCTTTCACAGCTTTTGCCATCACAACTAATTTCACAGTGTGGTGCTAATTAGGGAAATCCTCTGTATAGCATCTTTAAGCTGACACTTGGATGTAACCTCAGATCTAGGTCATCCTTAGCCAAGTTCTTTTCTAAATTAATAGGTTATTTAACGCCGGTCACACTCAGTGAACAATCATCTGCGATGTGTAATCCAAATTTTGATGGTCTGAGGTAACATGAGGTAAGTCAAGTGGAAGCAGTGGTATACTGTATGTTGTTCTTCTGCTTAGCCCGGGCAAGCAGAAAATGTAGTGTGACAGCTAGGGTGTTGCTCAAATCAATGATAAAGCAAGCCTTGTTTGAAGAAAAGATAGAAATTGAGATTAGAGATGACTTTGACTTTGAGGCTGTAAAGACACTGGATGCTGCATAGCGACAGTGCCACAGTGGGTGGAGTAGCGGTGCACGACTGAAGACTGGCATACAGATAGAAGAACAGGCAGACGAGTATGGGATGCAGGTGTGGAAGGAAAAGGAGGGGGTGGGGGGGCGTTGGAGGGGGGATGGGTGAAGACTGGGTGGGGAGTGCGTGCTTGAAGTCTTGCGAGAACTGCCAAATCTAGATTCAGAGCTCCTTGAAGTTGCTTCGTTTGGAGCGAGAGCATGTACTTATTTGTCCCCCTGGGAAGGGAAAGGGGGGTAAGTGTGTGCGTAAGGAGGTTGGCGGGGTGATCGGGGGGTACAGTGAATTTAGCAGGCAATGCGTGTATCCGTGTGGGAATCTGACTGTGTATATGCTTCGTGAGATCACACATCTCCTCAAGCATTCCTGTAATTATCCCAAATTGTGTCTGGTGGGGCCTGCCTCGATCCCAGTGGGATTGAAGACAATCTGGGCTCCTTCCCAAATCTGCCAAGAGTGATTTTGCTAGCAGTGATTAGGTAAAGGAGGAGCATCAAAAAGTATTCAAAGGCCCCAGGACAAAGTTGAACAAATGAATGAAAGGTAGGTACGTTAAAAACCAGCGGCAAGGTCAGCTAAATTACACAGCTCCATCAGAAAACTCTGCACTGATATTGCGGGAAAGCAGGAGATTGTGGGTGGCTACATAAGTAGAATTCGAATAACAACCTTTTTCTAATAAGAAATAGGTTTTTGAAAATAATAACATTATTTATTGTTCTTTCAAAACATTAAACACTGATGTACAATTCAAGGACAAACCTTCTAAAAAAAGAGAAAAAAACATTTAGAAGCAACAGATTATTAGCTTAATGTAGTAAATTTAAAAATGCTTAGGTATCTAATCGAGTGAAAAACTCAAAACATGGACACACCAGCCAAAGTGCTTGTTTACAATGCCACAACTCAAAAGCATATAGAACAACATATAGCTCATACTAAGTTTAGCTGATTTTTTATGCAGATGACACATTCCTCAATATGATTGAATGTCATTCATTCTTCTCTCCTCTGAAGCTTGTACTGAATGCTGAAAAGTCAATGTCTCCCAGCCACCTATAGACTCAGTGGTACAGAAACTAAACTTCATCCAGCTTTTAAGAAAACGAGGACTAAATGGCACAGAAACAAAAGATAACAGTTGAATTCTTATAGTGAAATTGCTCATGTTTCTGTGAGGACCACCATGTTCTTCTGTTAAGAGATGTCTTTATTCTTACATTGCTGCACGGATAACCTTCAACATTAGGCTATGCTACATGCTAAAAATCTAATTGTGTATTATTTGAAAATATAACTTTGCCTTCATAAGCATTAGAAGAAGATAACCACATTCTCTGTTCATTAAGATCTGCAAAAGGTACATCATTACATCACTTCTCTTCTCAAATTTAAAACCACTGTGCATCTGAGCTGTGCAAATAGTTCTGAACTTGATCTAAATTGCACCTTATTCGTAAAATAAATGATAGAAGATTTGAATTTCTTATCCCTGTGGGTGTTTTCTTATGTCAAGTAATCAAAAATGATTTGATGTGCTTCACTAGACAAAAACTAGTTAAGTTACTCTTGTGTCCCTTTCACCATTCCTCTAAGAGTAAAGGGACAAATACCAGCTATTTTGTGTCAGTTACCATCGTACGGGAAGACTTGATGGCTGTGACACAAGTGGTGACTTTTTTAAGACATGCCTGTCAGCGAGCCTCGTGCTAGACAACTCAAGAAAAGCTGGCTATATTTCAGCAGAGGTAGAGTTGTTACACTATGGAATAGGAGGCCACCTAAAGTGCTTGTGACAGCAGAAGAAGGAGTTGAGTCCCAAATGTGTGATAGCGCACACAAAAAATGGAGCATCGGAGGCCAGCTGATCCAAACAAGTAGTGACTGAAGACAGTCTAAACTGTGAGTGAGAAGTAGAAAAGAGGTGTACATCAATCTCTTTGTGGCTACATACAGTAAATGCCCCCCTGCTGAGGTGAACTGACAGTGGAAGATGCTCTGCTCCAGCTGATGTTTCATGCTCACTACTGAGGTCGGTCAAGCTATCAATCAAATGGATAGGAAATCCACAGGGACCATATGGTATTCTAACCATGTAAAAAAGTTAAAGGAGAGACATATTGTTTTTTATTCTCACTTTCATTCTTTCTGACGCTGTCAACCATCGCAAACATCAGAGACACAGTTCAATAACACAGCAATTATGTCAGGAGCCTCTTTGATTTTTCCAGCTTCTTTACAAAGTCACATATGTTGACATTTTAATTTAATATTTTTCATGGGTTTCTGTAAAAGTTAGAGAGGGGGATGTTTGATATATTGGACAAAGAGTGTTTAATATGGAGCTGCCAGGCAGGAAGAAAAAAGAAGATTTGCCAATATAGAGAAGGAGGAAATGCAGGGGATTGGTATAACAGAAGGATGTTAGAACAGGGTGAGATGGAGGCAGATGATCCACTCTGGCGATCCCTAAAGAGACCAGCCGAAAAAACCCCAAAATTATGTATGGAGGAGGTCAGTGAACAACAGTGAGTGTCTACAGCCATCTCTAAAACATGGTGGAGGCTTTATCATTGTTTTGGCTGCATTTTAGCCAGTGCTGTTTGGGATCTCATCAAAACTAATGGAATTATGAACACAGGAAAGTGGCGATATGTGGATCCACCACGCAAAGCCATCTGGAAAACATCTAATCAGTAATGGCTTTATTTTTCAGCATGACACTGAACCAAATGATACGAGTAGAATGGCAGGCAGAGCCTTCAGCTGTCTGCGAAACCAGCTCCCAGTTTGGATTCAGGGGACAGACACCCTCTCTACTTTTAAGATGAGGTTCAAAACTTTTCTTTTTGATAAACTGTTTAGTTAGGTGACCCTGAATCCTCCCTTAATTTATCTGAATTAAGGCTTGGCTACTGTGGGCTTCCCATGGTGCACTGAGGGTTTCTTTTTCCCTCACTCTTCTTCATTCTTTATGTTTACACACCACTTTGCATTTAATCATTAGTTAGTATTAAGCTCTGGCTTTCTTCCACAGTGTGTCTTTTGTCATGTCTCCTTACGCTCACCCCCAACCGGTCACGGCAGATGGTTTCGACTTTCCTTCGAGAAGCCTGCAGAACTATTCCTGCAATCTATCCAAAGAAATTACAAGAAAACTTGCCTAAGTGAGATCAAGCTGTGTGAAGAACAAAGGTGGTCATACTAAATATTGACTTTAAAGCACATTATAATTTCACAAACTCTTTCACAAATTGCATGTTTCTTTACCCCTATTTCCCTTTTTTTCATAGCAAAATATACAGAAATGAGGCGTGGCTCAAGAGTTTTGCACAGTATTGTATTAGCTTTATAGTTACAGCATATAATAAGTATGTATGTGTTTATTATTCACAGATAGGGAAGTTATGGTGCCTAATTATTTCAATTCAGCGAATCAGTATATTCTTTAGGTGACATCCTCTTGGAACCATGAACATCTGTTGTGTAGATACTGAGGCATTTCAGTTTTGATGTGATTTTATTCTGGTATTTTTTCTGTTTTCAAGTTAGAAACTCTGTCAAAAACAGCTACACTCTAAGTTCAAGTGGAGTACTAGAGTGTAGAAAGAGTGCTATTTAGATTTGTATGCAAGTATTTCAATATGAAAATGCAGTCTGCTATCCAGAGCCTGTTTCTCTATCTATAGCTAGGCTCGGTGATTGCTGTGATGGTCTCCATTGTCATTCAACTGCCTCACCGCTAAGTCTTTGGTCCAGCTAACCATATATGATTTACCTAAATCTATGCAACCCTCATCAAGGCTGTAGAGGATAAAAAGGGCTACAGTACCTGCAAGCAGGGACATGCAAGAGCTGAGCTCATGAGCAGTGACTGAACTCTGAATCTAAAACACTTTCAATGATGTGAGCTTCAGGACTCATCTAAAAAGCACGCCATATACCAAATTAAAGAATGCCTATACTATAAGATTCCCAATGCCTCGGAGGAGTGAAAACACTTTAAGCATGCCGGGACCCTCAATTTATCCAGGGACCATAATGCATTCAATATTTTTTACAGTAACCCACAAGCTTGGCAAAAAAACAAAATTTGCACAGATGTTAGAGTGAGAAAAACACAAATGATGAACCATAAACCATCATACACAAACTTAACACATTACTGCCTTGTCACAGATAGGAGCACAGCATAGCAAACAAGTGTTTCATCAAGCAAATACAAATACTATTAAAACATGTAAAAATCCTGGAGCTTATTTCATTTGTGCTCGGATGCATCTAAAGTAATTTAAAAATCCTTTGAAACTGCTTTTGCGGTTATTTATGAAGACAGACATGCGATCAACAACAATCATGTTGCATCTCAAGTGCACAGACAGGGCGCCTTTAATGAAAAGCGATGTGGTAAATGCAACATTGAAATTTCCATAGAAAAGCATGTTTGCACAAAATTCTATTGACCAGAAAATCTTTTATATGCTAACACTTTCTAAAACATCCACAATGTTTGTGCCACAATGCCCACCACTAACCCCTGGGCAAAAAGAAAGAGACAAAGATAGACAATAGAGAGCCTGCTACTGAGTGCAGTTATGATGGGAAGGCCTGAATCATCCGCACTCACTGGGCCACCACTTTACTAAAAGAGTGACCAGACCATACATGCAGCTGAAGCATGAAAGACACACAAAGCGGGGTTATTGTACATCCACATACTGCACCCAGTGGCCTGGTTGCTGACACCTGAATAGACATTCACAATCAATTTTTTGAAAAGCTTTGAGAGTGGGACGAATGAAAAGGGAATGCACTTACTGCTTGACAGATGATGGGGTATTTGATTCGATTGATGCCGCCAGCAAACACAGCGAAGGTCAGCGCTGTGTGGAAACAGAAGTTGAGCAGCATATGCCATCCCTTCCGACTGATGCGGATTGCACTGCCAAAAAAAAGATTCAAGAGAAAAAAAAAAGAGTTGATAAATACTGATAAATACCATACTGTGAAGAGTTTTGTGGATTACCTCTTGTTAATTTAGTTGAAATTGTGTTACTTTCAGTATTATTTACAAAGGTCTGCATCAGCTTTCTTTACACCGAGTAGTATAAACAAAGTTTGATATACTTCACTACCAATACACCTGCTGAGTAACAGATATTTACATTTTTATGAAAAAAATAAAACTATTAGCAGAAACATTGTGAGCTATTTGTATTTGTGTCTGAAGGCAGTTCCACATTTAGATGGAGGAGCATGGAATTTTCCCAGATTTCTCTTGAAGAACTTGGGAAGCACCATCCCAGCCAATCATCATCAACCATGCACATAAGATCGATTGTGGCACCACAGCACCATTCATTCTCAATGAGTGAGGGTATTGCGATGAAAGACTGCAGAACATCACACTCGAAAAAAATGCAACTCAGTTAAATGCTATTCATTCATATAGCACCAAATCACAACAATAGTTGCTTCCAGGTAATATTAATCTGGAAACCCATTAACTACTGTGCTGACTTAGCTTGCAACAGCCAATATTTTGGGGCCTTGGTTTACCCAGAAAGTCGCTGTTTACTAATGCAAATATATCTTTAAAAATACTGGCGGTGGCCGGCGGCACCTCTCAGCCTCCAAGTAGATACACCAATGGTATCCAAAATGAAACTCCTACGTCGCTTCGTTCTCGAGTTACCACATTTACAAACTTAGATTTCCACATCGCCTACCCGCCTGCCAGGGTGACAACAGTACTCCATCAGTCTTTTAAGGCAAATAAAAAGCTTATACTTGTAAGACATTCAGACTGTTTATGTAGACACAAGTAGCCAAAGCCTCTTGAAACTGAACATGGACTAAAAGCTGAGTACAAATGGAAACCAGAAAGCTTCAAATTCCAGAAATCTTGCCGCTTGCCGACATACTCTGCATATTCATATGCAGATATCTGTTGATAGAGATCACCATAACACAAAGAAAAAGATAATCATGGTCAAAGTCAGTTACTAAAAGTAAATATATGACATTTGTGTTATCAAAAAAAAGAATTAAATGATGTCCCTATTATATTATTTTATAAGAAGACTCAGTATTGAAGTGCAAAAAACTACATACATTTCTTTGTATTTACTATATCAATACTGTTTGCTAAAAGCAGAAAGAACTGCAAAAATCCCATTTTTACAAGCATTTTCTACACAGCAAAAAGCAGCTCAGCTACTTTTAAATGCATTCTGATTGAACTTTTAGAAGAATTCTATTTACAGCAATGCTGTTTGAAGTCTTGTGACAATAAAAAAGGAAAGTGCATTAAAAAAACACAAAAAACAAAAACGGCCCTTTGAAAAAGAAGATCCCTACATGTACAAAGTGAAAGACAGAATATTGTGTCATCAAAAGAAGATACGAATAATTTAATTCCTTGCTACAAAATGCATAATGCTTATTTTAGAATGATGGACCTCAGGCAAAGGGATATTTGCAGATTCTTTTACAAGAACTCAATGTACATCCTTCCCACACAGCTTTTTTTTTACCACCTTCTTGCGTACAATACATGCAGCATATGTGCACAAATGAGAATCAATCAGCTGATTTGATGATGAAATAAAAGGAGACTGCCTCCAGTTGGTTTGGCCAATTGAAGTTTTTACATTTTTCATCTAAGCCCTGCATCTGTTTGTGAAATATGGTAGCAGCCACGCTCTGTGCAGCAGTACAGTTATGGTAACCCAAACCATCGCTTTTCACCCAGCTGAAAATAAGCTGAATAGGTCAGACATTACCAACACATTAGTTGGACTGTGTGAATTACTAGACCATCTATTCTTTTAATTACTTTCCTACATCAGCTCCAACCTCTTCAACCTTACAGTCACTGTCACCATTTGAAATTATATAACCATGCGCTGGAAATCTCCACTCCCCAAAATGGAGGAGCAGAGCCCCAGCTGCACGTGAGCCAACTGTAGATGAAGCAGTGGCTCAGCAGTGAGCCATGAGGTGTTTCTGGGGCCGGGCTTCACTGCTCTGTGCGAGGGGAGGGAGAATTAAAGCTACTGTTGTCGATGCCTCTCCTGCGGTCCAGGTACTGAACTCCTTCCAGCAAAGAGGCCATAAATCAGGCCGGCTTCAGGCCTCCCATGAAGGAGGTTTTCATAGGCTCTGCTCTGGGCTTTCACTGGGTCAAGTACATTAACCTGGCAACCCTCCATGTCCCCATCTCCCAGAGTCTAGGGGGAATAAAACTGTCCTGACTTTGCATCTGCTCTCTCACCCTGTGTCCGGTCCTCAGCCAAATGTACGGGACAATAAAGCTATGGACAGTGTAATATGACACATTATACAATGAGTAGTTTGAGCCAAGTCTTTTTATTGGTGGCAGACACATTCCAAATATGCTGCTGAAGCCCCATAAACTATAGGCTGCAGCACCGTTAAACAGTTAGATGGTACTGGCTGCATGGAAATGCATGTTAATTATGATGGAGGAAAAGGAGGAAATGTGGCAAAAGCATTGGGGTATATGGTTAAAATCCATATCATATATGAAAATAATATAATTTGTGTTCAGTGCAAAGAACGGTTGCCCACCACATTATATTATAATCAGACAAGTTCATAGAAACAGTAACATATGACATGTACTATACTGCCACAAGTATTCACTGCCCTAGCCAAGTCACTTCCATGGCCACAGGTGTATAAAATCAAACACCTACACATGCAGACTGCTTCTGTGAAAGAATGGATCGCTCTCAGGAGGTCAGTGAACTCCAGCATGATACCTTGATAGGATGCCACCTATGCAAGGAGTACAGCGAGTCGTTCCTCGCTACTGAATACTCCACAGTCAACTATTAGTGGTATTATAACAAAGTTATGAAAGTGGTTGGCAACAACAGCCATTCAGCCATGAAGTGGTAGGCCACGTAAAACCACAGAGCACCTGCTGTTCAGATGTCGCCAGCTTTTTGCAGAATCAAATGTACAGACCTTCAAACTTCATGTGGCCTTCAGATTAGCTCAAAAATAATGCATAGAAAGCTCCATAGAATAGCCAAGCAGCTGCATCCAAGCCTTATATCACCAAGCACAATGGAAAGTATCAAATGCAGTCGTGTAAAGAACGCCACCACCATACTCGGAGTGATGAAGCACGTTTCTCTATCTGGTGATCAGATGGATGATTCTGACTTTGGCAGTTGCCAGGACTGCACTGTGCCAAATGTAAATTTTGTTGAGGGGGGTTATTGTGTGGGGTTGCTTTTCAGGAGTTGTGCTCAGCCTCTTAGATCCAGTCAAAGGAACTCTTAATGCCAAAAGACATTTTGGACAACTTCATGCTCCCAACTTTGTGGGAACAGTTTGGGGATGGCTCCTTTCTGTTCCAACATGACTTTGCACAAGTGCACACACACGCTTGGTAGATAAAGACATGGGTGAGTGAGTTTGGTGTGGAAGAACCTGACTGGCCTGCACAGAGTCCTCATCTCAACCCAACAACCCAACACCTTTCGGATGGATTAGAGCAGAGAGCCAGTCCTTCTCATCTGTCAGTGTCTGACCTCATGAATGTGTTTCTGGAATAATGGTCAAGAATTCCCATAAACACTCCTAAACCTCATAAAAAATCCTTCCCAGAAGAGTTGAAGCTGTTATAGCTGCAAGGGATTGTCTGGCCTATTTTAAACCGTATGGATTAAAAATGCAATGTCACTCTAGTTCCTATGCATGTGTAGGCAGACGAGCGAATACTTTTGCCAATGTGTATGTATGTATGTGTAGAGGATATATAAGCAAGCAGTTGTGTATTTGCACATCCAGCACACTTGGAGAAACACTAGAATTCATTTGGACTAATTTCCCCGACAAATGTCAGCCCAGAGTGCAATATTTGTGATTCACTTTGGGTGTCCATCAACTTTGGAAAATATGTATATTTTTATCTACTGAGTGCACTACTCTATTCACTAGTGAGCTTCATCACTGGGTTGCAGCTGGTTTAAAGTTTTCTCACTGCTTGCTCCAGCTGGAAACAACGCTAATGAGATCCTTGAGGCCTGAGTTGTAAGTCTGAGGTCTGTGGTGAAATCGCAGACTGCACACACAAGCATTCTGAAAAACAAAGAAAAAAACAAAGAAAAAAAAAACAAAAACAGCTTTCACACCGGCATCAGTTGAGATGCACAAGGACCGATCTTGAAGGGAAGATTAGCCAAATTCAAATCAGGTAGGGCTTGTGATTGTGCTGAATGGAGACCCATCATCTTTGCTCCTAAATGACGCTTTTGAGATTGCATTGGAATATGAAATCCCTGTTTGAACTCCACACAGACTCTTTACCAAAGCCTGCTCAAATATGATAAGACTACAAGCAGACTAGCGGACCTGAAAGCGGAAAGCTTTTGGGTCAAAAGAAGTCTCGATACAAATGCATATTATGCAAATTTGTATGCAGATATCTGTTTATAAAGATAAAGTGGATGGTTACTGTATAAACTGGAAATTACTGAAGTATTCCTCTGACTCTAACAGCATGATATCAGTGTTTTCGAATATTCACTGAGTCATGACTGTAAACACTTTTGACTCAAATTTCATCAATTGGACTCAAAGGATTTGGGGTTCAAAGACGTGATACCCACCACTATGTTCTTCCTTGGCTCATACATCATACATCACATGCACTCTTAATCACATATTCTGTCTTATTATCTTGCCAGCAGAGAAAGAACTAAAGCACACAGTGTATTCATATATTTATGCATGTGTGTATGTGTTAGTAAGCTGAAGTGAGAATGTGACAGATTCAACGTGCCCACTGCACACGGTGCCTTTGGACAGCCTCTATTCTATTCTGCCCATTTAACACGGTCCCAACGCTTCACAGCTTGGATACTGTCAGTCAGCTGGAGTGATACTACACAACTAAAGTGTTACTAAACAGAGATGTGTTTTACTACTAGGGAGAGCCTGGAGGGAGGTGTGGAGGAGGAGGAGGTGTTGGAGTTTGTTAATGTGAGCGCTGTTGAAAGAAAAGCCCTCTAACCCTCCCCTGTGTGTGACAGACACCACAAAAGCTCTGGCATCATATCTTAAATATGGTCTTGTTCTCACTCTAGTTTAATCTGGAATCCGAAAAGCGCTCTGTGATGAATGAATGTCTGTCTACTTGGCTTTGTTCAGTTTATTGGGATTATCATAGCTGTGTTATCCATGTAAACACAACATCTCTAAACTATCGTTTAATTCCAACGATGCTCTACCAATGTTGGGGAGGAAGCAAAGTAAGCAGTGATGCACAAGCCTGTGTCTCCCTGGTTATCTCCTCCAACTCTTCTTGGGGGAATACGATGGTGATCCCTAGCCAGTTGCAATGCATAATCTTTCCAGCATTTCCTGGGTCTTCCCTGGTGTTTCCTCACAGCTGTATGTGCCCAGTTGGATATGCCTCTTGGGCACCACTTGGGCATCCCAGTGAGGTGCTGAACCACCTCAGCTCTTTTCAATGCAGAGGAACCGCAGCTCCTTTCTGAACTTCTCCTGAATAGTCTCTCCTGGTCTTATCAAGGTCTCTGCCTTTGCCTGTAACTGTATCCCAGACTGCTGCTACGCTTCCTGCGAGTGGTGAGCCTACAGCAGGTTGGACCCATGTGGCTTATTATGTACAGAGTCCTTTCCCAGGCCTTGCTTCAGGGTAGAGCCACAACATTCATTCACCAGGCAATGTTGACATGTGCCAAGATGTTGTCTTCATAGGACTATTTTGAATTACACTTAGTCTGACCCCTCACCCAGGACCGATTTCCCTTGTGGGCCAAGGTGACCCTGACAGCATAGTTACTGGGCCTCTCATAAAGTCCTATGCTCATTTTTGATCCCTGATGAGGTTATGGGGAACCTAAAACCAGCCCTGCGATAAATGAAAAAAACCCAGAGCCCTGGTAGCTTAAATGATCAAAAATCATAATACAGGTTTAAAAATCTAATCCTTAACTATACACCACAAAGAGAAATTCAAATGAATTTGAATTGATTCTTTTTGTCTCTAATTCCATTTTGTGGAAAAACTACAAACTGCACACCAGTATCTGGGAATTGTTTTTTTCATTTCACCCGAAACCACAACATCTCAGTCTCCTGCCTCTATGGCGATTTCCAATTTTTCCTTCAAACGTCAATACTGCAGTGCTAGACGACAGCAAGTGATGCTGCTGTTTGGAGCCCCAGATGCTGTCATCACTGTCTGACTGCAGAAGGACCCACCCTGTCTCCATCCCAGGTGTCACAGATGGATGTAAACTGCGAAAGCCTCTGCGCCTTCGTATAGTTTAATAAATTCAGTTCAGTCTCGGTAAGAACAGAGACCCCACCCACAGAAAAAAACACAACAAAAATAAAAATCTGACTGTGAATATATCAGCTAACTGTGTAATAAAACAATATTTTTTGAAAATGTGACATTTGAGATATTTCTTAGTTCCTTTATATGAAAATAGATGGAAAGCTATTACAATAATACCACATTAATGCCAAGGATGTGATAAAATGAGTGATGCTCTACAAGAACAACAGATGATGAATTGCTGTGCTGAAACAATATGCCAGTCAGGCTCCCTCCTGCTTTAATAACAGCATTCACAGCAGATGAAACTAAGATGAGCAGACAGATGCCACCGTACAAAACCACAAGAGCCACAGGGCCCATTTTTTTATTTTTTTGCCCTCATCTCCATGCCGAATAAAAAGAACAAAGGTGGCAAAAGTACTCCTTAGAAATCCATTAGACGCATATATCTCTGCTGTAGCTGTCTAAAACACAGACACACATACACACATTTCTGTATATGTTTTATATCCTCTTAGCCAGACACGCTGCAGTGCTTTATGCCAGCCTAAAGCATCTGACTCACGCCACAGTCAGCTCAGGATCTGTGACAGAAGAGTCAAAAACAAGCATGAAGGTAAAAGGGCGGGAAATAAGGAGATTACATAAGCGTCTGCCTGAATGTCCAGATGTTGAAGTGAAATTAATGGCTGCAATTTTAGAAATCGAGGCAAGACGTGCAGGAAAGGATTAAAGCCCAAATGCATACTTAAACAAAATCAAGGTGGAGATTTTCTTCATACCTGTGGTGCACTATGTACGTGATGATGGAGGCGAAGAGGCAGAGCAACATGACCGCCGTGCAGGCATACACGACCGGGTGCAAAAACTCCCCAGGGTATGGGGGGAAAGACAGCACCTTCTTCAGATCCTGAGGCAGAAAAAAAAGAGAGACAGAGGAAAATAATGGGGATCAGACAAAAAGTCATCATAAACACAGTATCCAAAAAAATCAAAAAACCTATCAAGAACAAGAGCCAGGCCTGCACAGTCACAGCATGATGAGCTCTCTATATGCATAAGCATAGTATGCTGCGCTGACGAGATATGCAGCCAAAATATAAATGAATGTCAAGGAAATGTCTTAGAGTCAGAATGCGGTCCAAATCAGCATAAAAGAGTAACAACCCTGTCGAGGGAACATTCTTCCTCCTGCATTTACATTTTGCATTTCAGGCATTTAGCTGTCACTTAGCCGGAGCAACTGAATGCAACAATAGCATAAGCTTCCTAGTCTGCCAACATAAAAAGAAAACCCAAACAAAAATGGACAGGAGCCAGGAAAACAGAAAAAAAGGAAAGAGGGGAAAAAGAAAACAAAGTTAAGTCATTTTTTGCGTTTCTAAAAGACGGTAATGCTATCAGACGTTCATTAAGCCCTTATCAACATCACAGTCGATTTGCTCGGAAATTTATTTACATATGTTTTGCAATCTGCAAGACAAACTTCTTCCGCATTTGCGGCACACATGGTGACAAAAAATTCCCAGACTTCAGACGCATTTTTAATGCTTCCATTTTACCGCCGCATGTGAACGGTTCGGATCTGCTGTGCGCAGATAAAAGAGGCCGCTTTAAAGTCTGCGCACTCGACTCTCGTGCGCTGGACTGCCCTCGCTTTGTGCCACAGGCAGGTGTGGAGCCAACGGTGGCTTCATGATTTAGGCTCCATCATCTTGACGTTGCTAAATAAAGCACACCTTATCTCCATAACCCCGCCGGCTCAATGTGAGGTTGTGTCTGCGAGAGTGATCCACAGACACGCTGTCTGACTGCATCATTGTCTCTATGAGTAGCCAAGTGGGATATTCCCTCTCTCTCTCTCCCTGGTTGTCTAGACGCAGATGAGCCTGTTGGGGCCTCTGTGGGGTCTCGACCTGCACGAAGCATTTTTTAAACACAGCTGTAATGCAGCGGCCAGAGTTTGCAGGACAGGATGTTAGAGAGATGTAAAACAGGAGAAGATGCGATAGAGGCGCGGCTCAATCGATCAATCTAATAAAGCTTTTCATGTGTGTTTAAGGAGGCAAAGGGAAAGACTGGAAGTCATCTGTTCAAGCTTCAAATTGCAATGTAACCTTTAAATGTGTTTTTTTCAGCTACAAGGTGCCACTGCGCCTATAAAAAACAACAACAAAATAAATTCTCTTCAAGGCAGTCACTGATCTGCAAACAATGCTTCCAGCATTTCGGCTATGCTGGATCTCTCTCGGTCTTCTCCTGACCGCCTGCATATTAGTTATATTCCAAAACAGCAATCTTTGAGCTTGAATTATTATATCTTAGGGAAGATGATGAAGTAACACCTGTATCTGGTGGATGGGAAGGCAGTGAGCAGCAATGGTGTGTGATTGTATATTACAGTAGAAATTAGCATTGATAGTCTGGGAATGTATTGATGGTGCACAACACCACATGCCAAAGTAAATAACCAGCATACTCTTGGTGGCATGGGTTTGGACATTGCAAGCTTTTCCACTGATGGTTTCTATGTGCGCTCAGGTCCAAGCAACCAATGATCATAGTCAGCATGACACTTTGGTCAGCCTGACACAGAATCTGATGTTTGAAATCCATGATGAAATCATCAAATGTGGCCCTGGCAATATGACTACCAGGGAGACATCCGTGCATCCACAGAAGGACTGCTAGAGGTGATGCATCTCAGCACGATGCAACAACTTTGACGCACCACACTGTTTGTTACGCGTAACGATCTGAGAAATCTTCCTTGTAAACTGTTTGGAAAAACGCCACGCACCTTCAAAACACAGATAACAGGTGATGACAGGGTGAACCATTCAAATGTTGTAAGATAATTCTTGGCGTCTTTCTAACGAAGACTGTGAACAAAAGTTTAAAAAAAGACCTCGTCACTTTCCAAAAATACTTGGCAGGCGGTTGAATAAACCATCTATTGGTACAGCTATAACCTTTTTGGGCAGTAGCTCCCCATAGCTTTATTGGCAATGGCTAAAAGAAGTGGTGGGTGGTCATTTTAATCTGCTAAATAGACTTCATCTCTCTGTAATCAAGGACTATATTTAGTTTAAAAATCACAAAGAACATTATCGTGGTGAATTATACCACAATTATGCCAGAAAAGATGTCAGCATGCCCTTGGACTCAGGGAGACACCTGAGTTAAGTCAGTCAGAAATGGAAATCTCTTCAGCTGACAGATGTCTCACTATGTTGACTAGCTAGGAGCTAACTTGCTCCATCTGGTGCTATGCATGTAGTGGGTTTATGGGAGGTTTTCGCTAAAAGCAGTTGCCTGCCTCTATAGACTCCACTATAGAGCTGTAGCTTAACTGTAACTTGAAAGTCAGGTAATGAATCTCTGCAGGTTTATGAGCGACAACGACGAAAAAGATGACATTTTTAAAGAATGTTTGTTCCCAACTCTGAAAAGTGGTGGAAGATAAAACAGCGTGACAACTGATCTGACTTTGACATATATGGCTTTGGAGCTTGGAGCTTGGAGCTTGGACAGTAATGACAAGATGCAGGCATGGAAGGAGAGCCGGAGGAAAGTCTGCCATCAGACCTGAGCAAAGACAGACAGAGCAAAGAAAGAACAGAGAGGAAGTGGCCTTTATGGGTGAAAATACAACATGAAGAACGCTTTCCAATTTATTCACATAATTTGGTAGTTACAGATTTTCAGGGAATTATTAAGTTTGAATGACGTCTTTAAGCGATGTCATGGAAGGACAAAACTGGTGTTAATTACAGCTCAATGAATTGATGGTGCTGAAAAGAATCATGGCCCGAAGCATCCGAAATCCTCCTGAAATGAAGCCGCTAATTCAGTAAGCTGATTTATATACTTAAAAAGCAAACAGCACTTCACATGAGTTTAGATCATGAAAATGAACCCCATGCAAACATCATTTCAACTTAAAAGAAAAATTAAAAAAAACAACATTTCTCTTTGAAATCAGTCTGCATTTGGGAAAAACTGGAAAAAACCTGCCCACACATATTGAGGAGTTAAATGCCATGCTAATCATCACACGGTGAGTGAGGGCAGCTCCTGTTAAAAGGCTTTAGGTGGAATGGGAGGACGTCAAACAGTCTCATGGGAGCCATTATCATCATCATCATTTGGCTTATACTATTGGCTCATGTCAGTCTCCTGCCTCCTGAGTCTTTAACCATTTCTCAAACCAGTAAATAAACAGCTACTGAGCTGTTTTTCTCCCACAAAATTCACAAGATGCTATGCATGTTGCCGTTATGTATTTGAGTAACATACCGATCAGACAGTCACTTATTCTAGTACTCTTTTTACCTCTCGAAAGCCAGGCCTGTCATATTTGTTATAGAACAAAATGACTGCATGTGCATCTGAAGTTAGTGATGGTCTCTATGCAGCTACACTTAGGAAAACCTGGAACATATTCACTTCTTTATTGATACATAACAAGGTGCCAAAACTCATCATTGCAGGTACGAGGAGGTTGTCAAATGCTGTTTTTATGGGACAATGAGTTAAACATAAAAACAGGTGATGTGTATAACAATGATTGTGTCTTTTACAGTGCAATGTTCTGTTGGAGAACCTTGTGTTCTGGTATTCATTCATTGTGTATGTTACATAGGACCTAATCTAACCAACCCCCCCCCCCCCCCAGACTCTAATGACAATTCTAGTTTTCAGTGAGGCAATATCCCTGCTGACCACAAGACATGTCCATGTCCAGGAACAGTAAAAACACAGAAAAAGCTCAAAGTTTTAAGCTTCGACATCCCACTTTCTTTGCATAATAACAAGCTTGATACAGCAAGGTTCCATCATGGTCCACTTCCCAGTTGATCTGCTGCCAACATCTTGGGGCCAGATGGACATATTCAATTCAGTTATATTAGTATATCGCCAAATCACAACAACAGTCACCTCAAAGCACTTTAAAATGTATGAAAAGACCCAAAATAATACAAAGAAAACCCCAATAATCAAAGGTCCCTTTTTTTTAACAAGCACTTGGTGGCAGCAGAAAGGAAAAAAAACCCTTTAAACAGGATGAAACTCCCAGCAGACCCTGTCTGTAGGGAAATAGGATAGGACATAACATATAACCCTTATAGAATACAACCAGTGTACCTCCACATGTATCTGATATGAAGTGATCAGTGTAAATAAACACAGAAGTATAATAGCTAAAAAACATCAACTGACTTGCAACTTAACATCACCTTTAATGTATTTTCAAAACATTTACAGCATGCCATTATAAAGAGTTTCACCATCTTTTCAAGCTTTTGCCACTGTGACACATTTGTCCATTAACACCACGTCAATAATCGAGCAATTTTAGAACCTGCTTAATTTGCTCATTTCTTCCTGCAGCATACGTCTCAGATACTTGAAACACATTTAGAAATAGTATTAGTTATGCAAATTGGATATTGATTATAAGCCTCAAAGCCCTGCTAACAGCAGAATGTACTTTTCCCAGCAGCCAGCTAAACTAAGACAGACTAACATCGCCAAGCTGCGCTGTTAACAGAGGAGCTTAAAATCAGGTGCCTCCAAAGCTGAACAAAGGTCTACACAGCTTAACCAGCAGACACAGCATTTGCACACAGGGCATCTTAAGTCAGATTCTTAATATGTAGAAGGCATTTAGTTTTGGTGATGACTGCCAAGAGAGCAATCGTATTGTTAATACATTAACGAGAGCAGAAACAACAATTTAGTTAGATGATATACAGTAAATTAATCTGCAGCAATTCTGATCCTTCATTAATCACAATCAAAAACACCAAAATAAAAATGTTTCAAAGACTGCCAAAGTAAGCAGACTTACTGTGCCATGTGGAAAATGGGTCTTTGTATTTTCAGATATTCAATGGATCAAACGCTTAAACGAGATATTTGAAGAATGCTGAAATATTACTATGAAAATGTTCAATAATCTCCAGCGCTACAGGAAAAATCAGATGCTAGCAACATAGGTTCTCAGAGAATTTTCCAAAATGAATTACAAATGAATTACAACCTTTACAAACATCTGTCCTGTGATGCGACAGTGCAAGAGTTAACGTTTGGTTACAGTCAGGAATAGAAAAAGTAAACAAGCAAGCATTATGCAGAAGAGCTGGCGGCTCACAGACAAGCTAAAGAAGGACAGCAGTAGCCTAAAGGAGAAGGAGGCGGCTGGCAGAGGGAAATAGCCTGACTGAAAGTGAAGTAACAGCCCTTCTTCAACAACTACAACAGAGGTACCCTTGAGCAAGGTGCCAACAGTAGAGGAACTGCCATTTTTATAGGGCAGCATAGACTATACAGCAGCGGGGTATGAATGTGAAGAAGGGCAGAGCTGCAACGGAACATGCACGCTCAGCAGAAACCTCCAGTGGACAAATAAAGGTTAAAAAAGACCTTACAGCCCAGAGAGCACGCAGAGACAGAAAATAGAGGGGAAGAAAGGAAGAAGGATGAAGGGAGATGCTCCCTTCAGCAGATGGATCAGCCCAGAGAAAAATGGTGAGGTAGACTACAGGCTGCCCAGAACAAATTGTTCATATGGCTTCTAGAAGCAGTGTTTATGCTCCTGGGGTGGTGTGGGGGCAAACTGCAGAAGCAATTCAGAAGAGATGACTTCAGTGGGGTGAATGCACAATATGCAGTGCTGAGCATTGACTCGAGTGCTATAAAGTTTTTCACGTCTTCTTTTCATTTTTTTCTGTCACTTGGCGTTTTCTCATTTATTAGTAACACCGTAAAGAGGATTTTCTATCGTCCTTGCCTCCAAAAGTCTACCACTCCTGAGTTTTACATGCTCTATATTTACGTTATGTATAGATCTTCCTGTCCCGTGCAACAGACGCAGGCTGTGAAGTTGCAACTCCCTTGTTGACCTGGCTGTCATGATGACTGATAGGCTATTGGTGTAGCTCGCAGCGTGCTCTGAACAGCTCTTCCCTATTGTACCATTGCATGCAGAAGCCAATAGCGGGATGTCATCTGGGGACAGCAGCAGCGAGCTTCAAATGTGATTCTTCAACTCCAGTTATTATCATTATTGCTATCATATTACATCACAGCACTGTGGCCACTTTATTACTGTGTCTGTACAGCAGGGCAATGTGACCAGCCCCTCCCTCCCCTGACAGTACAATTCATTATAGCCAGGCAACTATATTACCATACAGGGCAGCTTAGTTTAGCCTATGCTGGATTAGCAGTGGCATGTTACATCTAAACATGCCTCCATTGTCCCCTAGCCTCTGCAGCTAAACAGGCCCCTGATCCCCTGTTTATGTTGTAGTTACAACTTTAATCCAGGATCCTCCATCCCTGTGCCAAAATCAGATTACCAGACTCAATTAAACTTGATCCGTAATCTCGATCCAGCACAGCGCAATGCAAGGTTATCAGGCCCGGAAAATATAACTAGGACAAGTACACTGCTGATGTGCGAGACCTTATAAGCTCGGTGTCGTGTTTCATCCTGGGGATTGGGAATAATGCTGAACAACACAACTTGCGTTATTATTATTTATTATATCCTCTATTTAACAGCTGAAGGCTGCTGAGAGATTTATAAGGTCTTTTCTTTCTTTTTTTTTAAATATCGCCCGGCCAAGGGCGGCAAATGTTGTCAAAAAACATAAACACAAACAATACAAATGGACAAATACAGCTGTGGAGCACCACAGCCAGCTCACACGCAGCAAAATATCAGTTATTTAAGGACCAGAGCAGTTACACAACCAAGAAGGCTGTTTTCTTCATCCTTTAAAACTGACTTTAATTATGCCACAGTAACCAGCTCCTTCTGCAGATTATGCCAAGAGGACGGGGAGGTGCTTTTTTTTGGTCAGTTCTGATCTAACTCGCGGGAAAACAGTTGTAAAGTATTTTAAGAGCACAGGCCATATTGATTTTAAGTTTTCCAGCATGTATGAACATGGAACCAGCTTGAGGATGGATTTAGAATGTGAAAACCTGCAGACACAAAGAAAAGGCCATTTATAGAGAACAACCAGTAATAGAAAAAAATAAAGTGATAATGACAGCTTCTTTAGGTATATTCATGAAGTCCACATAACTGTTTGTTCATTAAATGCTATAAAATGGAAAAAAATAAGTCAACTTTCCTTGCGGCTGGGGTGAAACAGGGTTTAACCCTAAAAAAAACGAAGAAACATTTCATTTCATTAAGCTATGCTTCCTCACCTCCTCTTTACGTATGTAACCCAGAAATCAACAGACACCCCCCCCCCCCAGCCTTTATGAAGGCTCTTCCAATTCCCTAAGTGCACCTCAAGGAGATAAGGAACGATCGGTTTCAGGGGAGGGGTATGCCAAAGTCTCTTACAGAGTGGTGTGATTTCTAATTGAGCGACACAGTTTAGTGAGCTTTGTATGTTTTGTATGTAAAGAGCAGAACACAGTCACATGGTGGGAAGCTATATTTGTCTACACATCTGTTTTTTCGTTTGTTTGTTTTACTGTAAAAAAAAAGTTATGTTTCTTTTTTAACTTCATGCCTTTTGGGGATCACACGAGTAACTAATCACGGTAACAGAAATTTGGACCAGTGGCGCACAGAATTTCACATATCACTGTACGGCTTTGCCCATTCCCAGCTGTAATCACACTGGTGAATGCAAGAATGCACAAACAATTTGGGAAAGAGGCAAGAGGAAAGAGCTGAGAGAAAAAAACAAAATTAAAATCCTCTAGTGAACAGCCCGCGGGCTCGCGGCTCACAGCTCCCATCCAAGCACTGTATTTTATCATCCTTGAGTGGCCGCGCCAATGCTGGAACAGAACCTCAGCGAGTGTGCAAATCAAACCTCTGGCTTGCCCATACATACTGAATAACAGAGAGAGAGGGAGACACACACACACAGGACAGCAGGCAGGACAGAATAACCTCCGGACTTGTCAGGAAAATGGTCATGCACCATTAACGCGGGTCATCAGTGTTTCAGCCGGTACCTTGTGGCTGTCACTCAGCACATAGCTTTGAGATACGGTCATGCTCGTAATCGGCGCCTCGCCCGGTGAATGTTCAACAGTTTCTAACGAGGCCCACTGCAAGGAACGAGTAATCAAATCACGTGGAATCAAGCACGCATCCATCAAATCAACAAGCATTACGAGCTGATGAGGACGCTTGTTCGGAATAAAAGATGAAGCCCACCGTTGTTTGATGCGCACGCATATCAGTGGTGCTGTATTTATCTCCTCGAACATCAAGGGGGCATTGTTTCATTAGCATTAATTTCTCCAGAGCCCGAGATTAGAAGTGTTGTATTTAGCTTTAGGCTATTCAAATTCCTATACAGAACTTATTGTAATCGCTGTTCTGCGCAGATATTCAAAGCATGACTATCGAATAAACGAGCCTTGTGCACTGTTCAACCTTGCAAACAGAGAACAAGCTCATAATTCACCGAATCCCCCCTCCCCGCCCCCAAGTGGAACAAAGAAATGTGAATACTCAAAGCCTGCTACAAACAGAATGAATCAATACAGACAAATGTGAAAGCAGGGAGAAGACTGCTTTTTAATATAGGGCAGTTACACTAATCCTTCTCTCTCTGCAGCTTTTATTTATTCAAGCAACAGTTCCTGAGCGTGATGCCTCATTTTGCTCTCATACTGCTAACTTGGCTACTGGTAGCGGCCCAATCTGACCACAAGCTGACTGGTGTTTACTGAGCAGCTCCACTACAACAGCCGGGGATTTAAGACGCGTTGTTCCTAAAGATTTGTGTGCCAGTTTGTGAGAATGAATCACAGTCTAGAATGCACAGTACACATGACACAAGGTATGAAAATTTGTCGCTCATCAGTCTGCACTCACTCCGCTGCAATGCAACGTTTGGGAGCAGCGGACAGGACAATTTGATATGTGGACAGCGGGAGACGGGGATTAAACCGCCCACCCCTGCGATTAATCAACGACCTCTTTTACCTCCTGCGCCGCAGCCACGAGAAAGTAAGTGACGCATTCAAAGTCTGTCAGGCCTTTGCACAAAATATTTCCTTCTCCGCAGTTTACACGGTGGTGGATGTGGACGGTTGTGTGATTATTACAAAAAACCCCAATTCACTCTCACAATTAGCACATACTCCACACACCAAGTCTATTTGCAATCACAGTAGTGTCACCAGCGTGCACGAGGCACTTTAACTTAAAGTTAGACCACAGAAGCATGACGTATGCAGAAATGTTTTGAGCCCCCCAAAAACATAAAAAGGTTTTAGCCAGAGCCAAATGAAAATCACCAATGCAATGAACTATTTTTTTATTCAGTTTTGTTAATTAAGCTTTCATTTGCTCAAACATAATAGACCTCCTTGTTCATGAAATGGTTGTAATTAGCTGGAAAACGCATTGTTGATGCTTCATTTTTACGGTTTGCAGACTAACTGTGGTCGCACACATAGCCACCCCAACTGTGGTGAAACTGGAACAAGGAAAAACCCTTTTTTGCGTGTTTGTCAGTAAATAGGAGGAAAGAGGGATAAAGACCCCCTTAGATATTGGACCTCAGCTCATCCCTATATAAACAGCAAACAGCCAGGGATGTCCGCCAAATAACAACAACAGTTGCCTCAAAACGCTTTATATTGTAAGGTAAAGACCCTCAAATAATACAGAGAAAACAAAAGGTGCAAGCATTTTGGCAACAGTGGGAAGGAAAAACCTCAGGCAGACCCGAGCTCAACGAAGGGCATCCATCTGCTGCGACCGAAAAAACAAAACAAAAAAGATCCAGAAAAACACAGAAATAATGTAAGAAATACACACTCACTAAAATAAGCTATTTCTAAGAAAAAGTGGGCCCATAAAAGAGGTCAACTAAAAACAAGAACTGTACCCAAAATTAACACTCAACAAAATGTAAAAACATAACAAACTGACCCAACCCAAATGACAGACAGCTCAGCCACTGAGTAAACTCCAAAAGGGAAACCACAGAGACAATAACTAGGTTTAATACAAAAAATAACCCACACATTTCCCTTCATGTGATTACAGAAGATGGTTAAGTCCACTCGGTCGGCCTCTGGACTTAAACAAGCTACACCCTGAGCCTCCGTACATACTGCTATATATATTTCTTATATACTCGCTTGTGCTGTATCTGTAATATACTGACAAAACATGTCATATTTTCATAATGTATTGAAACAAATTAACCATATTAGGTATATAGAAACCAGCTGTTTGCTGTGTAGCTTCAGTAACTGCCAACTAAAAATGTGAAAATAGGAGCAGAAGAATAAATATCACCCGACTGTGCGGTCATGGACACAACCATCACACCAACCCGTTTAGCTATTAGATTCCAGCCGCAAACCCTGCTCCTGAAATAAATGTGAGAGAATCTGTTCCTTCTGTGAACCGTAATCAATAAAAATAAATCTGAGAGGAATTGCTTTAAAATGTGGAGCAAAGAGGCTGCAACGAGACTGCTTTCTCTCTCTGTCTCTCTCTCTCTGAATGTGAATGTATGAGCAAGCCTGAAACTCTGCTCCCCATGTCTCTCATCATTTTTAGATGTGTGTGTGTGTAAGAGACGGAGACAGAGAGACAGAGAGACAGAGAGAGATGGTTGGTAGGTGTTGTCTTAGAGGGGTGACTCATCTCTTACAATTGTTACACACTACAGAATGCTCAATGGATGCCTGCTCACATGTGCGCACACACAGACACACAAGCTTCTAGTCACAGGCGAGGACATGAAAGAGCCACATGAGGGCAAAACTAAGCACACAGAAAGAAACACGTCGGCCCCTCGCGCGCGCACCCCACTCGTGCTCTGATCTCAGCTCTCTGAGACGGCACGCTGTTCAGCACACAGAGTGGGAGCATACATTACACCGGTCCACACCTCGTTCCTTTGCAGGTTGATGCGTTGGACCAAAGCGTGCCATTTTTTTCTCTCTCTCTGTCCTGTAACAATAGATGAGAAGGAGGCCAGGACTCCACAGGTTCTGCACTGTTAACGCTTAAAGACGGCGCGACAGAGGCGGGATGCACACCCAGTCTCTGCAAGCAGCACAATACAAACAGCCTCTCTCTAACAGAATGCATCTCTGGCTACAGAGGTCTCAGTGCGTAAATAGGCTTAGGTGTGCCTGTGTGGTTCTTATCATTGCAGAGGTGGTGCATTTACAGAGGCCCGCCTCGCACGCGGACATCTGTTGCTGTCCACCATTTTCATGTGCGCTCTCTCTCACTGTCTCTCTGTCTCCACTACAAACCTCTATCATCCCTTTTTACTGCTGGCTGACTACATAAAAAGCAACCCTGTAATGTTGGGCTTTTGATGACTCTATTTTCATTGCCATAGAAACCACATTACCACCTCAGGTTCTTGGAATAAAATGCATGTTTGCAGGTAAGGGGTCACGCCCCCACCCCCCCCTAAACACTAAGAGAAAATGAATGGCTTTAGCGTGGTTTTGTTTAGTTGCTGCTTTCAGCGTGGTCAGGAAGTGAAACCGACCATTGCTGGTGTGTGTTCTGACTGTGGTGCCATTTAGCCCCCTGAGACAGGGGTGATGAGGGAGAAAACAGATGGGGGATGCTCTTGAGTGAAAGCAGTCAGTTTCACACAGAATAAATTTGCGGAGAATATGTTATGTGATGCATCTAACAGAAAACAGCTTGTAGCAGGGACCACAATGAAGAGCTGCGATAGGAGGGATAAGGAGATGAAGAATGATGGCATTATAGAGACAGAAAGCACAGAGACAGATGGAGAGAGAAGGACACCCAGGTAAATCATTATCCCCTTCAGCCTAGGAAGGGACTGTAAGTCTGGCTGGATTTTCCCCTTAGTTTCTTTCCCATTCCATGTCTCCTCCTCGCACAGCAAAGCAATTTTCTTCCATTTCTGATTACAGATAGCTCACGGTGATCTCAACCCGGTTCCATTTTACTATCTGACAGTTGCGCTATCTGTGCCATTTACACTTAAGTTGACACTCCATCTCCTCCGACGGCAATTTACATGTTTGCATCTTGTTTGGGCCATTTGTAAGGCAAAGGCAAAGTGTCAGGACAGTGAATGAAGACAGAATTTCAGCTCTTAGATTAGTTTTCACTTTTGATACCAAAGCATATCGCTCAGCAACTCGAATGGGATTTTGGAAAGGCAAATTTTTGAGCAAGCTTTAAGGCTGAAAAGCAGCTATTCAAAGGCCCAGCTCCAGATACACATACTCTCAAACATGCTGTATACTTTTTGCACATATCCTAACCCACTGTGACATATGCAAACACGTGGCAATGGTACACTGGAGATATACCCTATAGGCAATTTTTTCCCCTTAGAGAATTAGACCATATTCATGCAAACATTCTTGTAGTGCTGCATCACAGAAATACTATACCAGAGTCCTACTATTCTGGTAATGCCTCTGGGCAGTTAAGAGCACCGAGGCCTTATCTGAATGAACGTGGAGAGAGATCTGAGTAAGTGGGACAAAAAAACTGCCTGTCGAAAATCACCAATCAAATCTACTGAACATGGCTTGAAAGAACTGCCAATTTTGCCCAGATCAATAAAAAAAGCTGTGACATTGTCACTTCATTTATAGACTACCAACAACAAATCGATCCAGACTACCAACACGATCAGCGTCACCAGCTCATTCCAGCGGTAGTGCACAACTGTCATGCTACTACACATTACTACCTGAGGAAAACAAAATGTACACTTCACTACATTTTTATTCAGATTAGGCCTGTCACCACACAGATCAATAATTCACTATTTTTTCGTCCCACAGCAGTTGTTGCATGCCCTGGCTGCTCCAGTCTGCATGGCAAATATCGTTGGGGAGGATGCACTGGAGTGTCAGTGTGTGTGAATGTTAAATAGAAAGCACTAAAGCTTAGAAAAACAAAGTGCTTGTATGAATGAGTGAAGGAATGTTGCATAAAGCACTTTGAGTGCTCAGGTAGAACAGGAAAGTCCTAGATAAGAACCAGTTCATTTAAAATTTCCCATTTGAGAAGACAGGTGTACACATGTTGGAGTGTACTCAGATAAAAGCACATACTGTATGTCTTACACATGCTTATTACACAAAGAAAGAGGCTACCAGCAATGATCAGTGAAAAGCTGATTTGACTAAGACAGGAAAAACAAGTGGGTGGTTACCAAGTTACACTGATATTAACTAAAGCAGGTACTAAATGGAGGGAAACATACAACTGACACATGACTGACATATGATGGGTTGGAAAATATACATGAGGGTACCCATATATTCACAGCAACTTACTCTTAGCTATAAAAGTGACAGGAGATAAACAGACATTTATACATATATATATATATATATATATATATATATATATCTTTGGAGCAGAAGATCGCAAGTTCGATTCCTGCCTGGGGCGTCTGTATCCAGTAAGGGTCCTAAGGCTAGACCCCCTATGCTAAGTGAGCCTACCGCAGACATGAGCGAGACAGATAAGTATGAAGGCATGCCGGCTCGGACGTCGCCCGGATCAACAAGGTCCGCGTCAGGTGTTGAGGAACCAGGGCACCCTGACGACAAGTGGGCTACTGGAACAAGAAGGCATCGGTGGGCAAGAGATGAAAACAGGGCGTTGTTGGAATGCTACTACGCAAGTAACCCTGGCGGAAGGGGTTACATGAATAGGATGAGGGACCTATGGATTCTTGATACCCAACATCCACAATGACGGGCGAAACAACTAGTAGCTCAGTGTTCCAACATTCGAAAGAAGGAACTGCTCTCACAGCTAGAGATTGACGAGGTACAACATAAATGCTACGGCAAGGAGGAGTCAGGACGCCAGGTCAGGGGGAGATATCATCACCCCACCCGAGATTGGGTACATAGCCCCAAGTGCGATAGGAGAAGGATCGTTGAGTGCCAGAGGAACTGACCTGAAAGATAGGATCATGGCCAAGCTTGAAACCTGGATCCCCGTAGGCGGTTACCAAGATTACGTGAAGTACCCTCAGAAGGTCTGCTAGATGATGTTAATGCAGCACTACGGATGATACCTACAACCACGATTACCGACACTAACAAGCTGATCTACACTACGGCAGCAGTGATCAGTGAGATGCTTGGCTACAAGTTGAACAGCCACAAGGGGCAGTACCCTCCATGGAGAAGGAGGCTAGAGGGCAAGATCAAAGTAGCACGGAGGAGGTTAGCCAACTAACGGAGTTGCAGAAAGGCGCGACAAAGAAGGTGCATAAGAAATACAGCAATCTGTCCATACCTGAGGCCTTGAAACTGCCAAGCAAAGACTCACAGCCTTGGCAAGCCGCTTGAGGAGGTACACCAGAGAGATAGAAGGCAGGAGAATAAATCAGCTGTTCTCCACAGAACCAGCAAAGGTGTACTCTCAGTGGCAAGGGAACAATAAGAGAATAGCACCACCAAGGCTGGAGACGGAGCAATACTGGAAGAGCATATGGGAGAAGGACGCAACCCATAACGGCAATGCTCAGTGGCTAGTGGATCTGAGGGCAGACCACAGCGACCTCCTGAACAGGGTCCAGTAACCATCACAGTGGCAGATATCCAAGAAAGGGTCTCCAGTATGAAGAGTTGGACAGCACCAGGGCCCGACATGGTTCACGCCTACTGGCTGAAGAAGCTGACTGCACTCCACGAGCGTCTGGCAGCACAAATGAACCAGCTGCTAGTTAACGAGAGACACCGGAATGGCTAACTGAAGGTCGGACGGTCCTGATCCCCAAGGACCCCAAGAAGGACCGGTCCCATCCAACTGCCGACCAATAACCTGCCTCAGTACTACATGGAAGCTCCTGTCAGGCATCATATCGGCTAAGATGAACGGGCACATGGGTCAATACATGAGCGGGGCACAGGAAGGATTGGCAAGAATACCAGAGGCGCAAAACACCAGCTACTGGTAGACAGAACAGTCAGCCGAGACTGCAAGACCAGACTGACCAACCTGTGCACAGCCTGGATTGATTACAAGAAGGCCTATGACTCAATGCCCCACAGCTGGATACTGGAATGCCTAGAATTGTACAAGATCAACAGGACCCTAAGAGACTTCATCAGGAACTCAATGGGGATGTGGCGTACAACACTAGAGGCCAACCCAAGCCCATAGCACAAGTCACCATCAAGTGCGGGATCTACCAAGGAGATGCTCTGTCCCCACTGCTGTTCTGCATAGGCCTGAACCCCTCAGTGAGATCATTAACAAGACTGGCTACGGATACCGACTACTTAAACGGAGCGGTTGTCAGCCACCTCCTGTACATGGATGACATCAAGCTGTATGCCAAGAGTGAACGAGACATCGATTCACTGATACACACTACCAGGATATACAGCAATGACATTGGAATGTCATTCGGACTGGAGAAGTGTAGTCGGATGGTAACAAAGAGAGGAAAGGTAGTCAGAACTGAGGGGATTGAACTACCAGAAGGCAACATTGCAGACATAGAGGACAGTTACAAGTACCTGGGATCCCCATAGCGAATGGGAACCATGAAGAGGCCGCTAGGAAAGCTGCAACCACCAAGTACCTGCAGCGGGTCAGGCAAGTCCTGAGGAGTCAGCTGAACGGTAAGAACAAGATCCGGGCCATCAACACCCACGCCCTGCCCGTGATCAGGTACCCTGCTGGGGTAATAGGCTGGCCAAGGGAGGAGATAGAAGCCACTGACATAAAGACAAGAAAGCTCCTTACCATGCATGGAGGGTTTCACCCCAAGTCCAGCACCCTGAGGCTGTACGCTAAGCGGAAGGAAGGAAGGGGGCCGGGGACTGGTGAGTGTCAGCACCACAGTCCAGGATGAGACAAGAAACATCCACGAATACATCACGAAGACGGCCCCAACTGACAGTGTGCTCAGTGAATACCTCAGGCAGCAGAAACCCAAGAAAGAGGAGGAAGGCGAGGAACCATCATGGAAGGACAGGCCCCTGCACGGTATGTACCACCGGCAGATAGAGGAGGTGGCTGATATCCAGAAATCCTACCAGTGGCTGGACAAAGCTGGACTGAAAGACAGCACAGAGGCACTAATCATGGCAGCACAAGAACAAGCTCTGAGTACAAGATCCATAGAGGCTGGGGTCTACCACACCAGGCAAGACCCCAGGTGCAGGCTGTGTAAAGATGCCCCAGAGACAATCCAGCACATAACAGCAGGGTGCAAGATGCTAGCAGGCAAGGCATACATGGAACGCCATAACCAAGTGGCCGGCATAGTGTACAGGAACATCTGCGCCGAGTATAACCTGGAAGTCCCGAGGTCAAAATGGGAGATGCCCCAAGGGTGATGGAGAATGACCGAGCTAAGATCCTGTGGGACTTCCAGATACAGACGGACAAAATGGTGGTGGCTAACCAACCGGACATAGTGGTGGTAGACAAACAGAAGAAGACGGCTGTAGTGATCGATGTAGCGGTTCGAATGACAGCAATATCAGGAAGAAGGAACACGAGAAGCTGGAGAAATACCAAGGGCTCAGAGAAGAGCTCGAGAGGATGTGGAGGGTGAAGGTAACGGTGGTCCCCGTGGTAATCGGAGCACTAGGTGCGGTGACTCCCAAGCTAGGCGAGTGGCTCCAGCAGATCCCGGGAACAACATCGGAGATCTCTGTCCAGAAGAGCGCAGTCCTGGGAACAGCTAAGATACTGCGCAGGACCCTCAAGCTCCCAGGCCTCTGGTAGAGGACCCGAGCTTGAAGGATAAACCGCCCGCAGGGGCGTGCTGGGTGTTTTTTTTTTTTTATATATATATATCAACACGTCTCTCTGTACCCAGTTTGTACCCAGCATCAACATGCTGCCACTTTGTCCATTTTATTGACAGGAGGAATCTAAACAGAGCATACAGAGCTGTGAGAAAAATAAAGCTCAAAATGGAAATAAATCATTTTTATCACTCAGCAGCCTGCAGGTGTGTTTATTTAAATAACACTGCTTAAAAATGATGTTTGAAGCGGGAGGTCTGGAGCTCTGTGCGCACTGATAAATATACATGTGACTCTACCGTAACTTGTTGTCCACATCTGCTTTATGCTGTTTTTAAAAAAAGCAAAAAAACAAAAAAAGAAGCTCCACCCTCAGTTCATTAAATCCCTGCAGCCATCTGAGGGCACATATGCTGGCAAGTCTGCACCCTGTGATTTGAGAAGTGTCATGCCAGAGCGCAGCGCCATTACACACGACAGTCTACTGTTTACCTTTATTAAATCATGTGTAAATGACAGCAGGCTGCTACACAGTAATCCTACTCAATACTGCACACATCTGACTAGTCTGGTATAATTTGGTATTCTGTTGTTTTGGCAGAAGACTCCAGATTAGAGCAGCTGACAGACCCAACACTACAGCCCCCCCCACCCCCCCAACGTGGTAGGTATAACGTGGGCATTTACAACGTTGACATATTTTGCTGTCTCCTATCATTATTGTGCAGTGCCTGCCTCTGCCTGCAGATTTGAGCTGCCAGTGTTCAGGTCGTGCTGCTCTGCACCATCCAGACAACAGTATAATTTCCTGTAGAGGCTTTTTTTCCCATTTGTTGCACGCTCGTCGTCATGCGTCACTGAGATTGGCACAGCTGTTTCAGAGCGATGAGATCGTTGATGTGACCAGATAAGGGTGCATTTATTAACCGTCACACCCTCTGGTTTATATTCCACTTTAAACAACCCCTTTTGCGTATTCTGCTGCTGCACCTACATGAACAGCAAATGAAACAGGTGTGCTTTACACCTGTTGCATTTGCAATGGCTAAGTGAATCCATTTGATTTCAGCTGAGTATTGATACCAAACATCACTACAGTTTTTCTTTCTATGATGCCATCCTCTTGTGACCAAAGATATATGAGGCCAAGCATGAGACTGACGTCGTTTCTCTATTTATTTATTTTTTTCACCAAATTCCCATGAACGCTAGGCGCTAAGCAAACAGGAGTAAACAGTGCATTTATGGGATACTCTGTTAGGACAAGTGTATGAAAAGACCATTATTTAGATGTCTAGCATTTATACTTGAAAGTATGTGTTTTGGAATCCTTTAGAAACCATCCTTTTGTGTGCATACCGGAAAAACTGGAGCATCAACATGCCTGCTTTTGGAGACTGCAAGTAGTTAAGGTGACCAAGTAGTTGCTGAGAGGTTGAACCCAAGACACTTTCCACTCTCGATCAGCAACGCAACTGCACAGTTTGCCTCTCTCCAGAAAACTGCCGTCTGCCTCAGACTGACTGCAATCACCGGTCAAAGCTTTGCAAATAATTGCCATCTCGGTTAGACATGCAGACAGATTGGCAACTTGTTGCAATCAACCTGTCGTCTATGACATAGGTCTTTGTAATAGAGGACTTGAATTGATTGCCAGCTGACTGCATTCAGGTTATATTCCTTTATAAAAGCAAAGGTTGCTGAGCGTCTATGTCAACTTGGAGTTAAATTACCGTCAACAACATTACTAGAAGAATTCCTGTTTCAGATCTGTGAGGTTCTGGCTGGAGTCTGAATGCAAGGAGTTAATGTGAAATTCTCTTTAATGGGATTTTCTGTTTATGTAGTTGGATTTGAAAAAAGACAGCAATAGTTAACCACTGTCACATGCACTTAACTGCCAACATGATCGCTATCAATTGCAAACTGATAGCAGATTGACTCTGTTTTCCTGCTGTCTTGATGTACAGAAGTTGCTTTGAAGGTGGCAACTGACTGCAGGTAGACATGGTCCCCATTTCATGGTTCCCATTTCAAGCAACCTGTTCAAAGGCAAGATTATACAAAGTTCCTTCTACACGTTACCTTGCAGCATAAAGCAACTTAAAAAGCATAACTTAGACATTAGATGCATACAGCGGTATGCATGCAGGCTGTCAGTGATGTGGCCAGCATAAAGTTGAGCTAATCACCACCTGAGCTTGACTTTGTGGTCTGAATGAACTACGGGTGTGCTCATTCATGGTATCAAGACAGTCTGTTAAACTACACTTTAGGCAAGCATGTCATTTGGAAGCATGCCATCGGGTGCTATGGTATAAAACACTGAGGTTTGGTGTCAGGATTGGGAAAATTTGTAATACTTATAATGGAGGATGAAATCGTGTGCAAGAGAGACGCTTGCTCCTGTACAGCTGCTCTGTCCTTACTGTTTCGTGGCGTGTGCTATCAGTTAATTGCATGTTAACTGCTCTTTGTGTGGAATTTTCTGTCACAGGTGAAGCACATATTTCAAGTCAAAATGAAAAAAGGAACAATTGAACAGCTGGAAATCTGCATAAATATGTGCCACCCCTGAAATGTGAAGGGCCATTAACAGACTTTATGAAAAGATATACCCCTTTGTCTGCCATGTTATCGCTACCCCTTCAAATGACTTAAGTCTCATTTTCTGCTGTGCTTATCTTCCACATAGAAGCTCACAGGGGGCCACGTTGGATCAATATATTCTCCCTAATTACGGCAGAGAAACCAGCAAAAGCAGCAGCAGTTCCACCCTTACAGTACACACACACACACACACACACACACACACACACACACACACACACACACACACACACACACACTCAAACACGCAGAAAACATGCAACTGCTGGGCCAGGCTGTACTGTTCTTGCATGCTGATGAGACTAATGTGCTTTTCCAAAAACAATAAAGAGGTAAGGTCATATGGTATAGGTCACTGGTTGAGGCGGGAAGGGCCATGATGTAAAATAACTTGCGAGAGTTTCATTTCTCGTGTCTGTTATGAAAATGCCTCCACCTTTAACCCTTTGGCTTTTCTGTTTTTGCGGTGATATATCGCTGCTAATCGGCCAGGCGGCAGCAGCAGCAGTGGCATTCTGGGAGCTGCTGTTGTCTTGGCTGACAGCAGAAGTGGACATGCAGATAGTCAGCCGGCCAAACATCTAGCCAGCCACAGGGCAGAATTGCTGTCTACACTGGCCTAATAGAGGAAAAAAAAAAGCACTTAATGTGTTTGTCTAGACTGTCCAGCACTGTGCAAATGAGTCGCTGTCCAGTTTAGTTAAATGCAGTTCACAAATACAGCGACCCAATTGAAAGCCAGTGACAGAAACTCAAACAGAGGCAGAGAGAGAGAGACAGAAAGAGGCTGTTTACACGGCATGCCCTCATTTCTACCAAGCTGTCTCGGGTTCAGAGAGGGTCGCACTGACGACTAGGGAACAGCTGGTAAAAGGGGATGGGGAGGCGGGGACATTTGACCAGGACAGTTTCAGATCAGATGCCATGTTATGATGTGAACAGCTCAGTTTTTTTTTAAGCTCAAATACTGTTTGGATGCGACTATATGCACCAACAGTGTCCTAGTACATGAATCATTTATGTCAGATGGCCCCTATCGCATGCAAGAGGACAAGCGAGACCTGTTTCATTTTAATCATTTGTGAGTAATCGTGGACTTGCGCGTCAGATGTACTCTGCACAATATTTCTAGAAAAAAAAGAACTGATTCCCATTCAAGTGCTCATATCTCACTAATTGTTTGAGAAAATGTGTGCCAAAATCAGCAACTTGAAAATAAAATCAAAATGCGTCTGCATCATTATCTTTTATAAAGACAGCTTGTCAGCAAGGACAGTTTCATATTTCAAGCGAGTTTGCCCGTGTGTAAAACTCTGAGCACCGTTTTGGCTGCCAGTTAATCAGTAACTGCATATAAACGTCATCAAAACTGTGAGACCACCAAATATCCCATTAGCTTTCTTAGCACACACACGGACGCACACACACACACATTAAGTGCAACAATCCTTTCTGCTGCCAGAAGCACTATTATAATCTTTCATACGCTCTGGCTGAGGAGCATACATAATTTGAATAACAATAGGTTAAAGCAATGCAATTTGTATACAGGCTAAAGGAGGGGCATACTGCATTAAAAACAGAGTGTCCGATACGGAGCGCCACACATTAAAAAGGAAAATAAGTGCCAAGTATTGGCTTACTGTAGAGACGCCAGAGCAAAACTGTTGATGTCTGAGATAAATGGTGGTCTGTGAGCTCTGAACTCATTAGTCAGGAAGAAAACAATCTGCATTGCATGTCAGCTTATTGGCAAGCAGCAATCTGCTGTGGGAGTGGAGGTGGGCCGGCCCCCTTTTTTTCCCATTTCACACCAAAGCAAGTCAGCAAACACAGAGAGTTTAAATCAGAACAGAAGCAACAGAAAGAAAGTCAGCAGAGATGCACACACAGACACACACACATAAACAGCAAACCTCATGTGTTAAAGTAACCGTGCCCGACATCAAATTTAAGTTAATGCTTTCAAATGGAACACGAGTGCATTTATTAAATATTAAGTTAAGCCAAACTCGACTGTAAGTGCAGTAAGTTCACAGAGCGTAGCACAAACCCGAGCCTCAGCGTAGCTGGTTAAGCCAGCCGCCGGTGAGGAAGCTGCATGGTTGCCTCTCCTCAGAATGAGGTGGATTAGAGTTGGTCTGCCAGCTGCCATGTTTGGAACAAGCGTAAGTGAGGTGAAGGGTGAAAGGTAGACGATGCTTAGTGAGCTGCAAATAATTAGCATTTACTCAAAGAATTAGCCTAAGCTGTATAATTACGGCGAAGCACAAACACACATTAAGCAGGTTATGTGCAGCCTACTGCATGCTCGTGGAATCATATTTTATATTCTTTATATACTATGATAAGATGCCACCTGTGCAACAAGTCCAGTCATGAAAAATCCTCGCTACTAAATATTCCACAGTAAACTGTTAGTGGTATTATAACAAAGTGAAAGCACTGGGAATGACAGCAACTCAGCCATGAAGTGGTTGACCACGTAATACCACAGAGTGGGGTCAGTGGATGGTGAGGCACATAGTGTGCAGATGTCGCCAACTTTCTGCAGAATCAATCGCCACAGACCTTCAGACTTGATGTGGCCATTTAGATTAGCTCAAGAACACTGCATGGAGAGTTTCATGGAATGGATTTCCATGTCCAAGCAGCTGCATCCGATGGCTAAGTCTGAGTTTGGCAGTTGCCAGGAAAACGGTCTGAGTACACTGTGCCAAATGTAAAGTTAGGTGGAAGGGGGTTTATTGCGTGGGGTTGTTTTTCAGGCCCCTTAGTTCCAGTGAAAAGAACCCTTAATGCTTGATGAATTAGAGCGGAGACGGTGGCCTTTTCGTCCAACATCAGTGTCTGACCTCACAAATACGCTTCTGGAAGAATGGTAAAAAAAAAATCCTATAAACACACTTCTAAACCTTGTGGAAAGCCTTCCCAGAAGAGTTAAAGCTGTTATAGCTGGAAAGGGTGGGCCAACATCATATTAAACCCTACGGATTAAGAATGGGATGTCACTTCAGTTTATATGTCCGTGAAGGCAGACAAGCAAATACTTCGGCAATATAGTGTATGTCGGTCTCCGTATGTGTCTCAAGTGGCCAATTGTGATGAGATCTTATCCTGTTAAATAGCAAATGCATTATTTTCTTTTGTCGACCCCAAATCCCAGTCTGCAGGACAACAACAGCTCTACAGGCACAGCTCAGCAGCTTTCTTGTCCTGTCACCTGGAGCTATCACGAGTCAACACAAACCATGATTAACGGGGCTTACTAACGGGGCTGCGCAATCGTCCATGAGATTTATGTAAAACAAATGACTAATAATAGTTGTCCGTACTGAACCTGTTATAGCGATCAACTAAACGTGTTGTTGTTTTTCCACAGCAAGAAGCACATCAGTTGAGTGGGTGATCCTTTTGTGTGGTCAAGGACTCATTCGCATGCAAACTGCTAGAAGAATTGGCCATATGTTGCCCAAACTTTCTCCGAATGTGGTCTGAGCTCAGCGTGTCCTCTGTGTGTCACTGGCGCATTGGTACTTAGAGCAGTCTGCTTGTGATCATATCACCAAAGACACATATTAGTGCCAGTTATGAAAGGGACCTTAAGGACACTAATTAACACATTGTATATCATTTAAGCTTAAATACTTGATAACCACATTTTAGCTGTGTCTGACCAGAAAAGTGTTTTTCTTCTCCTTTAACTCCCAACAAGAATGTCAACGAGCATTTCACAAAAGTTGCCAACACAATTTATAATCTGTAAAAAGATCACTGCAAATATTACACATTACAGACCGTTTTAACGCTAGTAAACAGCATGTGTGGTGCACGTAGCCTAATTGAAAACCACAGTTACTGCATGTGAGATATTTAGTTCATGGCTATTGTACGTATTAAAAAGTGTATATTGTCAAGTGGCCTGTTTTCTCAAAACAAACCTTTTTTTCAATCCACTGTCATCTAACACACCATCACAAGGCATCGCCACCCTTTCCCTCTGTAGATATCACAGCCTGTCATCCCTCTTCCCCTCCCACAACAATGCCTATCAACAGAAAATATCAACATAGTGCTGTGAGACATGGTTGCATATCTAAACAGGTCATCATCGTTACCACTGTAAATCCCTTCATCACCTAAAACACACACAGCAAAGCTCCTTTAGCATGAACACGTCTCGGAGATAGAAAAGTCCAGGGTGTGAGGATACAGTCGAGGGAAGCAGGAGCTGGGTCTCGCTTGTGGGCGAACAATGAAAGCTGGCTTGTTGTCTCATTATGTCTGCCTTGAGCACAGATGTGGACAAAGGACTAATGAGGACACATAACTTTGAGAGTGCTGCTGGAAAAAACACAAAAAAACAAAACAGACTGAGAAAATGAGACCTGAACAAGAAAACAGTGTTTCTGAACTACAGAGGATCTGAAAGTTGCCGGGAGGTTATTTTCAATTAGCAACACGTATCCAGCACAACTTACAGTCTGTGTGCATTAGCCATTACTGCCGAAGACGAAAACACCAAATGTGGATTGAATCTGAATAAACAACTCCCTTTTGATGATGTTTTCTAGAACACAGCCAGTTGGCGTCTCTAAGATGAAGCAGAAGGGCAGAAGGATTTCTGACTGTATCACTCCTATTTCCTCTTTTCAAATTCATCCTTTATTTCCTTTAAGAGACAATGATCGTGATCCAGGTGGCAGTACACATTTCCGAATGAATCTTAGACCAAAGCAAAGCTGATGCAATGATCTGATCCAATATTTGAGAAATGCAGCCAGGATAAGGATAAGACAATGAATGGATGGATTCTTAGGGACATGTGCCCTGCAGATATTTTCTTCCTCTCTATAGGAGACAGGACCTGGTGGTCAGCACCAGATGTCAGCAGTAATGTCACAGTAGTATCGAGCTTACAGAAGGCTCAGCCAGTGAGAGTTAATTTATCTAGATGGAATCCTGTCTTGGTTGGTTTGGTTCAAGGTGGAGGCGCAGCAGCCAAGTGAATCATGGTTTGTTTGGTCATTTTGAAAATATCTATGCAAGTCTCCTAAAACGGGAGGTACTCAGGCTAGAATGACACAATAAATCTCAGTCTATGGTCCATTACAGTTCAGACACAGCATTAAAGGAGTTGGAATGGAGGTGGGTTGCAAAGTAGTCTGCAGATGCAGCAGAAACTGTAAGCAGGCTAATGCTAAAACAGCTTTACTATTTTGAACGTGTATAAGAAGATCAGCTGAGCTACAGGCTGCTGACATGGGCTGGCATTGAGATCAGCTAGTCTGCCAACCACTGACTAAGGATATTTAAAATATTTCACCGCACTTTGTCACGGTACCAGACTTTACTCTGGTATGTAAGTTTGATTGAACATCTACCACCACAACATTTTAGAGAAAAAAATCCACTTTACTGTGTGACGTTTAGTTACCTTATTTTATTTTAAAAATATAAGTTCATAAAATGCAACATACCATCATCAGAGATTAAAGCAGTGGTTCTAGGCTTTTACTGTTTACTCATGACCGTGTGTCTAAAAGCAGTTTATAGTTTCCTTAGAACTCATGACCTTTGTGACTCTACCGTGGGAAACACTGATCTAAAATGCCAAATTCTGTATAACAGAAAATAGTTGAAACTTGCTTTCCCTCAGTCGGCTGCTGTCACAGTGATGTATTAACAGTTTAACGGTGCCTCGGTCTTGGACCCATGGTTTTGAGTTTTTGTAGGATGGTGATTCCTTTTGGATTTGAGAATCACTTGTGTTTGAATTTTGTTCCCTTTTTTGTGTAACACAGCTTGTATTGTTTAGATTTTGCCTTGATATCATTTATATCTTCCAACAGGTTAAACAGTATTTAGTTAGTTCCCTTTCGTGTTCTGTCCCGCTCTTGTCTCGCCTCTATGATTTTGTCCTTTAGCATCTCCTCTGTCCAGTTGGTCTGGGTTGCCCCGTTCCCTTCTGTCTTTTTTCCTGTTTTATTTTGTTAGCGGTTGTTCTCTGTGTCTTAGGTTAAGTTTTAACTTTTATCTCATTATGTTAGTTCCTGGTATTCCTGGTACCCAGATTCTCTGCTTCTGACCTGCCAATGTATCAAACTTTTTTTAGCAATATGAGTTACTGACATTAAAGCTGGATGGCTTTCCATCCAGATCCATGATCTGCCTACAACACGGCCAATCTGTCAAATCTTTCATTGGTCAACTTCTTTTGCTTCTCATTCTTAAAAAGCTGCTAATCTTACCCACCGATACTGTTTGGGCTTTAATTGTAAATTCTGCACTTGTTGGATTGTACTGTAACTAAAGGATCTAAACAATCAGCCTACCATGACTCTTTCATCTGTCATCATCTTCTCATTAAAGCCATCATTTGCAAACACTAAACATTACTACAAACTTACGCTTACGCTGTATGTGACTCTGCCGTGTTTAACCAACAGGTCTCCTGTTTCACTTGAGGATAAAACAGAGGATCCACAACTGTATAGGAATCCACTTCCCTTGACATATTCTTTATATTGTGTACAGTGCATGGGGATATATCTCTAAACAGCTCTTCCCTTATTGGACCTCGGCCTTGGGCCCTTTGTTATGATTGGATACTTACAAAAGCCAGCCACCCACACCGTGTCTCTCTTTCGTTCTAAAGGTCTGCTCCTGCATATTAAACAGTCTGGAGCGCTGCAGCAGTAAAATGCATGAACTCCTTCATCGACATTATCTCCTCAGCAAATACATGCATAAATAAATTAATCCTGCTACCTCCGAGACAGCACACCGTACTCAGCGTGGTTACAGAAGAGGGGTGTGTCTCATGGAAGGGGTTAAAAGGTTGCTGGGAATGTGGGGTTGAGGCTTGTCACTGTGATGAAGACTGATGATGAGGCTGCATTGCTGTAAACGAGTGAGTCAGCCCTCCCTTCAGTCAGACAGACACAGGCTTGCAGGAGGCAGATGGGGGAGGGGAGGAGGGGGGGTGTGCAAGAGGAGGAGGCAGGACAGGAGGGAGACAGAGAAATGCACGGGAACTGTCCCTGGTGCTGAAATCTGGAACGGCTGCATTGTAACAGCTTCAAGTTCAGCTCAGTGCAGTAAAGAGAGGAAGAAAAAAAATCCAAAATAGAGGGAGACTGTCTTTTTTAATACCTGACCCACATCTGAAACAACTTGTATCACTAGTTGAAATGTAACAGGTCAGCGCCACCTGCCTTCCAATGTCAAAAAAAGAGAAAAAGTAAGGCATTTGTTACACCTACACCGAATTTTCAAAATCCATTGCAAGGAGGAGTGTAATATTTGCCCAAACAAAAGCTCAGAGGCTCTTGCAGTTGAGGTTTTCCACACAGATCCTCTCCAAAAGTCACGTCTTTGGCATTCTGATCACAAAGCCAGGGGAGGGATATTCTCTACCGTGTAATTCCTTCTGAGCCAAGTCAAAAAGATTCTCATTAGAGTGCTTTTTATATCCCAAACATCAGTGCCCAGGGACAATTGTATTAGGCTGCCATGCTATTTGTAGACTAATCATCTCCACACACAGACACAGTAAGAACTCAATGGAAAAGAAAAAGTCAAGATCAACAGGAATGGGATATTGCAATGCCCAACATCCACCCACCCTGTATGTTCTTTGCTAACCCTGACAGACACTTCAACTGCACACTGCAGACAGTTGATATAAAAGCATTTCGGGGTCAGATGTAAGGGAAGTGATACAGCTATGCAAGACACCAGCATGATGGCTAAACCATGACTTGACACCCAGAGAATAAAAAACACATCACGGTCACCTTGTTTAACTTCACCCACAGCAGCTGAAATGTGGAACTCTGCTCAACTTGTTATTCTGATTTTGCTTTAGAACACCAAAAGCAGGAGCTGAGCTTAAGCTGGTCGCTGTGCTACTAACTGCATTAGTCACAAACGGTGGCTTCACTGATGGAGCCCCCCCCCCACTTGTGAATACTGTAAATTAAAAATGGTCAACTTGCAGTCGGGCTGTAATTGGCAATTCCCCTCAGATTGACATGCAAAAGATTATGCAACAGGTTTAGTACTTGCAGAAGCCGCCCTGGGCTATAAATATCCCTGTTGCAATAGTACAGTATTTTAGATGAGACCATCAGGAGAATGATGTCACAAGTCCGTAAATAAAAGGTCCTTCTTTCTTGGGCACTGCAGAGACCAGGCGGGTGTGGTGACTGCATTATTAGACGCGCAATCCCCGGCGCGAAAGCTCACATTAGACCACGATGTGGACATTCCCGTCACGGCTTTCTACCATCGCTATGACTACCTGCTACTTATCGTACGTGTCTTGAAGTTCAAATCATTCATCTGCAGCCGGGAAATTTGAGGAAAATAATAATAATAATAAAAATGCCTTTCTAGCGTTTATTCTGACAGTCACAAGGTGCCCACTGACGGTGCGCCTGCCCGATCCTCGCGTTTCATAGAGAATACATGTGCAATGACAATCTGACATCTGCTCTCCATCTGACAACAGCTCAGTGTTCTCCACAGACACCCCACTCCCCCCCTCGAGCAACACCACCCCACCACCACCCCATGCCGTTTTTATGTGCCGCTTTTCCCCTCATGCCCCACTCTTTTTCCCCCAATTCCTATGCGGCTGTTTTTTCTTCTTCTTCTTCCTTTTTTATCCTCCATCCTCGATCCAGCTCATTTCCACACTCGGAACAACAACCAAATTGAACAGCGGCTTCATAAAATATGCAGATAAAAGGAAAGACAAAAAAGAAGCAACTCGGAAAAGCACCGACATCTCAAGCACAACACTTTTCATGCTCTGCCGAGGACTGACCTCCCAGTCTAACGAATCCCACTCTTCGGTAAACATCCGGAGGATTTCTTTTCATCCAAAAAAAGCGGACCAGGCGCAGCAGCTCTATGGAGCGACTGGGCGATGCGATGCCATTGCGCTTTTGGTATTATCCTCATGAAATCAATTCGAACAGAGGGACGTCGTCGGAAGAAGGCATCTCGTCGGCGTCTAGACCAACTTGAGCGACACAGATGAACGATCCTACGCTTTGCAGTCCAACATTTCTTTTCTTTTTTTTTTTTCTTTTTTCTTTTTTTTTCTCTCTGCGATGGTTGCAACCAATTAGCACATCACTTGCGCTCAGAGGCGAATAGCTCCTGACAAGGCGCTCCTTCTCTTGAGCATCGCTTCTATTTCAGCTGCTGTGCTGCTTTTTGGAAAAAAGGTGGCAGACTATACAACACCCGCAACTTCTCATTTCCAGGATACGGGGTGGGGAGGAGAATTTTTCTTTTTTTTCTTTTCTTTTCTTTTTTTCTTTCTTTTTCTTTCTTTCTTTTTTTTTTTTTTAGCATAGCGCATACTCCAAAGCCAATAAATCCCCGTAACGCATTTGACAAATCCTTTTCCCTCTGCTGAAGAGAAGCAACAATAAAAGGAAGCGTTTAAAGGTCCCTTCTTAAAACACGTGACTCCAGCCTATTCCACGGTGAAAACAGATGCATTTAATCCATAACAGGCCCTAAGCAGTGGAGGAAGCATTTATGTGGGGGGTGGTCATGGTAAAAAAAAAAAAAAAAAAAATGAATGACACCGGTACCACACAGGAGACTACTCACCATTAGCACAGCAAAGTTATTATGATGGGTGCAATGAATGGTGGTCGTGTTGCCCCCGGAGCCTGTTATGTGGCAGCCCTCTGCCCTCCAGCCACCGTGTCCATCCAGCAGGTCAAAATCCCAATAGGCTGCGGTGGGGTCTACACCCAGCGCGAAGTGCCTCAGAGCAATAGTAACGGAGTGCACGGCGCTCCCGAGGCTGCACCCATCTGCAAGGAAAGCAACACATTCAGTAAAGGAAATCATGTGGAAAGTCTGTAAGTGCTGTGGCACAAAAAAAGCATGGGCATGAGAGCACGAACCCCCCCACCCCCCCAGCCGCTATACACACACACACACACATGCACACAGGCTAGACAAGTGTCAGACAGCTGACTGCAGGTGATAGACTGGTGTGTGAAGTGTTGCAGTTAACTTTCATTTCAAATCGAACTGAAAAATAATAATATTTTTGCTAAAACATGGAGTGTTTTCGGACATGATGCAGCAGCGGAGTGTGCAGGGTGATCTGAAGCACGCGCTGCTCTCTTTAATCAGAGTAAATGAAACCGCAACAGAGTTCTTTCATTTATTCCGGGAATACGCACGGGAGCGGTGTGTCAACATGTTGCGCAGAGCAAACTGATGGGCTACGGCTATGTCCGCGTGTGTGTGCGTGTGTAAAGCATGTAGTCCGTGTCTGCAAATACAGCACGGCGTTGACATCACAGGCATGATGATAAAAATGGATTTCCTCTTACCTAATTTGGTGAAAGCAACTGGTGTTGAAACGCTCCTACGCTTCCCGTCGTCTGCGAGATTTGACGAATTGCCGGTGCAAGGGAAGAGTTTCCCATTGCGAAACACAATAAACTGCAGCTTGCAAGTGGAGTTATCAACAGATTGCAACGGCGAGGAGGAGATAGGCGTACCAGCCAGCGGTAAATGGATTGAGGCGACTGCCACTGAGTTCTGCGGATGGAACAAAAAAAGAGAGAGAGAGAGAGAGAGAGAAAGAAGAAAATAAAAATTAAATAATGTGTCGGTGATGCGCTGTGGGAAAAAAAAACTCTGTTAAAAAAAGAAAGAAGAAGAAAAAAACTGAAAAAAAAATCCCTTCCTCTCCGGGAGTGGAGGCGACCATAGACCAAAAGTGACCAAGGGAATGAGAATCACGTTTGAAGCGCTCTAGTGCGCCTATTTGGTCAAGCTCCCTGCCGCAGAGGTGGAAATGGTTCTTACCATTTCAGCTTGAGGGCACATCAACACTGCAGCTTGATTTAAAGAGACAACCGGTCTGACTTTATCTTCTTTTTAGCAACTGTAAACACCAAAGAACACAAATAACATCCCTGGCAAGATTTTTTTTTTTTGGGGGGGGGGCGGCACAGCTTGGGAATGCCAAAGTGAAGACTCTCGACATCTTTAAGCAGAAGTAAGTCCAAACCTTAATGTAAACTTGCCTGTAAAAAAAAAAAAATCCCCACCAGAGTTACATTCAAGATCCACATTCCCTCTGATTTGTTATGACCTGAAGCAGATCATTTTATATTCTGACCAAATAACTAAGTAGCCCATACTGTCCAAGAAAGTCTGGGCTACAATCAAGATCCAGCAGCCCCACAAGAGCTGCATGATTACAGCTTCGGGAACTTTGGCAAAGCTCACGATTTAGTGACTTGACATCCTGGTGGACAGAAATGTTGCTCAAGGGTGTGTGGACCACTGAGTGACTGCATTTAGGACAGGACAGGCAGCACTTAGGCTGCCAAAGAGCAAGTTTAATCATAAAAAAACGCTTCCAAAGTGCCACTGTCAGCATGTGTGGCCACACACACTTAACTCTGCGCAGCTGATATATCTGCATCAGCTCATGAATTCTACATGCCATGCACAAATACAGCGGAGGGAAGTGTGGCGTGCTTGGAAAGTTAAACAAACGCCTGTTTAAAAAGAAAAAGCTTTCTGCTGACATTATCTGAGCTGTGATTTTATTTAGAAAAGCGATAATTCTCTGGTCAGGGACCTTGATCAGAGTGTGAAGCAGCGATTAAACAAGCTGACATCTTTGTTGTTGTTGTTAAGAAGTGATTACAACAGAAAATGTTCTTTCAAATGAAGCCAGCACCTTAGATTATTAACAGAATTTGCGCGCCATGAACAGATTTCTCGGAAGAAGCAAAATGACTGACCCCGCACATTGATTCATCAGATGACCCTGATGGAGAATGATGCTAATGACAAGGCTGCTGATGACACCCGTTCATAATAGGCATAATGACGGCATCATGCTTGCGGCTTGCTTTCCGAATGCAGTCTGTCTTTGATCAGCTTTCAATCGCTTCACCCTCCCTGGCGTGAGAGGATCAGCACTTTGAACCTAAAGGGGAGGGAAGCTTCCTGCCAGAGATGAATGTGGATGCACGGAAAGTGCCCTTACAGTTAATGGGTAGCTGCTTAGTCAGATGTTCAGCCCAATCAATGCCGAGGAGGAAGATAGCCAAATTTCTTAATCGAGTTAATCAAGAGCTTCCATGTCCAGTATTATGTTGGATACAGTAACCGTGGCGTTTGTCCAGCCTTTTATTCTGCTTTGTCCTGATCGTCCTGGTTCCTTCTGTATCCTAGAAAATAAATGTACACGGGTGCCAAAGAGCAGCTGTGTGCTTAAGCACAGTTCTTTTTATGTCCGAGGCACCACGGCAGCATCAGCTTTGTTAGCTATTTGTTTCTGCATTGACTCACTCTTGAAAAGGTGTTGATTTTCACCCTGCAGGGTGTGTGTGCACGTGTGTGTATGTGCGTGTGTGCATGTGGAGGGAGAGGAAGAAAGACAGAGGATCTTTGCCTTGAAATTTATGTTGCATCATTTCCTTTCTGTGAGCAGCTCAAGCTTGGCAGTCTGTTTCCAAGACGTCACAGGATACAGACATCAGGGATGGAGTCAGGGAGGATTTCAGCCTAGGTGACGATCTAGACGGTGTTAAACATTGGCCCTGGCGTGCTATTCGAATGCAGTGAGCACAGATTCCGAGTGACCCATCATCCCCAGGGGAAATGTTTTCAAATCGCACAAATTCAAAAAAGAAACCTTATCTCGTATACTTGTCTCTGCATCTCTTCCTACATCTTTTATCCCTTTTTATGTAGCGTATCAAAGGGATTTACAGCCCGGGGGGGGGGTGTGTGTGCGCCATAAGCTGTGGCGTGCGTAAGGTCCCATTCTCAGCAACAATCTATGTTCCTCCTGAGCAACCTAAACAGCTACATTTCCTCAACCCCAACGCCACCGGGGACCTCACACTTCAGAGTTGATTTAGCTGGTTGTACCTCAGCTGCCTGACCTTCCTCCAAGCCCCTCCCTTTCTAACAGGGCAGCATGCTGTAGTCTTAGTAACCATAATCACATGCTCCCCTCCATCTCTCATTCTAGCCCTTTCCCTCCCCCCCCCCCGCTTATTCTTTTCCTTATAGAGGGCAGTTAGGTGAATGTCAGCAGTCACCTCCTATTTCAAGCTGTTCCTTGTTCATCCACCTCCCTCCCTCCAGCCTCCTCCTGCCTGCTCCTTGATGCACAGCCCTGCTTGATGGAACCACCAAGCTGCAAAACAGCCTGCGGGGCAAAACACAACAGCGGCGTTTGACCTGGGGCGGCCACCAAATCACAGCATAAACATCGTGCTTAAACACAGATTCTTAACTTTACAGGAGCGATTGCTATTTGAATGCGTTTAGACAAAAGAGGTGGAACATTAGGAGAGCCACTTTAGTGTACGATCCAAAATTAGAAAAGAGCCACATCTCTGTGCCTTTGTAGATATATCTGTGGGAGCGATACAGTTATTTATTTGCCCAGGCGGAAACTTCAAAATTAAGTATGAATGGAATGGATTTAGCACAAAGGGCAGCTCGCTGAGCTCGGCTTCAGCCAAGAAGAACTGCTGACAAGCACGATGGGAGACTTGCATAATTTTTCTGTTTCTTTTTTTTTTCTCATAATCATTGGCAGTCCAGTCAGCACAGACGTGGTCAAAGGCGCAGTGTCCATGACAAATAGGTAGACATCAGGAGACTTCAGGGGGGTTGTTTCTACCCGTGATGTTTTAGAGTGATTCTGAAAATAAATCACAGTTTGCTCAGAAACATTTTTTTTCTCTTTAAACAAAAAGCTTGTACACAGGATTCTGCCAGAGCTTATTCAATATTTGAACACACTTGTATCTCCTGACACCGAAAATACAAACAAAAGGAAACACGCCTCTACAGCAAATGACTGCTGCTCGCCAGATTCAAATGCGTTTTGCTCTCAAGCACTTTTACGCCATGGCGTTGTTAGCGTTACCTATCACGACAAATTAAACACAATCCCACACGGTTGCCATGCCAACAGGAATCTCTTTCCCCCCCTACGTGAGTTGTGTGGCGTCGTTGTGTTGTGTTGGTTAGTTGGTTGGGTGGGGGCATTTGAGCAGATATGAAGCAGGAAATCAGCGTCTTTGGAGAGGCTGAGCTGTGCTTCAGCTGTCAGCCATGCTCTCCTCAGTCAGCTCTGACTCAAACTGTCACATCACAGCGTAGTGGCGTAACAAAAACATTCAAGAGGCCGCAGCAGATGGACAACACTGTTTGACTGAAAGGCCATTTTGGATTACAGATTAATTAATGAGTATGTGGTGGATAAAAGCAGAACTCATGAATTAGCTGCGAGGCGACTGATAAAGAGCCATAAAAGAACCTTAAAAGGGGAATTCACATTTCCATCATAGTGCTTTAATGCAAATATGTGAGTTTCACTGGTCAGTAAGAGTTTGTCGCATTAGTCAGTCATTGCCACGTCAGCGTAGCCTACGTGGCCGTTATTAGTGAAAGCAAAGATAACCGTGACTCACTACAGAGTGCCTTCTGAAAGAACACATTTTTATGCACTACCACAATGATAAGAAGCAATTTGGGCACACTAAGAAAAAAAAATTATTCATTGCTCTGACTCATCTCCCATCTACAGTCGGACCCATAAATATTTGGACGGTGGCACTTTGTGTAATTTTCTCTCTGCTCAGCACAAAAGATTTGAAATGAAGCAATCGGGATGGGAATGAAACTAGACTTTCGCCTTTAATTTTAAGGGTTTTAACAAAAATATGCTCTTACTTTTGAGAGCTGACAGCCAGGTTCTGCTGTTTCCTCAGTGTTTCTTGAAAAATTAAAGGCGATAAAAGGTATGGAGTTCATTCCAAGTATTGAATTTGCATTGGTAGTATTTGAAAGGAACCCTTGATATGTGATCTGAAGTGTTGTGGATGCACGTGAAACCTAACAGCGAGGCGACAGAACCTTTAGAAGTCGCCAAAACTACAATGTGTTTGCTTTTAAAATCAAACAACAAAAGGCCTAAAAAACCACAAGAGACAATAAAGTGGATAACTGAAGAATTATTTCCTTATTAATAAAAAAAAGAAGAAGAAAAAAGAGTTAAGAAAAGTCAAGATTTGCTTTTTTGTGTTTCTAAAGAGGATTTATACATCTGTTAATGCTGAAAAAGTGAAAGGTCAAATTTGGACTGGAAAAACCTGTCCAGCTCTGCAAAAAGAAGCGATGATGTGGAAACAGTGTATAAAGTCAAATGCTGCAAATGATAATGACCCAAAACATCATCTAAAAAACAACCCAAGAGAATGTTCTCAAATGGCCAAGCCCTCAACTGACCTCAACTGAGAATGCATTTCATTCACTGAAGACGCAACTGAATGCAAAAACACCCGAACACAAGCAGCGGCTGAAGGTAAAGGCCAGACAGAGCATCTCAAGGGAGGCAACACAGTATTTTGTGATGCCCATGGGTGACTCCAGGCAGTCACAGACTGCAAAGGATTTTCATTCAAGTATTGTGGATAATCAGTTTAACTATGTTGCTTTCTCCAATTACTTTTAAACCTCTAAAAATGGAATGACTATCGCTCCAAATCTTTAAGGAGTCTATAGAAAGGCTATTGTAGGGCTTGTAGTTTTGTAAGGCTCAGACCCAAAGTATATAGTTTTGCCTCTATGGAGCAGGTTGTTAAAATAATAAATTCTTTATTTGCCTTGACAGTAATCTTGAATTTAATATTAAGCTGAAATTTAGAATTTACTTTAACTCAAGTTTGGTTGGCACCGGCCTGTGTCTTGCTGACAAGTTTGCCATTGTGTTCAATGCTCACCGTCTTACTATCTCACAATTCATTTAAATAATATCCTTAAAGAAGCAATAGGCATTGGACTGCATAAATCAGAATTTTGGATTTTGTGAAAAATGCCTAATTAGTGAAATTGAAACCAGTGTTAGCAATGAGAAGGACTTCTCTGAACAGTCCCAAACAATCACCACCTTTTTCCTTGGAGACACTTGCATGTGTGAAGCTGTCAGACAAACTGAAAGGGCTCGGCTTTGCAAAGATCAGCACTGAGCAAATCGCTGCGCTGTGTGAAGTTTACTCTTTTTGAAAGGCAAGAAGTGGTAGAATTACAGTACTGTATCATCATTTTGATACATGCTCTGCAGACTTGAACTTTTCCAAACATTATCTGAAGGAGGTCAGTACACTTAGTTAGCACCTAGTGATGCTTAATTGAGGCAGTAAGAAGCCTTGACTCTTAGTTTATTACAACGTCCCTGTGTGTCATGGAGATTCAAATGCTAAAAGGTAGCTAACACTAGATAGCTCACTTTTAAGTATTAGCATGAAGTAGGACATTTTTAAAAAGTGATGAAAACTGCTGAAAGTAACTGATCTGTGCTGTTGTTTCCGTTTCCAATGGGTAAAAGGACAATAATAATAATGTCACTGCCACAGCTTTAGTTACAGGTGAAAGTTGTAAGAACAAAGACAACCGCTACCTCCACCACAGCACTGCCACACACATACATAAAGTCCTCTTGAAGTTGATCTGGCTCATGCTTTACTGTCACCACTTTCTGTATCTTATGCTCTCGCATCTTGACTTAGATTCACCTGCTGGTTACAGAGACAAGATTAATGGTCGGTCATTCGGTGTAGCAATAACAGCTGGCGATCACACAAAGTGGGTGTGCTAGCACTGCCTGAGAGGTGAAACCGATTCATAACTTTGGATTATGCCAAAGAGTCCTGTCCTCTCTCTGTTCGGACTGCCCTGGTGGATAAATGTCTGAGTTCCCCTTAATTCAATACACATACAACCTCTGACTTTATACTCTTTTCCAGATTTACTTTCACTTATTCCAGGTCAGCAGTCTAGCAGTGAAAGAGGACATGACAGCTATACAATTAAAGTCATGTTTAGGCTCGAAGTCATTAATAGATTTCTCACTTCTGTTCCACTTGTCGGATGGCTTTATTTCAAGCACGCTGCATCTGAAGCCTGGAAACAACATTGCTCCAGTGATATCAAATGTTGCAGCTTGCTGCTGTAAAGGCAGATTTACACAGAAAAGGGTACATTTGACTTGAACAATATGATTAAGCACATCTCCATTTGAGGAGAGACGGAGGCAGAACAATTGCAGTCTCTTTGGGACTTTTTTCGATTGTAATTTAAGATCCGCCACACAGGTGGAATGGATGTGAACTGGTGTGTGTGCACTTCACAGATTGAATCATTCAATTACTTTCCACCTGCCATCTGATGATTTTTTTTTTTTTTTTGTACACGTGGCAACAGTCTCAGTTTTGGCAAGCCGGGGCCAGGTATTGATCGCATAAATGCACGTTGTCAAACAGTTTGCAGTTCGTGGGACCGAGGTGAACTCTGCAAATCAATTGGAATGAAATAATGAAACGAAAAATGAAAGTGTAACCTTCACAACTGATGTTCATGCTACGAGGAATCCAAACACTGTAACGCTAGCACACATCCCTATGCAGACACACAAGTTTAAAACATGTATCATGTTCCCCTTACATGATCTATAGTCTGTATTAGTTGATAGCAATATCCAGTAAGATATGATGGCACACAGAGCCTCCTCCCATTTCTGATCTTGTCTCCATGGAAACCTGCTTATTAATCTGCGTGAATTAACAAGTTTCCTCCACAGAGTGGAGGGCTAGCTAGTGCTTCATGTGTTAAGTGCCTTTACATCAACATGGGTATGTATGAATATGCATGACGGTGGGGAACCGGGGGTCATTCATCAGCAAAACTCGAGTACAACATGGTAGAGTGGGATTTCTGACTTCCAGACCTCCGCTCGGGGAACATGATTAACCATCCTCTGACCGGCGGCGGCAGACATGAACCGTATTTCAAAGATTTTCTTTTTTTAAAAAGCAGACATAATTAATTTTTTACATGTAATTTGATCAACCCAAGGAAAGTCTAAATATTAAATTTTCTTGTGAGCGTGATGCAACACGGAGTGGTCTGCGAGCTCATTAATGATAATTTAACACTCGCACTGTGGCACTGGCCTCTTTTAGGACTTCTCTTACACTGATGTTGCGTGCCGGGCCTTATGGTTCTCTGGATCCCACCTACACACACCAGCTGTTGTGAGATTCTAGAGAGGTCAACACCATCTGCACACAGCAAACACAACTCATGCTGTATAGAACGAATGAAGCTTTGGAGATCAAGCGGATCCGTGCATGTGCAACCAAAAAGCATTTTGGGGCTCCTGTGGTCCCGCTACTGTGGTAGGTAATGCAACCATCCGACTGCTTCCAGCTGAATGGCAAAGCATAAAGGCAGTGAACTGTAAATTATAAATATATACACAATATAAAATTGCTCGCTCAATGCTCAATACGTAAAGACGAAGGATGCATAATGGCAAATCCTCATGAAAGCATTTATGCCATAATAACATTTATGAACAATCAGGTGTCGCTGCGTGGTTAAAAAAGGTATTAACTGTTGGTTTACTGAGCCATTTTCGTTAATCAACACAGCATTATATAAAAATGCAAAAGAAGGTTTCATTTAGCCATAATGTATTTAAAGCTAATGGAATTGTCCTGAGATGTGATTGTCTTTAATGACCTACTCTCTCATTTTGCATTTAAGCTCCTCTCCTGGAAAATGCTCCTGGGCATCAGCAGGGCAAATCTAACAGATCTGGGAGGGAAATGAAAGCAGAGGAAGAGGGGAAGGAAAGTGCTGTATATTTATGCCCTCTTGCACCATATTAATCCCTTCCCACTAATCCTTCAGCTGAACCAAATAAAACTGTAATGGCTTTGATGGCCATTTTTGGCTCACCAGGGTGATGATGAACTCAGTGGTCAAAATCACCAATTCAATCCCTTGGCCAGTTTTTAAAAAACATTCATTATTATTATGCCCCTTTTGTCTCCATGTGTCTGATAGACTTTCACAGACCACACGAAGATCGGTGATTGTTCGGCCACAAAGCAAATGCAGACCTTCAATCCTCAAACATGAAAATACAGATGAGAAGTGTAACAGAAATATCTGTAGAATCAACAGATCAAAAAGAGACAAAAAAAGAAGAAAAAAAAGCAGGCATATTCACCAAACCTGCTCGGCTTCTGCCCACTGTGCTTACTCACACTGACTTTATTAAAAATCTAGCCTCCGCATTTTAAAGTCAGTAAAGGGTGAGTCTCTTCAAACAATAGTTTGAAATAAAATGTCAACAACTTAAGGCAGATTCCTTTGAAAAGACAGGGCTTTGAAATGTTTGAAGCTTGCTTCTCTGCAGAGGCTTCTAACAGTAGCCAACCTGGGTTAGTGGATTTCACTTGCTACCTAGATAACCACAAGATCAGCCCTCAACAGAAACACTTGGAATCCATCCAACAGCTGCAACCGCTTTGTGTGAACAGATGGGAAATGTGTTTGGGCTGTGGAGACCAGCACAAAGAGACTAAAAATGGCTTGTTTAGAACTTGGACTTGACCTTGTTTGTCTTAAATTAGGTCTGGAACGGGAGCTGATATATGTCAGCCAAGATGTGAAACACGCTCGTGAGCTGCACATCTTTTCCAACAAACTGAACGTGGAGCAAACACAGTGTGAGACAATCCAGGATATTACTAATGCTGAGAGGTGGTATAAAGGGCCTGGAGCCTAGACCGACTGTCATAGGGCGAGAGGCGGGGTACGCCCTGAGTTGCCACTCTGTCAGAGGGCTAACACATAGATGGACAACCATTCAATTTGTTTTCCTATTCAGTTTTATTTATATAGTGCCAAATTGCAACAGCAGCCCTAACTATATGCTTTATCAAAAAGGCTAATCTGTCTTCCGAATCTTTTCTAAAATAGAGCCAATCAGAATGTGGGACATTTTCTCCATATGTGAGATTGGAGACAAATTACAAAACAAAACTACGCAGTCCCAAATAAAAGAGAACACCTGGTCAGGCTATGACATTGCCCAGCTTCTGTATTCATGCTTTTTGGTAGGTTTTTGGTTTAGAGACAGACAAACAAACTCAGTTCAACAAACAGGCAAAGTCTAAACTTGAATTATTTCGTTTTAATTTAAATATAATTGTTCATTATTGCTTTATATTTTAAATAATTTTAAATTTACCATAATACAAAGCAGTAGTCAATTTTTCAGTAGCTTGTCTTTATGCACACTTTGATTTTTGTTCACAGATGTTGTTTGCTATGCTGTACGAGCCTCTCAGTCTCAGTCACGCTGAAGAATCCAAAACACAACACTCTTAGCAAGGGTAGGAGGATTTATTGAAGCGCACTCGTGCCTCAGATGCACATCACTTTAATCGATCTGTTTAAGCATTACCATAGTCAGCTCACTTTGGTGGTTCAGACGTATGGAGGACCACAAGAGCCACGCGCATCGAAATAAAAATTTCTGTGCTTTAATAATGAATTGTAGAATAAATTCTGCAATTGTAAATTCATTTTTGAATTCCAATTTAATAAACTGCATTTCAAAATCCTTTTTCCACTTGCATTTCAAAAAACTTTTTCCAATTGCACTTTAATAAACTACATTTTAAAATCCTTTTTTCAGTTGCAATTTAATAAACTGCAGTTCAAAATCCTTTTTCCACCTGCAATTTAATAAACTGCAGTTCAAAATCCCTTTTCCACTTGCAATTTAATAAACTGCAGTTCAAAATCCCTTTTCCACCTGCAATTTAATAAACTGCAGGTCAAAATCCTTTTTCCACTTGCAATTTAATAAACTGCAGTTCAAAATCCTTTTTCCACTTGCAATTTAATAAACTGCAGGTCAAAATCCTTTTTTCCACTTGCAATTTAATAAACTGCAGTTCAAAATCCTTTTTCCACTTGCAATTTAATAAACTGCAGGTCAAAATCCTTTTTCCACCTGCAATTTAATAAACTGCAGTTGAAAATCCATTTCCCTTTCCTGTTCGCTCCTGGATTAGCTGCTGGATTAGCTCTTCGATTAACAATTTGCTGGAGGCTATTCAAATTAGCCACACCGTGGGATGTAAGGAGCTCTCTGATTGGTTGGTCAGACACAGGCTGTCTGCCAGCCTGGATTTTTCTAGCTCATAGCTTCGCCCTGCTACGAAGCGTGTGTGCTTGTACAAAGGCCGTTCAGCGTCGGGATTTACACTCGGCTCAACACAATGAAGGGACCCTGCAGCGAAACGGAGAGCCAACCTCTGACTGAGTGCCCGTCTCACACAGTCTGACCACCTGTTGAAGGTAAGGTGCTAACGTGGCTAACGCTAGCATCACCGCACGTAGCCCCGTTATTTTAAGGTCATCTTAGCTAATGAAAGTTTTACGTCGCAGCTGCACGAGCTCACACGTGTTTTGTAAGCTGCTGTGCTCTTCACAAATAAAGCTGGAAGCAGCTCAGACTGTTAGAACCAGCACTGAGCCCTGTTACATTTATACAGTGTTAGAGCAATGGCTGCAACCTACAGCCTTTAAACTAGCGATTAAAATGCTGACAGTAAACTCGTCAGTCCAGATGTTACCACATTACTCTGTGGTACTTAGAGTTAAAACAACTGAGACAGGCTGATTAAAATAACAGCTGTCATTTCTCTCATTCCTTATATCAAGACTGGAGATCACACTACTGATTTCAGTTCATTTAATATGTGAGTGCACAGATTCATTCTCAACTGGACATAAATGATGATCAAAGGTTGTATATATGATGAATTCATCAAATCCCAGCCTCTAACACAGTGCGCTGAATCTTAGCTTTGAATGTCCAGTATATTCTAATCAGTGCAATGTAAGCATTCACTGAACCTACAGTATCTACACCTGTGTGGTAAAGATACAGATAATGAAATTTAATTATTAATACAATATACATCATGGAAAATGAAAGCTGAAATTGATTCAGTTTAGTACTTTTCTCTGTATGCTCTGTGATTATAAAGGCCTTAAATTCTGTGATATATACTGTGAATGATTTTCACAGAGGTCTTAAAGTACTTAAATCACTGCTGATAGTCTGGTTGTTTATATTTTCACATGTTTTTGTGTCTGTAGGGCTGTTTGATGACGATTTGGACTCCTCTGGGAGATGAGGACACACCCACATCTGTTCCATACTGCAGCCATGGATGGTGTTACAGCTCTCAGTCAGCTTTGGGCCATCAGACGCACACACTGGAAAACCAGCACCTGGACTTCATGCAGGAGAGACGGCCTCGGTGTTGGACTCTGCATCCTCTACTTTACCTCCTAATCTCTTTCTCTTTAACACACAATTAAAATCAATCCAAAAGAGTGTAAACTTACTGAGGACGTCTCTAACTTGTACACATTTGTACTTTTACTTGTTTTATGAGTTATTTTTAAGAAGAGTAAAGTTATTCACATAAAGTTGTTATTGTTCTGTATTTATTCTTTTGTATCATGTACCACAGTCATACTGAACTTTACAGACATGGTGAATTGGAGAAAAAAAGATCACACACACACATACATACACACATATATATATATATATATATCATTCAGCTTCAGCAGTATTTCTATTCATCTTATGAATTCCAGTCTAATGTCAATTCACTGAGTTCAGTTTTGGTCTTAAACTCCAGAGAATACCACCTGGTTCAACAATGTTTTTTATCTGATTATTGGCAAAATGTTTTCTTCTTTCAGAAGAAAACATTCTTCTGAAAGAAGAAATTGGGCTCAATTTTGCCTGAGGCTGAAATTGAGCCCAAAGAAACAACAACAAAGTTTAGTTCCTCTGGATTTTCCATGGAAAATTGTTTTATCACTCATCCAGGTGACTTCTCCAGTGTCACGGATGAGTGATGAATGTATCTCCACTGGAAACCATTGTGTCCAGTTAAAGTCAATTGACTTTTTTTTTTAAGGAGAGTTGTTAGATGCTGCGCTCATGAGGACAATGGGTTTTAACTTGCAGCACAACACAAAGCTGCCATACTGGATCAACGATCAAAACACTTAATTGAGCAGAATTAAGGCAAAATGTAATATCCTCATATGATGACACATCACACATGATCCAGCATTGCTCTAAGAATGCAAACTTTCTTATTGGAAGTTTCCACAGCTGCCAGAAAGGGACAGATTTCTGTATGGTCTTAATGAGTGGTCGTTGTTCTCTCGTTGTCTCTGGAATTGCTGCACAGAGGATGTAACACCCATGATAAGCACTGAGGTTTGTGTCCTTGTCAGAAATCAGCAATACTCAGCTTCCAGGTAAGGAAAAGTGGAACCAGAAGATATTCAAATGCATCTCTCCACAGCTGCTGATGAATTCTACGAAAAACAAAGTTAGTTAAAAACATTTGCAGGTGAATCACCACTGATTTATCAGTGACATCCATTTACTCAAAAATTACTGACAAGTGGATAACTAGGAGATATATATCTCTCTATATATATATATATATATATATATATATATATATATATATATATATATATATGAGAGAGAGATATATATATATATATATATATATATATATATATATATATATCTCTCTCTACATATATATATATATATATATATCTCTCTCTCTATATATATATATATATATATATATATATATATATATATATATATATATATATATATATATATATATATAGAGAGATATATATATATATATATATATATATATATATATATATATATATATAGAGATATATATATATATATATATATATATATATATATATATATATATATATATATATATATATATATATCTCTCTATATATATATATATATATATATATATATATATATATCTCTCTACATATATATATATATATATATATATATATATATATATATATATATATATATATATATATATATATATATATACACACACACATACATACACACACACACACATATACACATAATTTCAAAAATGTCCTGTACAAAATGGAACTGTATATGACAAATGTGGTGTGGTGCTTGTGGAATTTTTAACAAGGACCCTACAAAACTTTACAGTACTCATGCTGCCAAACTTTTGACAGCTAGGTGTGCAGTAAGGCTGGGTATCGTCACTTATTTCTAGAATCGATTCATTTCCGATTCACAAGGTCCCGATTCAATTCAATTCGATTCAATTCGATTTGAATCTGGGAAATTTTGACAGTCAGAAATATAATTAAGATCAGTACATTGACATATTTTTGTATCTATAAAAAGGAAGCTGACACACGCAAGACTATCAAAGGTGTGAGCGTCACAGCAGATTTCTTTGTGTCAAAGTAGCTGAAGATAAAACAGAAAAACATGAAGGTGGTTTTCCTGGCCTGAGATTTTATAAAATATGTATCTGCAGTACATCAAAAACGAAAGAAAACCATTAATCAACATATGAACGTTACCTCTGACGTTACAGCGGTTTTATTAGAGACACGGCTAAGCGTTTTGCATTTCGCATAACTTTAAAAAGTTTAAATATGTTCAGTATTGAACGGCAGAAATTAGGTTTTCTTTTCGGAAGTATGTAAAACGAAAAAAAAAAAAAAAACAGCGGCCGACAGCGCTGTAAACAACAGTAGAGTTGCGCATAACAAGCAAGCAAATAATGCAGAAAACAGTACAGAGAGAGAGAGAGCTGTGCATGAAGTTTGATTTTATCGTGGGTGAAGCAAAACAGTAAAAGTCAGAGGGAATTCATGACGATGTTTACGTGAAGCGTAGTTTGGATCTTCTTTGCTGCTGGTTCGGTCAATATTTTTTGAGAGAGATAAAACTAACAGCTTTAGAATCAGCGCAAAAGGGCGTGAACACAAAGTGCTACCCGCGAAACATCAGAATCAGCGAGCTGTCGGCTTTCAGCCCCGACCGTGTCCGTGCAGTTGTTGTGCCAGAAAGTGATTGCCGTCGCGCGCAGACGCTTAAAGCTGCAGCGCCCGCCGGGTGAGAAAGGCGACATCTCACTGATTCTGATCCGCTGGTCGCGCTGTGTGTTTACGCCCTTGTGCAGAATCCGTGTACCTGCTCTCATTTACTGTCTTAGCTGTTTGGTGGTTGTTGAAATTTTGTGAGGTTTCACCTGAGATTCTGGCGTTTCGGGCAAAATAAATTTATATTAAAAATCGATTCAGGATTTTAATGAATCGATTTCACGTTATCCAAGCCAGAATCGATTTTAATCGAGGAATCGATTATTAAAACCCACCCTAGTGTGCAGTTCCTGCTTTAAATGCATTCAAAATCTAAGTGATAAGAGGCCAGAAATGTTTGAACTCGCTTATGAACCTACATCACTGAGGCCGTCTCTCCTGCATGAAGTATAGGCGCTGGTTTTCCAGTGTGTGCGTCTGATGGCCCAAAGCTGACTCAGAGCTGTAACACCATCCATGGCTGCAGTATGGAACAGATGTGGTGTGTCCTCATCTCCCAGAGGAGTCCAAATCGTCATCAAACAGCCCTACAGACACAAAAACATGTGAAAATGTAAACAACCAGACTATCAGCAGTGATTTAAGTACTTTAAGACCTCTGTGAACATCATTTACAGTATATATCACAGAATTTAAGGCCTTTATAATCACAGAGCATACAGAGAAAAGTACTAAACTGAATCAATTTCAGCTTTCATTTTTCATGATGTATATTGTATTAATAATTAAATTTCATTATCTGTATCTTTACCACACAGGTGTAGATACTGTAGGTTCAGTGAATGCTTACATTGCACTGATTAGAATATACTGGACATTCAAAGCTAAGATTCAGCGCACTGTGTTAGAGGCTGGGATTTGATGAATTCATCATGTATACAACCTTTGATCATCATTTATGTCCAGTTGAGAATGAATCTGTGCACTCACATATTAAATGAACTGAAATCAGTAGTGTGATCTCCAGTCTTGATATAAGGAATGAGAGAAATGACAGCTGTTATTTTAATCAGCCTGTCTCAGTTGTTTTTAACTCTAAGTACCACAGAGTAATGTGGTAACATCTGGACTGACGAGTTTACTGTCAGCATTTTAATCGCTAGTTTAAAGGCTGTAGGTTGCAGCCATTGCTCTAACACCGTATAAATGTAACAGGGCTCAGTGCTGGTTCTAACAGTCTGAGCTGCTTCCAGCTTTATTTGTGAAGAGCACAGCAGCTTACAAAACACGTAGCGAGCTCGTACAGCTGCGACGTAAAACTTTCATTAGCTAAGATGATCTTAAAATAACGGGCTACGTGCGGTGATGCTAGCGTTAGCCACGTTAGCACCTTACCTTCAACAGGTGGTCAGACTGTGTTGACAGGCACTCAGTCAGAGGTTGGCTCTCCGTTTCGCTGCAGGGTCCCTTCATTCTTCACATATCCGTGTCGAGCCGAGTGTAAATCCCGACGCTGAACGGCCTTTGTACAAGAACACACGCTTCCTAGCAGGGCGAAGCTATGAGCTAGAAAAATCCAGGCTGGCAGACAGCCTGTGTCTGACCAACCAATCAGAGAGCTCCTTACATCCCACGGTGTGGCTAATTTGAATAGCCTCCAGCAAGTTGTTAATCGAAGAGCTAATCCAGCAGCTAATCCAGGAGCTAATCCAGCAGCTAATCCCGGAGCGAACAGGAAAGGGAAATGGATTTTCAACTGCAGTTTATTAAATTGCAGGTGGAAAAAGGATTTTGAACTGCAGTTTATTAAATTGCAGGTGGAAAAAGGATTTTGACCTGCAGTTTATTAAATTGCAAGTGGAAAAAGGATTTTGACCTGCAGTTTATTAAATTGCAAGTGGAAAAAGGATTTTGAACTGCAGTTTATTAAATTGCAAGTGGAAAAAGGATTTTGAACTGCAGTTTATTAAATTGCAGGTGGAAAAAGGATTTTGACCTGCAGTTTATTAAATTGCAAGTGGAAAAAGGATTTTGAACTGCAGTTTATTAAATTGCAAGTGGAAAAGGATTTTGAACTGCAGTTTATTAAAGTGCAACTGAAAAAGGATTTTAAAATGCAGTTTATTAAAGTGCAATTGGAAAAAGGATTTTGAAATGCAATTGGAAAAAGGATTTTGAAATGCAGTTTATTAAATTGGAATTCAAAAATGAATTTACAATTGCAGAATTTATTCTACAATTCATTATTAAAGCACAGAGATTTTTATTTCGATGCGCGTGGCTCTTGTGGTCCTCCATACAGACGCCCCTCCCCATGCTGTAATCAATGACAGTCCATCCACTGTTCCACCCCCCCCACTCCTACATGATGCAGTGGAACCAAAGCAAATTGAGTCATATATGTCTCAGGAAGCGGAGATGAAAGCTTCTGTTTCTCAATCAGGTCCACCATTTCAGCGAAAAGACCGACAGCAATTTCTCCAGCGCCATCTCATAGTAAGATGAGAAAAAGAAAGACGATTGGAGCTTAATTTGAGCAAACGAAATCCCCGGGGATCTGCACTCAATTCATCAGCCATTTAATGTGTTAAACAAGGCTAATAAGCTGGTGTCAGTAAGCTGCCTCTTTAGCACAACTGCAGCAAAATACGCCCTGATCCACGTTGTCATGGAAGTGGTGCTACGCAACTTGGAAACAATCATCCAGGGAATTGTCTCTGCCTACACAGTGCAGTTTAAAAATTCCATGTGATATTTTTTGGTAGAATTTTTTGGGGTGGGGTTAAGGCCTTTATGAAACTGCAAACAGGAAATTATAAGTGGTAGGGAGAAAAAAAGGCCAGTGGTTGAACTTAAACAAGAAACATCTTAAGCTTTACCCACAATACCTGATTTGATTCCTGGTTTCTGAGCCAGCACAGTTCAAGGTGTCATCATATTTCTCCCACTTCCCCCTATAAACCAATTTTTTTTAATTTTTTTTTACAATTGTTCTTATGTCATATAACATGTAAGCTTACTGAATAAACACAGGCAATCTTAACGGTGTATTCTCTACTACTTTAAAGGTTAACAGATAACAAAATGCTGCACAGTGTAGAAAACCCACCCAGGAGTCATTTATTTTGCTCTTGTTAGTGGAACTCTGTTGGGAGTCTCAGTATATACTCAACACAGACTGAGATCGCTGCCATAGTTAGTCTTGTAAGTCGTTAACAAATAAATGAGGCACATTTTCTCCATCCGCACCCTTCATTTAAAAATAAATGCAACATTTTCCTTGTCATTGACCCAAGTCCGCCATCACTATCTAAAATTAATGGCTGCACATAATAATGTCAATGTTAGAACTTGAGTTTTTACATTGTCACCCATAGCGCATTATTCAAATGGGCAGACTGATGATTTGGATGGAGCAGAACTTACTTGAGCCAATCTAGCCACTGCCTACATCCATCAATCTACAGAGCCTCCACTTGGCCCAGATTAACATCAGACAAGAGGGCACACTTTGAAGATTCTGTTTAAAAAAGTGATTAGCTGGGAGCCAGCCATGCAGCCCAATGGGGACTTATTAGCCATCCCACTTAGTGTACACATTGACCACAGAGAGACAGGGAATGAGGACGGGAGGGGAAGAGAAGTCATTCATCACAGATATTTGTTTTCACCCTGATTAGGAAACAAGCAATGTAATGGTGTTAACAACCGTCTAACCTTTGTCTCATCGCCTTCTTTAACATATGTTTGAGAATGCAGCTCTTGGTCCAAGCTGCAGAGCCTCTAAAAAAGTCCAAGACAGAGGTTTGAAGCAATTGCGTATGATTGATTTTTGTAGCTGTTCCACATTGGACAGCACACTAAATGATTTACCTCCTCAGATTAGTCTGGGATCACATAGCTCAGGTCTTCTTCTCAGAGGAAGTGGCAGTTCTTTAAGAACTCCACACTCTGTCATAGCTAAAGTTAGCTGTGTGTATGCACCCTGGTCACTGAATACGTATCAGAAGAGTTGAAAACTTAATAATGGATGCAAATCTGCAGAATGTAGCCTGTGAATAATTTCTAAACATAATTTGTTAACAGTAGGTGGGAAATAGGCGGAGTGATTTTTCAAATGTGCAAACATAACAGGGAAGGCAGTATATAGGGCACTATTTTGTATATCTACATACCCATTTAATGAGGGAGGATACAGTGATATCAAATTATGAGATTCATGACAAGTGAAACTTCTATCTTACAAAAGTCAAGAAGGATATTTTTGAGAGCAATTTATTGGGAGAGGTCCTTGAACCCTGCAGGGCCAACAGTAAACAACATAATGTATGCATGGATGTACAGTGTGGCATTTCTGTGAAGAGGCACGACTCTTGCCTCTACCTTGCAGTGCCAGGCTGAAGTAGGATCAGCTGTGGTAATGGTGGAGGGAGAGGAGGGGGACGAACAAGCTCATTGGTGCTGTTCCATCTGTCATGAGAGAGACACTATCTAGCTATTTGTCTGTGATCCTTTAACCTCAGGGTCACCACCACTGGCCATGTTTAACTCCATCAGACTAAGGAGCCTGCCACATGGCCCCAGCTACCATCGCCATGTCACAGCATCTAAGCTACATGGATCTCAGGGGTTGGAGTGAATTGGTTGCTTTTCAGGAAGCCTGTCTCCATTGGTCTCTTCAGGAGAGGTTAGTGCTATCATCAAGGTGTCATTACCCAGAGAGAATTGACCATTGTGGCAGTGATGAAGAGGAAGCAAAGATCTACTCCTTTCTTTGCCCTGAAATTCATTTAAAAAGCAATTTGACTTGCTGCTTAATGCTCCTCCCTTCAAGTCGCATTACTTTAAGAACTCATTTTCATGTCCTTGAAGAGTGGAAAAAACAATTCGTACTTTTCAGCAGCAACTGAAAAAATATGCAGGACACTTATATAGATTGTTTCCAAGATCACTATATTTATTTATTTATTTTGTTGCTTTTGAAATAAGTCAAGGATTATTCAAATTGGGTACTTTAGTTTGCAAAGCTTCATACAAAATCCATTAGTAGCTGTTCATCACTTTTATCTTTCACATTTTTCACTTTTTTTTTAGAAACAACAGCAAATATTTCAATGTTATTTGTTTCTTGAAAAGAATATTACTAAGATGTTCTCTCAAGGTGGTGATACTCAGTGAAACAGTCATCTTATTATTTTTTCTCTAAAACGTGTTAGTTAATCTAACTTCCAAATTGTTTACAGCTTTTTGAAAATAAAGTTCTTTCTGTTTGTTTTCTTCAAGTTATTCTTGGATTTTTAAAAAAATTTTTTACCATGTGTGTCATTTTTGTTATTCCCTAACACGTAATAATCCAAATCAATGCAATGTAGGCGCACAGCTAGAAAGACTCTTAATCCTTACACACGTGAAGTAGAATCTGAGTCAAGGGACAGTTTAGTTTCATCAGATGCAAATCAGACACGGAGCAAAATGTGCAGATGTTACATTGGTTCTGTCGCATCCACTCAGTATAGGAAGGCTGCTAGTGAAATGATGAAAAAAAAAAACAGCTGACTGAGATGTTGGCGGTGACTGTGACACCTCCCTCCACCAAGCTCCTGAAAAAAGTGAGCCGCAAACCTGCAGCCTCCAGGGAGCTTTGTATAAGAATGGATGCTCGACGGTGGCTAGCACCAGCCAGACGTTAGTTCCACTCCAGGGATGGACCTGCCTTTCCATGTCAGTGTAAATGTAATTTTCACTCAGCTAAAGCACCTCAGGTACCCTCTCGCCTCACATCCAGGATTAAGTAGTGAGAGTGAGAGTCAGGAAGAAGAAAGACAGACAGCAACATGTGATGTGAGAAATGAAAGCAATGTGTGGCAATGTGTGGCAATCTGTGCAATATGCTTTCGTGCATACGGAGTGCGCGGTCATGCGTGTGTGCATATCGTCAGGTGCTGTGGCACTTGCAGTTTGTCCCATTTTTACTCCATTAAACTGCCATTCATCCGCACAATGCATAAAGCACTGGGCAATCAAATCTAATTCCACATGTCCAATATTTTGAGGTTAAGATCTCAAAATCCATTTAACCACAGACCCAATCTGAAGTTCAGAGAAGACTTAAATATCTGCATGTATTTTACTGTGTAAAATACTTTTTACTCTGTAAAATACCAAAAATAAAGTACAGTAGCACACTGTTAGTTATTTAAATAACTAAAATATACATTTAAAAATGACATGTATAGACACGCATGCAGTCTCAAGAGACATACTGAAGTTTTAGCTGAAGGCTGTCTGGTTTTGTGTGATATCCAGAGCTCTCTTTTTTTATCGGAACCCGCGTACAGCAGCTCAGCTAACAGTTTGGAGATTGTGCGATAGACAATGGACAACTCTATCAGCTATCAGCTCAAGTTGCAGTGCTAATGCTAAGAGCAAGTAGCAGTACTCTTCAGCTGCATTAATGTTTCTTCCTTACATGTTTAATCCAGATAGTTTATACTGGCACACCAGATGGCGAGTATTTGTATTTTTATTGTAAAACATAAAAATAATGTACAAAAGGATTTATTATTATTGTAATATTGACATGATGTAGCAATAACTGCAGCTATTCCACAGCTCCACAGCCAAACAACAAACTAACCTTCCATGTAGTCCTCAGTCCTCAGTCCCAGGGCAGGGGAAAGAAAGAGGAGTATACAGGATTACACACAACTGACTTGTCATGTCATCCCAAACACAATCGACCTTTGTTGGCTCCCCGTGGGAGGCTCCAGCCTAGGTTTCTATCTGCAAGACTTAACCTAACACACACTGCCATCCATCTCTTTCCTCAAGGCCACAATGTATCACATCTGCCTTCTCATTTACAACTAAAGCTCCTTCCAAAGCTGTCAATCCAGGCCAAAGTACACTCCTGGGGCTGCAGGATCCAGATAAATGCCCCAAACAGTTCAGCATAAACAGGCGCTGTCAATCAATGAGATTCTTGTCAGTACAAAACTAGGTAAGGTGATTCGCCGTGCATACAAGCCAGAGGCTCCTGAGCAGGTTCAGAAAGTCATCTGACATCAGGTAACATTTTTCCAGTGATATAATGATTTAGTAATCGCAGCTTTTAATGTTTTTAAAAATTAGACGTTTTCCAGCAATAGCCATTCAACACTTCATGGTACTTTAAGCTAATGGGCTAGTCCCAGAAAATGTTTTCTCCCTACCTATCACTTCTGCTAACACCTTTTCAGAACAGCATTATTTTGCTGCAAGGAATACACGGCTTACTAACTTCATATGTCAAAATGGTAGTATTTTGTCATTTAGACATAGATCAATTTTACTTTTTCCTTCCACTTCATCTTGCATACATATGAAATTCACAGAATGAGCCACAGTACCTTCGCAATATCATGTACTACCTAGCTTTAAAGATTACAGAAGCCACTTCCTACACCTTATGAGACATTCAAACAATCAGTGAGTAATGAAATAAAGGAACCAGGAGCACCAGGAAGGAGTCGCAATGTTGCTGTCTGATGCTGCAGGTATTTATTACACTGAGAAGAAAGACTTCAACAAATAGCAGGAAGCAACAAAGTCTCGATTAACAATGAACTTTTTTTTAAAGATTGTAATCATTACTGGTGAGTCTTGTCAGTCTGACTTGTCACTGGCTCAGACTGCTGTAAAGTCGTGGCTTATAAACACTTTAATCGATAAAAGAGAGAGAATTATAATGCAAATGAGAAAAAACGGTTAAGCATATATGGAAAAAACGGGACTCTGGGTGCTGAAGGGAGGCAAACTGTGCGTATCTCTCTGTGATGATATGTGATGATATTTCTGATAGATGCAGACATCAAGAAAACTTCTTACATGACAAAAGAAGCTTCAGTTAGTTCTAAAGAAAGAAAACTGTTTAATGAGCTAGCCTCACTTCGGAATAAATTAGCTGTGTTAGCTTAGCATAAGTTGTTTTTTGATTTTTTGTTTGTTTGTTTTGTTATTTTATTTATTTACTTTTGTTCTTTTTAATTTGTTTTGTTGATATTGATGTTGCTTTTGTTAAGTTGTTGTGTATTATGTGATTGTACTATAAACAAATATGTCAGTTGTTTTCAGAGCAGCTGCTCAAGGGGTATTTGCTGTAATTTCCCACCTGTCAAGATTGTGTTTTGGATATTGACTGAAATTCATTGCCTGCAGCTAAAAGGTTTCTTTGTTCTCACCTGAAGTCTGCAGGCATAATTTGTCAGATGAGAAGTAGAACAAAAGTCCAACAGGAATAAGACATGGAGTACTGCAAAATCCTGCAGTCTTGTATGACAGTAAACATCCCTGACATTAAAACATTGTCTTATTAATAGATTCAAAGAAGAGTCTCATTTTAAATTAGGAAACAGGCCTGTAGCAGATCTTTGAACAGAGACCGTGAGCATCACTAAAACAACCAGGACTCACAGATTTTAAAAATAAAGGCTGTATAAGGTGTTTTTGTAGGTCATTTAAAATGTAGAATACAATAGAATTGAATTGAAATATCCTTTATTGTCCTTTGTTGGGGAAATTCACATAATCCAGCAGCAAAGTGACAGACAGATGGAGCATTCAGATTCACACAAAAGTAAATATAAATTTTAAATAAAAGGAAATAAGACACATTATGTTACAAGGAAGCATTGCCTTACTCAGCATCATCTCAGTTTTAAGGTCCAGGAATAGTTTTTTAAAACTACTTTAATTCGTTTTGAAAGTTTGGATTCATTTGCTTCATTGCACATAGTTCATATCACAATAAGAAAATCTAAATCTAAACACATAAATATGGACCCCTGACAGGGAATTCAGCCCTGCCCCAAATATGACCCCACTTAATGGGCTAAGCTCATTAAATGGGGTCTGCCCATTAATTGACCCATATAAATATGGGGAAATTCAGTGATGCCACACCACCGCCTAGTGATGATAACCAAACTAACTCCTGCAGTTGGAGTGTGAGAAGAGCTGCCTTGAAAATCCCATTCAAATAAGTACTGAATAAGGAAATCTATGAGAAGGACCGGACTGAATAAAAATGAGGGCATTAGGATAAAAATAGAACAAAGATACTTTTTGGAGGACGGATTTTTCAAAGCAGAGTAAACTGAATGTCTGTAAGGAAGGCCAACAAAGAGAAAAAGAAATAAACCTCTTTTTCATATCATATATAAAAGTTTGCTTTCACCAGTTCATTTGCAAAGCAGTGTCAGAGTTATCACTACCACTAAGGACACACCTCCCACTCTGGGGTTTGTATAGGAGTTATTATGTTAATCGTGTGTTTACTGCTGTGGTGCGACAGCAGAATTAAATGTTTTCCTCTGCTACATTATTCATGGGCTCAAGGAGAGCCTTGGCTGCATGTTTGGCACTGGCTTGGGTTGTTTTGTTTAGCATCCCCTGTTACACGGGCCCTATCCACCCTACTTCTCACATTATGAATTCTTAATCGATGGCCGCACTCACTCACAGCCCAAATCTTGCTGGCTCCTCTCCCACGCCGCAGGCCCGAGGAGCTGGAAACAAGTTCAGGTGGATCTCGTCTTTGTCCTCACGCTCTGTTTACAAGAACGCAACGCCGATTAACGGAGATAATCAGATAACAGCTTTTAATGAATAAATTATGATTGGCTGGATCAGGAAGCACTAGATTTTTGCCCAGGAGGCAAAAAAGGATTTAAAATGAATGCTTAAACAATAAGTTGAAAATGTGCTCATGTGATACAACTGAGATACAGTCTGAGTACCTTTGCCCTCCAAATCTGTTGCCCAGCTTTTTCCTTTAAATGTGATTCATATTCATGCTGTGCGCTGACATACATCAAATCACTATGAAGCGGGGATTTGACCATTTCTTTTTTTTATCAAGGTCACTCAGGTGCAGTAAAACAATGAGAAAGTGAAGTCACTTACTTAATACGAAATCATTCATCAGAGTAATATTGATTAAGGTTGCAGCATGGGGAGGGTCGGGTCACATTGGGATTTGGCATGGGACTCACCAATATCAATAAGTTCACAGTAAAAGACAGATGGGACCCAAGTTGAAAATCAATGCTCCAACAAGTTAAAGTCACATCATTTGAGCCATTTCTCTTAACCTAAAACCCATATAGCATGCGGATAGCAGCACTGCCAAAAAACAGCAAGAGTCCATATTTAGAGTGTTATTGGAGTGCACTTTTACACACATGAGGTGTGGACAGAGGCCACTGGAGTGGTGAAAAAGAGATGGTAGTTGGTGGGATGGCTGGGTGGGTGGCTAGGTAGGCAGTGGTGGGAAAAACGGATTTTTATTGAACCATTAAATCCCCAGTGCCAAATGTAATTTGAGGTTTTTGTTGCTTTGCCACCATTAGCTGCTAACAACCCAGTCGCTCCGGGCGATGTCCTGATAAAAATAGAGTGGAGAGACAAGGGCAAATCGGAACAACAGCATATTCAATCTAGGCAGTTACGGTGTCGTTAGCGTTAGCCCGTCTGATTCCTTAACGTCAAGGCAAATGGACACGTCACTCAGGAAGCTTCTAAATCTCATCAGAGAGGAGACACAGGTGGGGAGCGAGAGCCAAACGGTGCAGAGATGAAGCAGCATAATAGACAGTGAGGGAGCGATAGGGACACATAGAGTCTTGATGAGAGCGGGCAGGTGCGTGTTTGTTTGGGATTGTGGGTTTGTGTGTGTGAGACCATGCATGTGTAAAGGATAAGTGCACATTGCACGACAAGGGACAGGCCACATCACCATAAAATGTAATCTATTAAAGCTTATCCCAGACAAGATCGCTACATCTAAATTCATCTCAGTCTGTCAGGCCCTCTTCTATTCCCAAAGCTGCTGCATCATAATGGGATGTGACAGGAGATGTCCTAAGGAATGAGGAAATAAGAGCTCTCCATGTCACATAGCTGTGTCATTTTCATATAGCCTGTTGCCCCATAAAGACACAAAACAACATGTAGAGAATTAAAATACTGCATTATGGACTTTTTTTAATCCATTACATAAAGCCTTGCATCTCTATCTAGTTGCCAATCCAAGCTACAAAACTTAATCCTAGTCTCAGTGGAGCATGGCATTATTTAAGCCTGTGCATCAGAGTTTATAGAATTTATATAGTTATTCCACTTGCCATAATTTGCTATCTGTGTATAGATCAAGAGTCTCTTCTCTTACGCCTCAGACACACAGCAACAGTAGTTGCTTGAGGTTTTTCACTGTCGCTACATAGGTGAAATTGGACACAAAGAGTGTGCTGCACTGTCCTTGTGAATTCTTTGATTACTAAAGGATTGCTGCAGTTGCCTATAGTTTGCAGGGAAGATGCAGAAATCTCGCCAAACGGTCGCCAGCTGCTGGCCGAGAGGTAGTGAATCATCCTAGTAGAGATTGTGCCTTACTGATTGTAAAACATTGCAAAAGCTGCAACTTTTACTGTTCCTCATAGCAACCATTTTCACCTATCAACTGGTAGCAACTTCCAGTAATCACTCGCCAACCTGTCAACAAATACACTTTCTTCCCCAACAACCATGGTTTCCAGGGGGTCGCCCATCAGTCCCTTATCCTGTGTGACTGGGACAGTAAGATAAACATCAGTGGCAGTGATGAAACATGAAACATTTTTGAGGTAGGTTGGCAAATGTGTCATCCATTTGAACGTTGGATGCGCATGATAATGAAAAGAGTAAGAGATACTTTACTGAACGTTTTAACTGCTTAAATGTTTAAATCACAGAATAATTGACCCTCTATGCTAGCTGGGTAGCCTCTAAAATAATAATTCACTGATGTCCGCTACATATTCACAGTATTATTTTAGTTAGATTATTTGGTAGTGTTGAAATATTGACAGCTAATGAGATTTGCCAGTGTGCTGTTTGAGTAGTGAGCCATGACCGACACACGCTCTGTTTCCAGATAAGGAATGGCCGGAGAAAAAGACAAACAAGCGCCACCCATCGTATTCCGCACAACGCAAAGTCAAAGCATTGTTTCAACCCTCCAGTTATGCTGAAGTTTAATTAAGCGCGGTTACAGCTGCTGGTCTCGTAAAGGTGAACAGAATATTGACAACCACCCCCAAAACCAAAGAAACGCTGCTGAACAATGTGAGTGAAGACGGAAAGGGATGCTCCGCTGTTCCTCCACACTAACATACACAACTCCCAAAAGAAGCACTCCAGTAGGTAAAGCTCACGCCATTGGCTGACACTCACCTTCTTTCATCTCCACTGATATCTGCTGCATAGTCACAGGAAAATTAAAGCTCTAGAGATGACAACAAGAAAAGGAGATAGACTGCCAGCTCATGTGGAATTAACAAATGTTTACTGAAGTATATGACAAAAAGATGCCAAAGTGTGAAGATTAGTATAAGTAGTGTAAAGAAATGTATGGTAGTGTGGGCATATATGAACTGTGTGTTTTAAGTGTAAAACAAAGCAAATAAATGGAAGATTTGGTCTGTGCCTGTAGGATTAAAGTGACCCTACAAAACACTGACCAGGTGTTCTGCATTATAGCCAATCCAGCTCCACACAAAGCGCCCACGCTGTCACAGTGGTGAGAGAGCCTGTGGCTATCACAACCCTGTTTCAACAAGTTAAAAAGTCCAAACACTGCCATCCTTAGTTTGGTAAGCTAGCCTTACTGAGGACTTTCTCTGAGAGAAAAGGGAGTTCTGACCCAGTGTTTGGTGTTTCCAAAGACAAAAAGCAGGTCAGAGCAGGAACTGTTGCTCTGCCTGCTGGAAGATGGTAAACTGGTGCTATAGAGGTTTGCACATGGTTACTAGAAAGACTCATATAGGCCGTGGTATTTAAAGCATGACTGTCCTGTATTAACCAAACAATCAACGTTACTCCATCACAAGCCAGACGGGATCCACAGAGTCAGTGCTGCTGATGCCAAATCTGCAGCGTGAGTACAGATCGATATTCATCTGTGCGGGATACATTTTCCAGCCTTCAGCTTTTGGTAAGTGTGCACTCTTTGAACCCGATTTTCCTGCCTAACAGTGAAAACTAAAATGCTTGCAGATGAGAGCTGGACTCTGGTTGAAATTTGAGTGTTTTTGCTTCCTAACATGGACTTTTTTGGGCTGTTTTAAGTCAGCTCTATTAGATGTGATTCCAATAATGCCTACATGGGTTGTTTCATGCTCTGTGGTAGAAACAAAGTTAAGTTAGTTAATTAGGTCACATTTTTATCACACAACTCAGTGGCAGTTTATCAGCAGAACTGCTACTCGCTACAAGTTTTTCTTTGTTTTATTTAATTTTTGATTATTATTCCACATAAACCATAGAGACTGTAATAGTGAAGGCAATCAGCAGTTTTAGAAATCATCAAACAAGCCTGTCTAATAGTCATGATGCAGTCAGTGATGCTAAAATCATTTTATGTAAGCTGAAAATTGACTTTATTTCTGCATTTTTTTTTTTGTCAATGTGTGGCTGATTGGTTATCTGCATGAATAAGGAGGTGTAAAAGTTTTCCTAAAACAATATGTGTAAAAATATCTATAAACGAAAAAAAAAGTATTCAATCTCTAAATAAGTGAAATTTACATGTGGAAAATTACCTCTCTATTTACCCAGATCTCATCAAATGTCCTCCAAAACTCCAAAATACAACTGCAAAGAAATGTCTTATCTAAAAGTGCAGTAGGCAGCAGCCGCTTGCTTTTTTTCCTGTCTGTTTCTCTTATCCTCAATCCCTCACTGCTCACCTTCTACCCTTCCTATCACCCTCTTTCAATGCATCCCACTCAGTCAATCTGCCAGGCAGCTAGCGCCTTGAAACAATGCACCAATCATTGCAAAAGGAGCGTGGCTCACACCTCCTCTCCTCCTGTAGTCCAGTGGGATTGGCTGCTGCTTCGTCCTCCAGGGGTTTTCAGACAACAGCCAGATCCTCGGACCACTGTGTGGCTGCCAGCAGCAAAGAGCTCTAATGATCGCACACTGCCACTGAAGCAGAGCCAAGGACACAGAGGCCCAGAAAGAACTGCAAAAACCAGAGCGCTCAGGGGGGATGGAGGAGGCGTCACAATTTCTGTATTATTCAGAAGTACATTGAGGGCTATCTATCTACCTGTCGTCCACGGTAATCATCCTATTTAAATTCACTTGGAGAAGATCTTTTTCTAATGGATATGTCCTTCTGAAATGCTCCTCTTGTAGAAAATGTGTTTCTTCTTGAGTCATTGCTGGTCAAAGGTTTTATGCAGGTTATTGTGCAGGATGACTCAGTGGTGGACTATTTTTCTCCCTATATTCTCTTGTGGCACAACACAGCATCTCGGGATATGTGGTGGGAATGGCAACCCGAGTGTGCTCAATGAAAAGAAAAAGAACTTTAAATTCACTCACTCCCCCTCTTTCATTCATGCTTTATTTATGCCTACCTCTATCTCTATTTCTTACCCCGTCTCTTCCTCTCAGTCCTCCACACTTATAATTACCCTCACCTTTTCTCTGCCTTTCGGTGTCTTGGCTCTATACACCTTAATCTCTCCACCTGATGGACTCTCTTTCCTCTCAGCCATCTGGCCCCCTTTCTCTTTACCTTTCTGTCACCTGCTTTTTGTCTAAGTAAGGGAAAGCTTTTAGTTCCTTATCAAACTCTCATGAATTATGAAGGGCCACTGTCCAGTGGCCTGGACAGAAACACATCTCACTGTCTGCCTGCCTCTCTGTTGAAGCAGCTCAGAAAGGAGAGGTACTGCATTCCAGTCAGAAACACCTTGTTCTGTAGGTCTGTGAGGTGAATTATTTAGACTGTTGTGACCCCTAAAACCTGTCTGTGTGTGTGTGTGTGTGTGTGTGTGTGTGTGTGTGTGTGTGTGTGTGTGTGTGTGTGTGTGTGTGTGTGTGTGTGTGTGTGTGTGTGTGTAAAACACACGGATCACCCATACACCTGCCAAACCTCAGTCCAAACAGATCATGCGCAACTGTCACACAAGAAACCTTCTCAACACTGAAGTAAAAAGCCGGCAGACTGACTCCAGGTCAACCTTTGAACCCAATGGCGATTCGGCTGGGAAGAAAACTGCGTTCCCAGACTGTTGTGACTGTTGTTCCCAGTCTATTTCAGCTAGATTGCTGAAATAGCCTCTCTTTCATCTGCCCATCTAAGACTAGATTTTGAACAACTTAGCACTGGGAAGAATGACTACATTCCCACCCAAATCCATGCTACATACTTAAAAAATGCAGTATGCTCTCCATAATGATTTGTACTCACTGGCAAATGTTAGCCTTCTTTGTGTGCTAATCATTTTAAACAAACATTGTAACATGAGCTTATATATACAAACAATAACTCGTCAGTGTTGGCTGAAGTTCTGGCCAGATTTTCCCAGGACTTCAGTGTTTAGGAGAAGATTATAAAATATTCAACTTCCGGATGTTCCCAGAGATCACCATGACGAAGTTTGTCAGTGCCACCATCATACATCAGACCTGTATCCTACATCATACAAGTCTCAGTACCATGCTGTAAACCTTCACTGTTCACTGCTATCCTTCTGTCACATATCATTCTTGACACTTGTCTCCACCCACTTCACCCTGCCTTCACTCTCTTCTGTTGCTCTGGATGGCTGACCTCAGGGATTTAAACTTATCTGTCTCTTTGTACATTCACCTTGTCCCTCTCATTCACACACATGTATTCTTTCTTGCTTCTACCGACTTTCATTCATCTTCTCTCCAGAGAATACCTCCACCTTTTGAAGCTCTCTTCCACCTGCTCTCTCCTCTCACTACAGATCACAATGCAAACATCACAGACCACAGAGTCCTCATCTGTCACCTTTACCATCAGCACTGCAAACAAGACTGGAAACCCACCTGTCACTCCTACCGCACACCTCACCACTGTCTCGCTGTCTTCGTAGGTGTCCTTCACCAGTCTCACATACTTCTCTGTCACTCCTGACTTCCTCATGCAGCACTATTGTTTCTCTCTTGGCACCCTATCATATGCTTTCTCTAGATCCACAAGACACATTGAAGCTCCTCCTGACCTGATCTGTACTTCTCCATCAACATTCTCAAAGCAAACATCAAATCTGAAGTGCACTTTCTCTATGCTGCTGTTCACTGATGTCACCTCTCTTCTCAATCCAGCTTCAGCAACTCTTTTTAGCTTCCTGGTATGGCTCATCGGTTTTATGTTTGAGGTCTCTCCTCTGCCACTACTAAATACCTGCAACTCCACTGAAAAGCAGAATCTTTAACCATCCTGAAAACAAGAGAGCTTCACGAATTACTCATAACTATTAATTATTCCCCAAACAGAGACAAGACAGCAGTAGATCAGGGTTTTTTGTCAGACAGGCGCACCATCAGACACAATGAGACTCAAACTTGATGGGACATCTTTGTTGTACTGTCCATCATGGTGATCTGCCAGTGGACTGCCCATGGATATTTCCCAGGGTTCTGACCTTTTTGCGTACTGCGAATGGTCAACTTGAAGCAACCAGGGGTGAACTGATGGACCTCTCAGGTCCACACATCACACACGACTGTCTCACTCCTGCACCTATGTGCATGTCTTGGCGAGGCACACACTGCGCACCTGCTTCTCTATAGATAAAATTCAGTTGCCTGGTTATAGGGGGCAGTCAGAAGAAGAGAGAAGACTCAGGGATATCGAGATTATTGCTCATTCGGGTTTTCAGCCTTGAATTCAAATTCAGTATTTGCAGTTGTAGCGGTAGACATTACTACAGCAGTCTTGCGTGTAAACCTTCTCCAAAGTGGCTAGCTTGCACTCTTTAGTGGCTTAATATTCACGGAGAGAAAATAACGATAGCCATCTTCCATTTTGGCCTGGGAACCACACTGGCCGTTTATTGCGCATGCTCACAAGAGAAAACGATAACAATCTCGTGCACGCAGGCACGCACCTCTCTGACGTCATCTCGTCACTTGGACATGACTTTGCTTATAGTGAAATACTTAACACTCCCACTCAAAGACATGTTCGTTGTTCTCTGTAATAGAAAATAGAACAAACAAAAAAAATATACAGATATATTTTTCAATACTGGCCATACTCAAAAAAAAAACTTTGCATCGCTCCTTTGTTCATTTTTTTAGGATTCTCTGTGCTGATCCATTTTATTTTCCAAATAGATACTCCTTGAAACTCTCGAACTTGACCTTTGTCACTGACTTAGTAAGAACATCAGCTATCATATTTTCAGTAGGGCAGTACTCAATAGATATCCTTCCCTCAGTGTGCGCAGATCGAACAAAGTGAAACTTTATATCTATGTGTTTGCTCCTCTGTGTGCATACCGGGTTCTTTGATAAAGCTATCGCCCCCTGGTTGTCTTCATATATCTTAACAGGTACATGCTCTCTACTATCTACTCCTCTAAGTAGTTGTACAAGATACATACTTTCTTGGGTAGCAGCAGCCAGCGCCATATACTCTGCCTCACACGTAGATAGAGCTACTGTTGACTGTTTTCTGCTTTTCCAGGATATAACTGGACCATTTTCAGTTAGACTAAAACAGTATCCAGTTGTGCTCCTCCTGTCATCTTTATCTGACGCCCAGTCAGCATCACTGTACCCTTCAAGCTTTAGACCTTTCTCACTTTTGTGATAGTGAAGCTCTTGGTCTCTAGTACCCTTCAAATATCTCAATAGATGTTTCGCTGCAGACCAGTGCTGTTGTTTTGGTTCCGCAAGATGTTGTGATAATTTACTAACGATCCAGCTTAGATCGGGTCTGGTGCATGTCATAATGTAAATCAAGCTTCCCACCATCTCTCTGTACCCTGTAGGATCAATGATCTCTCCTTCACTGTCAAAACTTAACTTTTGCTCGCCTGGCGTGAATCTCGGTTTACAATCGGACATCCCCAATTTTGTCAGCACCTTTTCAATATGTCTTTTTTGAGTCATTTTAATCTCTCCCTCATCCTGTGAAAAATCGATGCCTAGAAAATGTTTAAGTGGACCCATGTCTTTCATCTTGAACCTTTTCTTTAACATCTCTTTCACATCCCTGAGTAAGGTGTTGTCACTTGCTGCTATGATCAAGTCATCTACCCACACTAATAGAATGACCTTCCCACTCTCAGAACCTCTGTTGTAGACACAATGATCAGCATCATTCTGGACAAAACCATTCTCTTCAAGGTAATCGTGCAGTAACAAGTTCCAGTTACGTCCGACGACTGTTTTAAACCATACAGTGACTTGTTCAGTTTACACACTAAGTGTTCTCCTGTCTTGGATTTTACCTCAAAACCTTCTGGTTGCTCCACATAAACTTCACAGTCCATCGGAGCGTGGAGATAAGCAGTCTTTACGTCCATTTGGTGCAGTGTGAGGTCTTCCTGCACCGCCACCTGCATCAAAGCTCGAACAGACGTCATACTCGCTGTTGGTGAAAAAGTCTCTTTATAGTCAATCCCTTCTTTTTGTCCATATCCTTTTGCAACATACCTTGCTTTGTAAGTCTCAGATCCATCTGGGCTTTCCTTTACTGCATACACCCAACGGCCTCCCACTGCTTGTTTACCTTCTGGCAGTGGCATCAAAATAAAAGTCTCATTTTCCTTTAAAGAGTTCATTTCCTCTCTCATGGCATTTTTCCACATTTTTGATTTTTAGAGTCCATGGCTTCTTTGAATGTTATTGGCACCCCATAAGCCACTTTATAGAAATAGTCTACACCTTCATCATCATCCTTGTCACACTCAGTTTTGCATTGATAATCCTTTAAATACTCTGGAGCTTTTCTCTGTCTTGTAGGATACCTCACTTCTTCTCCTTCCTGAGTACTTTCTGTTGAATCTGCCCCTGTAAACTCATCTAGGTTTGGTTCTACACTCGCCTTTGGTTCTACTTCATTTTGGTCAACCATGTTTGGTGGTGTATTTTTGTGGATCTCAAAAACATTTCTGACGTCAAAATCTGTTTGTGTCTGACTGTCTGCACTACTTTTAGTAAGACATTTTATCAGCCTGTGTTTTTGGATCTTTCCTACTTCAGGATAGTAGACATTGTAGGCTGGGCTATATTTGTCATAGCCTAGGAAAATTCCCTTTTCACATCTAGAGTCCAGTTTCTTTTTATCCTGTTTGTACACGTAGCACTCAGAACCGAATACCTTCATGTTTGATAGGTCAGGTGTTTTTCCAGTGAATACACAGTAAGGAGTCTGTTCCAGTCGCCTACTGTAACATCTGTTGCGGATTTGGGCAGCTGTTTGCACAGCATACGTCCATAAATGCTTTGGGAGTTTGCTCTCCAACAGCATGCATCGTGACATCTCAAATAAGGTTCTCCAACCTCTTTCTGCAGTTCCGTTCTGGTGTGGTGAGTAGGGTGCACTAGTCTCGTGCCTTATCCCATTACTCCTGAGTAAAGTTTGGAACGGTTGCCCGGTAAACTCTGTACCATTGTCGGATCTTATACATTTTATCTTTCCATATGGAGCTACATCTGCAATGAACTTTTCTGTAGCTTTTGTTGTGCCACTCTTTGCTTTTATAAAGTACGGAAAAATCATTCCACTGTAATCATCAGTAAATGTTATCGCATACTTGTACCCATCTTTGCCTACTGGCTCTATAGGGCCACATAAATCTGTGTGTACTAGCTCCAGTATAGTTTTAGCTTTAGCATCTGCCTGTCTGTTTCTGTTTTGTGTGAATTTTCCTGTATGCAAACTTCACAGTTTTGGTTGGACCCTTCCTGTTTTCCTTTTATGGTCATGCCTTTAACCACCTTTTCAAGTTTTGCAACATCATCTAGGTTACAATGACCAAGTATTCTGTGCCAGGTCTGAATATCATGACAACCATATATCTCATCAACATTTTCATTTTCTACAGTGTTCAGGTAATACAGCCTACCGTACACCTTCACCTCAAATTTGGTTCCATTTTTGTGGAATAACCAGTTATCCCCATTCTTGAAATGGAGTTCGGCTCCGTTGGCTGTTGCTGCTTTAACTGAGAAAATGTTCTGAGGAAACGATGGGACGAAGAGTGCTTGCTTCAGCCTTGTTTTCACCTGCCGTCCCTCGCTGTCCAGGATGTAGATCTCTGCGCCGCCCCTCATCTTCGCCATTCCTTTCACCTTGGTTCCATCTGCAAGTTCGATCACGTGGTTCTCTGGTTTGAAGTTCTTGTCCACTGTCTTGAACTTTGTGGCGTCGTTAATCATGTGTGTGGTGGCACCGCAGTCTACTAAAAGACTTTTCTTTTCTTGTTGCATAGGACAGTCACTCATTTTAAAGAAACAAAAGGATGTAGCCTCTTCCTCTGCTTTATTCATGTAGTCACGTCCTCGTCCACGACCGCGTCCTCTTCCTCGTTGTGGTGTGCCCCAGTTTTGCTCCTCTCTTTAACTGGGGATCTGCAAGACAAGTCCTGGCCATGTGTCCCTTTTACCACAGGTGTAGCACTCGATAGTAGCCATGTCCACTTTCTTTCCTCTCTGTCTTCCCCGCGACCTTGTCCCGCCGATGGTCTTCATCACGTTGTCCTCCTCTACACTCACGTCACTCCTCCCGTATCTTTCGGTACTCTCGTAACTCCGCAGTTTTGTTTTAAACTCGCTGAACGTTACCGTGTCATTTGTCTGAGTGATGTGCACGACAAAGGGTTTATATGAATCAGGTAGCCCTTTTTACTACCATGGCTATCTGGAGTCCATCACTTATATTTTCATCAGCTCTTCTTAATGACGTGAATATAGTCTCTGCTCTGATAATATAGTCAGTTACTGTTTCTTTACTAGTCATCTGGAGGGAGGACAGTTCACAGTATAAACTTACGACACGTGGTTTGTCTTTTCCTGCATAGTGCTCGCGGAGAATCTCCAGCGCTTTTCTTCCGTTATTTCTTGCATCTCTCATGACCAGTGACAAACTCTTGTCATCCAAGCACTGTACCAGCTCTGCGTATGCTTCCCCGTTCTTCGCTTCGTCTTCGGCGCGGGCATCCTCGTCGTCCTCTGCTTCCTGCTGCAGGACAGCACCGAGGCCGCGCAACTCCATGTGCGCGAGGAACCGCGTTTCCCAGAGCTCGTAGTTTTTCTCATCGCCGTCGAATAAAAGCTTAAACCACCTTTGGCTGGTATGACTGGGCCCATAACCTGTAGCGGTAGACATTACTACAGCAGTCTTGCGTGTAAACCTTCTCCAAAGTGGCTAGCTTGCACTCTTTAGTGGCTTAATATTCACGGAGAGAAAATAACGATAGCCATCTTCCATTTTGGCCTGGGAACCACACTGGCCGTTTATTGCGCATGCTCACAAGAGAAAACGATAACAATCTCGTGCACGCAGGCACGCACCTCTCTGACGTCATCTCGTCACTTGGACATGACTTTGCTTATAGTGAAATACTTAACAGCAGTTAATGATTATTTTATCAAATACAGAACCTGAAGGCGTAGCAACACTGAATTGAACATATTTTATTAAACCATAAGTTACAGGCATTAAATAACTCATCACACAGGAGTTTTCTTACATCATAAATAAAGCAATAAAATGACTTTGTGAACATCACAGCCTGCAGATTTGTGATCATCATTACTAATTAATCATTTTGGGGTATTCTCTGTTGGGAGACTTCATAGAAATCATTGTTTTCATCTCAAATCTACTGTGGCACCTCTGATTCTGGTCTATTTGAAAGGCGATTTCACTCAAATTATGATGAAAAATCAATGAAAATTCCTTGAAAGGATCTTCATTGAGCTGCAGGTGAGAAGAAGAGCCACCAAAGAGCTCATGCCTGCCATATATCCAAAAACTACAAATGCTTGCTATCTATCCTTACTTGTCAATAGTAAAAAGTGGTTTAACTTTTGGCTGGTGGCTTCCCTTACCAACCATGAACATATTTTTAACTCGAAACTCTAAAGTATTTGTCTTGCATTTCACCTACATATATGTCATCGCGCAGAGGCAGAACAATATGGCTGCAGGCAGCATGAACACTAAGGAAGGAAGGCAGCTAACGAGATGAGTCGAGCTTCTGGCAAATACACATAGATGATCCTTCGTCTTAGGATTCGTGTCAGGTGCCGTGCATAGAAAGAGTTGAGAGCTCCAGTATGGATTAGTGGGGCTGGGAGTTGCTTATGCTCTTCAGGAGAGCACAGAGTAGCGCCACACTGGATTACACAGCTGGGGAAAAGGTTGCACACTTCAATACATGTGAGAGAGGGATGAACAGAAAGAACAAGCTCACAGCAGCAAGGATAATTAGAGAATTCTACACATCCTCTTTCTAACAGTACAGTCAGACAGGTGTGCCTGTGAAGAATGGATGAGAATATTTTTTTTAAACTTTTGTTCTGTTTACTTGAATGAAAAAACCATTCCCTGGTAACTGCTTTGCATGTTTGATATTTCTGTGCTGGTGTCACCCATACGAGTTGCTGTGTATTCATTGTAATTTGGTAATTACGGTGCCTTGATGGCTTTAATTAGCATGAGAAAGAAGTTAGTCACAGTGGGCCATAGCCTGACACTGATTGCGATCTGGCTTGTTAGCAGATATTGTGCACTCGGTTCAATTATTCTCTTTAATGAACTTTTATAATGTAGTAATGTCCTACCTTTTACTAGGTGTAGTCAAGAGTATATGCATGGAAGAGACAGACCAAGATAACTGCAGACTTTAACCAGGCATCTGGTTGAAAATCATCAATAATCAATTTAAAAAGTTTATAGAAATCTCAAGAAAAGGCCAAAACACATATTGTTTGTCAAACTAAACTATAATACAATTTATTCATGTGCCACAGGCCTTGACTACTCACTCGGGTTTTTAGGTATGAACACACACACACACACACACACACACACACACACACACACACACACACACACACACACACACACACACACACACAGTAGTTTATTAGCAAGTTAATCTAACTAGCATACCAAATCTGTTGCTAAAAAACAGTCTAGAGTTTATAAAATGCTACAGTGCATAGCTACAATTTGATCCATCCTTTTGGATGGTAAAAGTAAAAATTATATGATATTTTTAAAAAATGGTTTTAAAGATTTTGATTTTGATTTTAAATAATTGGGGGTGGAGCAAAAAAAAAAAATGCACAAGAAAGATATCTTCCTTCGTATCAAATAAAAAAATGGGACAATTTCAGCCAACATTTTTGTTTTGCTTACATTTTCCAGACAACACAAATAACCGTGTGTAGAATCAGCTGTGACATCTGACATTAGTCTGATTCTAAAGTCACTATAAGGTGCGCGCGCGCACACACACACACACACACACACACACACACACACACACACACACACTCAGAAAACAGCCTTGAACAGCTCCTCAGGTATTTCCTTGCCTGCCCTCTGCAACTGCAGTCATATGCGCTGGGCCTGATAAGGCATTAGCATTCCAGCCCTGTGGAGCAAGATCAGCCTTCTCTGTTGTAATTAATGCAGTTCCCTCCTGCTCCACATCTACAGCAGGTAGCTATTAGACTAAACAGAGTTAGCATGCTAGCCATTTCAATGCAGGTATCACTGGAAGCTGGATAGGAATACATAAAAGGTAACACAGTGCAAGAGAAACAGTCTTTTATTTTACTTATTTACTCCCTTTAATAAACAATTACTTAAAATGCTTCTTACCATACATCTACATTAAACTATATCACCTAAGATTCATTGCCCTGTAATATGCAGTTGACAATACAGACCTATAAAACCTTATATATCCCCACATAGCAACACAAATACCTATTTTATAATGTGGAAATACACATTAGTAATTGTTTCATGAACTATTCTGAAGCCTTTATTTTAGCATTTTTAATGTTGCCATCTTGGTTTTATGAAGCCGAACGTGAGGGATGGAAGAGAAGACGCCGCATAAACATGGTTGCAACTTGCATACCTGTATATTATGTGAGGAGAGCAAGGAACTTTACAAGTATGGCAGGTTGAGCTGCCTGAATGCATGCTTTGCACCATTCACTGCATAGTTGTTCAAATGTGGAATGTAGGAACCGTCTAACATGTCTAACTTTAGAGGTCAACACCAACGCTGGTGTTGTAGTGGACCGATACTTTATTTCTATACTCTAATTTGAGTATGTAACCAAGTGAATTGTGCTAAATAAACGATCTTTTGGGTAATGAAAAAAATTAACTTCAAACATGCTCTATGAAAAATGTCTGAACCTTTTTATGTTGACTGACTCTTTTATTTATAGTCTGTAGAACATTTGAACACCAGAAGCTGACCCAAAATGCTTTAGAGACAGGCACATTTACATTCCAGCGCTTCAAATCACACAGTTTCAAAACACATTAAAATTTGCAAGTTGATGATGGTTCATCTCATAAATCATGATACACTGCTCCCCCCCACATAAGCTGCCTTTATTGGTAAAAATATTGGTATCGGTACCAAAATGTCCAGTATCGCACGGCAGTATCTAACTTTACTTTGGTACAGAGAAGAATAATGTGATTACAGTCTCTCAACAGCGTGGCCAGTAAACAAAAAGAGGGGAACAGGGGAACCCATAGTCTGTTGCAAAGAAACCCCCAAATGCACCATCGTGTGAGTATGCACTACCCATGGACTATTCGTGGTGTTCTGTACTTCCTCCCATCTACACTCAGACCGAAGAACCATGACGCAGCCCCCCAAAGCATAAATTTATAGACAGCCCCTTAAACTGGACAATAAAACTATAGCAAATGGTTTGTATTTATGCAGCGGAGGACAGCTAATGTGCATTCCGAGTCTGACTCCAAAGTGAAAACAGGGTGTTTGTGAAGGAGTATGTGGGAGAAGCAGACTGCAGAAGGAGCAGTTGGGCAGGCGCAGCAATGAACTCAAGAGGTGAGTGTGAATGAGGACGGAGGATTCCATCTTTCTGTAGTGATAGCACAGAATAATACATGTATTGTGGATACTGGATGCAGCATCACCCTCTGTATAATGTATGGTGTACAGGGCTGAAATGTGTCCTACAAAGAAAACTAGGTGGGGGGGTTTGTTATGCAGCCACAATCTACTGCATCACAGCTAGCTGCACCTTTTGAAAAGCTTAATTCACCCCCTTACAAATTATGTTCGTGTCATTCCAGCCTCCATCAGACTTAACATAGCTTATAAATCATTACGACGCCAAGTGTTTATTATGATACTTTTTTCTCAGTGCTTTTCTGTTCTCTCTTCCCTCCCCCCTCACGCTAACCAGTCTAGGCAGATAGCTCCCCTTCCTAAGCCCAGTCCTGTCTGTGGTGGTTTTCCTCACCAGTGCTTCCTCAAAGGGTTCATTTTTACATTGTCGTATAAGCATAAATCTATATTTTACTACATCTACTGTATGTAAGACCTTTATTTTAAGTGCACCACAATTACTCATGTGCTAACTTGGCACTAAATTTAGTGCCAGGTTGAACTCAGTTAAATTGGAGATTGCATTATATTTAACAGACATGATATTCAGCTTGGAGTACTTGTCCAGCAATAATCTGCACTTTCTACCTACAACTTGTTTGCTTTCCCCTGAAGCAGAGATGGTTTTTCATGCTTAGCTCATTTACGATCACAATTAGACTCACAGCAGTGCAAGTAAATAAAAGTCAGCAGGCCCCCAAGTAGCTCATTAAATGGACAGAGTACAGTGGAGCTGTCATTGTACCAGAAAGGGGATCGGAACCAATTTGATTCCAGCTTCTGAAATTGTAATCTTGGCATGAGTTTAGACTGTGATTTATTCTCAGCACTTTTTCAGCACTATCAAGAACTTGCAACTGTTGGTTGACAGGTATAAGTATCTTTCAAAGACTCCATTTCTGAGAATACAAACTCTTGGAAATCTAACAGATCTCAGACAAACATTCAAATGGTGATGTCCAGTTAAAGAAAACTAAAGAAAAGCTGCCGACATTCTTCTTGTTATTGTATCATTAAAATGGAAAGTGTGATTTTGAGTACAATTCTGTCTTTTAGCCTTGATTGTGACCTGATACAAATCCAAATTATATATTTGTTTGGCAAATGTGAGGTTTGTTCTTGTTTTGTTTTTTTAATTGTCATACAGCATTATCAAAGCAAATTGAAACTGAAAAAGTTGCTTTTACAATGAGTTTTTACAACGTTGTCACTCAATGTGACAATCACTGTCAGTGAACACAAGCTAGGGTAAATTTAACAACTTAAAAAAAACCTAACAACTCTTACTTTTTTGCCACTAGATTTTTACTTTTCAAGAAGGAGCCACCAAATTATAGAGTGCTGGTTAGCACTGTTATGCCAGAACAAGAAGGTCCTGGGTTCGTATCCCCCACGGGGCATTTAGGTTTGGTGGTTGCAGGTTCTCCCCATATCTGTGTGGGTTTTCTCTGACTTCCTCCAAAGGTTAATTGGTTGCTCTAAATTGACATGTGTGAGACCTGTCCAGGTTGCACCCTGCCTCTGGTATCTCCAGACCAGCATGACCCTGAGTTGGATGAGCAGCAAAAAATGGATAGCATAGAAAACTAATGTGACATTATGTGCAGCTGATATATATTCAATTCAATTCAGTTTTATTCATCCAACACCAAATCACTCTATATTGTTTATATTGCTTTATATTGTAAGGACCCTACAATAATACAGGGAAATCCTAAGCACTTGGTGACAGTGGGAAGGACAAACTCCCTTTTTGACAGGAAAAAACCTTCAGTGGAACCAGGCTGAGGGAGGTGCAGCTATCTGCTGCGACTAGTCGGGGTGAGGAGATTGAAACAGGATAAAAAACACACTGTGGAAGAGAGCCAGAGATTAATAATAACTAGTATTAAGGAGTGGTGTGTAAGCACACAGTGTGTGGAAAAAGGTGCTGCTTTGCTTTCATTTTCTTTGCTAGGACAACAATCAAACACTAGTACAACTGTTTAGTCTGCATCAGACTGCGACTGACAGTTTGCACCACAACTAAACCAACCAGAAATGGCTAAGTGTTCGGTTTGTTTAAACAGTACCCAAACAGTTTTGGTGATGGGCACCCTTAAGGACCCATGGATAACTTCTAAACGTAGCGTTCCACGAGGCTTAGATCCCGTGTACGTGTGTTTGTTTCTGCGTCTGTGTGTGCATCATCCAAAATAAGCAGCTTATATTGTTTCAGTAAATCCAAAATTATGGACACTGTGGGAGGACTTGTAACTGCTATGCCAAATTTACAGCTTTGCACAGTGCAGTAACAGATACAGTAGGGGGTGAAAACTACTATTTCCACATGAGGAATAACAATAATTAGAGAGAAATATACAGAGAGAGAGTGATATCCCACTGTTGAGAGAGGAGCACAGTTTTACTGTAATTATAAGCTGTGAAAGTCGGTGCTTTTGCAGCAGACTCCATCTGAGCAAACACTGGCAGTGCAGTAAAACTCCAATCTCGTTGATCTAAGAATTCTAATTGAGGGAACAGCAGAAGCTTCACAGATGGTGCAACATGCAAACACACCACAGAGTAATTAGAAAAAAGGCCCCCTCCTCAACGAAACCTCTTCTTTTGAAGGGTATCACAGAAAACACGATGTGGATGGAGCTGATATAAGCGAGGGGAAGTTAGAGAAAAAGATCCTAAAAGAGGGATCGCTTCAAAATGACAGTGAAGGGGAGTGAAAATAAGAAACGAGGGTGAGGAGAGATTTGGATTTCATTCATCAAAGGAAAGACGTCGCTGCCTGTGCCCACCAATCTCGCAGGTGCAGACTGAGTGAGTACCAACTCAGCAGCATACGGCATGCTGTCCTGAACACACGTAGCATACATGTCTAAAACATCTGTCCACATATTTCAGCACTTCTTAACAAGCACTTTACATCACCATATGGCAAAAAGCTGCGTTCAAGCAGCTGAGTGCAAGGAAGAGTGCAGATGACCAAAAAAGCTTTTTTTGATGTGCTGCAAGATTTATGTGGATTTCAAACGCTGCAATAGGTGCACAGCTGAATTTTATGAGGAAGCATATCCTATAAAAGTCTGCAGCCAATTGTTTACTCTTGATATTATCTGCACAGCTGTCAAACACTAAGAGCCTGACCTTGGACATCCAGCTTTACCAGCAACCTAATGCTCTATCAGCGTACATTTAATTACATCCGCAAAGTGCAGGATGCCACATGAAAGAAACACACAGCGTTGCGGTGGGGCTGATGAGATGAGACACAGAAGAATTGCAAAGGACTCCCTGCTGCTGCACCCTACTTTTTTTTTTAGAGAAGGAGGCGCTTGCTGCGGGGCATGAGGGGAGGGCAGAAGGGGGGAAAGGAGATGATAGAAATAGGAGTCGATTGAGCTTTGATTTGTGGACCAGAAGCAAAAGGTGGAAGATAAAGCTAGACAGGCCAGATTAACTAGCGCATGGGAGGCAAACTTAGTTGGATGAGCGTTTTACTGCTTTTAGCCACAAAGAAGGACAAAGTGAGGAGGCGAGAGAGCAGCAGGGAGTGAGAGGAAGAGTTAAAATATGCACGTAGGGTTTTGTGAGCTTTTTTTACTATTGTGACAGCAATTCATGAAACAGTTAATATTAATGGCATCATAGTGTGCGTAGAGAGCAGAGCAGTAGTGCTGTAATATTCTGCACGCCACCTGACACAAGAGATGTTTAACATTATTAATAAAATTATATATTATTTAACCCCTGCTAAGAGTCTCGTGTAAAATCAAAACGTCTTATATTCAGAAGTGTGCGCCTGTGCGTGTGTGTGTGTGTGTGTGTGTGTGTGTGTGTGTGTGTGTGTGTTCTAGAGATAAAGGGACAAAGTTCAAAAGATCAGACAACTATGCGAATATGAAATGCGAGTGGGTTACTGGTGTCTAGATTGTAAAATGCCAGTGCTAAAGCGTGCTTCTTTATTACTGCCAGGGGTGCCAGTGACAGGGCACTGGGTGATGAATGCCATCTGACTGTAGCAGAGCAGGTAGCCCAACTCGTGAGATCACCATAATAACCTAATGTCATGTCAAACTGGAGACACAGTTAACTGGCTTCAGAGATGAAATGTCAACGGCTGTCGCTAAGTTGAGAAAGTCATTTAAACTGTTCAGGTGATCGGGTGATGTAATACTAGAGTACGCTCAGCCACACGGTGGATTGTTTTGCCTTTTTTTGTTTTGCCTTAGATTTGTGGTGACAGCTGGCAGCTGCCCAGTACAATAGGCTTCCAGTACTGGCCAGTCTTCTAGTGCTGGCTGAGTGAGTTGTGTATTTGAGGAGGAAATGTATGACTCATTCACTTTCAGAGTTATACTGGGATAAAAACCATATTGCTATTGTTGGCTGAAAACCTGAACACCAACAACTATTCAGTTTTCAGTTTGCCTGAGATTTTCTTTATTTTTACTTTTTCAAAGGAGGAATTTATCTGCTGGAGATGTAATGCTGAAGGTAGCATATAAAAGTTTTTTTTTTTTATATGACAGCAGGAGATTTACCTGTCATGGTAGTCATAATTTTATTTCATGATTAAAAACAGATTGGTGTGTAAATTTTTCTGACAGTATGCTGTGGTTTTTCAGAGGTCACTGAACACATCACAGTTCACTTGCCATCATTAGCTTTTTGATTTTGATTTTTGGCGAAAGTTGCTGGAGATCCTTGTCTGTTCTGTGTCTGTGATTAACTTACTTAATGTTATGTTATGTTATACTTGTTGTATGTGCTGACTTGTAATGTTAAATCACAGAGTTCGTGACTTTTAAATGACTGACTGGCAATATTCTTTTCACAAGTGAGCCTCAGCTTCCTAGTGGAAATTGTGGGGTAGCAGCTTCTACGACCATCACTTCTCTACTGGAACATCAGACTTTCTTCAGCATCCACTGCCTGTAATCACTTCTTCACCTCTCTTCAGCACTGTCCTTTGCTTTAAATCCAATTCAATTTTATTTATATAGCGCTTTAAGGCGCTTTATATTGTAAGGTAGACTCTACAATAATACATACAGAGAAAAGCCCAACAATCATATATTGTATCATCTATATGTATTATATATATTATATCATCTGTGGAAGAGAGCCAGAGATTAATAACACGTATGATTAAATACAGAGAGGTCTATTAACACATACTGAGTGAGAAAGGTGACTGAAGAAGAAACACTCAATGCATCATGGGAATCCCCCAGCAGCCTACGCCTATTGCAGCATAACTAAGGGAGGATTCAGGGTCACCTGACCCAGGTCTAACTATATCCTTTAGCAAAAAGGAAAGTTTTAAGCCTAATATTAAAAAGAAGAGATAGTGTCTGTCTCTAAGCAAACTAAACTCCATCCATCCATCCAGATTGTGGGGCACCTGGAGCGTATCTCAGCTCACGCTAGGTGAGAGGTGGTACACCCTGGCAGGTCAGCAATCTGTCACAGGACAAACTACTGTTATAGCGTATTAAAACTCTGCTGTTATGCTTCTGCACTTCCTGTTGGGTGTGTTAGCCTGCTGACTCTGCCAGCTGCTTTGCAACCCACCACCATGCCAGCTCTGTTCTGTCGGGTGGTCATCCAGCTACGCTCCCTTACTTTTGGCTTTCCATGCATGGATGGATGGATGGATTTAGGCTTTCCACATATGAAACTTTACAACTAACCTGTGTTACTCACAACAAGAAAAATGAGGAGCTACGTGTTTGAATTCACAAATTTAGGTTGAACTGTCTTTTTGAAAAAGCAGCAGCTTTAACTAAAGATGCTGAAACTAGCATTTCAGTACCAGTGATGCCAAAATAATAATAAAAAACTAATCATACTTAATTTAACAAGTGCAGCAAGTGGAATAGAGGAAACTAGTTCAAGGGCAGCAACAGATTCATCCAATGTGAGAGAAGGAAAAATATTTTAGATTTTACTTGGCTAATTGGGGACAAAATATACATACATGTATAATGCAACTAAATTTTAGGAACTGCCACAAAATATTCATAGCAGCCCAAAGAAGGCACTCCATGCCTTTACACAGATTTCAAGGTGACAAAGTTTGAGTGATGCTATCTGAACAAGCTCCTATGATCCAAGATGAAATGCTGTGTTTGTGAATTGTGACAACTACAGATGCTGCAGAAAACTTACAATACAATGTCAACAAAACTAATGTTAGCTCGTTGTAAATCAGAAGATGCTCAAGTAGATGTGACAGCTCTGTTTTTCCAGTTAGATTTGCTTTATCGTCAGTCTTAGTAGGGTACACCATGCCCTGGCAGTAGCTTTATAGGATCAGGAGACAAGGATACAAGATAATGCATGAACAAAGATCTCATGTTTCTCAGTTTGAGGTTTTTTTCCAATATGGACTACTTGATTTCATCTCCAATAAATCCTTGTGTCTGTTAATTATTCTGAGCTTTATGTCTCCTGTAGATCACTAATAATGGGACAAGGCTTGATAACCAAATCAACACACTAAAGACGGAACAATATGCCAGCAAGTGTAGAGTCTTGTTCCCCACATTCCCAGTTCGATACCATGTGTCCTGCACCAACTGAAGCTTCAGAATTTTATTGAACTCTATAAGGAAAACTACCAAGTCATTTCTGCTTGTGTTTAAATGTTATTTCATATACTTGATCCAAACAGTGGTAGGTCAGACTCACTATGCTTTAGCACTTAGTTAATGACTTATGCCAAAGTGAAGTAATGCTTGGCATGGTATACAAGTTACAACAAAAGCTGACATCATAGGCGCTCTTATGACCTCTTATGTTTTCCTGAGACTGAGGTCAGGATACACAAAATCACCCTAAACATGAATTTAATATATCTTTTAAAGTAATTATAGTATATGCTATGTTTACAACTGAGTCTTTGTCAGTTCATGTCACGCAGGGAAACATCTCTACTCATGTGAGGAGCCCCAGAGATGAGTGATGCAGGTTTACAGTATGGCTACGGGCAGTATACTTTAAACATAGTCTTTTTTGACAGGAAGCAATATTATGATGCAGACACAATATATAATTTAAAATGACCTATTTTCCAATGGATTCCTTTTCCTAAAACTTCAGGTTGTCATTTTTCTACAGAAGCTGTCAGGACAAAGCTGTCTGTATGTGGTACAGCTTTCCTGATGAGAGTGTGTCACACCACAGAGAAAATGAGATCTTGGCTAAATGCATATAAAAAAAGGGGGGGATAGTCAGAGATGAGCAAATGCCTCCATTCATCTCTACACAATGCTGCAGAGTGAGATGAAAAAAACCCCACATTGTTATGCAGCAGCAAAACACTGCATTGGACAACACAGCCAACAGTCAGGCTGGGTAAGCACAGCGCAAAACACAGGAGTATCCTGGAAGATTCAGCAAAATGTTTAATGGGGTATCGGCACAAACTGGATGGGGCAGTAAGGAAAGTGAAGGTGCTATGTGGGCTCTAATTTAAAAAAGCAAAACAAAAAAAGTTAGAAATGACCTTTATGTTGCCAGAGTGCACTTTAAGAAACGATGGGATGGGCTGATTGATTCAGTTGGGGACAACTTGTCCAGCACAGAATCTACACAGGAAGTAGAGGATCAGCTCCTCTGCTCTTCTAAAAAGGGAAATAAATCACTGTCTCTCATTCAGTGGAAATGGATAGAAGTCCCCCAGGTGTGCTGATCTCCAGTCATTGATGGAACAATTTTTCCTCTCTCCTTCTCCTGTTCTTAGTATCACCCTCTCTTGTTCCCTGCTAAGTCTCTCCTTCTCACTTCTTACTCTCTATTTCCTGGATGTGTCCACCTGTCTGTGTCTAGTCCTTCATTTGTCACTTTTGGCTGTATTGCACTCAGTCTTGTTCTTTTTTTTTTTTTTTTTTTTCAATTTCAGTTCTCTGTTTGCCTCCTGCCCTCCTCCTCCTCCTCTCTCTGCCTTCCTCTCTTATGATGTGTTTAGCATTCAAGGCCTCTCACTGCTGCATCACAGGCCTGTTTGTTTCACCGAGCTGCAAAGAGAGAAAAAGATGTGATTCCTCGGGGAGGGAGTAAAAATTCTATATGCCTTCATGCTGAAGAATAATGCATCTGCATGGACACTCAGCCACACACATACCGTACGAGCTGCAAATAGTTTGCATAAAAACAAAATCCGGAGCATGTATTAAGTCATTCGCCTACACGGACACACACACGCAAGGATGCATGTGCACTGTCCGCACAAGCCAGCACACATGCATAACACACCCACGTCCTATTGTGAAGCATAACATGAACTAATAAAGCCTTAATACTTAATAACTGTCAATGCCTGCTGCCATTTGGCTTTGGTGCTTAACAGAGTTCAGCATCCATACAATTAACCTCCGGTCGTTTGCATGTCAAATATGGCGGGAGGATTTCCTCAATCTGTGGCCCCCGTACAAAGAGACACAGGTCAACGAGCTAATGAAGAGTCCTTGCAGTGTTCATGTTGGAGTTAAGTACTTGAAATCCTCTATTGCTTATTAGGGAAGTGTACACAACACATCCCTAACATATCCCAATTAGAAGTAAATTATTGAGACATTAGGTATCCGCATTCGTAAAGCTCTGTGTTTACGGAATCGGGACAAACTGGGTCATATTTGGTGGTGCCAGTGCTGACACACAGAGGATTCATTTTCTGCGCGGCAGCCCTGCGGCTCTATTCTCCTACAACAGAGTCCCCGGATAGAGTCTTCACCTGGAGGGCGACTGGTGGGCACGCATCCAAACACACCCTCACTCCAAAAATAAGCACAAACGCACACATGAAGAGACAAAAAAAGAAAAAAAGCAGACTAACAAACACACCCACCCACGCAAAACAGGGTGGGTATAATTAAAAAACACTGGCGCTCCGCAGAGCAACTAAAAGCTATATGAGGGGAGAGGGAGGTGCAAATACTCCACCCGTTCAGCCTAAAGGCCTCCGCTAATTACCTGTCAATGACAAGGAAGAAGGAGATCTAAAGTGGTAAATATTGTCCCAAACTGTCATCCTCAATGAACCATACACTCTGCAATTCAGTTCAAGGATAATGCCCACTGACTTGGGAAATAGGATAAGATGCCATATGTTTGTGTAATTTAGGGATAATTAGTTCAGAGTCTGTTCTAAACAAAGTGGAACTGTGTGATACCAACCAGAGGTCAACCGGCAAGCATGCTGTAATCAGGCAAGATGCTGAAAAGATCTCGAAAACAGTCAGGGTTTTTTTTTCTTCAAAAGCTTGTTTAATTTCTAATTTAAATACAACGCCTTTTTTTTCAGATATGAAAATGAAACATCACAGCTACTGTAAATTCTGGAGCTTATGATTAATGTATGTCAGTGAGTTCAAAGCCAGCTGATAAATAACAAATAAAACAAGTGATTCCCAAACTTGAGTTGGGAAAGCAGTTCTGCACTACAAAAACTGCACCACAAAATTTATGAAACTTCTTTTTTAAAATAAATTGTACTAAATATGAAAGGGATAACATCTTTTAAATGACACAAGGAGTTGTAAATGAAGACTCTAGGGCATTATTCCATTTAACCACTTGACGTAGCAGAAGAAGAAGAAGCAGAAAAGGTGCATTTCACAACTTTTGAAAAAATAGATTTCAAAACTTGACCTACTGTCTGATTTTCCCTTTTGCTCTCTTCTCACACACCTTGCCAGTTTTGGTAACATGTTCTTTGGGCACAGCTAATTTCCAAAGCTCATCTCTTTCACGCCCCAACCATTAGCTGATTTGGACATTCAGACCCCTCAAAAACATGAAATATAGGACATAAATGAAGGTAATTTTACTTGGTTGTCATTGAATAGCTGTTTATTTATTCCATTGTTTGGTACAAACATAATGCGGGCTCCCTGCTGTTTAGCTAAGTTTCACTACTGCTATCGTTTCTGTAGTTAACTGATGAAAGCCCATTAAAGTATTATTTTAAGATACTGCAAGGTAAATTGGCATAGAAACCAGAGCTTTAGACTCATTTTTGTAGTTCAAGTAAGTGTGAATATATTATCTAATCTAATCTGCAAGAATTTGTTAGCTAATGTTAGCTAACATTTGCTAACATTAGCTCATATTTGAAGAAAGTATAGAAAAGCCGCTGGCTGTAGATGAATGCGTATGTTCATTCACATGTAGACATATTTCGAGCTCATGGAATTCAATTCTAATGGGAATCTTAAAGAAAACATAAATGTCAAGTATGAAATTGTAATTCTCCCACCTAGTTCACTAAACCCAATTAAATGGATAATGAGGTCAGCATTAAAATGCGGTGCTCAATATTCAGGCTGATTTGAGGGTGCATGCTTACCTTCTTCCGATAAATGAACAGTCAGTAACCTGACACTGATTGCTTTCTTTGTCCACCCAGGGATTAGAACATTTCAATAATGATTAGGTTGGACACCCAGATTCCCTTCATGCAGTAATTCCGTTGATCCTTTACCTTTTCAACTAGCACCATCGCTGGACCAAACAGCTTGCCCACTGCTTTTCTTTTTGACCAAATACCTGCAGCGAGCCTTAGCTCACTTAGACACTTTGATGCTGTGTTGGTTTTGTTTTTAAGTAACCTATAATCTGCTTAAGTTCCTCTACACAGCCAGTGTTGGATCCTCTTCTTTTCTCACATAAATCTCACTAAATTTGACCTGCCACTGAGTGAACATCAGGGTGCTTCATTAAATCGCAGCATGCTTTTAGGGAAGAACTTCTAAGCTGCTTCAGATGTGCAATATGAAATACATGGAATATCTTATTCTGTCACAAGGTCTTGTTTCTGACAGAAAATGACACGAAACGTGACAAATATGTGGTTTCTTTTAGACATCCAATAACATATCTCTTTTTTTCTGTATGCAAACAGTTGGTGAATAACTATTTAAAAAGCAAAAAAGAAACAGAAAAAAATACTTCTTTAAAAAGTTAAGTAAGGATCACATGTTTCATGTTGGCTGTTTTATTATGCCACTTTTTGGCAAGGTGTTGGCACAGCAGGCCCATATGCTGTGTGTCTAAGTCCAGTTGGGCTCAAAATGGCTCTAAACGGTGCTGAGCTCCTGCCAGAGTGAGACAGAGAGGGGATCATTCAGTCAGCCAATCAGTCAGGTACATGATAGTGAAGGAAACAGTCTGGAAAAGGAAGAGTTTATGGACAAGTGCAGATTTTTAGGTCTTGGCTTGTTTCTCACTTTTACAGCCCCTTCCAAAGGCAGTTCTCTGTCACTGTTACTGTTAGAACTGATACCAGACTCTTTTTAGTGTCATTTATTTAATTAAAAAATTATTGTGAGCACAGCCAATCCAGATAAATAGATTGTTACCAGATGGCAATTTATTTGTAATATTAAAATATGCTTATTTAATTTATATATAAATATCTTCATGTAAATTGTGCCAATTCAGTCGCATGGTGAGCTTATTTGTATGGACCATCTGAACAATCAAAGCATTCATCAACATCACTGTTGATGGACAGTTGTGCAGTGGTTAGTGCTGTTGCTTCATTGTAATTGTGGTGGTTTGAATCTACTGGTTGTCTGAGGCTTTTATGGGGGTGCTGAGGGGAAAGAATCTATGTCACAAACAATGAAAGCATTTCATATATAAACTACACAAACTACAGCATTTAATACAGGGTATGGATTTCTTTCACTGTACATGTCATGTCTGTTTTATTGTCCCTAAATCTTTTCCAAAACCTTCCTGTCCCAGCTCAAATCAAAAGTAGGTGTACTTTTCAAAAAGCAACACATTATCTCAGTTTTGTGCTTCTCTATCTTCAAACAAATACACAATTTCAATGGCTTTCTAATCCTTCCAATCATTGGTTTAATTTACATTTTAGACATTGTCCCAGCTAGCTTGAATTGGTGACTATCAAGTGACTGTGAATCCTTTCCAGCGTGTATTAATCTCAGGAGTATCTGCTGTGCTCGATAACAAGCTGTGGTGCTATGTGTCTATTGTAGCCCTCACAGTGTGTTGTTAAACTGAGCAGTGTTAGACAGGCTGACTGATGACTCATGGGGAAGTGTGTGTTCTTAAGCGTGTATTATGTGCATTTCTATCCCTGCTCTGGATACACTAAATGTATTGAGCCCACACCAAGTACACACTCTGCACAACTGTGTCACGTTCCCGTTGGATAAAAAAAGTATGCTTACTTTCACACAACAGGCCTTCACTCTCACTTAAGAGTGACAATTGTCATATCTGATAACTGCTACTATGTCTGCTACTGTGCTTTGGGTTTTAATCACAGGCATCTGTTTAAGCATTAGTTGGTGTGCATTGCTTATCCCTCTATTTTCTCATCCATCAACTTAACACTGATTTAGGCAGCTTGGTGCAAGACTCCAAATTAGCAGCTTTATCTCAGCTGAATGATGTTGAGTTAAGTTATTGTCATAGCAACATTTACACACTATGCTTTGATTGCATTTCATTTGAATGTAGGATTATGTAAAGCTTTAAACTTAAGACTCTAATTTGATACCATGTGATCAAGGTTAGAAAAACGATTCAGTGCAGTTTTTGGGCGCGTTCTGGTGTCCACACTGTGTAAAAAATATCAGCTCTTCTAATCAAATCTGTTACAAATACACTAATGGACTAAAATATTATGACCACACAGAGATAAAGTTGCTTATATTTTATATTTTTATTTGACAGTAAGTCAACAGGCAGTCTTCATCACTGTGTTAGATGGATGCTTGCGAACTGGACAGATGTAAAGACCAGAGTAACTTGGACAGCCTGTTAAGGCCAGAGGAGGCCAATAAAAAGATACTATGCAGGCTGATTTCAAGGTGCTGCTAGTTACAAAAGAGTATTTCACATGCAAATGATGCCACTCTGGTCCACCTTACAATTAACATTGAAGTGATCCATACTAGGGCGCTGCTTCACACCCCAGAGCCTTTAAAGAGCAAGACGAGGCATAACACAGGTGTGAGAGTGTAAATCGCCCAGAGAGTTCTCGCTTTATTCATTCTGCACATTCAGTGAGTTGGAAATAATATAACATTCTTCATCTCACATCCAAAAACTGACCTTTGGAGAGATTTTTTCTGCCAGAATTACCAAAATATATTAACTATTTAAAGGTAAATGTGACACTGACAATTGTATGCACCTCATAAATATTACATCAAAATGCAAAATAAGAGCAGTACATCTGCAGATAATCTGCACCTGTGGGTATTAAGATTAATTCTACCACTTTTTTAAATTTGGGGCTGAACAGAATTTGAATTTTACATCTAATCTGATCTAACCTCTCTTCACATATTAACGAGCTGCATTGATGACATTAAATGCTGGATGTCTCAAAAGCTTTTAGAACTGAGACATTAGGATGACTTCAAAATGCAGCAGCCAGAATCCTTACAGGTAGGTGGAAAATTGAACATGTTACCTCTCCCAGTGGCTCCCAGTGAAATGTAGAATTACTTTTAAAATCCTTCCTTTAGTTCACAAAGCTGTCAATGTGTCAGCCTTCTGAAGGTGCTTTCAGTTATTGTGGTCCTGTTCTGTGGAACAAACTACCTGCTGACTTAAGATCAATTAAAACTTTGCACATATTCACAAACAGAATCAAAACCTTTTTATTCACGCAGGCGCACATTTGATAGGTGCTGTTGAGTTGTTTTGTTTTGTTTGTGCTGCTTTTGCTGCCTTAAGGCGTTATAACCTGCACTAGTTTTTATGTTTTTGTCTTCTCTGTTAAGCTTATTGAGTTTACACATAATGAAATGTACAATACAAGTAAAGCTCTTATTGCTATCTCTTTAAAATGTTCTCGTCCTAGGCTAATAAAGCATGTTTTTTAGTCACTGATCACTGGACTAAAGAAATGTCTCTTCACACATTGGCACGCTACTTCCTGCTGCTTTAGGCTACGTCCACGCTAGCCCGGATAGATGTGAAAATCGTCTGAAAATGCTCCGTGTCCACACTATCGTTTTCAGTCGTTTTCACAGAGTTGTGCGTCCACATTGAAACGGCCGAAAACGCTCACGTTCCAGTACTGCGCATGCGTGAAACATAAGAAGATTCGACCTGCCTCATTTCTGTCTGCCCTTTATTTACTTTCCGGCTCTTTGAAACGTCGCGGCAAAATGTTGAGGAAAAGCACCGAGTTTTTTAAATGGACTAACAATGAGGTGGAGTTGTTGCTGCGAGTAACACAAAAGTACAAAGTTGCAAAAGCGAGTGAGAATTAAAGAATTTGAAGAAAAGCTATCTGGAGCATGTACAGACTGATATTAATCTTTAATAGGGCTGTCAAAATTGACAGCAAACAACTGCTGTGTAATGCCCTCCACTATCTTAGTTTAATTGGTCACATGACTGCATCACCTGACTAAAATGTGTCATTGTTTTCAAAAAGGCTCTGGGTTCGCAGTCTACACTGCGACGCAAAAAACAGCGTTTTCAAATGTGTCCGCTTTGGAGAGCGTTTTCAAAACACTGTGTTTTCCTTGACCCAAAACGCCGTCTCAGTGTGGATGGAAGGCCAAAACGGAGAGAAAAAGATGTTTGTACCTTTAGTTTCAAACGAAAACGTATTAGTGTGGACATGGCCTTAATCTAAGTATTTCATCTATGTGGGGCCCTTCAGTGGGGCTTGTTAAATTAAGATTAAATAACATTCACTGTACCTTTAGTTTCATATGTTTGGCTGCCCTAGCATTTGTGTTTGATGTATTTTGATTTCTTCATGCCAGCTATGTGGTGATAATGTCATAATCCCCAAGTGGTAATGCTGTATGGACATGAAATGAGCGTTTTCCATGCAAAGTATGGGTAACTGGAGCAATTTGCTAGTGACCAAAGTCATCACAAAGACATTTTTAGTGCAGCAGCCTCCTTGTCTCATCTCTAGGTCACATATAGCTATTTTTGTTTGTTTCTCTTTTTTACATTGCAAAACAAACAAAGATACTATTTAGCTAAATGATAACCTATGGGATGTGTACAGTGGACATGACTGTTAAAAATAGGAGAAGAGCAGTAAGACTAGTGAGAGGCCCCGGGCTTAACAGTTCAGATGTTGGAAACAATACAGTTTAAAAGACTCCAACAATAACACGGATGCTTTTACCCTTTCTTGTAGTAAATAACTTAACAAAAAAAAGTATTTTTCCTTCCCTGAGAACATGTTGAGACTATGAAAACCAATTGTTTTCAGCTATCAGTAGCAGCACTGAGCACTCCATTGTTAGCAAGCAAGATTTGATTTTATAGAGTTGTGCAATGACTTCAATATAGTTAAACTTGACAGTCATTAAGATTTCCTGCTGTCAAATCAGGTTCACCTTTTTATTTTGACATTCAGCTAACAACGGTTTTCTTATGTTAATCTGTAATTGAAATGTTGATTGCCTTAATAATGAACCTTTTCTGTGCTGCTGTTGAAGAAACACTTAGCTGAGATGAGTCACTGATAAGAACCCTTGAAGTTTACACATCACATACGAGCTTCGAGCTAAAGTATTTTTCTCAAGGTCACACAGTGCTGCAACTGTTTAGTGGGAAGATAAAATATTATTTTTTGTTTGGATTCTGCTGTAAGAAAACCTTTTAAAACTCAAAGTACTGGCAGTGAGATCACTTGTCGATAATGAAAATAAATGTTAATTCCGCATTCGTCGACCTCTGCCAGAGCAGTATTGTCCTTTTTGTGACTCTGCTAATTTAGGTCAGCTTCCAGAGATACAGTAGAAACAGTGCCGAGCAAAAGTTTGAAACATTTGAAATGCTGAGATGAATCATAAGAAAAAGGTCTTCCATCAGAAGATGAATGGATCACTGCAACAGTTGGCATGACCCTCACTCATCCCTGAGCTCAGTATTACGTTTGCTACACTTTGTATGTGAATAGGTGATTTAAAAAAAATAAACCTATACATCTTTCTTGAAACCTGCTTTACTTCTGTGCTGAAAACCTTTGACACCGCTGTACATTTATATACATGCATGCGAGCTACACACAGCCTGGAGCTACAAACAAAGTGTGTAATTGCTGACAAAACCTGAAAGACTTGATGAAGAAGAAAGGGGAAAATGAAACAAGCGTGCGGATTTAAAGACAAACACGCACTCATGAGCTCTTTCCTGCTCATAAACACTAACATGCACAGACAGTGTGTTCACACGCACGTGCACTGGTGAATTCATCCGTGGACTGAATAGCTAGAGGGTGCAAACTGTACAAATGTTGCACAAATATGACACTACAGTGCCAGGGGAGTTGAGTGTTTTGCCTGCTGTCTGCAGATGCATAGTGCCCCACGTCTATTTCTCATTTGGGACAACCACAACTGGAGATGCAGTAGAGCTTCAGCTGATTTAAAGTGACAGGTACACAAGGCCACCTTATGCATCACTGGGGAGTGGTCGGCATTCCCTGACTCACAAATTGCTGCCCTACTTGCAGTCCCTGCCCCCACCACAACCCCACCTATAACGAGATGATCTATAGCGTGCCAACAAACCCCAACAAAGGTGTCAGATTGCCAGGACAAATAGGCAACAACAGACTTAAGGGCAGGAGGTAATCTTTCTCACATGCTTCAACGGCGTGGTGCAAGGGAATTCATTTTATTGTGCCCATGAGCTAGTATACAAACTGTACTCCTGTTTTCGTATTTTATTTCTGTCCTCTCTCAGAGCATCTTCCCTCCTTCTCTCACTCCTGTATTTGGACTAAGAATCAAAAATTGCAAAAGTGAATGTCTGTTTAGAAAAAATTCCTGCTGCGAGTGAGAAAGGGAAACAGCCAAAGAATATTTTTTTCCTCCCCCCCAGCTAACACATCCAAGCAGTAGAAGATAGTGGCGTTATTTTAGAAAGCTTCACACCGCTTATTAACTTGCGTCTTACCTTGCTTAGCTGACTGACCGGTGAGCCACTGTTGTTGACAGTGTGGCATTTGAAGCTGAGCAACGATTCCCCCACGGCATCACGCTCTCTGCTCATGTCCTTATCAGAGTGGGAGTGGCTGTCAGGACGGGGTGAGGTGGCAGTCGAGGGGGGCTGTCGAAGGGCTGTGCAGCACAAACCGTGGAAGTTTGACGGACGGATCAGAAAGGCCTCCAGAGCTATGTTAGCAGATACCTAAGATGGGCATCCCAGGATTTATGAGTGGGGAAAGAGAGAGGTAAGGGTAGGAGAGCGACGAGGGGAGGGAAGACAATTTTATATTTTTTAATTTAGCCACTGCTTTTATCCGCAATGACAATGGGGAGGGAAAAAATAGAAGAGGAAACCAAGAAAGGAAGCAAATTATCTTTAGCTTGCTTTGTTTTCACTATCTACTTAAGCCAAATTGACTTCTCATTATTCTAAAGCACGAGAAAAAAGTGAAAGCTTTGGGTCATTTAGCGCGATAAGCAACCCTTGCCCTGAGTGTGGCCTTGAGTGCGAGTATACCTTAGAAATGGCCTGATTGTCTCCAGTCAGTGCCAGGTCAGCAATACGCTCCACACACTGGACGATTCGAGTGCACGCCCTGGCCTCATTCTGTGCCATCCACAGGATATGCTCTTCCACCAGCATCATGTTGCTGGCAATGTCTGATATATAGTCCCCGAGCTGAGGAAGCACAAGCAGACGTTTATGCAAATGGTTGCTCATGCACACTAACACAAACTGCACTGTATGTGTAAAGCACACACACACACACACACACACACACACACACACACACACACACACAGGAAGAAGCAGACTCATCATGCACATCAATCATAGAACAACAGGCACATTTGTAATCTGCAGTCAGGATTGTGAGGGAGGCAATGGTGGCTTCATTCATTATAGGGAGATTTAATTTAGATTAGGAGCTCCAATGGGGCATAATTGCTTCCTTAGGATGGCACTTCACTATTTACTTACTGTACTTTTTATTGTTGCTTCATTGGGCTGTTCTTATTCCGTGAATGAGGGTGGTCTCATCACCATTGTCTTAGGAATGATAAAACTCTAAGTATCTCCTAATAATATGTCCTCCCGAGTGACCTGTGATGAATAATTGCACAAGTGAGAGCTAATATTGATTCTTTTCACTGACTAAGCCCAGCACTGTTCCCCTTCGCACAACCTGACCTTCAGTGTGATGCCAGTATAACAGTCCCATTGCCTCTAGCTGAAGAAGTTCACTCAGGGTAAAAACATGACTCGCCCAAACACGTGATGCATCTTCTTAACAATGATTCCCATTCAGGTCCAGTGCCACAGTGGCCAGTGGGATATTGTATGAGGTGAGAAACACGTTACAGTGTCTTATAAGGAAGCTTCTGTGGTTTCTTGTTGGGATCTGGTGAGCAGTGGTTGTGCAGACGTTCATCAGTTAATTGGTCCTAATTTCTAGTTGCAAGTCTTAATAAATACATGTAAAATTAGTAAATCATGGTCCCTGTTACCGTGAAAAAGATTGATAACGTAGGGTATCTTCAGAGAAGGCCTGCACTGTGATCGACAAGTGGCTGACATGTCTTGGTTTTTTGGTTTTTCAGTCATATTGCTTGTCTAGTGCAGGAGCAACTAACTGATGGGTAATGTCATATAGTGTAGTCTTTAGGGTAACCTATAGATGAGCATTCAGCAAAACCTTATTCTTTCTTAGGGTGACGGAAAAATGAATGAATGAACATGTGCACAGATCAGAATAGGAACTGCAATTAGAACTATTGTCTAAGGCTGTCTTGGGCTGACCTTGGCAAATTCAACCCTGATTGAAACAACAAACAAAATATCTTTCTCTTTAGGCCTAATAACTGTTGTCTAATTGTCACTGCTGACAAGAATAGCACGTTGCAGGTATTATATGTTTCTCAGGGTTCCCCTCCTACTGTCCCTGAGTTCCCAGAAAAGTTACTTAGCAAATCAAGTCCCTCTTCTGACAGTTAGACGAGCCGATGGCATAAGCTGGCTGGGAGTGAAACAGGTCAGATATTAAAATGGAGACCTAAAAACAACATGTGTTTTCACTTTTAATAAGCACTTTTTGACAAGAGTAGGACTGATTTAAGCTAAATAACTGTCATTAAGGCCCCAGTGACTGCAGTCTAAAGACCAGCTGGTGGCAGCCCGGCAACCACCATTTGCCAAGGAACAATGTGTATTCCCAAAACCAGTTGGTGAGTGGTTGCAGGAGGTTGCTTGCAGTCACTCACATTGGTTGCAAAGAAGTACAGGTTATTCCACTGAAAACCTTGTAATTGCTTTTACAGTTCATGTACACAGCATCTTAGGGGTTTGATTCTGTTTAATTCAGTTGTAAAATATTGGGATGATACCACTATAAATGCATTGGATGCAGTATATTTCTGTGCTTCCTCTTACATCTTTATGTGTCTCAACTAGCCTCGTTAGTCTCTCCACCAGGTGGGTGACATAAATGACATCCATGACATCGGTGAAGTGCGCTGCCCTGCTGGTGAAGGCCACCAACTGCTGTCCAAAAGGCTGAGCGTTGGTTGTATTAATAGGTATCTGGAAAAGAAATCAATATATTGTGTAGTATGCAACAATTTTCAGAGAGGATGAACATGACGGCTTGTTATAATAATTCCACAAAAACATTGCACAGTTGAAAAGATGAATAAAATGAATGAAAATTTCATGGAATTTGTGTAGTTTTGCAAACTTTGTCACTTTAATGCAGGAATCCTTTGAGTAGAAGCAGACTAAAACAGCTTGCATATAAATGTTTCATACACAGATCTGGAAATACCTGCAGGCTAAAGGTGAATCAAAGCAGTTGGTAGTTTTCAGAAAATCTGAACTTGAAATCTTGCTGTTAAGAGTAAGCAAAAATTTCTAAATAAGGATTGATAGACAATTTTAAAAAAGAAATAGAATCCATAAATGAATCCTGTTTCCCAGCAGTTCTCGGCACTAGTTCTTCACTAATGCTGATACCTGGGTGAGCTCATGCAGCACACGGGTCAGTTCACTGGCATAAGGGCACTGAGTGTAGTCCTCCTCAGCCCACCGCCCAGCACGGTCGCAACGTCGCCACGCCTTCTTTTCCGCCCGGGTCGAGGGGTGAGGAGCCCTGCCAGATGGGTGAGGGGCAGAGCCAAAGGTGGCAGGAGCGCAGGGTAGGAAGGCCAGGATGCCAGCCAGCGTCTTTGGCCACCTGCCAAAAAAATATCAGAAATATCAGGATCTACACAAACGGCACCAGATGGCAATTTCATACTCCCTGTACTTAGGAAAGTATTAATTTGCATAAATGATTTACAGCTAGGCTTAATTATTTTGCAGATGACTCCCAGATTCTTGACTGTGAAACATGCGTCAGTCTTATTAATGACTTCTGAATTCATTTTATTTACTAACTTTATTAATGAAGTTGTCTATGCACTTGGTGCAGTGAAATATTTTTTTTGGTTAATCACAAAAGACATTTAAAGGTGTTGATGTGTTCTCCCTTTGCTTGTGATGGTTTCCTCTGGCTTTAGCCCACATTTGAGTATCCAAAGACATCCACTTTTACCTCCTGTGGCTCCAGATGTGTGAAAAAATAACGTCGTTACAGTTATTTTTGGTATTTTTAGTATCTTGCAGGCACAACAGAATAAATACTCTCAAGGTGATCTTCGGAAAAGCTGGCTTTGTGGAGTGGCACAGCTTGACCCATAGGAGGGCCTGAAAGTCAGGATACCTCATCCTCTACTCTGTTCTGAACTGTTTGTAACTTCCACAGCATATTGAAAGAGTGCTACAAAATCGCCTGCGTACCCCATTTAAACATGCACCACAGTGGCAGATGGAGAGTGTCAGTGAAGGATTTATATTTCAAGCAGAAACCTGCTCTTGCCTGTTACTCCTAAAGGGAAATTCAAATTAAGTGTTGTTCTTACGGTAATACAAAGTTCACTGAAGACTCCTCTGGAGCAAGAAATGAGACTTTCTCAATAATGTCATCAAGAACCAAGTCCTGGAGCTGCTCTACTGACCAACCTATGATAGGGGCTAGTGTGATTTTACAGTCAAATGGATCATTTCCATTTTCTGGGTAATGCCTGTTAGTGTTTCAATAAAATAAAGCTCATTAGGGTGTAAAAAGGCAGCCAAACATTCACAGTCCAGGACACCAGCCTGTATTTCGCAGATAACAAAAGAACTCCAGGTTTTGTTTCTTGGCATCACTGTATATTAAAGGTCTGTGTTTCTGTAGCCTTAGGAAAGAGCGGTTTGTGTTCTCACATATTGATCAATTTGTCAACAATCAAAGAAGGAGCATGTGTCTCATGTTTGTGGTTTTGTGCTAGAGGCAGCAGCAGAATTGTACTTCAGAAAATAAGCTGAAGAAATTTTTAATGTGAAAACAAACGCTTTTGACTTCATCAAAATTAAAATAAAGGAGCAGTGCTCTCAGGAGGCTAGTAATCTGTTCTGAGGGTAGAGACCTGCCATCACACTACTCCCCACCCCATTCTCTTTACCCCCACCTCTAGTCATCCACATTGCTGCTGCAACAGCAGCTACTTAGTAATAAATGGCATTAATTTCGCCCCCAACAAAAAAGGGGGCTCATTTTCCAGCCCATTACTCCAAAGCTCCAGCAGAAACAAAGCCTCTGTGCTTGCTGCACTAGAAGTGGGCTGTAAAGTACAGCAGCTACAAAAGAGTGTACACGACAACAGCACACCCACAAGGGAAGAGAGGTGGAGGGTGTGCGTGCATGTATGTGAACAAATACAGCTTTGACATGGTTACATGGAGTTGAGGACAGCGAAAATGGAGGGCAAAGTAGATGTGTGGTGTTTTTCTTCTTTCTATGTGAGACTTTAGCTATTCATCTTGTTCTCTATAGTCATGATATAAATCTGGACTACAATGAGCCATAATGTGTGTAGGAGTTTTTCTATCGCACATAACAATTATTATTAAATAATATGAACTGTCCAGACTCTGCTGTACTAGTGAGCCAAACTTAGAAGAAGGCACACCAGTTGTAAGATGAAACGAAAGGCAGCACGACACTACCTAAGACCAGACATAAGTACCTCGACTGCGCACTCTATAGAGGGATATCAATAGAGTGAGTTAGTTCTGTGATTAAAGTATTCATTTTTATAACATGCTACTTTATAACTGGAAATATTTCTTGTGAAATAAATAATAGTGGGGTTTAACTATAAATAAAAGTGGGGTTATATATCAGGAGACCTCCTGGTTTCAGCTTTGAAAACTAGTCCATTGATGCCAAGCACAAGAGATGGTAAACCAAAGTACATTGTACAAGCAGATTGAAGAAAATGGTTTATTTAGACAATATTTAGAAGAACTTTTATTATTTATTTTCTTTATTAGTTGAAAAGGCCAATATTAATTCCACTTTCATGCAGAGATAGAGTTACCAGCTACAGACAGTTAGAACAGAAGAAGCTTCTCGGATGAGAGGTGAAACGTCTTCAAGCAACTTTGAGAAGTCCAGATGCTTTTCTTTCCAAGCTCCTCAGACTATGATGACCTGTATGACTGAGAACCTTCACACACATATAGACAACTAGCTTAAATAAGTAAGGTTAAGCTAACTGTTAAGCTAACCTAGCAGCCGTTCCCCAACTCTCTGTGAATGGTACTCATGGCCATTGATCAGTGGTCTTTGATCAATGATCAATGGGCTTTGATCAGGTTGTTGATCAATGGTCATGACAATTTGCATATTACTGATCAAAGAACTGACCTCACAGTGCATTGTTCATTCGGTGGACTGGTTTCAGTTATTGTGCAATGTGCTGTTTATAAGGCTGGGGAAACCTGCAGTCAGCTGAGACTCAGAAAGTCACTTGGATGAGTGACGAAACATTTCTCCCACTGAAAACGCTACGTCCAGATGAACAGAATCAACCTTTGGGACTAACCTAGCTAGGTTAACAGTTAACAGAACTGCAAAAGCTATAGGTTTATAGGTTATTACAGTAATCAGTGTGTCAGCTAAGATGAATTTTATTATCTCTGAAAAGAGCAAGACTCATTGTTTCCAACCATGTCATTCTTAATCCCAAGTTGGCACATACAGTACTGACACCTCTGAACACATGTATTATTCTTAATCAATTGATCTTCCTCATTCCAATGATAACAAAATTCCACTAATGGGTTGTGAAGGGTCTATTTTAACATAAAACATGATTCTTTACTTAACCAGTTTTGTCCCTAGATAGAGGCAAAAGCAAGTGATGCAAGCAAAATAAATGTGGGAAAAGCAGATGTTCTGGACAGCAATCTTCTGGTTGCAGGTAAGTGCCTCCAGATACAGATGTTGCTGGGGCTTATTTTTCCTCCTCACATGAGAAACATACATCGAAGGGGTATCTGCATGTGTGTCGGAATATGTTGCTGATGGGGTATGAGAAGAAGTGGTGCCTGACCAAGCCACAACTGCACAAACACATGAAATGTACCAGTTTTCTTATCTAACTCTCAAAAATACAGTTACTATTATTTTGAGACCTTTTTTTCCAAATCAGCCAATATAATAAAACTGAAAAACTAATCTGCCATTGTGTGTGGCTGCAAGGTCACTCACCTGAAGTCCCCCTTATTGTTGGTGACTCTGTCAGCAGGGCAGTACGATGCTGACGTTTCCAGAACCACGATTTCCATTTGCTGAGAAGTGTTGCCACGGGAACTGGTCACCAGGCACTCCCAGATTCCAGCAATGGGCACATCGATGCTGGAGAGAATAACCTCGCTGGAGGAAGAGAGAAGACACGTAAAACTATGAAAATGTGTTTTTAAAATGACACATCCATGAGGGGGTTGTGACGGTGAACCTCTTCCTATGAGATTTAGGAGAAGTTCAAAGTCCCGAATTAGAGCCTAGTCGTACATTTGGGGTTAAATGTAGTTTTAGGATTAGTTTTCTCTTGGGGCTTGATTTTAGGGTGCTTTGAATTATTTTTGGATTAAAAAAGGATTAAAGTCAGTCAAAAGACATAAAGAGTTAAGGTCATCTTAAGAAGTCTGTAGTCTGTAGAGTGCAATGATGTGTGTGCGCTTGCGTGGTTCACCCGATCTAATTCATTCAAGGGACCTTTGTCCATGTACAAGTATGTGGTAGCTTAAAACGTTGGCTGTGACTTAAGATGATCATTACTCATGCTTATCTTTCCTACTTTGTCACAGCGATTCCTATCTCAATGGAAAATGCCTGATTAAACAAAGAATGGTGAAACAGTGACAAAGAGCCAATGCAGGCCATTTGCCAACGCGACTAATCTTGAGGATTTTACTCGTTATAAAAAAAAGCAGAAAAGCCGGTGGAGATGGCTAAGCAACGGGAATAATCACCATGGAAATTCTACCTCCTTAAGAAATGCCAACTGTTTTATTTCCAAATACAATCCAGTTTTAGTCAAATATACACTTTGCTTTGTGTCTGTGTAAAAACCTAATGCCTTTTTTGTGTGTTAATTAAGCTGCATGTGTCTGTAATACACAGTATGCCACTGTATACCCCCACTCGGCTGCATAAAGTTTTTAAATGCGACTTAAGGAACAATGCTGCACAAATGGGAAAGTATTACAGCTGACATGGAAAATCTGAAGTGACAGACTGGACAAGAAACGAAAATCTTTCAGAGTAAAGATGATTAGTGGCTGAGTGGCTCTGATGTGCGAAAGCTGTAATCCCAGAAAACATTTATCAGACGGTGTGAGGAAGGCATTTATTCCGAAAAATGAAATGCCTTCATTTTTTCCTGCTTCTCTCACTCCTTCTCCCTGTCACCCTTTTTGTCTCAATATGCTTATTAGCAAAATCATTTCCGGCTTCCATGCATGTACTTCAAGAAAGACAAAACAACCATCCCAACAACCAAACATATTCACACATAATAGCACAAACAAAAATAGGACAATATCTTCTATGAAAAACCTACAAGTTCTCTGCTTGCCAAGCCAACCAAAAAAGAAAGAAATATTATCTTAGAACCAGATATTCGTAGTACAGTATGTAAGTGAAATAACTAGTTAAAATACCAATATAGTTTATGTATAATACCCTGGTTAGTTTTTTTTCAATAGCCTACTTTACTAGAGTAAATAGAAAGACTGGCATTGATCTGAACATATGAGTAAAGCTCAGAATAGCTGAAAGCCAGTTTTACACTTCAGAAGCCCACTCATCACCACATCAAACTGTAGAATTAGTTTTGAAATTTCAGTTAAATAAAAGAGTTACCATTTTTATTAGCTATCTACAGAAATAACTGGGAATCAATGCATACTAGCTTTCAATATTTGCACTAAGCTAAGCTAAATAAAAGATTAAATGTCAGATAAAAGGATGATCACAAATTGATAAGGTATTGAAAAAACTTTGAAAATGTTCTTAGCAGCTTTGTGGTGGAGAGTTTAACACAACCCACATGCTTGTAGAGTAAACCTAAGGTCGAAAAACAAGCAATCTTATATTTTAGATTAGCTAAGACCAAATAATGTGCTGGAAAAGTAACCAGTAAAAACTGTAAGAAGTTACTGTCCTCATCCAGAAAATCCCACTACTTAAAGCATGTGTATGTATTCTTCTGTGTTAAATCTGCAACACAGGTATGAAGGCCCCGTGTCATAAACCCTGTGCTGTAACCTGAGGTGTACCTTCCTAGAAATATAACTACACATCACCACTGATGCAGCCAGTAATATATATAATAAACACTGGCAACAGTCTGCCACTTGTGTAGGCTAAAATCCTCAGCTCTGCATAGATTAATGCAAAAGTATAAATTAAGCAATTAGCTTACTAAGTAGTCAGTAATCTTAAGAAGAGCAGGTAGAGTAATTTCTCTCTGTTTCCATATAGCTGAGCTAAGTAGATGCTCAACATTTTATTTTGAGGCCTAATTATAACTAAAAATGCTAAAAAGTACAAACATGAAGTGGATGTCATTGCATGGATGTGACTGTTCGATAACAGATTATAAAAAGGCTCTACAAACACACAACCATAACAAGCATGAACATCTATTTTTATACCATCTTGCTTTACCTGATTAGTGACAAATCCCCAGTTGTGCACATACAGTACCAGTTGGCATGGTTTTCAAAAAAATTCTTACACAAACATACTGCACATGCTGCTTGAACATATATTTTATTAGACTGGTTACTTGACAGCTGACAAGCTGTCACTGGGCTTAAAACATATTTTCACACTAAAAACAAACATTTGCATAGACCTGTGAATTTTGTTTGAAACAAAAAACAAATAGGTGTGAATAAACCACAAAACATATTTAAATAATATTAAACTAGCAAGAGTCCGACTTATGTTTAATATATGAACTGCTAATGCAAATAAATGGAAATGAAGAGACCAAGCATTAAAATGCACAATCAGTTCATCAGTTAAATGAGCTATTACTGAAATGAAATCTTTCTACTTTGTGATCTGAATCCACTACGGAGGTGACGCGATCATACAGTAACGTTTCCAAATGAAAACACATTGTGCTTTCATGTGAACTCATCTCCACTGCTACTTGTTTAGAAAGAGGAGGAAATTCCGTGAATGCTGTTAACATTTCCAACATATGACTTTGCTCCAATGGCTTTCTGTGAGCAAGATATGGAAATGAATGAAATGAGTCCTGATTTCATCTTCTGTGTTCCACTGAAGCTCTCCTTTCTGATTGCTTTTCTAAGACACCCTAAATCAGATTTGAACGCTTGACTGAGATGATGACATTCTGGGCTACAAAACAAATGTGTAGGCCTGTGCCTGGCTCTTTGTTTTTGTGCAAGTGTAAATATGTGTGGTGGCATTTTGTGAGCAAAAGTACATTTTCAGTTGTCTGAAAAGGACCTGTTTTTTGCCTTGTACTGTCATTATGACAGATCTTCTTACATATACAGTAAGAATGTTTGCATGCCTTGCTGAACCTTACTCTAGGAATAACATCCTCCCCAACATGACTGCGATGATTTTACATGCTTATTCTGTCTGACACAGAACAAAAATCTCACATTTTCAATCACCCTCTCTCTCCCCCTGTCTCTTCTCCAGCCCCACTTAAACTGAAATGAAGCCCTGTGGAACAGAAAGGATGTTGTGTTAAACTTTGGATGGGCTCTCCATTAAAACCTTCTTGGCACAGTCAAGCCTGTCTTCACAGTACAACAGTTACACAGCATACAACAATGAGGACATGGTGTCTGGAAACCCAATATAAACAGATAATATAGATAAAATATTAGGAGGTATTTTGAAAGACTAAATCCATAGACCAAGTCAAGCTTCTCAGACTATTTGCACAGGACCTGTATTAAATGGAAGCTGCAGTAATTCATAGATTACTCATCAAACTCTGTCGTGGTTACATTTTGTTTTTACACAGGATAATGAAACGGGAAACACTTGCTGTCTATAAACCTAAAGTTTAGTAAATTGTTTATTGATTTAGCAACAGAGATGCGAAGAAACCCGAGTATTTCCAGACCTTCTGTGGTGTATTAGAGTGAAAAAAGTAATATAAAATTTACACAGGATAGCGTCGTCATTTCACCCAAAACTCTCTTCTCCCATCCTCCACTTCATCTTGTCCAATACCTCCTCCAGTTTCCATAGGAACCTTTTAATGACTGGGATCACCTGCTCATGTTGCTCATGCCGTTGTATTTACTTAAAGAGGACGTTTTGTACTCATTTCACGCTTCACTTTCATTTTTTGGTTTTAAGGGAGTAGCTTTGTTTGATTTACAATTCAACCTAATTTCTATTTATCTTAGACCCTCTGTGCAGCTCTATCATCACCCACTATATGAAAGGAGTTGTCTTGTCTCTTTAAGACTGTCCTTCCTTTATGTTTACCTTCCTCTGATTGGCTACCCCTTCTAAGCAGCAGGTCTGAATAGGCGGAGCTTTTGTGCTCTGATAAAATACCAATTTTGTTTCTGTCTTTCATTGTCAAACAATTTTGTCAACAGTGTCTAAAAAATAGTGGAACTAACCAACACTAGTGTAATTTAGAATGAATTAAGTAATTAGTGAATTATAAATAAATAATAATTTTATATTGTTCAATTTAATGTACAGTGCATCGATGTATAATCTATAGTAGTGAGTAGAATCCCTGCCCTGGTAAATGGTGTTGTTGTTTGCATTTATACTTTTACTTTTTTACTTTTACTTTTAATGAAATATAGTATTATTTTGATATTTCCAAATTGTGATGTTTAATACAGTATCAACATTGTTTTACTTCATTTTATATATTAACTCATGAAGTCAAGTTTGCTGTATTTAGGATATATCAAAACTTTAATGTCAGATAAATAACTGTATAAATGTACTTCAGACAAAGAGATTTCAAACCCTACAAAATTTTCCAGCACATAATTTCATGCATTTTCTTAGGTGAATATTTTTGACTTGTATAGATAAACCATAAATCATGTGGCATACAAACATACAGTGAAAACAGTTAAGCAATGAAATTCTCTTTTACTTAATGGATGTATATTTGAACAAGCACTATAATAAACATTATACACTTAATGGTGGCGGACTGGCTGATGATTTTAGTGGAACATTTATCGATCGTTGACATGGTCCCTTAATGATACATATATTTAAATACAATGAGCTGCACATAAACACAGTGGCAGTAGTCGAAACGTCCATCCATCCATCCATTCTCTTCTTATCCTTGTCAGGGTGCACCCTGGACAGGTTGCAGGGCTAACACATACAGCCATTCGCACTTACATTCACATCTATGGGCAATTTAGAGTTTCCAATTAACCTATCTCCACGAACTGCATGTCTTTGGACTGTGGGAGGAAGTCAGAGTACCCACAGAGAACCCACACAAACACGGGGAGAATATGCAAACTCCACACAGAAAGATGGCGGAGTTGAAATCAGGACCTTCTTGCTGCGAGACAACAGTCCTAACCACCGTTAGCTTTTTCAAATTATTTATGTCATCACTTTAATCATTTAAAAAAAAAATGTATTTACATGTTTAGTAATAAACATGTGTGAAAAATCTTCATTTTGTTTTCCAATAGACAATAATACTTATTCAGGAACATTGTACATGTACTGTAATGGTTGTAACCTGTTAATGTGCCATACATGACAAGGTTGTAATGAAACATTATATTTAGAATGTAAATATATCATTCCCTATATATCTATATTATGTCAATATTGACAATAAAACAAACTTCTAATAGTATTAATGTCAGTTTGACTTTCAGATCAATCTATTTACCTTGAAGGAAAGGTCAGAGGTCAAATGTGACATGACATTTTGAATCTTTGTCCAGTACTTTTCATATGTTAGCAAGTTATAAGGCTTATTTTAAATTTTTGCCCAATAAATCCTTAAATTGCCCAAGAGAGCCTTGGTGGATATAACCCAGATTTCAACAGATTGTTAACATGACCTCACTCTAAACCCCTATAAAGTTTTATCAGAATCAAGCTATTGTGTTTACAGACAAAAAAAAGGTTAAAAAAAAAACCCTGCTGGTGTGGCGTCAATAATCACCTTATCAGGAATGTTTACACAATAGGTGTCACTGCAGCACACAAACCAAAACAGATCAGTGTGATAGCAGTTTCTCTAAATTAGAGCGTCTCTCTCTCTCTATCTCTAGACATGAATAGTCTGCAGAGGGGACAGTTACATCACTGTTGAATAAATGCCAAATCTCTGAATGCTGGGAAATACAGAGGGAAATACCCCCACCCCCATTCACAAAACCTCCCACCCTCACCTCTCCTTTTCCTCTCCTTCTCCTTCCCTCCGTCTCCCCCCCGACAACTTCGCTGCTAAATATTCTGCTGAGGGATGATCGCAAACATCCCTGGTGAGCTGCTGCACCCAGAAAAAAAAAACCAGAGAGAAAGAAGAGCAGGGAGACCATGGAGCAGCCTGTTTAGTTTTCAGGGAGGGGAAAAAAGGTCATTTTCACATAATGAACATATGAAGAAATCACACCACTTAGTGAAAATCAATAGGGCAGAGGCACACACAAGCCGCACAAAGCACTGACCTACATCCTCAGTAACACTGCACTATTGTAGAGCAGCTCCCCCAGGACTCATTAAGAACATTTATGCTTGTGCACTGATATTTAACAGTTTGTTTACACAATGTTGCTTATGAGACTGTAAAGTTTCAATCTGTCCCACCTCAACTCAGCTATGTAGGAAATGTTCCAAAACAGCATCTTTTGTGAATTTGCGTCAACTGATTTTGTCAATTTTTAAATGCCTAAATGAGTACATGTGTGCAACCGTGGTATGCACACACACACACACACACACACGGTGGGATAATTCACAGATACTACTCCCACTGTGGCAGCTTCCATCAAATTAGCTCCATGTCTTAAAACACTCGATGCACTACGCTATATAATGTGGACTATAAATAATTTACACCTCGTGTTATCGTTGTTTGACTTCATCCAATGTAACTAAGAGCTTTTATTTTTCTTTATTGAGTGAAACTGGCAAGCAGTAAAGTGATGAACCCAGAGGTAAAACCCTACAGTATGTGTGGACATAATCACATTTGGTCTCCTTATCAACTGACGCTGCACAAAAGCTCGTAAACAAATGGCGAAATCCAGCACGGAAAACAAAGGAGAGGGAAAAAAAGCTACCAAAAGAGAAAGAGAGACAGAAATTTAAGGAAAACACTGCAGAATGCAATAAGAGAGGAAAGAGATGCTAGTAAAAGCTGAAAGAAAGTTTATGCGCAACAAAATGGAAAAAGAGCTTTCAGAGAGATCACCATTAGAAACACTTTCCCTTCTTTGCCTTCAGTAATAAGATAAGATAAGATAAGATGGCCTTTATTAGTCCCACAGGTGGGAAATTTGTTTTGTTACAGCAAAAGTGCAAAGTTATGTAGCAGAAATTAGAAAACACTGGAATGCAATAAAATACAATAAAATAAAATAAAATACTATATACAATAGAATAAAATAGAATAGAATAATATATACAATAGAATAAAATAGAAATACAAATACTATATACAACTGAGTAGGAAAATACAAAAACACAACTTCGTCAGAAGAAGAATTGCACGTATAGCAGTCTTATTGCACATGTGTGGGTTTGTGTGTTTGATCAGCTGCAAAAGTCTTTATTGTAGAGTCTGACAGCAGTGGGGAGGAAAGACCTGCGAAATCTCTCCGTCCCACACCGTGGGTGCCGCAGTCTCCCACTGAAGGAGCTGCTCAGTGCTGTCACAGTCTCATGCATGGGGTGGGAGATGTTGTCCAACAGGGATGACAGCTTAGCCACCATTCTCCTGTCACTCACCACCTCCACTGGGTCCAGAGGGCATCCTAGAACAGAGCTGGCCCTTCGGATCAGCCTGTTCAGTCTCTTCCTGTCCCCAGCAGAGATGCTGCCCCCAGCAGACCACACCATAAAAGATGGCTGAGGCCACCACAGAGTCATAGAAGGTCTTCAGGAGTGGGCCCTCCACCCAAAGCGACCTGAGTCTCCGCAGCAGGTACAGCCTGCTCTGCCCTTTCCTGTAGAGGGCGTCTGAGTTATGAGTCCAGTCCAGTTTGTTGTTCAGATGAACACCAAGGTACCTGTAGCTGTCCACAGCCTCGATGTCCATACCTTGGATGTTCAGTGGTTGCAGTGGAGGATGCTTGTGCCTGCGGAAGTCTACCACCAGCTCCTTGGTTTTACTGGCGTTGATCTGGAGGTAGTTCAGCTGGCACCAGTCCACAAAGTCTTGAGTCAGTCCTCTGTACTCCCTTGTCGTCCCCATCAGTGATGAGGCCGACTATTGCAGAGTCATCAGAGAACTTCTGCAGGAAGCACTGGGTGGAGTTGTGGGAGAAGTCTGCAGTGTAGATGGTGAAGAGGAGCGGAGCCAGAACCGTTCCCTGTGGGGCCCCCGTACTGCAGGCGACCCTGTCCGACACACAGCCCTGAGTCCTCACATACTGTGGTCGGTCGGTGAGGTAGTCCAAAATCCAGGTAGTGAGGTGATGGTCCACTCCAGAGTTCTCCAGCTTGTCCTTCAGAACCGAGGGAAGAATGGTGTTGAAGGCACTGGAGAAATCAAAGAACATGATTCTCACAGTGCTCCCAGCGGTCTCCAGGTGAGCAAGGGAGCGATGTGGGAGGTGAATGATGGCATCATCCGCTCCAATGCCAGGCTGGTAGGCAAACTGAAGTGGGTCCAGTGATGAGCTCACAAGGCGCGAAGCTGAGCCAGGACCAGCCGCTCCAGGGTCTTCATCAGGTGGGACGTCAGAGCCACCGGCCTGTAGCTGTTGAGGTCCTTGGGGCGTGAAGTCTTTGGCACTGGAACAACACAGGAAGTTTTCCAGAGCTGTGGGACTCTTCCCAGCCTCAGGCTCAGGTTGAAGAGGTGCTCCATCACACCACACAGTTGGTCGCGCAGGACCTGGCGACCCTCGAGCTGATGCCATCTGGACCCGCTGCCTTCTTGGCTTTAATCCTCCTCAGTTCCCTCCGAACCTGGGTGGTTGAGAGAGACAGGCTGGAGCCTTGTGTTGAGTGTGTATTGGATGCTGTTGTTGGGGTGGGGAGGAGTGAGCAGGGTGAATAGAGGAGGTGTGAAGTGTCTGAGGTGTCAGAGGTGGAACAGCAGCAGTGGGGGTGGGTGAGTCTGCAGCCGATGTTGGAGACTGCCTCATGGCTGAATCAAATCTGTTGAAGAAATGATTCAGTTCATTTGCCCACCTCACATCCCTCCCAGGCAGAGAGTTCTGATGTTTGTGGCCTGAGATGGTTCTGAGGCCTCTCCAGACTTCACCAACATTGTTTTGCTGAAGCTGGTTCTCCATCTCTTCTGCCTGTAGCTGTCCTTCCCATTCCTTATCAGTCCCCTAAGCTCTCTCTGCACCCTTTTCAACTCCTCTTTGTCTCTGGATTTGAAGGCCCTCCTCTTCTGCTTGAGGACAGCTTTAATTTCTGAAGTAATCCAGGGTTTGTTGTTGGAGAAACACCGTACAGTCCTGGTAGGTGCGGTGTTATCCACACAGAAATTAATATAGTCAGTAATGCATGTAGTAAGGCTGTCGATGTCCTCTCCGTGGTCGTCACAGATCACCTCCCACACAGTCGACTCAAAACAATCCTTAAGAGCCTCCTCGCTCTCCTCCGACCATCTCTGCACTGTGCGGGTGGCTGGTGGCTCCCTGCGCACTAAGGGCTCATACACAGGGACAAGGTGCACCAGGTTGTGATCAGATCTGCCTAGGGGAGGGAGAGGTGATGAACTGTATGCCTCTTCAGCATTGGCATACAGTAAGTCCAGTGTTTTATTGTCTCTGGTTGGGCAGGTCACATACTGGGTGAAGGTGGGCAGTGTGGAGTCCAGTGAGGCATGATTGAAGTCCCCTGATATTATGAGAAGGGCTCTCGGAGATTGTGTTTGCAGAGATTGTGTTTGCAAAACCTGATGCATCCACATCAGGTTTTGTGTAAGATTAGCCTGATTAAAAATGGAGAGGATTAAGGAAGATACATCCAAAGTGTCTGCTGTAGCTAGCTACAGGGCTCTGAAATGTTTGATTAATGAAACATGAATCACAGGCTGGTCCCACTGCTGCTGCTAGCATAGCTAACACTGGGAGTTTGGCCTGACACCATTACTCAGCAGGAGTTTGACCCGCGTCGCAGAACCACCAGGCCTCATGGGGCCCGTTTCTTTGCTGCTATTCACTGTGAGCAATGTAAATGGCTTCACTTATCGGCCCACCTGCTCTAGCGAATGAGAGGCCATGATGACATGGCACAGCATGAAATGAGAGGGAGCTGATAGATACAAAAAAAACAGAAAGAACACAAAACAAAAAAACCAAACACTTTTCATAATGTTATGCCCGTTTCAATAAGCAAAACACCCTGTCAGGCTTTGAATGTCTACACTGGCTGCCTGCCTGATACTGCCTAAAGCAGGATAAAGCAGAATTTAGATGAGAAAATAGCCGCAAAACATTTTGGGTTCACCTTCAAAGAGGTCACTTCACTGAGGCTTTGGCATCTCTGCTCACACTGCTGCAACGCTGTGCAACAAATCCAGATGAGGGCTTTAAGCTACGCGCTAAATCCTGTGTATTCAGTCTTTCCCCTCTGATGGGGCATGCAGGGCGAGGCTCACTGACTCAGAAGACATTTATCCAAGGTGAACGACACCAACACGGCCTGCGATGACTAATATCTTGTCCACTGTGCTTAAATAAGCATCGACTGCATCTGGCATGTCAAAGGTCAAAACATCAGTTAAGTTTTTTTCTTTTTCCTTTTTTTAACAAAATGTTTGCAGGGCTGATGAAGTCAGAGCACTAATCCCCCCCCCCCCCACACACACACACACACACACACACAGTTCTCTCAGCACTCCACTTTAAGATACAGCAAAGGGTGAAGGGTGAAGTTCAGCCCATGCACAGCAGATTGTTTTTGTTGGCCCGAGCTCTGTTATTCACTCATCAGCTATGGAACTAATGTCTGCTTTTTGTAGGTTTTCTACATGAGGGAGACACTCTCAGGTGCCAAGAGAAACATGACCTAAATAGGTTCCACTTGGAGTAGAAAATTACATTATTTGTGTATACTGGGATAAGAGTGGTGCGTAATTGCAAATGGGGCCCTAATCAGAATGGGAGTGTTGGGAAATTCATTGGGATACTGAGCTGGAAAAGAAAGACAAAGTTTTGAGGAGAGGGAGATGGGTTCATGTAGTCTACGAGATATGGCTGATGAAGCAGAAGGCTGGAAGAGACACTGACAGACGTCACCAGTCTGTACACAACCATAATAGAGGGTTTGTTACATAAGGTGTTTTGACCCCTGAATATGCATAATGAGGGCTGAGTGACTTCAAGCCTAAAACTCACTGTCACCAGTGAGTTTTCTTTCTCATGACATCGACTGACGAAAGTTGTACACAGACTCAATGCTTAAGCTACTGTTTGCAAAGAATGTTTTGGATTATGGAAGAATGGTGCATAACAGCAGGAAAAGGAATAATGGGTAGTTATTATGTTTAATAACCTTAATCGAACTGATCTTAATCTGAGCTCTCAAATCAAAAGTTGGAGATCAAAACTGTAGATTAAATTCAATCAAACTGAAAATAAAACGAAAATATCAGGAATGTGGAAAATAAGATATTGAAATATGATAAATTTGTAAAAAAGCAGTACATTCGCTTCACTATTATAACAAAATAATGATTAAAAAGTAAAAAAGCCTACATTTGCTTTTGCATTATTATTCTTTCTGGACTTTACAGCTGATGAATCTGCAGTTAAGAAAACATTCACATATTTTTAGCTTGAAAAAATATTGCAAAATCATTACTCACCTGCCTTGTTTACACATATATAAGGAACAGTGCTTTAGATTGTGTCATGTGCCATGTGTACCACAGTGTATAGCACTCCCTCTTTCTTTAACAACAGTTTATAAATGTCTGGGATGTGAGGAGAGCAGCTGCTGGACTTCTATCTGCTCAACAGTCCTGGATCTTCTTCATCATATTTTGTCATTTGTCATATGTCATAACGCACCAAATGTTTTCAGCTGGTGAAAACTGCAGACAGGCCCGTTCAGCATTTGGACTCTTCTACTATGAAGCCATTCCATTCGCTTCCACTCATCCTTTTCAGGGTCGCGGGGGGCGCTGGAGCCTATCCCAGCTGTCATAGGGTGAGAGGCAGGGTACACCCTGGACAGGTCGCCAGTCTGTCGCAGGGCCAACACACAGGGACAGACAACCATTCACACTCACATTCACTGGCACATTCACACCTAGTGGCAGTTTAGATTATCCAATTAACCTATCCCCACAAGTTGCATGTCTTTGGACAGTGGGAGGAAGCCGGAGTACCTGGAGGGAACCCACGCAAACACGGGGAGAACATGGAAACTCCACACAGAAAGACCCCGGCCTGATGGTGGAATTGAACTCAGAACCTTCTTGCTGTGCGGCAACAGTGCTAACCACCGTGCCACCGTGCTGCCCTATGAAGCCATACTGAGTTAATAGATTCAGTATGCAGTTTAGCATGGTCTTGCTAAAATATGCAAGGCATCCCTTAAAAAAAACCTCATCTGGATGGGCGCATGTGCTGCTCTAAACCTGTAGAACCTTTCAGCATTGATGGTGCCTTTCCAGATGTGCAAGCTGACACTTTCATAGCCGCTAATTCACCCCTATACCATCAGAAGTGCTGATTTTTAAACTGAGCACTGACAACAAACTGAATGCTCCTTCTCCAGGCTCTTCAAAAACAATTTCAAAACTCAGATTTCTGACCACAGAACAGTTTTCCACTTTGTCTCAGTCCATTTCAAGCTTCAGCCCAAAGAACACGGCAGTGTTTCTGCAACATGTTCCATGCAACATGTGGCTTTTTCTTTGCATCACAGAGCTTTAACCTGTATTTGTAGGTGGCACGGCGAACTGTGATTTCTAGAACTGTTTATGAACCCATGCAGTGATTTCCATAATAGAATTATGGCACTTTTTGATGCTGTGCTGCCTTAAATTGAATTAATGCCATTGCTCCACACTTTTGTGATGTAGTTTTTTTGCAGACTGATGAACCTCTGCCCATCTTTAATTCTAAGAACGTCTGCCTCTCTAAGATCCCCTTTTTATACCCCAAAGTATTGCTGATGAGTTTCAAAATGTTCCTCCAGCTGTTATTGTTTAGTGCCATTTACTTTTCCAGCCTTTTGCAATTGGGTTTGTACTTCCATACCCAACTGGTATTCCCATCTTTATCAACAAGACGGGACTGAGCTATCGCAGCAGCTGCACTAGTCACCATGCTCAACATGTAGTTTTTGCTGTGCAGTGTTATGTCTTGCATGTGTAATGCTTGTGGGCATCCTTCTTCACCCTTCACTTCTTGAAGAATTACAACCTACACTACCTACACAGTTTAGTACTACAGTACTTCCACTGTCCCCTTTGTTACACTATTAGAAAAAGTTACCGCATATTACATTATGTGTATGTGCATGCAGTTCAGTTGGAAACAAGTGTCTGAGGGTCGATCTTTATTGCAGTTTTCAGTGTTGTAGCAATGCAGGAGCATAGGGACAACTGGAAAAAGAGGAGACATTTTGGAGAAAACTCTAAAAAAAGAAAAGTGATGCTGATGCTGAGGTTTATTCTGAGCTGTTATAGCTATCATTTAGAAGCCCGCCAAGTCCAGTATGCCTCCAGCATCAGTGTAAACGATTAAAGAGCTGTGATGATGTCACAATTGGCACAAATAACAACCGTTGCAGTGACCACAAATGAGGCTTAAGGAACATTTAAGACTGGTGATTAATTTTACTAGTTAATATGCTGGTAGGTAGTTAAATCCATAATGCATTACAATTTTAAGCTGATTATACAGTATTTGGCATGTAAAATCTTAATCTGCAATACAAGCTGCACAATCCGCCAAATAGTGTTTAGCGGATAAAAAAAAAAAGTACAATATTTCTTGTTAAATTGTAATTAAGAACATATAAAGCAGGATGATGTCAAACTATTCAAGCTCAAGGACCTCGGAGATGTGCCAGTATTTGGTAGCACTTCCCTGTTACGACTGTAAGCACTGAGAAGAGAGTGACAAAGTATTGTATTGATCCCTAACGGTGAACACCTTGATTGAAATGAACCTAAAACATTCATCACCACTGAGACACAAAGACACCAATACATCACTAAAAGCACCCACACTACCTTTAATCTAATTATCCCACCACAGGGATCACCGAGAACGATTATTCACCACTGAGTTTGCACATAATAAAAGCAAACAAACCCCGCTGACTATCAGTGGTATTTGCAGCAGGGGAAACAGTATACCTTCCCAGTAATGGAGCGGAAAAGTAGCTGGTGCTGCTGCTGCCAAACACACCACACAACAAGAGGCGTTCTGGCCCCGTTAACACAGGGAAACATATTTCTGTCAGCACTCCATCAATATTTATGTTAGAGAGGCCAAGTATGAAAAAGGCAGCAGTTAAAGCAATCGGCAGCAATGTGTTCTTGTGTCTGAGCCCTGTTGCCACGGCATTACGTCAAAAACATTAACTGTAACACGCAAACAGAAGAGTGCATGAGCACGCCCATGACACAAAGCAGGCCAGCGCTAAGGCAGCAAAGACAGGAAGAGAACAGAGGTTTGAGGCAATGTCTTATATCAAAAAATAAACATTTTAAAAAATGCACAAAAGCCAGTGTTGCTGCTTTAATTTATCACTGCAATTATGATTCAGCATCTGTTCCTCTTAGCGTGTAAACAGCTAGTGCTCGGGGAGCGGCTGGACGGCCAACCTCTAGAGACGGGCCGCGGACTGCTCTGAGGTGTTGGCACCGTGCCAAGCCAATTTTGCCCTGTCCTTTCAGATCCTTATCAAGGGCGGCAATAACAAAAGGTAAATCACAGCCTCTATGAGCGAGTGAGAGATCGAGAGGAAGGGTTTCAGTGTGTGTGTGTGTGTTTCCGCGCGCATATTTTACATCTGCTCCCGTGGAAGTGGCTGTGCTGCATGAGTAAACACATGCATATTCTGACGAAACTCCTCATGCATCAGCATATTTGTATGTGGATTTTGACTGCGTGGGCTTAGTCGGGCTCTGATTGTGTATATGTGGGTCAGTGCAACAGGGCAGTCAACAGCTAATCAGACATTAGATGCACTCCCCTATCCTCTGTGCACACCTTGTGAGCAGGCAGCAATCGTGAATGAGGGTTTCTTCCACGTAGATGCCTCGGTCTTCCTGCGTGGTCACGATGTGCCCGTTATGACGCCACAGCAGCTCCACTGATGGGTCCAAGTAGGAAGCGGTGCACTGCAGGGGGAGGCGGTCACCGTGGAAAACAAGCTGCCTCCGGGAGGGGATGAGCTGAAACAGGGGCATCTCCAAAGGTCCATCTGGAACACCAAGAAGATTTAAAGCAGAATGGTTATCTTGTAAAGCTTCCTTTAGCTTCTTTGAGACAGGAAAAAAAGCCAGAATGGAGATTTTCAGGGAATGGAAGTTCTACAGACTCAGCATCACATATGTGGATTCAAATCAGGCATCGGGTCTTTCCACACATTCCACCACAACAGGGCTGGACTGGGACAAAAAATCGGCCCGGGCATTTTGACTAGAGACCGGCCCACCAGGTATTATGGTAAAAACCATAAAGCCTTTGAATGAAAACAAACGTCGTTGTGACAGTGATGTACACTGTCTTGTTGGTATATATGTATCAATCTAGAACTTAACTTAAACCTACACCATCCTCCCTATTCTGGTATTCTAAACAGTACTTAGCCGAAACCCAAAGACTGCTTAGTTTACCTCCTGAACTTTCTACAACACATGGTGGAAACCTGAAATTAAGACAGAGAAGACTAGAGGTGAGACATGATCATTACTGAATATTAAAAATAATAAATGACAGATTTAGTGATATTTTCATAAACTATTTATTTACCACATCAATAAACAGCATGGCAGGGCAAAATATTTTTTTCTAACATGGCAACCTTTAAAAAGTGAAAGGAGACAGAAAGAGGTGAGAAAGAATAAAACTTCCTCACTCAAAACTTACCATCAAAACTTAATTTTGATGGTATTTTACACACAGTACTGGTACAGTATCTAGAAAATGTGGGAAAATACTGGCATCATATACAGTACTGACTTCTGAAGAAATTATGTTGGGACCCTGAAAAAAAAATTACTATGTACAATAATGGATTTCTATACATTTGACATCAGATGAAAACTTTGGTTGTATGATTCAGATAATTATTTGTTAAAAGCTAGAAATTTTAAATGAGAATAAGAAAGAAACGTATTTTTGTTCCCCCTTTCCTGTTAATGCCCTACCTGCCCCCCTGGCATAACTTTGCTAGACCCGCCCTGCATAGTTACCAGCTGTCAGCTACTTAGAAAAGGATCCTGGTGTTATTTGTCTCTCAGAAACAGTTCATAACTTCCTTCAACCCTTCATCCCTCCAGCAAACATCAGCTGATACTAGAAATTAATATTAAATAAATTCTAACAACAGCTCATCAAGTTTAAAGGTGCTTCTGTTGTTTAGCGCGACCTCCGCTAGTTTGCTCTTTCTGACGCAGAGAGAAAAGCCGATCAGCTGATCATTGATCAGCTGATCAGGACAAATCGCGTTGCTTTTCACCTCAACTTTAAAGTTCGACCTCCTCGGCTGTAACTGGTCCTGCCCAGAGTCGATCATGACCAACTGGCCAATACACCACTATTCATTTATACCGTTGAAAAAATAAAAGAAATAAAACCCCATCGGCCCATAAAAACGAAAAATCACGAGCGGCCCACCGGGCAAATGCCCGGTATGCCCGATGGCCAGTCCAGCTATGCACCACAAACACAAACATTCTTCTCAGGAAAACCAAACAAGAATGCTCGTTAAAATATTATAAACACACAGAAAACTTTTGTCAAGGTCACACCCCTCCCCCATCCTTCACACACTGTTGCTGTTGCTCAGCTAAACCAACAGGAGCTGATAAAGGAGGACGGCCTAGAGTGCTCCCCTGGACTCTCCTTGACACCTAAAATTTTCACATAGGAAGCGACCATAACGCCAGCAGCTGGCCAGGTCAACAGGCTTTTTTGCCAAAGATAAAAGGCTACAACTGGGAGGAGATTAGAAGCCATAGTGTTTAGTCTTGTGCCAGAAAATGGACCTGATTTTGGAAAAATGACTGATCTAAGCATACTGTTGAAATATGATATACAACACAGTGTAATGTCTCTAATCATACTGAACCCTTGGAGATCAGTGCTGTCTATTTTGCAGGGCATGGACTGGTGCCTTGACAGCTCAGTGCACTGCACTGGGAATTCTCTCAGAGCTTGAAACTATAAAAAAAATCAAGTTAAAAAAATAATGTAAATATAAACATAATGTAATAAATAGAAAATCAAGGTATTTTATTTTTATTCACGTTCTTTGCACATGCTCTAAAGAGCAACATAAGCAGGCACTTTGCCTGCATTGTGTCTTTTGTAATAAGTTATATATGCTGAAAGCACTAGACACACAATTCAATTTGTGGCTCATAAACCCTTTTTATTGCTCGATGAATTGGTTTGAAAGAGGAAAACAGTGAAAGATCCATGTTGGGTGGTAGCAAAAGGTCTAAGTTCACAAGCTGACATTTCCCTTGAGTAGCCTTGAGTAGCTAGCAATATTACGTATTGTAACATAGAACCCACAGGGCAATCACAGCTATTAACACAAGCAGAGCCTTGACCTCAGCTTTCTACATAAGTAGTTTATAATCATAGGTGTATAATTAAAAGTGACATGCTTTTGAGAGTGACTTTAAAAACTGGTCACTAATATCGCCTCCTCCACGGCGACATCTCAGTGTAATTGCTTGATGACCCTGTTAGATTGTTGAGACTCTATGACAGTAGTGGCAGATGAGGCTTTGCTATCTCCTCTGCATGATACACAGCAGAAACAGCATGGGGGCCATTGACTGTTGACTAGTCTGGTGCTGACACTGTTGAAACAACACTTTGAGGCAAGGATCAGAGTGTGGCTGCTTGCCTTTGCCCACTGGACACTGTCAGAGCAAAATGTAATTGTTGGCTGTGGGTTTGGGAGTGTGTGTAGGACAACCAAAGGAACTCAGGGACAGGGACAGAGACATAATTATATGTGCAAGAACTAGGGGCATGTGTACTGTAGCCGAGTCTGTGAAAATAAAACAGTACGATGCTTTTGAATTAGCAGTGCCTTAGCACCAGATTATATGTATGCATCTTCTTTTAAATCCTATATGAAATATACAGTTGTGGCCAGAAGTTTACATACACTCATCATGTGCATGAATGTAATGGTAATTTGGAGCTTCTAACAATTTCCTTTAACTGGTATTTTTCCAGAGTCGAATGATTGTACAGCAATCATCTTTAATGATTAAAAAATAATAATTGGGTGCTCATGTTTTGGAATTTCTCTAACCTACACAGGGACACAACTATACATAGAGACTCAAATGTATACATACACTCATCTTAATCTTTTAATAAGTGGTGCTGAAGGTGCTACAGTGTCAATTAACTTTTCATTCAAGACTACAACTGGAAGATTCTCTTTGCCAGCATGAAAATTACTTGTTTGACAGGACTCATTGGATTCACCAATGCTTGGAAAAATGGGAAAGTCCAAGAACCTTAGTGAAGATCTTAGAAGGAAAATTGTAGATTTACACAAGCTGGGAAGGTCTCTTGAAGCCATTTCTAAACAACTACAGATTGTCAACCCAGGCCACTCTGTAGTGCTGATAGTGTTTCATTATGTGTTTTCTGTCCAGGTGCATTTTTACTGCACTGGCACTTTGTTGGGATCATTTTCATGCTATATAATGAAGCCATTGCCAATTAGACAATTTTCAGACGATACTGCATGGTGCACCAAAATCTGATGGGACTTTTCTGCGTTCATAACTCCATCGGTTTAGACAACATCAACTGGCTAAAATGCAGCCATCACCCAGCTTCCACCATGTTTTACAGATGCTGTAGACACTCACTATTGGACCACTCTTCTTGACCTCCTCTCTAAAAAAGACCATTGCGCAGCTTAGTATGGCAAAGTTGCATCTAAACAATACACAAGAATTCTGGAACAATGTTCTTTGGTGCAGTGACACCAAGATGGAAATCTCTGGACAACGTCACTTTTAATAAAAACCAAGTCGTTGATCCAATAATGAACTCCTCTGTGTACCAAAGTATTCTAGAGTCAAATGTGATGCCATCTGTCTGACAGCTAAAGCCTGACTGAAGCTGGCTCACGCAACAGGACAAAGATCCTGAGCACAGCAGTAGGTCTACAACAGAATGGCTCAAAACCAAAAGGGTCAATGTCTTGCAATGGTAAGGTCCAGACCTCAAATTCAACTCGATTGACATGCCGTAGTGGGATTTTACATCCCTGTAAACCGCAACTTAAATGCTTACCACAAGCTTAAACAACAAAATGGTGATTCGTCTTAGCTTTCTGCTGTTTGACTTTAATAAGCACTTTTATATTTATATTAAAGCTACAGTACAAGTTAATGTACAAGTCACTTAAAATGTGAATGTCCAATTCAAAGAGAGCGAGCGAGACAACAGAAGCTTCAGCCGTTTTGTGTCAGCAGGAGTTGCGTCCTGGTTCAAGTCATTCAGAGCTCTTGCTGCTGCATCATTCAAATGCAAATTCAATTCATCAATTTAAGAAATCATCCATCCATCCATTTCCTTAACTGCTTATCCAATTCATGGTCGCGGAGGGGCCTGGAGCTTATCTCAACTGTCAGTCCACAAGAGGAGGGGTACACCCTGGACAGGCCACCAGTCCATCACACGGCTATTTGAGCAATCATTTTAATTTAGCAATTTTTAGCAATTTTTAAAGTATAGACCAACCTCCACATCCCCCATTTGTTATGGATCAGTGCCCCTCTAGAGGATTTATTTTCTTTATTGCTACATTTACTGCATTCATGCACAACTGAATTGGATTTGAATCCACACTAAAAATAAAACAAAATAAAACAAGCAGATATTCTCAAACACGTAGTGTCTGTTTGTATAGTCACTTCATTATCCCTTTCTCAAAGCAACTGGTTTTAAAAGAGGTGCATGACTGAACTTCAAAGACTTGTATGACAGACTATCTTGAGGTATATTTCATGATATTTTTGCATCATTAAATTATTGGAGTCACATCACAGGCTAAGAGACGTAGTGCTGCACGTGAAACTCAGTTTAATGACATGATACCCGCGCAGTTGCACTACTGTGTCATCATGCAATAAAAACCGCTAAAGAAAGCAGGGTCTTGTTGAGCAGTGTATAACATGCTGCGTTAGTTTTGCACTTTATGTCTGGGCTGTTGTGCTCCTCCTACCAGGGTTAAAGAACCAGGAGTCCATCAAACAGACAGCCCTGACCCCAACACAGGAAGCACCTGATCTCCTAAGGAAGCCGCGTGCACTCTTCCGTTCCCCCTCATTTGCAGGCAGCACCCGACCTGTATCACTGGAGGGACGAGAGCTTGTTGCTGGAATGTATGGTGTAAACATCTGCAACCCATCAGGCAGGAGCCGTTGGAGAGAGAAACAAATTCGTCCTCAGTGACAAATTTTCATAAAAACAGTGAGGGGATAATCTCGCTTTAAGCATACTTTTGATTCCATGTTTGAATTTTATTATATTCCAGGCCATCATTTTTCTTGATAACAAGAATGTGGTATCAGGTGCTGAGTGATATTCATGTACTCAGATGTACATTGGTGGAAAACATTCCTTTACAAACTGTAACCATATGAAAATAGCAATCATCAAATGACATTTAAAATATGACTCTTAGAGCACTACACAAGTTAATGGATAAGGTGCTGTAAGATAGAGTTGTACTGTGGACAAGTGTATGGAGCCAAGCATGCCTGAGAGCAGGACTTTATCATTGTAAACCCATGATGGATGCTTTAGGGCCTAAAAGCAGTGCCTCCTGTCTTGCCACTGGACTCCACTCATGGCTCTTTGTCCACTGACTATGCAGAATTACTCTGTAATTGGTTTGGCTTGTTCTACGTAAATGAAAAACACATACAGTTAGGATTACATAGAATTACTCCAGAATGTCTGCATTGCAGTGTCTGGATGCAACTGCAAAAATCCAAACTGTAGTGTAGAGATATGTATTCTGCACATGGGCTACATTAGTTTTTTTTTTCCTTCTGCAAACTATTTCACATCGTGCATACAGTGCATCCCAATGTAATGTCCCTTTGCATTATATATACACATACACACACAGACATACACCAGCACTAAACAATGATTTTTCTCATTCCAGTGCAATATCCCCTGTGCGAGCCAGATGTAAGGAGAAGAGGAGGATGATTCTATCACATATGAGATACAATTCCCCTGTGGACAGCATCACGGAGCAGGGAGATAGAGGAACGGAGGGAAGACAGAGGGAGGCAGGGAGAGGCTGCCTGTCTGTAACCAGTCTTTCAGGAAAGAAAAAGAAAGCAAAGACTCGTGGATTTTTCTTCGCTGTTGCTAACAGCTTCCAGTCAGTAAGGAGAGCATTTTTATCTGCTTAAAGAACTCACTCTGATGCACCCACTGCTGACAGACAACATATCTGTCTTAATCTTTTAGCCTTTAAACTCACATTTGGTCTTTAAAAGTCCAACGTGCATGCCAAAACAACTTTTCCACAAATTTAGCAAGCTCCCCAGACAAAATCTCCAACAGCATGCAGTGCAATCTGTTTTCTCTGTGTAGACATTTTTGCACTTTGCAGTTCTAGTTACACTATAGCCTTCAACCACTGGCTTCAACAGAGTGAATAGCAGGTTTTTCTGAAGGTCCTTTGGCATCAGTGTATGAGTCAGGGAAAAGAATAGAGCATTTATTATTATCTGAGGAAAAGAGAAACGAGTAAAACTTGGAGCTCCTTCCTCCTTTTAGGGATACCGACGCCGGATTTACAGATGAACGAGCGGTGCCTAACAGGCCAAAGACCACACAAAAACACCTTTATGAGACAATCTTTGCCTGCAATTTTCTGTCGAGCAAATTTGCACTAAATCACTGGCTCATGTTAAGCTTGTCAAACAGTTCACAGTAGGTGGAGAGATAACAGCGGAGGGGGAAACCTATCATCCAAATAGCTCTACTTAATCATGTTTTCATGGGCGAAACACTTGAAAATGCAGCTTTCGTGACATTAGAGTTTCTTGTTATGAGAAGTCACCAAAAGCAAACCTGAAAATGTAAAGCTGTCAGACAGCCAAATAAAAAATACGATGATGATGTTAGTTTTTTTCTCATTATCAGAATATGCTTAAATGCTTATAAAACTGCCCTTATTGTCTGAAAATCAACTAATTCTTATATATTGATATTTATTTATTCATTCAGTCATCAAAGACTACATAGAATGTGCAAAACAATTAATATAGGAACCACAACTACATCACAAATAGTGACTGAACATGTGTACAGATGCCTGGCCTATGTTCTTATCATTAAAGCTACCCTAGTTTCCAAGTAGAAAAAGAAATAACAGCAACAAGAACCAGACAGACAGCAACAATATGTCACAAGGAACCCACCAAAATATATTTTAGCATTCTTTTAAAGACCAAAACCATTTTTATATTGATGTCAACATCATTCCACAGTTTAACCCCAACAACTGAAATATGTCTTTGTTTAGTCTTTCGCTTTGCTTTTTCCCTCAAATCGTATTTACTCTCCTGTAGTGAAAAGAAACGTTATACACAGTTTGGGAGTGACATTTTTCTTTAGATTTTGCTTTAAACATCGTTTAAAGTAAACCAAATCATTAAATTTCATAATATGGGACTTTCAAAACAGTGGCTCGGTGACCCACGTTGCTTTTTCTTTGTAACATATCATGCATCGTTTATGAAGACCCAATGAGACTAAAAGTGGACCTGAAATCAGAATAGCAGAGTGCACTCTGGATTGTAGATGACAAAGAAAAGGTTACCTTTATTTGTGTAGCATTATTTAAGCAAACTTGTTTCACTTCAGTATCTGCACATCTGTTTTGTTGCCCTTTCTGGTCTTTGTTTCACAGTGTGTGCAGCCAGACATGGAAAGGAGAGGGCAGGGGAGACCAGCAACACAGCAGTAGTCTGTCATCATGGTGATGGGCTCAACAGGTAGCTCACAGCATAGCATGGCCACTCAGAGTATTTACAGTGCTATCTTGAGTGAACACTTGTAACCGCTTTGATTGTAGTGTACAGAACATTTCTGGTTGTAAATTTGAAGGTAGGCGGAGGTTTCTTTTTAGATTATGGTGCTCCAGTGCCACGTCCAAGTGCCCTTTGTTATGTGGTTCAATACACTTTAGTTCATTTGCAAGTACTATAAAGAAATGATAACTCTCGTCCATAAAAAACTGAGCTATATGCTGTCACTGCTTTGTCTTTATAATTATCAACAATGAAATTGTGTCCCGCTGACAAAAATAATACTTTTCACACATTTTCAAACATCTGTCAGACAGTCAATTACAAAACTCAGAGACCTGCTGGCTTTCATTCTGGCCTTGGACTGAAAAACTCATTTACGCCTGGGATGACAGGTGGACTCAATTAATTAAGAAATTAACAAAAGTGCTAATTAAATGGAGCATATTTGGGGACTGTGGGATATTATTTTGCGGGGACAAATTCAGTGCTACAACTAATGCAGGAAACTGCTGACTCACAGTTTTATTTATGTTAAATAAAACATTGCTGCACACTCCAGTTACTTGGAAAATGAAGTACACTTAGAATTTATATAATATTTTGCTTCACTTTCTTAAGTAATGAAAAAAGATGCTAAATTTTGAGTCACGTAGTACAACAATTTGACAATGTCAAGTGTTTGAATAAAACATCATAATCATACAGCCATAATTTGCAGTGTTATGTCACTTCAGCCATAAAACTTAACTTCACTGTAGAGTCTTTGTCTCAGCATCTGTGTTCTATCCGCTATAATATGCGTAATGTTAGTAATAAAATAAATGTGTGTTTAAATATAAATCCCTTATTATTACTCTAAAGTGGTTCTATATTAATTTCTATTTTCATAACTTTATCCTTGGACTCAAAAATAGTAGCTCCTTAGAAGTTCAAACTAATTCTTTTTTACCTTTTACTGGGCTGTAGTGTCCCATTAGCCTGTCCTCTGTCAGAATCAAGACATTTACACATTTATTTCTTTTTTTATTATTTCTTTGTGTTTTTTTCAGCTCCTCTCGCTGTAAGGTTGTATTTGTTTTAGGTCAACTTTCAGCCAAAGCTGTGTGCTTGAGATGGCTATATTAAAGACAACCCATCATTTTCATCATAGATATCCAAGAGCAGGAAAAAAAACTATATGAACTGGGGCATAGTGAGGTGTGGAAAACAAATGACCACAAACCACATGGTATTAATGTCTCAGCCATTTTGAGCGTGTGACAATTCTGAGGTTCCAGCCACACAGGCCTAGAGACTGGTCAATGACCATCTGGGATCCGCCAGTACCAAGGGAAAAATGTCCATTTCCCAACTGGTTGGTGAGTGGTTTCTGGATGTTGACAGAAATCACTGGGAAACTGATTGCTAAAAACAAGGTTCTAGCGAGTCGTCAGTGACCTCCAGTCTCCACTCACTCACACAGTTGCTAGCAAAGAATCTGTATTCCCAACCAGTTAAGAAATACTTCTTTGTGGTTGCTTTGGTTGTGACAATCACAGGCTAACTTGTCTACAAACACTTGCTAGCTATTCTTGTGAAACTGTGAAAAGTGCAGCACAAACTGGAAACATGTTGCCTAGTGGGGCAAACTTTCTCCATTTCCAACTTGCACCACACTTTCTCAGGTTTTACTACATCTTAGCTAGTAGTTTGTGAGTGTTAACAGTCAAGTTGGCATCTTCCATGCAAACTACAGTCAACCACCGCAAGCTGCCAGCCAATAAAGCATTCACAGGTGGGATTTTGGTTTAGCACTTTCTTTGCAATCAGTTTCGCTTAGTGACTTCCAGCAACCTCCAGGGACCACTGCAACCAGTCAGATAATTTGCAAATTTCCCTTGCAACCAGTCCATCCTTTCATCCATCTATCCATCTCTTCCACTTATCCTTATAAGGGTCATGAGGGGCTGGAGCCTATACCAGCTACCAGTGGCTGTATCATGTCAAATACATCATGAAAGAAATTGCAACAGAGCAGTCTGTAGTCTGAGGTTTTGGCTCACAGGGATGACTTGTAAATACAATTATCCCATTATGTGAAACTTTGGCCATGTTTAATATGACCTATATGAATAACAAGTTAGTGTGTAGTGTCATTTTATTTTGCAAGCTAAAAACTTTCAACAGTCAAGTTCTTTTGTTCTAAATATCCCCAACAGTTACACCAGTTTTAGGAGACAGTAAATGCCAGCCACCACCATTAGCTAAATCCTTACCACATTTGAGCTGCGGTTCGCGTAGGTTGCGAAACTCCAGGCCGTGGAGGTGGGTAGGGAAAACGCAGACCGTGTCATTGCCGATCTTTACGGAGTTGCTTTTAGCCCAGATGAGCAGCCACTTCAGCTGACAGTCACAGAACAAAGTCTCGGTGCTGAAGTGCCTGGTGAGAATACAGCATGCTATCTAACACGTATTTGATGTCATAACAGGAAAAACGGGTCTAGTTGCTGAGTGCATGTATTATGGTCACTCATTGGCAAGACTTCCAACCTACTGTGTGTGCTACATAGCTATTATTAATGTCATTTCTTCCTATAACAAGCCAAAATAACTGCAGTGAAAACAGCCAATAACTGACTTTTACCACTGCATCGATGCTCTAAACTACAACAAACAAGTGACCCAACCACAGAAAACTGAATGGATCAGGCCATTATACACATGTATGTTTCCCTTACAGTAGTCTGAGAGCAGCTAGGTGTGTGAAGAGTCCCATGGTCAGAGTGGAGAAGATGTTCCCAGATAAATTCCTGTTTGTGGGAAAAACATACACAGGGAGAAACAGATCACTCCTCACATACAAAAAGGCTTTACTACTGTTTTTTTTCATACATTACTGAAGCCATATCAAACATATCCTCTACAGATTTGGTGTATACAAAGCATAAAGAGATGCAATACATGTTTCCAATTTTAGGGGATTACTCACAATTTCGAGAGGTTACCCAGATCGAGAAACATTTCAGGGGAAAGGCAGCCAATCCTGTTGTTGGACAGATCCCTATATGAACAAAAAGGCAAAGAGAAAAATGCTTCTGTTCATATGGTGAATTTTGCTGATATTATTGTGCAGAACGAGTTGGAACAGGAGCCAACTGGAAAGCAATATGTCTGTTTTCATGGCTGCTTGAACAGAGAAGTTAAACAGCTGTAAAGCCTATTCAACTTCCTGGAATATTTGTCCTGACCTTTTACTCGTCACATAACCATTGTTGGCACACAGAGCACGAAATGCACAAACATGTGCAAACGCATTGGGCTTCCATGTGCGAGTGGCTGAGCGCTGTCGCGTCCGTGGCTCTGTGCCCTCACACTCTGTAATTAAAGAGCTGCTTTGCTGGAGCAGCTGTGGGAAAATAAGCAGAGCACTCGAATAATCACCAGTTGGGGAGCACTTAAATTAGCACTCCGCTGCTCTCCGAGCCTTGCGCACACGCGCCCCAAATCAGCGCGGCTAACTCACTGTTTGCATCCCTGCCAGCCCAGATCCCACTAACTATCAGGCTGCAATCATGTCACTCATTCCCTAAGCCTATATGTAGAAAGGATGAGGGTAATCATTGAGAGAATGACCCAAAGAGAAGAAATCAACAAAAACCACAAACAAAGGAAAGCCTAACTTTAATACTGCGTTTGCTTTTTGAATATTTGCCTTCCAATTAAGTCTGTAAAACATTTGAAATGTTGCTGTAACTTTAACAGAAGCATAACTTTAATCAAAAATTGGAAAGAAGAATTTATTTGATGTAAGCATAGTGCCATTTTTAACTTAGTAAGGCAGTAACATTCAAAGTTTTTAAAATTGCTATGTAATTTTTATACACAGAACATTTACTTGCAGGCAATAAAATACACCCTGGTGACTATATATAGTCTTACTTACAGGCATTGTAAAAAGAAAATACACCTTCTGACTAAGTACACTCCATGATTCAGTAGCTTCAGAGGCAGTAACCACTTTTAGCAGCAACAATGTGAAGTCATTCTGTATGACTTTCAGTCTCTCACACCGTTGTGGAGGAAATTTTGGCCCACTCTTCATTAACAATGTTGCTTCAGTTTGGCCATGATTTATACATGGCTTTCTTAAGGTCATGACACAGCACGTCAAGGTTGAGATATGGATTCTGACCGGGCCATTGCAAAACGTTGAATCTTTGCTTTTTCAGCCATTCCAGTGTAGATTTGCTGGTGTGCAGTGCTTTAGCTGTCATATAGATGACCTCACATTTGACTCCAGAAAACTTTGGTATTCAGAGGAATTCGTGGTCGACTCAAAGATTGCAAGGTGCCCGCCGAGGTCCTGTGGCTGCAAAACAAGCCCAAATCATCACCCCTCCGCTACTGTGCTTGACATTTGGTATGTGGTGCTTGTGCTGATATGTGCGTTTGGTTTTCAACAACTGTGGTACTGTGGTTTATGGCCAAAAATCTCCACTCTGGTCTCGTCTGTCCAAACAATATTGTTCCAGAAGTCTTGTGGTTTGTTCAGATGCAACTTTGCAAACCTAAGTCGTGTTGCTATGTCCTTTTTAAAGAGAAGACACTTCCTCATGCCAGCCCCTCCAAACAAGTCAGACTTGTTCGGTCCTTTTGAATGAATGAATTTTAGCATATAGCATGCTAACTGAGGTCTGTAGAGTCTGAGATGTACTTGGAAATGGCCTGACGGGCAATAACAACTGCTTCTTTCAGGACATTGCTGATGTCCTTTCTGTTAGGAGACCTGGGTCATTGACCCAGAGTTTTGAGTTTTCTTTACTATTGTACTTTGATTCTGCCATTATTTATTGTTTCTAGTGTTTTGGTTTCTTTGTTAATGTTCTGGTTTCTGTCTGTGTTTCTTAGTTGCTCTGTCTCCCCTGTCTGCTGTGTCCCCTTGTCTCTGTGTTATGTTTCCTGTTTTACTTTGAAAGTCCGTGTCTCATGTTAATGTATCTGGTTTTGCTTCCCTTGTCTCGTTAGCCCTGATTTGCCCCAGCTGTGTTTCCCTCCTGTCTCTCATTCCCTGATTGCTCCCTCTGTGTATTTAAGCCTTGTGTTTCTCTGTGTCAGTGTTGCAATCTACTGTCTTATCATGCTGTGTGTTCATTCAGCACACTGCATTTATACAGCTGCTCACACTTGCTGAAGCAATAAGGGTGTTATGTCATGTGTTGTTGATGATCTGAGGTTGCATTTTTCCGACCTGGTAAGGTCCTAACACCAGCCAGTGGCAGTTAGCATGCCAGCAGAGTGCCGGGGCTCACAAGCTCAGTCAATCCCGTAATCCTCTTCCTCATCTCGAGGGGTTGCAGCAGTCCAATTGAGAGTGTTTCAATGGTAGATACTGTTAGCAAACTGTAACTACATCATCCTGTGAAGCTGACTGCTCTCGGAGTCAGTTTGCTAACTTACAGCTATTCTGTTCTTACCCTAACTCTGTGTCCTGAGTTAGCTTTGCTCAGGCACAGAAGGTTTGTGAATGTCTAAAACTGTACTGCAGGCCTTTTGCCTAAGTTAAACACTTCAGTCCACTCTTCAACTCTGTACTTTAAAACACTCTTTCTCGTTGTCTCTAAAGCCAAAGGACTCTCCCCGCGTCCCCTGGAGAAGGCTATTACAAGGCTTCATCATACTTACAGTCTCCTCAGTGCTAGCAGACCACGGAAAGCCCCAGGCTCCACTGTACTTATCAAATTATTCCTCAGGTCCCTGGAGAAAAGAGACACAGAAAAAGAGTCAGATAGGAGTCTATCTCTCTATCTATCTATGGATGTTTAGGAATTATTTCTTAGATTCAATTTGCTTGGTTTAAAAAAATCTGACCATATAAGCCAGCACCATCCTGCAAAAGCATGTTTCTTTGACAGTGTGCACACAGCAGAGTCCAGTTCACCGTGTAATAGCTTGCTTGCAGTTAGAACTGAAGCAAAGAATAGTGTTTTTTAAGCTTTCAAGAAGAACTAAACAGCCAATGGATTTAAAATGGAAAAAAAAAACCCTAATTAAATATTTGAGCTATTTGTAAATTTATATTAGATTTACTATTTTACATTGACATTTAATTGAGACAGTATTTGTGGGTTAACTAGCACCTGTTAGCTGGATGACACAGACAATTTCCTCCACGCTGGAGACCCAGACCACATCCAGCCAAGAGACAAAAACACACATGTTGCGGTTACAGCCAAGGACTTCTAATCCACCCCCTCTGCCTACCCCAAAACCTCGGATGATGCTAAAATTGGATTCCAGAAAAATCTCCTCTCCGGTTTTCTCAGATGGCCAAAGAAAACTTCCTGAAATTGTGTCCCTGGTTTCCTTTGACTCTGAACTGGATGTCCAGTGTGATGAGAATGAGATGAAGGGTAGTGCCTTTTTCCAAATGTGAGCAACAACAAAGTTCAACTAAAACTTTAGCAAATTATCCAACAGGTCAATTCAGGGTCAGCCAGAAGAAACGAAATAAAACCAAAAGGACACAGTAATCATCCCAAAGTGAAAATAAAAGTAACGCCTCAGCTCTTCCATTTGACATATGGGACAGTTTTGGAGCAAAAAGCTCAGAATGGATTTGCAAGATTTATAGGAGCCGTTCAATAATGCAGATTTCTCCTTGGAGGTTGAAGGCGTTGATAGCTATATCCCTACTGTTGGTGGACTTTAAAGAAAACCCTTGGTTGTGGCGATTTTACAGTAACTGGTGTTAATTCAGTTGATTTAAAGCATTAGTTAGTCATACTGATACAAGCCATCATTAGCAGCAGAAAAATGAGTCTCATTTAGGGTTAATGATCTGTGTCTTGTTGTTTGGTCCGTGCTAAAAAACACTCCCACACACAAACCACACACACACGCCTGGTCTGTACTCTTAAGACTTTGTTCTCCAAGCGGACTTTCATCCAAACTATGTGTTATATGCAAAAATATATGCTCTTCATCACATATGAGTGGTCATGTGTTATTCACACACCTCATAATCTCAGCATGCCAGCTTTGTATGCCTCTTAGTCACTAATGAGACTTTGTATGGACATCCTCCAGGATTTGTTATTCACACAGGAAGGGGCTACCACGCTTTAGGAAGAATACTGAAGTTCCTTTCCTGATTGACTAACCTCCTAGTCCAACAGGGTCAGCCAACGGCTAGCTCTCATCTCCGCTCTCATCCAAAGTTATCTTTGATTATGTATGATAGTCTACAAAAGAGCCGGTGCAGGCCTGAGGTCAAAAGGTCATCCACTGCGCCTGTAGCACCTCCTTTTATCCCGAACAGTCGTGTAGCTCACTGCTCTACTGCCTCTGAATTTGCTGAACGTTCAAAACGTTCCACCTTATCGACTGAGTGCCCTACCAAAGGGCAGAGATCACTGTTGTGTGTGTGAGTCTACACACAGTAAATGTGTTACTTTGCAAGTGTTATTGGGAAATGTGGAATCCCACAAAGCAGGTTTGAAGTGGCGGAAGATTTCATGAGAGGACTCCCTTATAATCCTAACACTGATTAAATATACATAGTATCATATGCCATCTTACCACAATAAATACTCTCATGCCACTGGATCGAATCTCACTGTAAAAACTGCATATTTCAGAGAGATATTTCTAATTTATAGTGTTAAACACAAAATGCATTTTAAATCATGTTTATATCAATTATATACTTCTGAGGGTAATCTCATTGCATTTGGATTCAGCTTGACAGCATTATGACTTTTCAAGTGTCTAATTTTCTAGTCCAATGGTGCACTTTGGCCTTCTTATGGTATTGTCATTAAAACTAAATACAACATTACCACCTGCATAGTTTCTCAATTAACCTGGCATGGGTCAGGCATCACTTGATGACGTGGACCAGGTAAAAGTTTTGCCTGTTCTCAACAGCTACCTAACTGGCTAATAGGTGCAAACAATTATTGCTGTTATTTTAATGACCCATTAACTTCCTGAATGGAATTATAACTAATTTGAGAAAAATACTCAAATCCTCCACCAAGGAGGTAAAGTTTTTTTTATGCCCGTCTGTGCGAGCATGTCATTATATGTAAACAGGATCGCTCAAAAAGTTTCAAATGAATTTCGATGAAACTTGACAAAATTGACAAAAAGCCTTAAAACTTAGAAACTATGATTATTACAAGTGTGGTGTACATGGTAAACACATAGACAGCACTAGTGCTGGGCGATATGGAAAAAAATATTTATCACGATATGAATTATTTTATATCACGATAACGATATATATCACGATATACCACCTGACCTGTGGTCATCTGGAAAGTATGCAGTCTGTAAACAGCGAGTGGAGAGGGTGCAGTCTTTGTTTTGAGTTACTGTAAAGCATGTCGCAAATCCTGGTGCACGTAAAGCAGCTTTACATTTTACATGCTGTAGCGTCATTTGTGGGAGCACTTCAAGTTCCTATACATCAATACAACCGTTATAGCCCAAATTTTAATAATATGTATGCATTAAGTCCATAGTAACTACATAAATTGCAAAAAACTGCAATAAACTAGAAAAAAATTGAAAATCGTTTTTGTTTTGTTTTTTACATATAGAGGCTTATCCCTCAAAACTGTAAATACAAAAAAGTTGCACAAAATAGTTTCCAACCACAAGAAATTTATTTTGAGTGTCTTCATAGTTTTATTTTTGAGATAAACTAATTTTTATATACTACAGGAAAAATGAAAATAAATATTATAATGTAAATTTGCAAAAAAAACAGCATGTGCATCAAAATAAACTATTTCCAACAGTGTAATTTGACTTCTAAGCATCCCAGAAACGATACAGAAAAGCATAAAGTCAAACATGACTTTTAAAAACACCAGTATAGTCTTTGAAGGTAAAAAAAACTACATTTCTCGCAAAAATGATGTCACTTCCGGTTTCGGACAGGTAATGACGGACATGCGATAGTTTCCCTGATTTATATTCCAAAGTAGGAAGTGTTATGAACAGCTGATCAGATCGGCAAAGCGTGTTTCTGGATTATTACGTTTTTGTTGCTGCAAGTCTGGAATATTATGTTTTTGTTGCTGGAAGTGCTTTTCATGCAATTTTTGCAAAGCTATATGTGGAAGGAAACCGTGACCTAGGGCAAGCTAATGGAATAAGATGTAAGTACAACTCTTAAGGTTTCATATGCAAAAAAAATTATTGCGCTACCTTACGTGGTTACAGGTCTACGGGGATTTAAAAATAGTAACGCAAAACGGAGTGTGCCTGTTCCGACCAGTTGTAAAGGGTTAATGATATATTTTATGTAATAATTTATAAAATTAGGGTTAGAAACAATAGAAGACAAATGGCACGATAGACACTTTTCTATCGTCCACACGATATATATCATCATATCGCCCAGCACTAGACAGCACCATATAAAGATTTAAAATATCATGTCACATTTGACCTCTGACCTCTCCTTCAATGTCAACAGGTTGATCTGATGGTCAACGTGATAATAATCCTACATAAAGCTTTGTCAAAACTATGTTTCTTACTGCCTTGTTTGTACTGACAACATTTAGGAAATGATACTGGCATGTGTGGATTCTAAATATCACATTATAGTTTGCATCCAAAGATAATGTCACATTTCATCTTTTTCACATCTGATTTTCTTTCTGGAAACCCCAAAATACACTAGACCACATGACTTTACCATAATTTTTTTTTGTTAATTTTATAATGTGTATTCTGTGTTGAAATGCAAGTGGATTATGGATGATGTACATGGATGACTGTCATGAATGGTCACTACCTAGATATTCATTTTTGTCATGGTTATATATTTTATGATCGAGAGAAAATTATTTTGCTGACTCCTGTCTTGGACCCGAATTTGAGAACCAGTGTCATAAATTTTAAAAGTAAAAAAAAATTAATTTAAATTTTAATTCTTTTCATTTAAATTAAAGAATTAGAGGCAGAGCCTTCGGTGTTCATGCCTTTATGATATAGCTTATAGTTAGGGCTGGATCAGGTGACCCTGAACCTTCCCTTAGGCTGCTGGGGGCTTCCCATGATGCACTGAGTATTTCTTCTTCACTCACCTCTTTTCACTCTCTTTGTCTTTATCCACGACTCTCCATTTATTCATTAGTTATTATTCATCTCTGGCTCTCTTTCACAATGTTACTTTTGTCCTGTTTTCCTCCCCTCACGCCCAACCGGGAGTTTTTCCTTTCCAAAGTGCTTGTTCACTGGAGTTCATTTGATTTTTGGGGGTTTTCCTTCTATTATTGCAGGGTCTTTACCTTATAATCTAAAGCACCTTGGGGCAAATCACTGTTGCTGTGATTTGAGTTGAATAAAGTACAGAAAACAACCAATTGGCTGATTTGTAATTATACATTTCCTACAGTAGGTACTCATGTGTCTGAACTTCCTCTGGATATTAAGAGAATAATTGTTCTGTCATGATGTTGTAGTCCTGGTTTCACAGACCATGCCAGCTGTGGCCCTGTTTGTATTAGTGGTTTCCTGTATACGGTCACTTTTAAAGCCACAGGCAAAACCTTTTAAGGTCATCAGGCCTGAGCCAACAAATATCTGCAAATAAATGTTATAAATTATGATTGTGTGTCATTAGCTGGCTCAGGACGGGTGGAGTCTGCTACATAATGCAACAGAATAGATGCCAAAAGTCAGAACAATCAGAGGAAGTTATTTGAAATTGAGTTTTGCATCCTTTTCTGTGATTAACAGCCTGACATAATGTCCTCATTCATCATAGTGTAAAGCTTGAAGGATTTGTAGTTGTTGGTTAAGGACCCTAAAAAAATGCAATAATGTCTTCTACCCTGTTTTTAGCACTTCTAATTTTGCCAAGGTAATTTCCCTGCTACAAGCTTTGAGACCCCTGCTGAGTTTACTGTCACTTACATCACTGGTTCCAGGCGGCTTGATTTACATTCGCTCTCAGTCATTATAGTAAAGTCGACACATCGAAGAGCTTAAGTTTCATTCAGGGTTATTTTCCATCCATCTATTCTCTTAGCTGCTTATCCTGTTTAGGGCTTAGGGGTTTAGGAGTTGGGGGAAAAAAAATCAACACACACTGAGTGAAGGTACCCCAGATCTATCACCAAAATAAAGCATTTGTTTCTAACCAAGGCTCAGTCACATAGGCCCAGAGAACTGGTTAAAGACCGCCTGGCAACTACTGGCCACTACGGAAAAATGAGTATTCCACAACTGGGTGCAAGTGGTTGCTAGAAATTGGTGGCTGTCACTATGAAATTGCTAAAGCTCCAGTCATGCAGGCGTAGTGACCCATCAGTGACTGCCTGGCCATGGCTTTGCAAAGCAAACCAGAGATGTAGAGCATTCACCTTCAAAATACATAACCAATGCTGAAAAAGTCGGGACACTGTGTAAAATGTAAATTAAAAAGAGAATGCAGTTATTTGAAAATATCATAAATACATATTTCATTCAAAGAAGAACACCGAAAATATCTCAAATCTTTAACCTGAGAAAAAGAGCCATTTAAAAAAAGAACTATTAGGTCATTTTCAGTTTGATTGCAGCAACATGTTTACCACTGTGTAGCATCCCCTCTTCTTTTAACAACACTCCATTAACATCTGAGATTTAATGAGAGCAGCTACTCAACTTTTGAAAGACAAATACTGCCCCACTGTTGCCTAATATAGGATTAAAGCTTCAGTCCGGGGTGTTCTTTGTGCCAAATGCTTTCAGTTGCTGAGAACTCTGGATTCAAGGTAGGCCAGTTCTACCCTGAAGTCTTGATGAACCGCTGCACCCTGTCAGAGTATATTATCTGCTTTCCAGTTAACTTGAATAAATAAGGAAATCATTTATCGGTTAAATTAATGTATTACCTCATTTTCTTTAGTACTGGGCTGAACACAAGTAGTTTCTTTTCATTGCATCTTAAAATCTAATAAAACTTATTTGTACCTTTTAGATCTAATATTTAGTCCGATACAATGTTTATTAGACTTTACATGTAGGAAAAATATGGACTTCTATACAGCTACAGAGATTTATGGAGGGATTATAAGCTCTGCATGTAATATTCAGGTCAGTCCAATTTAGGATCTCCCTGCAGGATTCAAACATTTTTCTAAAATAATTGTAACTAAGCCTGGTAATAAATTTTTTTTTAAAAATCTGACTGAAAAGAAATGTTCTTTGTCTTTGTCTCATCTGTGCCAAATATTCAATGTCATTTTTGACTTAGATTAGGACGTGAACTTGTTTCTTTTCTGTCTCTGATAGTGGAAAAACCACTCCAGCACACAGCAAGAACCAACACTCAGACCTTTTTTTCTTTTTTTTGACAAAGTCAAGCCATATGTTTGTAACCCATCCAAGATCCACTCACAGTGAGGCAACTTTGGCCTGCAACTCACCAGTTAGGAAACCTCCATTAACTTCCATAATTCTGTAAAACTAGCTGTGAGACAAGTGACCAGCAGCAGAGACCTGGGGACTATGAACATAGAGAAGATGTGTACAAGCATAATGACAAACCACACAAAATACAGCTAATACAACTATAATAACTTGTATTGTAAACTCAGTAAAATCTACATTATGGCTGTAATGTAGAAAGGAAAATATCTCACACTGGTTTAATCTGCATATTAGTGTATACTGACAAAAAAAAAGCTCCACACTTCCTGCGTAAACAGTTGCAGTTTTACAGCAAATGCTTTCTAAGGAAGAAAAGAGATTATGCCACCTCAGGCTCTAAGCTCTGAATCTGAAGTAACAGGACACAGTGGCAGCATATAACAGCAAAGTGGAGAAAATGTGAAAAAAAGGAGTCTCCTAGCTTCACCACATTAAATATACTTATAGAGTATATTTAAGGGGAAATCGAATATAAGTGGTGAGTCTGATAATAGCCCGACTCAAATAAAAGCCCACTTCTGTCTTCAGCTGAGGTAAACAAAAGCTCTGGCCACTATTGAGTATTTATGATGCGCGCGCACACACACACACACAGACACACAAACAAATGATAACTACCTTGGGGAGACTTGCCCCACATATCCGCTGTAGATACAGCTGGAGCAGCTCAAATGAGACGAGTGTTTAAACAATAACCATTTTCTACTCCCCCGGTCCTGCCTGTTTGAGTAGCAGTAGCGACCCTAAGTTTAAACTCCACCATTTGTGGTTAATGTTTGAAAAGCTACTGAAGTGCTTCCCAATTAATTTAAACTGGACTGTATATCTTAGCCAGCTCAGGTTCTCCTGACGCGCGTGATCCCGAGGAGAGCAGCCTGTTTGCAATGTGACACTAATGTGTGGAATCCAAATGATTACCGCACCGCACTGTTACGCTAATAAAGAAGCGTGCACAGGCGTTCAGTCGCTGTGATAAATCTCCACACGCAGAACACACCACACACATGCTCCAGACACAATACTGCCTTCTCTTTAAAAGCAAGTCATACTTAATCATGCATAGTCCCCATAAATAAATCTCAGTGTTGATTGAATTATCAGAGCGCCATCAGTTTCACTGAAAGTCAAATTCTACTTGAAGTACATAAGCAAATAAAACTGCAGCCTCCTATGGGTACTCGGACACTCGTCCAAATGGAAAGTGATGCCGCATGACGTATTCGATTGTGTGCACAGTTAATGAAATGAGGCCACAACGTGCTTTCATTAACTGAACTCGCATCGTATTTCTCAGTGGCGCAATATTGTCTCAGCATTTGTGAATGCGAGGCCATCTTGGTTTTAGAGAACAGAAGACTAATATTCAGAATAGTGACGATACAAAGATACTGCACTCCCACACATAACGCTGCAGGCAAGACTAGATGGGGTAGAGTTAAAAATGGTTTAACTAGCAGTGCACCAACTTGGATAACTCCTTAACTTTTTCATCGATTTTATTCCAAAAAATTAAATAAATAAATAAACAACTGTTCAAAGGATTTCAAAATGCTGTTCACACTGTATTTTAGTGATTCCCAAACGTTCAAGCACCATGTCTCAAGTTTGACAGATTTTCTTTCTTTCACTCATCTTTACTTAGTAATAGAAGTCTCAGCTGTACAGTCTAGTGGTCTTAGAATAATGACAACACCTGCATTTTGACTGGTTCCTACTAAAACTCATTTTCACGATTCAAATCAGTCTGCCATCAGCTACAAAATCTTGCAGGAAAATAAAAGCCTCATTGCTCAACCAAAAAAAAAAAGAGCATCCCAGTTTTGTTGATCACTCTCCCCATGTAGCTACAATGGTGGCCAGTGGAACGACCAGAATAACGCTACCGTCACACTAGGGGAAAGTAGTCGGGGACTGCAGTACGACCAAAATTATTGACAACATATGTAATTAACTTACAAGCGTGTTGCCTTTGAAATGGTTGCTTTGTGTGTCAAGTTAGTGTGAGTGAATAAGCAATAAAACGGCAATAAGACGGAGTCAGTCTGCTATCAGTTTGTGACTGAATGGGGCCACATTAACAATTACATGCAATCTGTTTATGAATAAATGTTGCCATATGAAGCAAATCTAGTGTGTATACATACACAGAAATGACTTACATTCAGAGTCCAGCCAGATCCTCATAGATCTGGAACTGAAATTCCTCCACAAACAGTGATGCAGAAGCTGCAGGATGGCAGGTTAACTGCCAACGATGCAAGGTACCCAGAAACCTCGGTTTAATATAGCAGTAAAACCATTTGAGTTCTGTATTGCACAGTGATGTGTCGCAGACGAGTCATCAGTGCAGAATGTTCTGTCTGTCTGAGAGTGACTGCGTTTAGTCTGTGGGGCTGCAAATATTTGGAGACCGGTTGCATCCCAGCAGGTGACTGGTGTAATTGTCTTGCAATTGAAAGTGGTCATGCAGAAGTTAAGTGTGTTACACGTTCAACATCTCGGCGATCAGTTGTTTGCTGCAGCTGCTGGCAGAAAGTCACCCAGTCTGAAAAAATCCAGTGCATTCTCTTGGCAACCAGTGTTTTTTATTCAAGTCTCAAGGAGGTTGCTGACCTATTTTTATTCTAGTGTGACTGAACCATAACTGTAGAAAACTCCCCACTGTCAGAGTAGGTAAACAGAGTGATGATAGAGGCTGACAGATAACAAAAGAAGAGTTTCCCTAACTAAGAAAGAACTGAGAGGGTATAAAAGACTAGATATTCAGTTGGTATTATTTCTCTTAGATCAGTAATAAACTAAAGCTGGCTGCTTATTAGGTTGACTCCAACTGGTTTTGTATTGGTGGAGCAGTGATTAGTACTCTTGCCTCACTGCAAGAAGGTTCTGGGGCATTTCTGTGTGGAGTTTTCATCTCCTCCCTGTGCCTGGATGGGTTTTTTCCAGGCATTCTGGCTTTTTTCTACAGTCTAAAGATGTTTGATCAATTAGTGACTCTAATTTGCAGATATGAATGATTGTCAGTCTCTCTGTGGTAGATCTGTGGAGATGGACCTGGCTACTTGTCCTATGACAGCTGGGTTATGCTTAAGCATCTCCATGGCCTTGAATTTAATATGCAGTTAAGAAAATGGATCGATGGACTTGAAGATATCTTAGCAACCGTTGGAAGAATTGCTCCATAAAAAACATATTCATGGTTTCCAGAGGGCTGTAGCCACGTAACCTTTGTATTCAGCAAATTCAAAAATTTCAGATAAAAAAAAATTATACTGTTTCTTTTACCTTTTCTTTCTACATCCCGCCTTCATAGTCTGTGTAAAAAAAATCCACCTCATAGATCAAATCACACACTCAAGCGTATTTAAAGAAATAACAAATTTGTGATCTAAATTTCGATAACAATTTTGTGGATTCTGCTTAATTTTTTCTGATGTTGTAATCTGAGAGGAGAAGATAGCAACATCTAACCTAAAATGAGTCCAGTCTGAGTGTTGCGACAAATTGTGTGGTGATATTGTATCAATGCAGGGACACCAAATATCAACATTTTATTTTAAAAAAAATGAAAACACTTTAGAAATACTATGAACAAGAGGGCTCCTCTCATGCAACATCATCCTGAGATAAAGTTCCCCGAGCAAACTTTTGTTTAATTGGCTGTTAGACAGATTGTGTAAGGTCGCCAACATGTTGCCGTCAGTGTTTGTCAGTGAGTCCAGTTCAAGAGGACTCAACTCAAAGAACATGAAGATTGCTGAGCGCAAATGTAATAGTTACACAGAAATGTGAATTTCTGTTTGTGAAGGCAGCAACATGTGATTTTCAACTATTTATAATCGACCCCATTCAATCGCAAAACCTTGCATGTTGCAAAATAACGAAAATTGCAATAATAATGAATTGTGGGTAATGAACTGTGTCAATATGTACCCTGCCTTTCCCTTTATCTCATCTAGACTAGGCTCCAGCCTTTCCTAAACCTAAACCTGGATGAAAGGCTGCCCCCATGGAAACTCTAACTGGCTCTGTCATTAACTTGACTAAATGTAACCTACAGTATATTGGCACCAGACCTGATTGTAATGTGGATGGTGTTTATTAAAACCATTTATTCACATGTTAAATATTCATGGGTGAGTTTGCAGGTGCTTTGAGGGAAGGCCTGGTCACATCCACTGAATTATAACAAACACTCACTGAGACAGATAACCACCTATTGAATTGTAAATAAATGTGTGTTGAAAGCTTACTGAGAAGGGGAAAAAGGCAGACAGTCAGACAGTTCAGTCCAATTAAACAGAGTGAATGTGTATGCATTGTGACAGGCTTCTAGCTACCGTTGCCAGAGCTTAAAACGGCGGACTTCCCTGTGTGTGTTTGCATTATAAAATATTACATACAGTAGGCACCACAGCACCTGTGGGCACAAATTAATTATTCAACCTTCTTATTCGAATTATTCAAACAGTCACCGTAGACCCATGTAAATCTAAAAATAATCTGTATGAACTGTGAATATATTTGTTTTTTGGGGGAAAAGTTTAAACATCTGTGGTTTAAAAGCCACGACTTAATATTTCTCAAGCACTGATGGAGTGCAGGTTCCTTCCTAGCGGGTCGATCGACAGCGCAAGTGAAGTATTTGTCGGGATTTTTTCCGGTTTCACTTCTGACCTAGAAGAAAAGTAACAGTAAAAGCAGTCACATTTGCAAAAATAACCTTTAGTCAAGCAACACTTAAAATTAAAAGAGTTGCACAAAAGCATCAAAGGCGGTTTTACAGCAGACTGGGGGAAATGCTTCTGAGGAATATGAAGAAAATTTCTTTGTTAACAGCTCAGCGTCGGTATCCAATTTTGGAACTACTCCTCTCATCAGTGTGAGAGATTTCTATTAGAACAAAACAAAAGGTCAAAGAGAGTGTGAAGTTCTTTTAAGAGACACTTTTGATGCCCTCTTGGTTGCTGTTTTTTTAAATAGCATAACACAACAAAGCAAACAGCAACTCCCAACACTCCCACGTTAGACCTGAATATTATGACCAATCTGCGCTGTAAGTCTACGCTCCTCATCTACTGTTTGTTTTAATCGTGGGTGACGATTATTTGTGATTACCCAAACAGAGCGGGAGACGGATTGTTCTTCTGTCTCCCCCTCTGTTTCTCCAAACTTGGTCAGTGAGTCGGTCACACCCATGCTCCTCACATGTTTTACCTCAGCTGCGACCCAGCAATGGTCTCCTGTAAAACAACAATAAAAGCATTCATATTTCAAGCGTGCGCTTTGATCCATTTAAGGCTTGATCATACTCCACGTCCTCTCTTAGGTAAACAAAGGGGGTTGAGGGGGTTATACCAATGCTTTTGTGTGATACAGGGAAATCTGGAAAATGTAAAGCAAGCTAACACTGCGCAAGCAAACCCAAGTTCACCTGCGGTTTATGTTCCACATAAATGTTGTCTTACATGAAAACTAGAGTGCATGCCTAAGAAGGATAAATACAATTATGAGTTAAGTTGGTAATAATTACAGATAAATGGTTAACAAATTGAAATAGATTGAACAAGTAGCTGTGGCACTACCTAGAAATGTGTTCTGAGTCTTTCATCAGATGGCTTCACTCCATCTATTAAGTGTTCTTAATGAGAAAACAAAATGAACTTATTCAATTGTCAATCAGTAATGGAAAGGTTCATGATTTGAATATTAGATTTTGTTTCTTTTTCTTTTACACTAACACATGTAATCTTAGGCTTTTTTCCTTTAAACTGCATTTGGACTGTGAGAAGTCTAATAATGCTCTCATTTTTTTAGCTGACCCTTGCAGGAAAACCTCAGGGTCAGTCCGGTTTATGATCGCATAATCATCGAGCATTTCCGGACCTGCACTCTGCACTCGGAGCCCTGGACGTTACCCAGCCGCACATTCTTATGCACAACCGGCCGGGGCGATGTGTCCTTCAGCGACCTGCCACTCCATCATCAATCACCTCCCAAGGAGAGGCGTTCACAGGGAAGACCGAATAAACGTCACTTTGTCAGTACGAACAACAGGACTCGCAAAACTTTTTAAAGGACGCTGCCTCACACCTCTGACATCCACTTTTCAGGATGAGCAATTGCAGATGCTACTCTGAATTCTGATACTGTCTCCGGCCTGAGCCGTGGTCCGCTCAGTCTGACGGCCTGCCTCTAAACACCTCAGGGCTAGACAAATAATGTTTGGTCAAATAGACGGAAAAAAAAAAGATCCTCTGCTTTCAGTAAAGAAAACATTTGGAGAGTCTGTGAAGGATAAATCTGCTGTCATAGCCACTGTCATGATCTCAAAAATACCCGCTCCTCTCTCTGACACCTATAATCAACAATATGCTTGAAGCCAACAGAAGTGTGCTCGAAGAATCTCGACCTTATCATTAAGGAATCATTTATTTTCTGTAGTTGTTATTGGATTGTTACACTGGACTCTAGATGCTGCATAAAGAATGTAAATAGAGTATTATAATGTCCATAATAGTTCCAAATTAAGTGCAATCTTTGTATAAAAACATTTACTCATGAGTCTAATCAGTATGAGAAGGATATGCCAGCCTGGTCTCTTTCAGACAGACCCTCCGCACAGCGAGGCCTTCTGCGGTGGAAACACATGATGAAGTGGCAAAAGCTAGATTTAGTGTCCTGACCAGAGAACAGTGATGGGCTTTGTTTCTGCTTTGCTCCTGTGGGACCCAGTTTGGCTGATGGCAGTAGGCTGGTGTCCATATGGGGGGGATTCAGGCCATCACCCACAATACAGGAACCCTCCATTAAAAGGACTCTATCTGGCCTACAGGGGCAAGCAAATCACATCAAAAGAGACTTCTATGGGGGATTAATAAAGTCGCTTAGTGTGCTATAGAAATTCCATCATTCATCAACTATGATAACAATAATGATATATATGAGTCGAGCCCCTAGCTAGGATTAGTAAGTTACAAGGAAAACAGTATACTCTCATCACGGAATTGGACTGGGAAGCCTAATAATGCTCCCCCGTGACCTCGGATGAAAAAGTTAATGCTCATTTAGTTCAGAGTGAAATTACTATTAAAGTGTTTCCTCAGACCTTGTCTCCGGAGCACCTAACTTTTCCCCAAGCACCACTGTATAACCACTGTGGTGATTTTCATGAAAAGTGCTACATTTGATTAACATTCAACTGATGCCTAAACCTAAAAATATGAGTGCATCGAATTTTCACGCTCTTCTTTTCTGCTCTACTTTTGCCAAAGAACAAGTGCACTAAATTAAGATTCTGGTAATGTGAACACTAACATACATATGACTTATACAAATATCTTATACAAAAACCCCAAATCATATATAGTTATACATTTGACAGTTCAATTGAGTGTGTTTTTGTGTTTGTTATGCACTTTAACTGTCAGTGCAAATTTTTTAACTTTTTGGTGCAGCTGAGTGGCCGCTGATTATCGATCAAGTTATCGAAATAAGGCACTATAAAAGCATTTAAAATCTAGAAAATACTGCAGCAGAGCAGGCAGCAACATTGTGGGGCTAAGAACTGTTAGGGTGCCTGGGTCATCGACCCAGTGTTTTGTGGTTTTGGTTCTTTAATTTTGTTTATTTCATTATATTATGGGTTATAGATTTATTCTTAGTTTAGGTTTTCTATGTGGGTTTTGTTAGAGTTTTAATGTTCTGGTTTTCTGTCTGTGATCCATAGTTGCTGTCTCCCCTGTCTGCTGTATCCCCGTGTCAAGTCTGCGTCTCTGTGTTATGTTTCCTGTTTTACTTTGAAGGTCCATGTCTTATGTTAATGTGTCTGGTTTTGCTTCCTTTGTCTCGTTAGGCCTGAGGTGCCCCAGCTGTGTTTCCCTCCTGTTTCCCATTCCCTCATTGCTCCCTCTGTGTATTTAAGCCCTGTGTTTCTCTGTGTCTGTGTTGTGATCTACCCTTATCCACCCTCATCTTGCTGTGTGTTCTGGCTGCCTGCTTGTGTAAGTTTATTTGGAAGTTTGTTGCTTTTTGAGTTCAGCATTAAAGCTGTTTTTTGAGTTTACGTTTTGTCTCCGGAGTCTGCACTTTGGGTCCTTTTCCTGCCTGCACACAGCCGTTTCATAACAAGAACACAATGTTTGGATAAGCATCATATTATAAGGGACTTTATGAACAACCCAACAGGTATTAAATCTTCTATATGAATTTATCATTAATTTTGCAGTATACATATTATTTAATATATTCTTCATTTTACTAATTTATATTGTTTAGATTTGACAACTAATAAATAATCTAATAAGTCAGTATTCTGGTAAATGTACCAGTATATAGATCTTCCATCAATAAATTATTAAATTGCGTGCTTAGTATATTGTGCCAATAATATATCTGGTACTCAGCCTCTAGTAGATGCACCTATAGTATCACTTTGAAAATCATACGTGACATCTTTCTCGATTAATGGTGTTCACAAGATCTTAAGAAAACTTCGACTCTGACCTTGACCTTAACCTTGAAGTCAACGTCACTGAGATTCAAACTAATTTGAGACTTTTAGTAGATGCACCTACGGTACGAATTTCAAAATCCCACGTCTCCTTGTTCTTGGGTTATCACATTCACAAACTTGGGTGTCCACGCCACCCACCCGCCTGGTGGTGTGACGATAATACCCCCTCAGCCTTTTATGGCAGAGAGATAAAAAAGTGACAGTTATTCTTGACAGTTATTGTTTATTGAACTAACACCAAAGCAAAGATTGGCATGCAGTGCAGGGGGTTATTTTGAAGCACTTTTTTTTTATCAGTGGTCCACAGGACATAAAAACTGCTTAAAGAGAATAAACCGTCAAATCTACTAAAAACGTCTACCAACTTCCACCTTCTGTGTTTGCTGGATTTCAGTTGGTCATGCACAGAGTACTTTGTCTGTCTTATTATGTCTGTGCCTAAACGGAATTAGAAAGGAAACAGAATGCCTCAGAATAAAAATGAATGAAACTAAAATTATCTGCATATCTAGAGCCAGTGTTAAATAAGAAAAGATGTGCAAATCAGTTTCTGTTTCATTTAAAAAAAAAAAAAAAAAAAAAAAAACTTGCAGTGGGATCCAAGTTTCCATTCTTGCCCCAAACGGTCTGTTTGTTGAAGAACATTGAGAGCGCAGCTGCAGCAGGAGTGGTGCAAACATATACACATGCCTTATTAAGCTTGTCAATCAGCTGCCAATTCTCCACAACCCTCAGATCCATTCAGTCAGCCAGCCGTACAGGAAGGCAGTCAGTCGGCTGTGCCAGACGAGGGAACAGCTGGCCGCCACTTTCAACTCACTGAGGCTACCTGGTTTGGCATCAGCTTTCAGCAACAGGCGTATCTCTGCCAAATGCTGCATGTGGCAGGAAGAATGGAAAGACTGAACCAAGGGAGTGAGGTGAAGGAAGGGATGGGCCACGCAAACTGCTGCTCCAAAAGGTCAGGCGCGACAGACCTTTGGCTGAATGTCCTTAAAAGCCTTGCAATCATCATCGCTATCACTCCAATGGAACTGGAGAGAGAGTCGGACAATTTAATGGCACTAATAAGGCCCGGAGAGACAGGTGACACCATCCTGTAGGTCACCAGGCGACACAGCCACCCAAAAAGAAGTGAAATAATGCTGCCATTATTCCAATCTAAATTTAACTGTCAGTCAGCAGTCAGGGGAGACGGGGGCCAAAACTGACTGTAATAATATTCACAGCAGTCACTGATGTAGTTTGTGTGTGTGTGTGTGTGTGTGTTTTGGCGTGCGTGGTGAGCTTAATATGTGTGCTTTCACATGCACATACCTCTGGGGATGACTGACTGAAACAGAGCAAGTTATCAAGCCATCCGCTCTGTGTGATTTCAGCCCCTTTCTGATTTCCTCATCAGCCAGTGTCTGTGTCACCATCAGGTAGAAAAGCAGCTATCACTGGGCTGCACGGAGGTGAAAGCAATCAATAGCTGACTTCAGGGGGGCATACAGGAAGAGCTATCATGGAGCTCATCATCAGGCTGCATGAATGCAGCCCTCTGGGAGATTGCATATGGTGCGAGAGTCATCGACACGGGCCCGCCACAGTCAGTCACACTGTCAGAGCACCCTGATCTCACACTGCATTAGTCCCTAATATGATGCTATATATTATCTCTTTTAGGACATTTACTGTGGCAATTGTGGTTAAACGCAAGGGCAGGAAGGTAAAAGAAAAAAAAAAAACACTGGCAAGTCTCCTGCAGGGTAAAACCTGACAAGGATCTCCTAATTCCCACCATGTCCCCTGTTTGCCTTTTCCCAGTTACAGTGCAAGACTACTGCTGCGATGACAGCTATTAGGACTCTGGGGAGGACAAAACATTAAAGAGTGCTTGATTTAAGTACTCACAGCTTTTCCAGGGCAGCCAAGCCATAGAAGGAGCCGTTCCTCAGCAGAGAGATCTTGTTGTTACTCAGGTTTCTGTTTAGGGGCAAAAGATATGAGAGAGAGAGAGAAGTCGAGGTGAGCATGCAGAGCAAGTGAGGGGAGGCGCATTTGTAAATATCACAAAAACAGAGCTGGGGGAGATTACTTATTCAAATGGCTGATAAATTGTTTATCCTCTGCCTGTCAATATGTTGGCAAGAGATAAGGATTTATGTCTGATGAGATTGCGGCTGTAAATTACTCATCCAAGCCACGTTTTGGACTTGTTTATGGCCATTTGTGGTTAAGATGTGTAATGATCCAAGCCATCCACCACCATCCCCCACACGCCCCCTCCTGCACTCCTTCATGTCAAAATATCGGCCTAATAGAAAAGCTTAAGGAAACGCCAGGTCAGCACAATTCAGTCATCCATTGCTCACACCACAACAGCAAACAAATCAATGAAATGCACTGCAGGGATCTTTAAGTGATGAATTAATATTCAGAAGAGACGAGGTGCCTCCGTTTTGATTATTTCTATGACAGCCATCACTACTTTTCCTCTTTTTTTTCCCCCCTTTTTTGGGATGAATTATGTCTGGGCTGAATGTAAAATGAGAAACTTTCTCTGAGTGATGCATGTGTTTGGGGGAAACAGAAAAATAGCGCCTGGACAGGACTTCTCGGAGAGTACTTGAAAACACAAACACACGCACACAACCTTATCGTGTTGCGAAAACGCAGGCAAATCCAATTTAACGCACGCTACACTTGCGGTATTTCTGTTAAACCTCTGTTATCTATCCGCAGAAATGAGCACAGCTAAAACAAATAAACACACATGGGACATATCAAGGTAATCAGGTGGGTTTTTTTACAGTAGAAAAAACAAAACAAAACCCAGAGCGACTTATTAGACCACGTAAAGCTCGCGCGCCTGCTGCGGGTGCGAGAGGCATTTCAGATAAGGGCCCGAGTCTCCTCGAAGCCCGCTGCAGTAATTACTTTCGCTATGTTTGTTGAGAATAACATGACCACACAAAGTCACCTCTGAGCCAGTTACTACTGGAAATACAGCAATACAACAGACAAGGACAGATAGTTCAGGGCTCCACTCTGAAATAAATCTCTCTCTCACGCCAGACTTCCATGAGCACATGTTTTGGCAAATAAAGACTGTTTGAGTTTTTTTCATTATACAGATTTCCTCAGATTTCCTTAAAACAGCGAGATGGTCGTAATACATGATGCATGTTACAATGCACCAATTATCCCTTTATTCTTCTATTTAGACTTATTTAGATTTAATTCAGGGTTGGAGACTGTCCCGTGAGGTCATGAGGTGACAGGCAGGGAGAACATGTAAACTCCACACAAAAGGGCCCAGGCTGGCCAATGGATTCAAACACTTCCCTGGCAGTGTGAGACAGCGCTAACTACTGCACCGCCACTCCACACCTACGGTTTGCTTCTCAGTTCAGAAGCCTGGTGCCAATCAATCATATCCAACCACACAGACACATCGCTGTCAAAGGAGATTAAAGCTTTTATAAATGAGGAACTACTACTCACTACACTACTCACTGTCTATATGAAGAGGATGCTTGCAGTTAAAAAACAACAGAGAATCGTGATTTCATTCTGTAGTTTCAGATCACAGAGGTTGTTGCTACCATGTGATCATCCATTAGTTTTGCTTCTGCATTAGTATTTTGTTTTGTGGGGGTTTTGTGGCTAAAGTGACTTCATTTTCAACAGCTGGGTGGGTTCTTAGTTATTAGCTAATGCCAGCAAACTTGCTAACCAAGCTTCCACGAACAATATGAATGCATTATGTGCGTTACACATTATATGAATACAAACACATGCTAATTAGTGTCAAGTAACAAAAAACTAAAAAAAGTAAAAATTGATAGAAACTGTTGTGGTAAAAAAAAAAGAAGCTTTTTCTCTGCCCTTACAGACACATGGATGCAACATTATACATAGCTGTAGGCTATGGTGCATGAGTTGAGGGGATGATGATATACGCAGCGCTTATTCTGCAGCCAAGATTCACATAATTTTAAATACAACTCCAATGGAGATTCAAGGTTTTATATCTGCTAAAATATTGATTTCTCCAGCCAGCTCTTAAATCATCTGCTGCAGGGCTGCTCTCTCTCGCTCTGTGATGCTGTGGATACATACATACCCATGTGATCTGCTGCCTTGAGCTCTCCTTTGGATGTTGCGTATCTTCTTGTCAGCCAATGGCCACTTCACTCACTTACCCACACACATTCAGACAGATAGACAGTAGCAGATTTGCACAAGGTCAGATCCTTTTATCACCTTCCACCACCACCTTCCCATCTTCTTTTAACACAGTGGGCTGTGGGAATGATTGCCCAGGTTTAAGGAGAGAGAGGCAATTAAAGTGTGGTGTCGATTTCTTCTGTGACGATGGTGCTCTCGTTATGGATGCACGCTCATTTTTAACCCCAGGATTAAGCAGCGGGATCCCACAATGCATTGTGCTGAACGGGCAAATCGCTGGCCAAACTGCTCGGGGTGCAGAGTGTGCACAATGAAAATGTTCTTGTGAAGACACAAAGAGACATGCAAACTAGGCATGAACTCACAGCAGGAAATAAATATTTGGTCTGTTTGGTCATGAGAATAAATAACAATCCTATAAAGATTTCTCTCTGTTTTTGACAGAAAGGATAAAAAAATGATATTTGCTTACTCAAAAAAAATGCACTTGCACCAGAGAATTGTCTCATTTAATTGAGCAAGTTTGCTCTGGGTGATATTTGGGGAAAGCACCTCTTTCTGCTCACAGTTGTCTTGGCAGGAAAAGCTAAATTGATGACAGGAAGTCCCCTTTCAGCAAAAGGCCAGGATGGACGCAAACTCGTGTCAGCAAATTTGTGTCAACATCTAAGCTTGTATTTATATTTGGACCTCCCCCATAAGCAAACTTCCAAGGAGATCGTATCTCTATTACTTCCAAAATGACTTTTTTGTTGTTGTTTTTGACAGAGAACTAGTGGGAAGATCAGGCGGGACAAAATCCGCAGAGCCAATACAAGAGACAAAGAATGCACAAAAAAGATAGAAATAATCGGGTGAGATAATAGACTTTTCACTAAGCCCCTCCATCCAGTTATTGCTGCTATGGCTGTCAAGCGTTCCATTGTTGCACAAAGCACTTTACACACTGATACCACAGGCACATTTATCATTTGAAATTTGCAGTAATTCTTTAAACAGTGATATGACAGCTGATTTCACATGGAAGTAAACAGTAGGCTTCTCATTTCCAGCCAACAAGTGAAAATCTGTTTTATCTGCTGTACGAACGACTGTAGCTTGACAGTCCACTGAATTTAGTGTTAGAAGACTGAGGCCAAAGCTGCTCGTCACCCGCATAAAGTCATACTGTCACCAGCTGATGATCAGCGTCAGTATGGAATGAGGAGGAGCATGGGCATGTTTTGCATAGTAGAGATGGTTAACCGTAGTTTTATATGACATTTCTGCCAGTACCACTTATTTCCATCTGCTATGTGCAACTGCTTGTGGGAGGAAGAGCACACCTTGTAGTTGGTACAGAACAGAGCAGCATCAACATGACAGAAAAGGCACTGATTGTGTCAGACATGGCAGAGGAGGAGGAGCTGGAATGGAGGTGGGTTGCTAACCTTGCTCAGCAATGTAAATAACATGCCCTATGTGAGGTTTGCCAAACAGCTGTCAAATATCTGTCTGCACTGAAATCCCACATGAACTAATGCCTCAATTATCAATAAAAAAGTAATTAAAATGTTACCCATGCCAAAAACGTCCTGTTTAGCTCACTTTTATTTTGTGCTATTTTATTTTTACAAAAGTGTTTTTTTTACATCAAGTGTAGTTAATACTTGATCCCTGTGTCTACTGTTTTGGGACATGGTGAAATTCAAAGGCTTGCAATTTATGTGGGCTTGGCAAAATCAATCATTAGAAAATGTAGGGCCAAATTAAGTCATGGGTTGAAGGGGAAGAAAGTTCTGTGGGTGATCAACTCAACTAACAATGTGCTAATTTACTAAAAACCTAAATTCACAAATCAAAAACAGACTGGATCATGGACAAGCAGTTTAGTAATCAAAATAAAACAGTCTCCAGTAACAGCAATGGCAATTTAGATCACTGAGAGCCAACTTAATGGAAATTTGTGTCTTTTTTTAAGCAAACTTCTCCATTAGAAATGACTGAGGGCTGCGTACGGTCTGGATAAATCAGAGGAGCACAGGATTTGTGTAGAAAAAGGGCTGCATTATTACAAACTATCCCACACTGTAAACCTGAAATGTGCAACAGCTGATCTGTAGGATGTGCAGAATAACACAAAACATAATCTACCATCAAATACTTACCCATCTGTGCATTGATGAACTTGCTGTTACTGTGTTATGTGCAGAAATGCAAGCAATTTTCTCATTTTAGGAAGACTTATTTATAAAACCCATTAGACATCAGAGATCTATCTAGAGGTGTCTGAGTCCCATTAATTTCTGCATTTTGACAGTCATTTCAATATGGTAATATATGCATGAAAAACAAATCATGAACGATGAAGATTTTATGATGTGCCATTTTCAATTGAAGGTATGTTCTCGATTAAGTTTTTTTCCTATTTTTTTAACTACAGTTGAATGTTACAATTAACAATTACAGTTCACAATTACAACTGCCACTTACAGAAACGGTTAAAAAAGGATAACGTGCTGACAGAAAATTATGTTACTTTTTTTACAGTGTAACTTTGAGCTATCCACTATATACAAACTCATTCTGATAAAATCGTCTCATTTTCAGTATATTAGCATTCCTAGGGACAACTATCACAGCCACACCAGGTGCAAAATAACACAAGATCTAAAGTTAAATGCATTAAATTTAGTCCAATTGCCTCATTAGACCTTCCTGATTTTCCACTCTAAAACTGAAACTCCTACAAAGACCTGCACAACAAGCCCAGTCATGAAAATACCTGCACCCACTTTTTAGCTTTTTAACACCAAAAGAGAGTTTTTCATTGGTGCAGTAAATTTGTAAATTTGATCCTTTAAGCTGAGTCAGATTAGACAAGATTTATAGACCACCAAATGTGAGTAAGCAACAGTTTGTATGGATTTCTATTGTTGTTGATCCAGACATCAGTATCCTGCTGCGTTTGTGTCAGTTTGAATTCATCTTGACAAAAAGCTCTCTGCATGCAGAAAATTGCAGCAGATACAAGCCAGCATGGAAGCAGCCGGACATGGTGAGAAACTCCTTGGAAAACCGAGCAGGTCAATATCACAATATTTCACACAGAGAATTACTGAAAGATAACCAAAGAGCTCAAACAGTTTGAAGGGCCAGGTGGAGTTGATTCTGGTATTTCCTGAGCTTTTTCTAAATGCTAGCACTATAAATTGTGGCAAAACTGCTGCACCTCTTTTCTAATGCCACATATGAACAACGTGGCAGAGTAAAGGTGGTCGAGCTGAGACACTCACTGCTGTCGCTGTGTTTTCTCCGGTGTCTCCCATTCTGTTCCTACACCTCCCTCTGCGGACGGACGTCCCACTCAGGGACAGGCAGCCACTGTTTGTGCAAACTCAAGCGTGTCCTGTGCTGTGTTATGCTGCATGTATGCGTGTGCGGATTTGTGTGGATGTGCCTGCTTGCCGACCCCTGCATGCCTATCTCAGGCCTCTGCGCAACGTCCAGGAAATCACAGGAAAAACAGAATTGAACATTATGTAAACAGGCCATGACAAACTTGTGGAGGAGCCATCCAACTCTGTATTTACATTATCAATTATGTTCTCTGTGGATAAGCTGCTTTCAGCGAGGAGAAGTGATTCAGTATTGTCTCTGTGGGCTGCAGCAAATGGTCTATGTCATTGCTTACTGTGTTCCAGCGCCAACCACAGCCAGATGTGTATAGTTTATCTAGTAAATGCTGCATTTTCACAAAATTCCCACATGGCGTAGGGCATTCATTTGTGTGAATGTTGAGTTTGCGAGCGTAAAATTGGAAGATTGAAGCACTGCAGAAGGTTAAACAGTTGATTAGTTAATTGATGGTAAATTTGTGTGACAGTATTTTGATAACTGATACACACTGGAGTCATTTTTCAAATAAAAATGCCAAGGTTTTGATGAGAAATATGAGAACTGAGTACTGTGCGAAAGTCTTGAGCCACCCCCAATTTTTTTTTTTAAGTGGTCCTGAGCAATAGTTCTCAAGACTTTCTGAAGGTCTTTATAAGTTTTTGGACATAACCTGTTAATAATTCAAGAATAAATAAAATGTTAAAAATGTTTCTTTGGGCACTTATTAGCAGCCTGTTGCAAAAACATATCATTTGCTCACATTAACACTGTTTAACAGGCATAAAATTGTTTTTGTGGTGTGTTGTTTTTTCCCAACAAGGTGTGCAATGAGCTCTTAAAAAATTTGAGGAACATGAACAAGTTGAGGATAAAAAAGTGACATACCCGAAAAACTATGTCCAGCTTAAGAACAGTATCTGAAAGTCATATCCTTGAGAAGTAAAAAAAAAAAAAATCCAGCAAAGACCTGACGCGGGACCTGAGAGACATGTCTGGACCTTTGTTGATCCATCTACTGTTTCTAAGCCTTATTAGAAATGGTCTCAGTGGAAGGATGGCTGCCAAGGAGCCGTTATTAAGAACTGGAAACAGGGGGAAAAGGCAAAACTGATGACTGTCACCAGTATGTATGGAGGGCGTCAGCAGAGAGGTCCGTCAGTGCTTGTCTACAGTCAAATGTAAAACAAATTGAAGGCTCTGTCATCATTTAGAACTGCATTTCAATCCAATGGTGTTGGGGATCTTGTCAAAATGTCAAAATTGATGCGACTATAAACACAGAAAATTATAGTCTAATCTACCATGTAATAAATGAAAACATTCTGGATTTTTTTTTACTATGGCTTAATTTTAAACGTGACAATGATTGTGAACACACTTCCTCTGCAAACGCATACCTGACAGAAAAACACAAAGAAGAATACTAATCCATCACATAACTGAGGCAGTGTAGGGTCATTCTGATAGAGAACAGAAAAAAAGGCAGCCAACATCTAAAGAAGGGCACTGAATGTCCTTCAAGGAGCCCGGAGAACTACTTAAAGAAATGACAAGAAAGCTGCCTAATGTCTGGACATGCTTCAATAAATGGCTGCACCTATTTCCCATTTTCCTAGCCAAATATAAAGAAAGGAGGGGTGGCTCAAGAGATATATATTAATTCTTCCTTTAAACAGGAGCTCTTGCTCTTAATCTCCCTCCACACCACAGCTGGGATATTTCTGTGAGGCCGAACAAAGTCAGTGCTCTAGAAACCAGTCTGGCTGCAGCAGAGACATTCAGCTATATCATTATGGAGGAATAGAAACGAAAATAGCTCCCACGGAAGTAATCCAACACACCGATCATGAGGCGCAAAGGGAGTAAAGATCACAATCTAAACTATGGCAAACATTTAGATCTGCTGGCCTCAAGGATTCAAGCCACTTCTCTTCAAACAGCCAAACCCAGTGTTTTTTTAGAAGATCAAGTTACTAGACAGGGCTAACCAAAATAACATATTTCACATCTACTAACATTGACCTTGGATGGAAATTTGCTTTAGGAGCTACCAACAGATGTTCACATGGCCTCGAAATGATGGTGAAGGTCATCTGACTGAGACACAGTCCTTCCTTCACATTACTGAATTTGAAGTCACAATTGTTCTACCGTTGGAGGTCAGTTAGTCAGATTTGTTTACTTGGGTTTACAGAATGTTCTAAAGTAAAGTGTTATTCTGTGTTATTCTTGTGATTTGACTTAAATATGAAGCAATAAAATGAAGCTTGAGTTGTCTTTATCTTTCACAAAAGAGAAAGTTCTGTTTAGTTGAGTTCTTCAGTTGGGGAATTCCAAAAAAGTAAGTTCTTATCATAATCTTTATTATTATCTGTTGCTTTTAACTATATAGTTTTTCAGATGCCTTAGATGCTCTTCATTCTGATCAGAGTGAATCAGAGAGAAGAGTGCAGTCTTCACTTACTTTCCTTTTTGTGCACAGTTCACTGGGTTTGGACTTACACTGGCTATTGAATAGTACAGCAAAATTTCATCTTCTTGTTAGGGCAAAATATTACATATCTTAAATTTGGAATTTACCTTTAGGAATGTCTTGTTGATTTTCATTATGTGACTTCATAATTTGCTTAGTTGTCAGAAACAGCACAACAATAACCTCCGATTACATCACCTCTAGTGTACCACCTTATCAACAGCTCTACACTCTGCACTGATGACTGCAGACGGATTCAGATTGACTGTTTGCAACATATTAGCAAACAGTCTGTGTTCATAAAGTAGATAGTCAGTCAGGTAATTGCAAACCTTTGAGTCACAGAGTGACTTCAGTCAGTCCGGCTCAACTTCAGGACAACCAATTGATCACCTCAGAAATTCAATTAAAAATTCAACAATTTTTCCTACTGACAAGGAGCGTGACATTCTACTTTAACTTTAGTCTGATTGAGCCATAAAGGCGATTGGAGATCAGAGATTTGAGTTTATAATAATAAAAGCTTAACGTTCAAAAGTTCATTCATTGAATTATATATTAACCAGCAATAATATTTAGATAAGAAAAAGGCCACATCACTAATAATTATTTAAAGTAGAGCTCAATAGGAAAACTAGAAAGTGCATTTTCTGAAGAAACTGCAGTGTGAATGCTTGAATCTGAATGTATGCACTGAAATGAATTAATTGCTGAATTTTAAGTTAAAAATAAAAATGTTGAATGAGCTGGAAAATACAGAGTTTTTAACCTGAAAACAAAAGTGCAGAACTTTTGAAAGCTGATGTTCACACAGAAGAAGTTGGAAAATAGCTGAAAAGTTTTTAAATTAAAATTTGGAAAACCTAAGAAATGAGAACAGAAAATTTAGAGTCAGAAAACATCTGAATGAATATTAAAAGTTCATATTCTTTGAATCACTGAATGACTGAAGTGTAATCCCTCCACTTGGATCCACACACTTTTAAAGGTTTACATCTCTGAGCTTTGGAAGACATGCTGTTGGAAAGAGAACAACGATGGCTTCGTTTTGAGGGTAAAATGATGGCTGTAGAGCAAACACTGTGGACACAGCAGCAGTTGAAAGAGAAGTGTTTAAGATGAATCTTGGCAGAGTGAGAGACAGAGCTCGTTAGGCAGGCAGGTGTGAGCCTGGTTGCTATAGTGACTGCACCCAGTGGCTCCATACACACGCACACAGACATGCACCTCACTTTTGCTGCTTAAAATGAACTGAAAAGTCAGGTCGAAACAAATCGCTCCCAAATGAAAAGTACAGGTCCTATTGACGAAATTCTTTCACCGTGAGCGGCAGCAATGTCCAGTCTACCTAATTCTCAGTTTTCATGCCTGTGGAGTTTATTATATGGACGTGGTGACAGTGTAAAAACACCATGCTCTTCTGATTTTCAAACGAACCTTCTGAGCCATTTTAACATTAGAGTCTATGGAGGAGTTGGAGGGAGGAGGCTGTGCTTTGGTGACATTTATGAAAGAACCATAACACCTAGTACAATAGTAAACACATTGGATGAAAGAGGACAGCGATGGCTACGTTTTGAGGGTAAAATCATACCTGTAGAGCAAACACTGTGGACACAGCAGCAGTTTAAAAAAGATTTTAAGATTAATTTTTTCGCTCCTCTCACTCTAGCAGTTGAGCTGTCTCACTCTAGCCCCAACATTCCGTCCCATACACACCCATTATAAACTTTGAAACGGGTGAAAAAACATCATGAAACTTAAACTGGAACTGAAGAAAAGTATAAGAGATATTGAAAAGATAAATACAAGTTGAATAGTTGAATGTCTTGTCTTCGATTTAAAGTTTGAATGGTGGCTCTATGTCAATGTATGTCGAAGTAGTAGGAGTTTAAAATGAGTAAGTTGAATGAGGATTTGAAGGGTCTCCCATTGAAATACATGGGAAATTTTTGTTGAAAAAGTTAAATAAAATTAAAAATATAAATGTTAAAAATGAGAAAAATAGAAGCAGTGTTGTCCAAAAGAAGAGGAATCTAACGGTGTTTGAATGGTTTTTCTAAGTTGAACGGTTTTGAAGGAGTAGGAGTACAAAAAACGTACGGAATCTATAATAATAACTAGAAAGTGCATTTTCTGAAGAAACTGCAGTGTGAATGCTTGAATCTGAATGTATGCACTGAAATGAATTAATTGCTGAATTTTAAGTTAAAAATAAAAATGTTGAATGAGCCTGAAAATACAGAGTTTTTAACCTGAAAACAAAAGTGCAGAACTTTTGAAAGCTGATGTTCACACAGAATAAGTTGGAAAATAGCTGAAAAGTTTTTAAATTAAAATTTGGAAAACCTAAGAAATGAGAACAGAAAATTTAGGGTCAGAAAACATCTGAATGAATATTAAAAGTTCATATTCTTTGAATCACTGAATGACTAAAGTGTGATCCCTCCACTTGGATCCACACAGTTTAAAAGATTTACATCTCTGAGCTTTGAAAGACACAGTGTTGGAAAGAGAACAATGATGGTGACGTTTTGAGGGTAAAATGATGGCTGTGGAGCAAACACTGTGGACACAGCAGCAGTTGAAAGAGAAGTGTTTAAGATGAATCTTGGCACAGTGAGAGAGAGAGAGCTCGTTAGGCAGGCAGGTGTGAGCCTGGTTGCTATAGTGACTGCACCCAATGGCTCCATACACACGCACAGACATGCACCTCACTTTAGCTGCTTAAAATGAACAGAAAAGTCAGGCCGAAACAAATCGTTCCCAAATGAAAAGTACAAGTCGTATTGACAAAATTCTTTCACCGTGAGCGACAGCAATGTCTAGTCTACCTAATTCTCAGTTTTCATGCCTGTGGAGTTTATTATATGGACGTGGTGACAGTGGAAAGACACCATGCTCTTCTGATTTTCAAACGAACCTTCTGAGCCATTTTAACATTAGAGTCTATGGAAGAGTTGGAGGGGGGAGGCTGTGCATTGGTGACATTTATGAAAGAACCATAACACCTAGGACAATAGTAAACACATTGGGTGAAAGAGGACAGCGATGGCTACGTTTTGAGGGTAAAATCATACCTGTAGAGCAAACGCCGCGGACACAGCAGCAGTTTTAAAAAAGATTTTAAGATTAATTTTTTTGTTCCTCTCACTCTAGCAGTTGAGCTGTCTCACTCTAGCCCCAACATTCCGTCCCATACACAACCATTATAAACTCTGAAACGGCTGAAAAAACATCATGAAACTTAAACTGGAACTGAAGAAAAAGTATAATAGATATTGAAAAGATAAATACAAGTTGAATAGTTGAATGTCTTGTCTTCGTTTTAAAGTTTGAATGGTGGCTCTACGTCAACGTATGTTGAAGTAGATACAGTTTAAAGAGGAGTAAGTTGAAGGAGGATTTGAAGGGTCTCCCCATTGAAATACATGGGAAATTTTTGTTGAAAAAAGTTGAATAATTTTAAAAATATAAATGTTATAAATGAGAAAAATACAAGCAGTCATGTCCAAAAGAAGAGGAATCTAACGGTGTTTGAATGGTTTTTCTAAGTTGAACGGTTTTGAAGGAGATAGACTACAAAAAACGTACGGAATCTATAATAATAATAAAATAGAATAAAGATTACAACAACAATACTGTGAATGCTTTTACAAGCATTCACACTAATAAAATAGAATAAAGATTACAACAACAATACTGTGAATGCTTTTACAAGCATTCACACTAATAAGCATTTTTTTAAAGTTTGTAACTACAGGCATTGCTAAATGCTGAAGCTACTGGACTGGAAGCCTAAGCAGTCTGTAAGTATTAGGCTCACCACAGACATAGATATATAGCATCAGTGACTTGTGTTGACTGAGTGGAGAAAAATGTGAAGAAGCTGAGCGACAAACACATATGCAAGCACAGGGCTCCTACATATGCACACAAATGGATACACAGTGACTCCCTGATTCGTGCACACACAGAGGCAGGCATACGCTCATAAACTAGCACACAGCGCTGATAAAAGCCTGCCAAGGCTCCTGTGAGACAAAGAGAACAGCAAATACGAGTCCCACTGAGATCACACACTGCAACAGAAGCAGCACGCATCAGGGTTTTAATCACCTTGTTGTACAGTTAGTCAGAAAACGGGATAAAGACAACATGCTTCTAAGCTGGCCTCCACTGCTCTCTCAAATTTATGGCCCTTTAAGTAACTTTAGTATTTACTCAGCGGCGTATGAAGGAGGCAGGGAGAGCAGCACAAAGAAGTATCCTTGGCAGACACTGTATTTGTCTTTACTTAATATTTTTTGGTAGTAGGTCTGGTTTTGACACATTCTTGGTTTTTCCATGCTACAGTAGGATTTACAGCGACTGCTCCAGTGGTCATGAACTCTCGATCGGTGAATCATTTTTGTCTAAAGCAGAACTGATCAGACCTGAACCACGTCAACTGCGGTTAGAGAGATTTTCAGGCAGCCAGTGTGAAGGCCAGCTTCTAAGTGATATATCTGTAGCCTCTGAAGAAACCTTGACAATATCATAGGCATTTGCTGGTAACTAGATTGAGTAATGGCTATTTATTAAGAAGACTGGCAGTTTCCTTAAAGAGCAGACACCTCTGTGACTGTAAAATGAAGCCAACATGGAAGTGGTAAAAACCGCACTTGAGTGGTCACTTTAGGCTGGCTCCAAAACCATGTCAATCCTCATCGACTCCAATGATAAAAATGTGCACCGTGGGAATTTTAATGAACATGAACAAAAAGATTTTGGCCTCCATAGTTTCCCCCTTTAACCAACTGTACGGAGAGTGACTTATTTATTTATTTATTCATTTGCAGCCATTTGGATTTTGTTAAGGATCAACGTTAGGTTTTCTTCAGATATGCTTATCACAGATGGGTGTACAATAGCTACCGCGACATCACTCACTGGTTTCTCGTTTTCAAGCCTTTGCTGACATTTGACAGGGCGGGGGGGGCGCAGACTCAAAAACTGCTTTCTGATTGCCTAATGACTTTTGATTGACTGTGGCTAATCCCTCGTTTTAAAATATGGCATAACCAAGATTTGTAAAATAGATTTGCCAGCATCAGCTGAACACATGAACAGGAGTACCACAAACTTTGCAGATCACCTTAGAGACCAACATCCTGGTCTTTATGAAGAATTTTGTGTGGTCAGTAAAACTCCTGTTTCAACAACACCTAAGTATTAAACAGTTAACAAGAATGTTACTGTTTCACTTCTAGCAGTTACTCCTCATTAGCCAACTGTTGAGTTGTCATTAAAACAGCGGCTAGCAAGCTACTTCTAATAATGCAATCATAACAGTTATGTGGGAGCTAGGTAGCAAATGGAATTTAACAGGCACAGTTATTAGAATGTAAAAAGAGTTTTGCTTCCCTTAAAGACCCAAATTGAAGTAATCTACCAGCACCTAGGCAGAAATGGTGACAGCCTGCTTTACCATCAATGAAATGGTGCCAGGTTTCCAGAAGCACTGGAAATGAACAGTGCTGTTACTGAATACATTTACATGAGCTAAAGAAATAAAGAAGAATAAAAAATAGAGAGTATTGAGAGTATTTTCCTGGGTATTGATATCAAGTTTGAAATTCTAGCATGGCGATGACCTTACCCTCTAATTAGCAGGTAAAATTAGCTTTGAATTGAGCTTTACGAATTTATGAATGTAGCTTGCTAACCATACTCTAATCCAAATATGAGCATTAATCAACTTTTAAGTAATTATTAAAACAGCAGCTAGCAAGTTATGTTTAATAATAAAATGATAGCATTGATGTGGGAGCGAGGAAGCAAATGTTAGTTCTGCCTAAAAACCAACAAACTCCTACAATAAGCTCCAACAAACAAACATGGCAGTGCTGACGTCCCTGCAGCTACATCTTCTATATTCTGTTAATGTTTCCAATACGCAGCAGCTCAGTGCCCATGTTGTTGTTCTTGAGCACACGGATAACATAAGAGGTTCTTGGCAATAGCAAAGATAGAAGTGCTGGGGATCTAAAATGTTGCACCCTCTGAAGATTTGATGACTGATACTGGTGAGTGCACTAAAGATGAACCTTTTGCTTTTTAAAAATCTTCCATATCAGTGGAGATAAGAATGAGAAAAGTCAGTAGAAAGAGACAGAAAGACCAAGAGATTGGCATGACTCCTCACAGCGTGAGATAGTAGATACACCATGTCTTATCAGGGTCATTTTGGTCACATCTCTTTAGATTAACATCCAGCTCTCTGTGGATCTGAATGTCATATCATTTAAGGCATTTAACACTCTGAATGTCTTGATCCGATGTGTTGTGCACTCACAAGGTTGTTCAATGAGTTAATGCACAGGAGTATATGGGCAGGTTATGTGTGCAATGAAATATTCATGCAGAAGTACTCAGAACTCAGAGGAGGGTAGAGCACAAACAGCACCTCGGCAGACGAGAAATGCCCCCAAGGAATAATAGCAAGGAAGAAAAGAGCTGGAGTGAATATAATGGGGGGGTAAAGAATATACAGAATTATATTTATAGCAATACTAAAAAATAAAATGCTCTGACATCCAGTATTTGTTCACAGTGACAATGCAGATCAATATGAACTTCTCAATCCTTTGATCATGCTAATCACAACCTGTCCATCTACAGCGAAGAAGCGCATTATCTAAAATCCTCCCACTATTTTACGGCCACGCTTCCTCCAATGTTTCCCTGCCAGCACTTTGACTGACATGTTCTTGTAGTGGTTTGGAGGGAGCCCTATCCTGATCACTTCCCTCTTGACACCACAAACATCCCTCCTGTCTTTCAACTGAAAGGATGATGATGATGGCAAAGGTCCACAGAGGAGGATACTACAGATTTGGCTTTAGCCCAAACCAGATGCCCTCATTTTTCTCTCTGGCAAACTGGAGAACAACCAGGCTTTCAAGGAGTTTAGCGCGTGAGAACATGCACCAATTAAGAAGATCAATTTCAGCTGACACTTCTGTAAATCACAAACATTTTATTATAGTTGTGTTTTTTTATTAAGATATTAAAAAAAACATGAAGACAAATAAAGCTCTACTGCAATTATATTTTTTATTGTTGCTGAACTCTTAACTCTGGAAACTCATAGCAACAAGGACAATACTGGGCTCCACACAAAAGAAGAAAAAATAAACCATTTACTGTGTGATATGAGATGAATATTTAAAAAGGGATTTATTTGGCTGAAATGTCAGCATTTAATGTAACAAGTTGCCTTTTTCCCTGTTTGCAGATGTGGGTGAAAAGACAATGACGCACTAAGGATGAAAGCCTGTTTATTTCCCCTTAAATGGTGCCACATTGGAAAGGGAAACGCATTTGTGGATTGAGCAACAGCGTTGAGTATGTGAGCTGTGTTCGTGAAAAACTTGTCAAATGTTCTCCGTCTTCTCTGGTGCCTTTTGTTGGATTGGATGACTAAGATCTGAAGAAACAAGACATATTGGCAATTTAACTATTTATTCATTTAACAAACAGATGCCTCAATAGCTCTGGAAGAACCATACAAAGCTTGGAGGATAGAGTTTGGTCCCAGACTGTGGAGATATTGGGGTTGCCAAAACTGCAGAATCGCATTTTGATGTCTTTTAGCATTGACGTTGCTTCCAATGATAACAAGCCTTGTTTTTCCAGTGAGGGAGATGCCACTCTACATCACCATCACAATGCTGCCACCAAAAGCTGTGCAGCAATCAACATATTGATTCAAATGCAGTAGGCAGAATCTGGACTGATCACTGAATATGTTTCTCCACATGTTCAGGTTCCAATGCACATGTTGCTGACACCAGCACAAACTGGCCCAGTGGTCAAGGGCAGCTGCGGCAGGCCTCCTGGCAACCCTTTGAGACCACATATTGGCTACGTGCACTCTGTTCTGTATTGTCTGCAAATCTGTAGAAGACTGCCTACAGTTCCTAAGTTCTGACAGAGTGAGGAAACAGTCGTCTTGCGGTGTCATCTTCATGGGACGCCAACCTCGCAGCCTGTATCTGGCATGTTATAGTCCCCTGTTATATGGAATTTGGCCTTCAGTTTGGAGATGGTATAAGGGCTCACTAAAAATAATGCTGCAACTTGCTTTTGTGGAACATCAGCCAAAGGTTGACCTATCCAGATCACTCCAACATGGTGTGTTTGGAGCAGATACCAACTGACTGCTATAGCAGGGTCCATGCTCACCAGTGCTGCTAATCAGGCACCAAACCTGACTGCAGTTGAGGTATCAGAAGCTCAAAACAAGAGTTAATAGAAGAATAAGCTGTTTGGCACTGGCATTGCTTTTTCATTGGTTTGTCATGGGCGCAACCCACATACTCAATTCTGCTGCTCAACCCACAAACATATTTTTCTTACAAATGTGGCACCATTTAAAGGACAATAAAGAGGCTTTTATTTGACTGGCAAACTGATTGAAAATATAACATTCAAAATTTTGCACATATTAATTTAATTTAAACAAGTGTCTTACAATTTTCTTGAACATCTGAATTTATTTACTTGAAGTTCATAATAATAAATCCTTTACAGGATTCAGAGTACGTAACACCACTGTGGTTAATCAGTTATTTTCATAAGGGGAAAAAAAACAAAAACAAAAAACAACATAATGCAAAAAAAAACTTTATGCTTCATAAATCAGTCACTACATAACAGAAGAAGGTTTTTTGGTTTATTTCTATAACATTGGATCAGACTGGGGCTGAAGAGCATCTTCATCACTTTCTAACATGTAGAAGACAGAAACATTGTTTTGAGGAAAACAAATCACCCTTGAATGCATTTCATTTCAAAGCCACTCATCTCATAGACTAACACTTTGAGTATAAACATTATGTTACAGGTTGAAAACCAACCTAATAAAGCAACAGAGTGTGGATTTCTGATTTTTCGTGAGTACTGAAATCAAGGTACGGGCCAATATTCTGTCTCTACTACTACTATGTGCTGCAAGCAGTACTGACAGCTTTGTCAACTGTGAAATGTGCTTGAGTGTACAAACTGACTCACTGTTAACATGCACTTTGCTTAATTCGCCGTGGAGAAAACATCAGGCTCAAACTGTGGAACAAGTATTTTATTCCCCTGAATGAAGAAATACAGCCTGTACAGTAACATGACCGTAAATAATACTGCTCCTTCTTTTATTTATCCTTTGCACACAACAGTCATACATTTTAGTTGGCTGTTTTGCCATCCTTACCTATGGAACTTTTTATGCTGTGTTATGGGATATATATTTAAATGACAATTAAGGCTAATGAATCACACTGCACTTTTTTTTCTCTATATTCAGTCCAATGATGTTGGCCAGTATCAAATATTGTATCAGGGCCCCTGACACCTTTAACCATTCTTTTCAAATTTGTTAATGCAGTTTTGGCTTTGGAGAGAAGGGGAATATTTTAAACTATTTATTTTGAGCCAGTGACTCCTTCCAGATGTAGACCCCAACCAGTTTATTAGCGATCTGATATTATTGGCTATTGGCTAACTGTTTGTTAATGTAATGCAAACACAACAACCTGCTGTAATCTGTTTATTTTTCGTATGTTGGAATATTTTATCTTCTTCCAATCACCCCCATCCGATCACAGCAGATGGTTGCCCCTCCCTGAGCCTGGTTCTGCCGCACGGTTCTTCCAGTTAAAAGGAGTTTTTCCTTCCCACTGTCACCAAGTGATTGGAGTAGCTTGATTGTTAGGGTTTTCTCTGTATTATTGTAGAGTATCTACCTTACAATATAAAGCACCTTGAGGTTGTGATTGGTGCTATATAAATGAAACGTAATCGAATTGAATTGACCAATTATTGGTACTGGTATCGGTCTTAAAAGTCCTGTATTGGTTGGGCTCTAGATCCATCCATACCACTCTAACATGTGTAGAAACTGCAGCCAGACTTGCCTGTTTTGTGCTATGTTAACACACAGGACCACAGGAGAAAGTGTGGTTGTAGAACAGTCAGCTGAAAAATATGTGAAACTCAGTTTAAGCTTCCACACGTTGAGCTACTCTCAGCAGGTAATATATGAGTATTCAAACAATATGCAAATACTACACGACCTGGGTCAGGCTGCAACAAAGCAACTCAGCAAGAGAGAGAAAAGCAGCAGTACAAACATTGTAATGTTTATTAAAAGTTGTCAATTATGTAAGTGCACAGTATGTGCAGTATGTCTTTGAATGTAGATTCCAGCAGAGCAGAGACTCACAAGCTCACTTACAGTAAGCTGCAAGCACCTCCACATCCCAACTGTTTGCAGTGGTCGCATCTCCTCAGTATCACTCTCATCATCAGTCTCAGCCCTCAGGTGATTTTCTACCAAACACTTGACATCCTCACAGCATCCTCTCTGCCACTCCTTTAAGTCCTTTAACTGCTTTTTTTTACTCTTAATCTCCCATCTCCTCCTCCCACAACCATCCATGCATCTCTTCCACAATCTATTCCTCCTCTTCCTGAGACGAGCGAGGCGTCGTCCTGTTGGACCACTGCCTAAGACAAGTGTCAGCAACGATCTCAGCCGCTACTCTCTGCAGTGAAATGGCGCCCGTGCTTCTGTGCACCGTTGAAACGATTACACCAGATAGGTCCCAAGGTCAACAGAGCTGTCAGGACGAGCTCTAAACTCTTCAACTCCAACCCCTCCCCGTGGACGATAAGGAAAACAGGCGGAGGTGTTAATCGAGGGCGCTGTGCGGCTCACAGACTTACTGACACGCTCTCTCATACAGTTCATTTTCATCTCTCTCGTTTATGCAAATGTTCTTTCATTTGCTCGTTAAGTTGTTTTTCTTTGGCAGTCGCAGGGCGCCACATTATTGCAGGGCTTGTTCCTCATAAACATTTTATAGATACAATACTGAAACGCAAAAAGAAAACCAACAAAGCACAATCTGTGGCTCTAATCAGAAGTGGCGCTCGGATCTGGGCCGGTACACTTGAACGTGACATACTGTGCTTAGGTTGTCATTGAGGAAATGGCTCTACAAGGGGCTCATTGTCTATGTAGGTGGTGAGATCAGGAGAAAATAAAGAGAGCATGCCGAAGGACATTTGGGAAATTTGCTGACAGTTTATGGGGTGGGGGGGTTGGTATGTACATGCTTCCCCTGATATATGTTTATTTGTACAGCACATCTAAACAAAGGAGCACGCAGGGGAGGCCACTTTAGCCTGACAAAGGTCACATTTCCTAACGCAGGAAAACTGCTTCCTGGCCGGTAAGAGCTCTGCTGTAGAATGGAGTTCACCAAGGAATAGTGCTGGGTGAGGTGTAGGATTACTTGTACATGTCGGCTCATAGCACAGCTCACACACTACCTCGAATTTCTCAGGCAAACTCGGAAAGAAAGAGACGCTTCGACCTGCGTCGCTGTAGTTTGATGCTTACTTACCGTGTACTGTGAAGGTTAACCTTTACTTTATCTTTCTGTGTAGACCGCTTTGAAAAAAATCAAACCTCGTTAGTACCTGCGAAACCTTAAAAACGCCTCCACTTTGACGAATGCTGAGGATAAAACAAAGCTTTTTAACCATTCACCACTTAAAAGAAACAAAAGCAGCTCTGCCTGCACGGAAACAAACACCACTCCAGATAAACTGCTGTAAGCAAAGTGCTACCATTAATCAACTATGCTTGTGGTTCAGAATGAGTAGTCGCCTGTAACTTGTCAAGGGCCTTTACATTAAGTATTTGCTTTTACACTCCAAAGGCAGACCTCGAGTTTCCGTGAATAAAGCAGTCTATTAATCTTGCCGTCAATCTGTGCACCTGCAGAGAGAGAAGGGGAGAGGGAGCAGGTGGGGGGGAAAGTTATCAACCCCTCAAGTGTTTGAAGTGCTATTTCATCCACAAGAGAGACACAGATGAATACTAAGAGAGGTTTCTCCAAGATGGTGTGGAAGAGCGAAATCTATGAATGTTTGAATGACTTTCAATACAGTACAGGTAACTGCACCTCTAAACAGCACCGAGGGTAGGGAGAGCGATTTATGCAGATGTGAGCAATGGATGAGGTCTGACTGTCACTAACACGGGGAAGGTGGATCTCAAACTGGGTCCAGAAACACACTAAGGAATAGATTTTTCAAACTATTATTTGAATTAGTGATCTAGTAATAAGAGCAGGATTTTACAAGGACTAGCTTCTGCGCTCTCCCTTTTGAAATTACAGACAGCATGCAGACAAACAGTGATCACTCTTCATTACAGCATACTAAACACCCCCGTCAGTACAGGAACAGGAAGAGAAGTAAATGCCTCCTGCATACTCTGCCAATGCATAAGACTGTAATGCAAAACTGTCATTCATCAGAGCGGAGTTCAGGATGGGCTAATTCCCAGTAACCCACCAGAAAACATTCTGAGAACGCTGACAGACTGAGTTGCACCATATAAACAGAATGAATTACAGAACTTATTGAACCTAGAGCATCTCATTTGGACCATTTTTTGTGATATGTTTTGTGATTGTCATTCCTTCCATTGATATGTGTGTGTGTGCAACCCATTTCTTGCATTACTTTGTACATATTATCTCTCATTTCTTCACCTGCTGCTCTTTTGGGAAATGCGAGACTAACACATTAAAAACTGTTAAAAGGGTTAGAATTGCATTCATTTTCATTAGTTTCATTTACAGTTGTATTCAAAAATTAAAAAAAAAAAGCTGCTAAAGTTTATAACTAATCCATCCAAATAATAGACTGATCATCAGAGTTAACAATGATCTCATTTCACTTATCATCAGTCTTTGACTAGTTTTTCCAGTTATAAAATCTCATTATTTAATTAATTATAATGTGTTAACTAACGGCCTCATTTCTTTAACCATAAGCAATAAGAATAAATCAAACTGAAAAGGCGGTATATAATAAAATCCTGATTTTATTTTTTTAAAGGAGCAGTGTAAACAGATTTCTGTATATTTAACAGAAACTTTTTGGCAGTTGGATGCCAGTATAAACGTACCGTATAAACCTATAACAGTATCTTACTTTTGGCGCTCCCCTGTAATACTGTTCTAATCACAGAAATCAGTTACAGTGTGGAAAACAGAATATGATAACAAAGAGATTCTTTAAATTGCAAGTTACTACAAGGTTAATTCAAGGTTTGGCAGATAAAGAAGAATAGTAGGTACACTACATTATACATTATTATTTACTTATTATACGTCAGATGACTGTGGGGATTACCTCAGCGACTTTGCTAGCACTCTGATTTTGAAATGGAACCAATCTGATGTGTAACTTTTTTTTAAATCATTTTGTTAGAAGAGTGCATCTTGGGTAAGTTTAGTGACCTTTCAGTGGCATCCTTAATGCAGTGGGGCTGGGTGGGCGGGGGTAATAATGTAATAAGGTTGCAGAAAAGCTGGCTGCCAACCACATATTTCACAACATATTTATGGTAACAGTACAAGGTAACATTAATCTTTCATGTGTACTATTCTTCTGCAACTCGATAAATGACTTACTGGTAAATTATGTCAAAGTTGTTTAACCGTGTGGAATCAATTTATAACACTTAATGCTCTTGTTCATGCAGGCAGACGCCCTAACTGGGCCCGGGGACCCCGTAGATGAATTGGAAAATAGAGGAAATAAAATTATCTTTGCACTTTTCTCACACTATTTTCTTCCTGATAATCCGTTATATGTAGAGTCTCACAAACGCACACCACGTCGTGTGTGGGCTTTATGTTAGTGACGTGAAAGTCTTGACTTCTCCTACTTACAGCGAAACGGTCCTGTTGGGTAAGAAGCTGGGCTGTAGGGTGTCCATCAGATCCACGTCGTCGCACACAACTTTGATTCGGACCTGCTGCCTGCTCAACTCCTTGGACCTCTCAACGGAGCAGTGACAGCTGTCAATGATCAGATCCGGGCAGTTTCTATTGCTCAGGCTCGACTTGCACAGCAGGACTAATACGCACAATAAAGTCAGCGCCCTCATTGTGGACTGAGACAACTTAAAAAATAAGAAGAAGAAAAGAAAAAGGAAAGAAAACAGCTATTTTCAAGTGATGTCGTCCCAGCTTCTGTGACAAACAGGGACCATTTCACATTGCCTCCCGTTACAATAAAGTTCCCTCCGTTCCTGAGCCGAAATCCAGATCCCAAACCCCGCTCGTCACCTGCTGCGCTGTAATGAGCTGAATACTTTCGCTGTTTTTTTGCTTTTAAACCAGGAATAAAGTTAAACATCGCGGGTGTGAAATGCTGACATTTCTGTACAACAGTCTTACAAACCGGCTTCTGTCATGTGCTCTGGAGAAAACTTCCAAAAGTGCGTTTTCAACGTCCGGGTAAACTTTTCGGCGACACTACCTTTCGCGCTGGCAGCATGGAGAAATCAATAAATATTCCCTTCACGATCCATTTAAAGTGCTTCTGTTTGAACCGCTGCATGCCGTGTTGTCATTCACTGTCATCACGCAGTTTATGCGCCCTTGGACTTGTTGCGCATGTAGTGTCCCGAAAGTCCCTCCCCGTCGAGTCCTTACAGGCGTCGGTGTGGGCTCATAAACTTCTCATTGCTACAAGAGGCCGTTAGATAACGTCCTGAAAAAGACTTTCGGCTTCTCTTTCTTTCGGACTGCGCTTACTGAAAGCAACAGGGGGAAGAAGCCCATCCTCTCATCCAAATAATAATCAATGAGTGAGATCACAGATGGGCTAAATTAAACTATTTTCTCGTCTTTGCCACCTCAGAGAGTCCCCGGAGGTCCTCTAGATCCATGATTTCTCAAACACAAACATTTACACTGCCTGATGAAAAGTGCTGCTGTTTGTTTTAGTCTCTTCAGTCACTCAGGGACGAAGGAACCGGTTTGTATCCAATTCCCGTGACCTGTACACAAACTGAAAATGACCCACATCGCTGGTGAACAGGCGAAACACACATTTTTTGGGGGAAAAAATGTCTTGAATTGTGATCTTGGGAAACATGATGTTCTACTATTTTGCATGCCCCCTAAACGAAAGTAGAATCTTGTTTTTTAACTCCAAAGGCTCGGCTTTGATTTGCTGCAGTGAAAGGCTGCTGCAGATGTTGGCATTTTACGAGCAGAGGACACACTTGTAAACCTGGCGTTCATTTCACTGATGGCAATAAATAAAGAATATGAGCTGGAAAGGTTGACACAGTAACGCATTGTTGGCCTCATGAAGATGATTAATGAGTAAATACAGAAAAGACTTTAAATGTCTTTATGTTTTAGGATTTAGAAGTACTTAAAAGAGAGTGTGAACTGAGGCGGTGGGCATTTCTTTGAAATTAGATTAACTCTGATGAGCTTGGATGAACTCTAGTCTTTTTTATTTTATTCTGTCCAAGATGTCATCTGCTTCCTCTTGAGACAGAAAGCAAACAATCTGGCCCAATATCTGTCCTATAACTTGCACTTATTCTTATCAAGCAATAGTGACTTTGAACAGCCCACACGATGTATCCAGTGACATCAATCACATCTCTTTCTGGGGCATAATCGGTACAGAGGGCTTGGCCCCAGGGGGACAGAAGCTGAGACAGCTGGCTAGTTAGGTTCCCCAGGGCCAGGGTGAGGTGCTTCCCCTGTGTGTTTGTGTGTCCATGTGCATTGCACCCTGGGCCAAAATCCTCCCTCATTATCCACATTGTCTCCAGCACAGGCCCGAGAGCACAAAGGAGGGTTTGAAGCCGCTCCCACTGACCCTGCAAGCAGCCCGTGTTTCCTATTCTTCCGTTTTGACAGGCAAACATGGACTCCCTTTCTCTCCATAAGAGTATGCTACACGGTGAAAGACGCAACCCTCCCTTCTCTGTTTATCCACATATGGAGGCCCTTGTGCTCCCATGACACCGTCTCAGACTGTCAGTCACACTTGTTTACACAGATGTATATTTACCTCGTACCTCTAAGTGCAGAGGAGAATCTTACCCACCAGCTGACCTCTGGGGAAGCCAAAGAAAAGTCACTTGATGTAGCTGACATCAACATTTGAAGTGATCCATCTTTAATAGCCCCTAAGGAAACCTTTCCTTGGATGCAAGCCATGACTGTTCACTGCGCTACTTGTATGTTCTTAATGGAAAACAGATCCATGTACTTGAGTGTGTTCTATAAAGGTTTTCCTGTCTGGCAGCGGCTATATTTTCACACCAACAGCCTCTTTTGAATGGCACAAACAACTTTAATTGAAACTATGAAATCCCGCTGAACATTATTGTTAAAATAGTGCTGCAGTATTAACTCAAAATAAAACCTCATTAGTGCACAATGAAGGGATGGAGTCAGTCCTGGTCAAGCAACGCAAACATGTCTGTCTGCAGAGCATGTTCTTGTGTTTTCCCTTGTGCACATTAGTGTTCACAGCTCTCCATTATTACTCTGTGACAGAGATGAATAGACCCTGGCTGCAAGCAATCACAGTCCTCACTAAATATTTACCTGCTGAACTTGAAGAGGCCAGGGTACAGCAAAATGGGAGTCACTCATTATTAGTCCATGACTTTTCGGATAAAGGCTCGAGGTGTTCAAACTTGTTCTGTTAATATGGAATATTGCGTTAAAAAAAGCTGCTGTTTTGGCTTTAAGCAAATGTGACAGGTGGTTTCTAGTTTCATAGTGCGATCGTTAATACTGGTGTTATCTGAAGGGTGTGAAAGAGTAATAAAAAAGTACCATAATGCCCCATCTGTGTTTTGGCTGGAAGAAAGACGGCGACGGTTGAAATGACCCCAGAATTAAACATACAGGTGAAGTTAAAGCGAATGGTCTTTGGGCATGTGAAAAGCAGTCATGTAATATTTATATGACTTAGAAAATAAAATTGTGGGGCCTGCATTAAGGGCAATACTCAGAAAAGTCGTGGAATCATAAGTCTGCACTTAAATCAAGTCCAACAAACTGTCAAACAAAAGTTATATAAACTATAACATTCTCATTTACTGAATTGTTTTGTTTAATTTCTCAGTCTCACAGACAAAGAAATCAGTTTGCAACCGGACTGCAATCTCACAAGGAAAAAAAGGCATGTCCCGAACCAGTTGGTAAGTGGAGGTTGTTGGCTGACACCAAGGGAAATCAGTCATAAAGAAAGTGCTGCACCAAAATCTCCTTGCTTTGGTCAAAACTCAGTTTCTCCACCCTCTGGACACACACAAGCACACAAATACTATATATGAAGCATTTTAAAGCATTGAAATTTAAAACTACAACTACAACTGCATCTGACTGAAAAGACTGGAACAAAGATTTATTAGTCAGTTGTACAGCCACACTTGCCTCAATGAAAAACAAAGCCTCAAACTTTCCTGAAAAGAGTTTGGCTCAAAGTCTTAGCCAGGTGACAGACTGGAGACCTGTCCAGGGTGTACCCTGCCTCGAGAGCGGTGACAGGTTCCAGCCCCACTAACAGCCCTAAATTGGATAAGAAGATGAAAGTGTACAGATGGACTGATGTCACCAGGACTTAAAAACGAGGCTTAAAAAGCTCTTTTGGGGGCAGGATTCTTCTTTGCTTTCGTTCATAGGTCAGTCCGGAGTGCCGAGATGATCGACGTTAGTTCAGCCAAAAAAAAGAAAAAGATCAACACAACTCAGCTGTAAACATGGATGAGTGGAACAACACAATTGGGTCTTTGAAGGCATTAGGTGGACAACTGCAATTCGTGCCTTTAGGTAATGTCTAACGTCCTATTCCTTAAGAATACTTTCATAAAAATAACAAGACAGAACATGTGTCCTCACTAATCCTCTGTATTTATTACAAATATGTGTCTTTATGTGTAATGTATTTAATAGGGATGTCTTTTGCATACGTAATCCATTCATTTAAAAGCAAAGCAAAGTGCATATTGCTGTCCAGTCTTACTGATTAGAAACTCGTTCTAAAGAACTGTGGCAGGTTCATTTCCAAATCCCAAGAGGTCATGAGTCTGTGAATCAAATATGAGCTGTCCACACATCTATTCAGCGTAAACAAGCAATCTTTTTTTCCCTACCATATTCCCATGTGCTTGTGGGAGTCTGAGAAAATGCGAGTGGGCACTAGGCACCTGTGACATGTATTGTTGTGACACAACTAACACCAACATGAGCCCATGGCTTTTAACCAGCTTAAAGCCCAGAGGACTTTAGTCAACAAAAGTCAAGTCGAATCAAGTCAGGTTTATTTATACATGAATTTTTCTAAAGTGCTTCATCATATGAGTGAGAACAAAGGAGAAGAAAATGCAGCACTGAGAGACAAGAGTGGCACACATCTACGCTGATACGTAGATTCAATTCAATTTTATTTGATTTTATTTATATAGTGCACAAATCACAACAACATTCACCTCAAGGTGCTTTATATTATTAGGTAAGACCCTACAATAATACAAAGAAAACCCCAACAAACAGACAACCCCCACAAGGAAGGAACTGGCAACAGTGGCAAGAAAAAACTTCCTTTTAACAGGAAGAAACCTCCAGCAGAACCAGCCCAGGGGCAGACATCTGCTGTGATGGATTAGGGATGAGTGGAGGGAAACAGGACATAAGGACACAGTGAAAGAGAGCCAGAGTTGAATTGTAATTCAAAGCAGAGAGCATGAAGTACAAAACAGTAGAAAATCTAATAACATGTTATACACCAAACAATCTGGTTTCCCTTCTTGGTTAAACAGGGTCTTGGGATGAATTTACCAGCAATAAACTGAGACTCACTATAATAAGGTGCCAAGAGGATCTGGGAAACCAGGGCTACTTTTAAACTTGAGAATGGACGACGCTGTGGTGCAGGCTGGCATGTCGGCGCTTCTGCAGCGACTGGGTGGACCCACTGACCACCAACCACTGCGGCACGGTGCAAGGACTTGAGTAAAAGTTTGGAGCGTGTATAATGACCTAAACAGAGATGTCTAGAATGAATCTTTGGAGGCCCTTTTATGAGAGTGCGGATTTGTTATTGCCTCCGCAGCTTTCTCTCACTCTCCGTCACCCGAGAATACAAGCAGAGCACCACAAACCAGATGCCAGCAATGAGCTTGAGCTCCAGTCGTTTTCACCTCATTTACAAACCGGGCACATGACAGCTTTCGCAATGATATTGTTTTCAAGGGAGGCTGCGGACAATAAGTCGAGTATATTCATTTGTAATCACTCTTTCCCCCGAAGTCTCATAAAAATCTCTGCACATAAACTCCTCTCTTGTTTTCACATCTCAATACGGTCATCATGAAATTTCATCAGCCTGCTCATTTGTCATCATTAGCGCTGATGGAGGTCGCTCTGCTCCTGTCTGTCGATCCACAACAATAAGTCAGAGACAAATAAAAGCTGCACAGGCCTGACGTACCGCCGCTTTTATTTTGTTGCTTTGACAAGCAGCATCGGCGGAGAGACACGGTCCGACTCTGTCTGCGGTGCAGCGCTGAACTCGGCCTTATAAGTATTCTAGCCTCTCTCCATAATCCCAGCTGCGTGAGCGGGGGACCCAATGAGAGGATGAGGTATCCTGGGAACATTTCCTGGCAGAAAAAGAGAAAAAAAGGAAGGAAAGGGCATAGAAATAAAAGAAACACAAGTAATTTTTAACCGCATTCCCAGTCTTAAAACAAGTCATATAAATAACAAAATATTGAAAACAATCTACCAGCAGGGTGGATGAAATTCACTTGTTCCTTTGAGCTCCTCTCTGTCCCTCCTTAAAAAAAAAGACAAGCGATATTTCAAAACATCACGCTGATCCTTTGGTATAAAGATACTCCTTCCTGTGGCTTTTCCAATTGTTTTTAAAACATTTTAGAAAAACAGATTTATTTCTATTGACATTTTTTACAGCAGTGCGGAATGAAAACATTTCCCTGCTGCCCTTTACATGTAATCTGACCTATTGGGCAGTACTGTCTATTTCGCAGAGCTGGGAAAGGCCAGGATATGTACATGTGCACACACACATAGAGAGAAAAAATATATAGGTATGAATAGTGCGATCCAATTATAGGCATGAGAATTAGATGGCAATACTGGGCCCTCTTGGGGAAATTGGGTGAGGAGGAGGACGTGATCTTCACCAAAATGGATTTGTTGTTAGCATAAGTTGCATAACCTGACTGGGTTTAACACACTGGTTCTCAGGTTGTCCTCTATTTATAGTACAAACAATGAATAGGAAAGAGAAAAGCAGTAACACATTGTGAATCAGAGAGAATCTATTTCAGACTTCAATTTCAAACAAGGATGCTTTGTGCGATGGCGTGAATCTAAAAACAGCCCTGAGGGGAGTCTTGCATGTGAACCCTGACCTCAGTGGCTGTAAACTTTGAATAGCAAGGGGCAACAAGCAGGGCTCCCATATCCTGCCCTATCATGCCCCTTTCTGTAGCATAATTGCTACTTGTTCTCGGTAGTGAGATAGGTCATCGCAGAGTCAGAGCCGAAGCTCTCCCACGGCAGATATTTCACGCCTGTCGGTGGATGTCTCTTTATCTCGTTTCCTCCTCTTCTATTAAAAAGACACGCTTTGGCTCTGCTCCGGAGACGTCTTCTTCATCGGCACTGAGAGGGGCTTACAGCTGGGCACTTTGGCGCAAGTGCATCGAGGTCGGCTTCCATCTCCGTTGCAGGACGGCGCGCACTCAGTAAGTGCTTCTATTTTTTAACCAGCCCTAATTCATTGCAAATCCACTCATCCTTGACACGGCCTTCATACGAAAAACATCTCTTTTCTGTTTCCTGCCCGCATCAAAGCGGATGGATAGGAGGAAATCAAGACAGCATATGCTACTAACCAAAAAAAAAAAACCCCTCCAGTTAAGCCCTGCCTCAACAAGGGGATGGTTTGCCAAGAGGGAGAATAGATGGGCTTTTTAGTGACACATTCTTACTGGCATTTCATGGTCAGGATCTGCCGGCGGCCTCAGCCCATCCTCCCCCTCTCCTCCTCACCTGCGTCCAACTTCTTCAGTGCTTTCACACTTTTTTGTGAACCGCTCAGTTTGCCATCCAAACCGGAACCCTGAGCTCAAAATGCTCTCTAATTGGTCAAAACCTCTTATTTGGCTCTTGTGGCTTAGCCTCCACACAGAATGTTCCACCAGCTCTCTGCCACAGCAAAGACTTGGGAGGAAGCGGCAGCCCTGTGGGCACGAGGAGGAGGGGCACGGCTGGCATCACCGGGAGAAAAAGAAAAACATACATGGAGCGTTCCCAGAAGAACTTAAACAGCAGATAGCCTTGAACAGCTGAGCTCATTAAATCTGAGGGCTCCCACGAGAAAAGGCGAGATATTCTTTGCAGAGAGCGAGCGTACGGGCTCGGTTGAAAAGCAGGAAGCCTTCATACCTCCAGTTTTTCCCTTTTTTTGGTGCCTTTGTTTTTTCTCTTGGTAGGTTTGTACACAAACCCCCAACACAAATATCCAAACTGACAGCAGCCAAAGTGGGTGAGTGTACTCCAGGCTAAATCAGATCACTGCACTCAGCATATGTTGTGTATTTAGAAAGTAACTACAGGTAAAAAACAGACTTGTGCGCAGGTGTGAATTATTCATTTTGACTAGATGAGATGCCAGATGGGTGGGATTTATCAACCTGGGAAAATACAGACAGTGCTAAAGATGTTGCCAACTGCAAAAACTGTATGAGTTTAAATGCTCTTTTGATTTTTTTTTGTTTAGGAAATTTCCACCAGTCTGTTTCCACATTTTTAATCTACAGTTGATATCGTCCCATGTCTCAGCTACAGTGCGTAGCCTTACAGTGATACATTTATGGCCTGGATAACACAATGCCAAGATCCTCAAATATTTTTATTGTTCATGTCAATTAATTCCCTTCACTCAGCAAATTGTAGACATGGCTTTGGTTAAATATATCTTTCAGCATATCCACGCTGCATGGATAAGTTTACTGTTAAAATAACTACATCAGTGTAACGCAGGAATACGCAGGAAATTTATTACCTTAATTGCACATCTGTCATGAGCCAGTACCCTGCCCTTGTTAAAATATTGACCTTAATGGTGGAGGTCTGACGCAAACATATTTCTTCCTGACTGACTCATATAAACCTTAAGAAAAAAAAAACTCTGCACAGGAAAATTAGTCCTCCTCAGAGAACATGACAACATTTGGCAATAATGAAGGAGTGAATGCAGGAGCTGCTTCAGCAGATGCGTACTGAGGTCTCTGGCAAAACAAGCTCTTCAGTTTTTACAGAGCGAGAGGTCGTGCACCTGGCGGCGTCATTTTTGCTGCACAACGCTGTAGATCTGTAGTGAAACTGTAATTTAGTAACTGTTCACAAAGGTTGTAATGGTTTGATTTCATGCCATTTTTACACTTGTAATTTACCTACAAAATGACACAAAACCTGTTTAATTTGTAAACTTGCTAGTTAGCAAAATTAATGCTTATATTGTGATCAGTAAACTATATGAATTTAAACATTCTTAAAGGTAATTTCCCATTCAGAATGTGGCTAGTGCTTCAAGTTATATTTACCAGGAGTTTATCTAGGTTTTTATTTCCCACAATGAATACATTTACCAAGCATCAGACGTTGTTTCATCCATCCATTCATCCATCCATCCACCCTGGACAGGTTGCCAATCAGGTGCAAGGCTAAAGGCTTGTTTGGGATAAGAAACATGCAAGATCAGCAAAATCCAAATTCTTTAAGTTGAATAATGACTCAGTCACATGTAAAATTATGACAGCAACTTCCCATGCACTCCCACTTTCAATCAGAAGACAACTAAACAGGTCATCTGGTAGGAGGAAAACTGTCTCCAAACAATTGTGGTCGGACTCGGACTGATAACAACTACTGTCAGAGAGACTGGTTTCCAAACAATTAACGTCTAAATTTTAAATAAAGACACATTTGCAACACATTGCAATCAATCCAACTCAGTCTTTGTGCAGTTAAATCCCAATTCAGCAGCACATGTGTAGGAATTTCTAAATTTCTGCTTCAGATCTATGAGGTTCTAGCTTAAATCTGAATGTGAGTAGAAAATTTGAATCTGTGTGTGTAGACAGCAAAGATTTATGATAGCTGTATTATTGCAATCAAATTGCATGTAATGGCCAAATTGTAAGGGCTGCTTATTGGCTAACAACTTGTCAATCTCCCAGTCACAGGCCTTACTTTACTGTGCTAACAGACAATATTGGGGAATATTATTTACTTCATGTTTTATTCAATAGGTTTCAATTGGAGATTATGGGAATTTCAGGAGCGGGACCACACCTCCAAACCCTCCTTCCGGATCTTATCTATATATGTTCCCCCAGTTCTACAAGCTGTTCATTCTTGTTTACGTGTCCCAGCCTCCCTCCACTTTTCAATTCTTTAACTTCTTCACTTCTATTTAGTACATGGGGATCTGCTAGGCCTGGGAACCGCCACCCAAACTGCAGTTCAGTTCATGTCCAAGTCATTCACTTTATCTACTAAAACGCTGTCAAACCTAAAATGAGGACATAGGCCCAGCAAGTGAATAGGTTTTTGAGGTCATAGAACAAGGGAGCTGACATTATTTTGTAACCTCAGGAGTTGCCCCCTGCTGGCTAGTAGTAAGAATACCAGTATAAGGCGCTGTGCTACGTCCATCTTTTGCGTGCACTTTATGGTGTGCAATAACTGTGGTTTGTCAAGATTTTTAACCTTGTTTTATAATGCTTAACACTCCCTTGTTGATATTTTTGTGACACAGTAACTTATTATGACCAAACACACTTCAGTGTTTTGACTTTGTGTATATGCTCCTACGGAGAGAAGATTAACCCAGGTTCGAACCAACACACCCAAAGGGTTTCTCATGTTCACACATTCTGTACTCTCCAGGGAGGTCTTGGAACATGATGTATGCAAGTTGAAGCTCAGCTCTGGAGCCCACAAACCCCCGAGGCCGGCTAACCTCTGCTCCACTGCTCTTCACTCTGCTCGGTCCCAATGTGTGTTTCTTTCACTCTCCGGCTCTCCCCTGATTTCCTGGGCTTATTGAGTCATGATTGCACACCGGCACCCAGTGACGGAGGATGTCACTTGGCTGTCAGGCGTTCAGGAGACTCCAGCTGAATCAACAGTCTTTGCACAGACGAGGTCTCAGTCAAACACACACATATGCGCAGCATCTCGGCCCTTTTTGTATATATACACAGAAAGGCAATAAAAATATAGCAAAAATAGACAAGGAGATATTTACTACCTCTTACAGACATCATGGAGTCATAACCTGAGGCAAATTGTATGTCACCGAATAACATCAGATCCTGGCTGAGGATTCCTTTCTTTCTGGATGCCTTTATTTTCAGCAGATGGGGCCATATATCTCTGTGACGCATTGCAGGAGTTAAAAATATTAGCTCTATTTCCCGTTCTTTTTTTTTCTCCTGCTCATTCCATTCCCTTCCCTCGCACTCCCTCCAGTTCATGACACTGGAAGCTCGCCAAGCAAAATGTTGACGCCAATTCCCCGGCGTCACTCACAAAGCTGGTTCTGCGGGGTCTGAACCCTGGCCGCAAACAGCACTGAGCAACGACTGGCCTCCACGAGCGAACAGGTAGCACACCTTAGAGAATTTGCTAATGCGCTTTGACCAAATTTCTTACTTGAGAAATAGCCAGAATTCAGTTTTAGGTGAGAGGAAAGGTTTTTCAGATTATACTTTTTGAAAGAACCTCTGCACTGGCTGCCCCTGAGTCTCCAAGGAGACGGGGGCAGACAACAGGATTTATCCTCAAAGGGGCTTGACATGTCTAATGTGCCTGCTGGTCAGTCACTAAAGGGTCAAGCTATTCTCAGAAACTCCAGTGGGAAAAAAATAATTCAACATCGAAGACGCTCAATAAGGGAAAACTCCTCCTTTCATTCAACAAAATTCACATCAGAAAATTCTCAAGACATTCAAAAATAAACAGACCACTCAATTTTTACAGGCACATTCACAGTAGAGCTGCCACGATTAGTCGACTAGTCACGATTACGTCGACTATCAAAATCGTCGACGACTGATTTAATAGTCGACGCGTCGTTTGAAGCTTTGTAAGATCACAAAAGACGCAGGAATAAGTAGTAGGATTTAAAAGTGTAATAACGGACTGAAACAGAAGATGGCAGCAGTGCATGTAAAGGATGCCAGCTGCCGTTAAACCCCGAAGAAGAAGAAGCTGTGTCCCAGAATTCATAGTGCGGCCCAGCGCAGTTGTCAACAATGGCGGCAGCTAGTTAGTTTTAATATTACTCTTATTATTCTTTCTGGGTCACAAAATAAACGTTTAACATATTTTCAAGCTGTAAGTTTTACGTCCAATCGATGCATGATCTGATTAGTCGACTAATTGCAAAAATAATCGGTGACTAGTCGACTATCAAAATAATCGTTTGTGGCAGCCCTAATTCACAGGATCTAAATACGGACCGAAATAAACTCTTTTCTCTCCATCTGGCTCTCTTTGAGACTAAAGTCTTTATATTCATTTGTGGGTAACTGGTCACCACTGTACCCCAGCAAGCCCTGGCCCAGACTGCCTGCAGCCTGCATCCTGTCATTGTGTTGAGAACGCAGAGCTAAGCAGACCAGAGAGTGGGCTAGCGACATCCCAATCAAGTCTCTTACCGCCTTCAGTCCACAAAGAAAAACAGAACTCACAATTAGAGGAAAACTATAAAGAAAAACAAACTTTAGTCCAGACGTATGAGTCATAGCAGATAAACAACAGCCAGTTGCTTCTGTCATGGGTTGGTAAGCACTGAAAAAAAAGTACTTTGACTATGTACAACTAATTGCATCTGCTGAACGTCATTACCAGACTAAACCACATTTGTCCTCGAATGGCCCGAAACACTCAGTTTCTCACTTTACAAACACTGTGAATGTGAACACCAGGTTTAGCTTGCTGACACTGATTAATTAGGGTCATGATAAAGCTGACTTCTTTGGTTCTTTTTGACAACCTGTACTCCTAGTTACGTCTTACAGATGTTAAATTATGTTATTTCTCTTGATAATTGTAGAGCAATGAAGCTGTCTTTTCATGTTCTTGTTTCTAAAATGAATTGTTCATAGAATTACTTTTTTGTGGAGGTGTGGAAAATATATGACTAAAAAGGATTGCACAAAAAAATGTAACACATCTGGATAAATGATCACTAGTTTTAAAGAGGTTTGAAGGTTTTACGTGTTATCAAATCTCTTCCAGATTAGGTAATTTAAAAGTTATTATACTGACCGATAGCCGTTGGAACATTTTACAATGTTGGAGACGTGTCAGTATTAGCATATATGTATAGTAACCAATTAAAAAAGACATATCAGTCCAGGCATGCTGCACACTTGTTTGATGTCATTTTGACACACTGTCTGTAACATTGTGGATTAGTATCAAAGTTGAACTAATGGACCTCAGGACACTTAAACATGTTCAAATCAATTCAATTCAGCTCAATTCAAAGGTGTTTTATTGGCATGACAGTTTTTATTCCAACAATATTGAAAAGCTTAAAAAGATCACAGAAAGTGAAAGACATTTGACAACTTTAACCAGTGGAGGGTGAAATAACCTCTGGCAATGTAAAGTGGGCGGGCCCCAATTTAAACTTGAGGTGAAAGTGAGAGTACAAATGACAGGGTGATAAATACATTAGAGAGGGTTACCTAGGCAACTGGAGCCTGGAATGCCCACTAGAGACTAAGTGTCAACAGTTATCCACTCAGGAAGTGATTTGCTCATCCATCCCTTATTTATTGATTTATTTTTATTTGCTTTATTTGTCATTTATTATCTTGTTATTATCCTCAAATAATTAAGTGTATACTGGGCAAAGTATGTATTTGATATATTCTAATTTATTTTTTATTTGGCTTGATGTTGCCACACACACAAAGATTGTTTCCCAGAGTCTCGTGGTTACAGTGATGAATACAGTTTATTGATTTTACACTGGTATCAGACAGGAAGCCAGTATTCGCAGGTACCCTAAAAAAAGGTACTGTAACTGTAATACACCCATTTTTCTCTGTTAATGTTAATTTCTGGACAGATTTTACAAGTATTTTATTTGTTTATTATGGCATGTTGCATAGTTTAAGATAAACAAGCCTTTAAATTTACTTCAGACAAACAAGCTCTCCTTCTCTTCTTCACATTACAGAACCTGCTGGCCAGTAAGGAGGTGAGAATCGGCTTTATTTAGTATCCTTTGATTTAAGTGTTATCTATACATCCATACCACATGATTGATGTATTGAGGCCTTGGATTACCTCTTTTCAAAACACACTTCTATCTGAGGTCCTTCACACAGGCTTATGGAATTGGCTAAGCTAAACTGGAGATTCAGAAACATAGCGTGCTGACGGGTCACCATCATTTTCCAGTTTGTTTACGGGTTGTTTTTATGGCTTCAGTGAACAAAAATATTTTAATGGAAGAGGTATTTAGGTTTTTTTTTTAAACAATCTAAGCTGAGCTAGATTCTTTTTTTTAGTCTTGTTTTGAATTTCAGTTATTTACCAAGGCTTATGACTACAAACATATCAGTTATCGAGATTTACACAGATCTGCTCAGAAAACCTACAGGCGTACTTTACTGACGGCGGACTCTGATCATCTGTTAGATTTTGACAGGAAGATTAGTGCGAAGAAAAACCATTTTCACTAAAGAGGAAACAAGATGTGTTTATTAAATGATGATGTCACTGTAAGACAGATTGAGGTCAGATTTCCTGCGAAAACAAACCGGCTACAAAATCAAATCACCCCATGGTATTTACAACATAAAAACTGTAAGGGGAATAATGCTAAAGCGCCCTTCAACTCAATTATGTATTTAAAGAAGAAGCTGTTATGGTGCACTCATATTTACCTCCTCTTCAATTAGCACCAGCTCAAGCTACTTCAGCGCGTATCCCCTGAGGGCAACCTTGTCATTGTTGCAGTCGGCGTAATTACACTTGCAGCTGTAACAGCTTCAAAGATCCCCACAGAGTTGAAGAAATTATCTCAAGTCATACTAACATTTACTTTATTGACTTATTTATTTCCTATTCTGTGGATGGGGGTGTTGTGACTCACACAGATAAACAAGTGTGCCGTGTCTCTCAGAGAGGCTGATGATTAGTCACAAAAATGAAATATTGCTGCGGTCATCACCCATCCAAGAAGTTTGAATAAATGAGATCTCAAGTAATTTCAAAATCTGTCCTGATATGGGCCTGATGTAAATCTCACACTGCCTTCCTCAGATGTTTTCACCCTCACCGCTTTCTTGATGATGTGTCTGTTCAGCTTAAATTACAAGCAAGCTTAAATGAAGACTGAAAAACATACAGAAACTGTTGTAGTGCACTACAATCTGTGTGTGTGTGTGTGTGTGTGTGTGTGTTACACTGCTCCCTTCACTGGAAAATGGGTCAGCCTTTTTAAATTGTATTTTTTTATATACACTTCACACCTGCCGTGCAGCTCTGCAGCTTATGAGATTGCAAATTCTGCTTGACCTTTACTGCACATCCTTCATTGAAAAGTTATTACTAAGCTTCAGTCATGCATGTGCTTTTAGACACCTGTCAGTTTCAGCCAAGGTTGTAGTTGACAGTTTTCCAGCTCAGTGGTCGCTGGTGTATTTTATCATGCCATCAGGTTCTGTTGCCTCCTGGGGCAGCGAGGAGATGTACTTCACTCCTGAATGAGTCACTCTGTGGTGCCTTAATGCAGTGATTCCAATCAGCAATCAGTACACAAAAGATAGTTTTTAGCTTCCGGGTTTGAAAAAGTAAAGCCTGTGGAGAAGTGCCTTAAGCTTGCTATGTTTTATAAGGCCAGTAGTGGGCAAATCCTCTGGTTGCAAACAGTAGTTATATAGTATAGATGTCAATAAGACCGTCTGATGACCTCAGTAAACACTCTGATGGGTTTATGGGCTCAAGTACTAATTTTAAGCCTTAAAGAATATAAAGTCAGTGTTCACTCAGTAATTAACGTCCCCTATTATAACAAGAATGAAGAATAGGTCATCCATACCATGTGACTGACAAGTCACTACAAGAGTGTGAAGTGTCCCTTGGTTTCAGAGTTAAGATCCTCCTGGTGTTTTAAAACACCAAGATAGGAAAGGTTACAATGGGCTTCTCAGTCTGTCTTTCAAACCAGGGGCTGCTTCTACATTTGGCATGGGTCAAAGTAGCCTATACTGTGAGCAAGCACTTGGCAAAAGTGGGAAGGAAAAACTCTCTTTTAACATGAAGAAACCTCTGGCAGATCCAGGCTATGGGGGGAACAGTCATCAGCCGCTAAAGGCTGGGGGGAGATGGAAAAGGAGAAGAGAGCGACACGCCAAAAGGCAAGCTATGGAAGAGAGAGACAAAGTTTAATAATTACTGATAATTAAATAAAGTACTGGTGTTTAAATAGATAGTGGAAAGAAATGAGTGAAGAAGAAACACTAAGAGATGGTTCGGGGTCGCCTGATCCAAAGTCAAAGTCAAAAGTCAAAGTAAACTTTTTTGTCATCTCTGCGATATCCAGGACAGCATACAGAGAGGAAGATGATGAGCTCCGGTTACATCAGTGCAAAAAAAGCTAATAAATAGATATAAAATGAGTAAGAAAATAAATATACACTTAAGTCTTAGGTGATCAAGAGAATGCTAAAAAAGAACGTTTTATTATTATTATTATTAATAATAATAATAATGGATTGGATTTCATATAGCGCTTTTCAAGGCACCCAAAGCACTTTACAATGCCACTATTCATTCACTCTCACATTCAAAATTAGCTTAAAAGTAAATTTTTGAAAAATAAAAGTATAATCTTCGACAAATGTATAATGAACACTGGACACTTTATTAGATACACCTTTATTAGCTACCATTTGTATTATGTTGGACCCTTTTTTGCTTTCAGAACTGCTTTAATTCTTGTGGCACAGATTCAAAAAGGTCTGCCTCAATGCACTGAGTTGCTGCCATGTGATTGGCTGATTAGATATTTGCATTAAGAAGCAGCTGAAAAGGTGTACCTAATGAAGTGGTTGGTAAATGTATATATGCAAATTCTAAAGATACTTTTCAGCTTGTTTTGTAAAACTGTTACCCTACAATTAAAGCTTTCAGACTGAATGCCATTTTTGACACAAATACTTTTTTGAGTGTGTCGGCGATGTCAGGAATGTGTCCTTATCCAAGTCTGACTTGCCACAGCTCCAAGTGACAGATAAGAGCTCACCAAACAACAAGGAGCAGCTAGCAGGCCAATCTGTGCAGGGATAAGACAACCCCCGAGGACTGTAGTCCTCAACTTTAGTGACAAGTTAATCTAGAGTGGACTGCTCTTCAACTGGACTTATTCGTAGAGTGTATGTGTATGCGCGTGTGTGTGTGTGTGTGTGTGTGTGTGTGTGTGTGTGTGTGTGTGTGTGTGTGTGTGTGTGTGTGTGTGTGTGTGTGTGTGCACTTGTTTTCGTGACATCTGAGGACAATTTTATGATAACACACTCACAAAATGAGGACGCTCGGAAAAATGAGGACATTTTTGAGGTCCTCATTTTTCCGAGCCTTCTAAAGTGTTCTAGAGGCCCCCAACATGCTCCCAAACCAAAAATCTCGAATGTCCTGAAATATCACAATTTTATGAAAAAGTGTGTTTAAGTGTGTTTAGCGTTTTTGCTCACTTTCAGTTTCGCCGCCTACTGGCCAGTTTTGGAACAAAACACACTTTTAACACACTTTCAGTGACGTCACTCTGTGAGTCCTCATTTTGTAGGTGTGTCAGACACAATAACACATTTGACCCAGGTTATAGTGACGTCACTCTGTAGTCCTCATTTTGTAGGTGTGTCAGACACAATAACACATTTGACCCAGGTTATACCCTTCTTGGGGCTTAAGCAAGGGTAACAACAGTTAAATCAGGCAAATCTTGACAAAATGAAGGTCTTTAGATTCAGTTATTAGTGCCTGCACATCTTGGGGTTTTTTGTTGTTGACAAAATGTCTCAAAATATAAAGTTTCAACATTTGTGTAATTATATTACTGTTATTTAATGAGTCTTACTTCTCAAAATCAATGCACAAATTGTCTGACCTTCACTAAGCAGAATGATGTGTGTGCAGATTTTGACCCTTGAAGAGTTTATATTAATCTGCATTAATATAATTGCATCTGCAATCTGCAGTTGAACTTAGAGATTCCTGCCGCTGTCATGTGATTCAGTATGATCATCAGGCTCAGTCTCGACTCTGAATTCCAAGAGGGCAGCAGCATGTCTCCTTGTTGAATGTCTGCTTTGAATTTTGGGTTGTTTTTTTGTTTTGGTTTTTTCTCCTCTGCTACTACCAGAAGTTGTCTGCACCACACCAGGGCCTGTGCTGCTAGCATAAACCAACTGAGCCTCAACCAGGGCCTGTGCTGTTTTCTGAGGCCATCTGCACCGCACCAGGGCCTAGCTAGACCCATAGGCACCACACAGGGCCTTTACTGCTGTGTAATCAATTACTGTAAATGTACATGTTATCAGGAAATGATCAGACGGCAGAGGGTTTTCAGGAAACACTGTTAAATGTTCAGTTTCTATTTCATATGTTAAAACAAGATCTAGAGTGTGATAAAAGTGGTGGGTGGGTTCTTTTACATTTTGAGAGAAGCCAATTGAGTCTAATAACAGATTAAATGCCATGTTGAGGCTGTCATTTTTAGCATCTACATGGATGTTAAAATCACCCACAATAATTATTTTATCTGAGCTGAGCACTAAATCAGATAAAAAGTCTGAGAAATCAGACAGAAACTCTGTAAGGCCCAGGTGGACGATAGATGATAACAAGTAAGACTGGTTTCTGAGTTTTACAGCTGGGGTGGACGAGGCTAAGCATCAGGCTTTCAAATGAATTAAAAGTCTGTCTTGGTCTTTCGTTAATTAATAGGCTGGTGTGAAAAATTGCTGCCACACCGCCCCCTCCGCCTGTGCTTTGCGATTTCTGGTAGTTAGAATTACTCGGGGTGTTGATTCATTTTAACTAACATAATCATCCGACTGCAACCAGGTTTCTGTAAGGCAGAGTAAATCGATTTGTTGATCAATTATTAAGTCATGTACTAACAGACTTGGAGGAGAGCGCCCTAATATTTAATAATCCACAATGTTTTACTCTTTGGTTCAGATGTGGATACTGTATTGTTCTTTCTTTTGATTTTTTTTATGTTTAAATTGTTTTTTGCTGGTTTTAGTTTGTTTTTGTCTGTTTGGGAGCTGACACGGTCTCAGTGGAGATGGGTTTTGGGGGTAGCAGGAGGAGAGAAGCTGCAGAGAGGCGTGTAAGACTGCAACTCTGCTTCTTGGTCCCAACTCTGGATAGTCATATTTTGGGGCTTTAATAAATTTGTCCATATTTCTAGAAATGAGAGCTGCTCCATCCAAAGTGGGATGGATGCCGCTCTCCTAACAAGACCAGGTTTCCTCCAGAAGCTTTGCCAATTATCTATGAAGCCGACATCATTTCTGGGACAACACAGACAGCAATTTAAGGAGAAATGCAGCTAAACAGGTCACTCCTGGTCTGATTGGGAGGGGACCAGAGAAAACTACAGAGTCAACATTGTTTTGGCAAAGTTACACACTGATTCGATATTGATTTCAGTGACCTCCGATTGGCGTAACTGGGTGTCATTACTGCCGATGTGAATTATGATTTTACTGAATTTACGTTTACCCTTATGTGGTGGCGCGAATGAGGAATAACCGGGACGGTAACTAAGATGTTGACAACGCCACCTGGGGAGGGAGTTACACCCCAGGAAAGATATCTCTAGCCAATGTAAGTGTTACACTGGCAACCAAAGCCCACAGACTTGTTATTAACGGCAAAGGTGAGGCAGGTGAATTTTACAAATCAAGGTTTATTAAGAAGAACTACTAAAAACATAGAATTATAAAATCAAAGAGGCACCTAAGGTAGCAGGGTTGAGACGGCAAAATAGTTAATTAAAACGACCAGACTCCCTACCACGATGCTACCCTAAAAACAATCACAACATGATGAAAAGAGCAACTAAACAAAATGGTGGAGACCGGCCACTTGAGGAGGCAACCTACAGGAGGAGTGCCCAAGGGTGCCACCAATTACTCACCCATGTGATTTCACTGCAGACCTCACTCACACTAAACGGTGCATCTACCTATGCCCGGTGTGTACACTCGCATGCATCGGGAGGGATTCCACCTCACGTGCCTAGCCCCTCAACAAGCAGCCACACCTCCACTAAAGCAATAAAAGAAAGCATAAAAACATTAAACAGATTAGTAAAAGATCTACATAAAACAAATACACCCCAAATTACTGTTTGTTATAAAAGCATTGCGTAACAAACAAAACAGCATATGACAAGACAGCAGTAGTATAGTGCAAGCCTGCAACAAAAGAGGGAAACAGTTGTCAAAGTCCACCCTACTATGCCACGTTATGATGAACACAAGAGTCCCACTTACCACTCTCTAAAGGGCAATACTAAACTGAGTAACTTTCCTGGAGAGATCTGCAGCGCTTAACTGCCTAATGCTCGCAGCCACCTTGGATGGACAAGACTACCAAATGACTCCTTCTGGTAGTGAAGCGCAGCTGTTTCTTATAAGCCTGCTAATTGTCAACTGGGAAGGTGTGGATGTTAGTGGTGCGTTTGTGGACATCATGTAAAATCCTACCCCAGAATCTACTTCACTACACTTAGCCAGCAGTTTTAAATTTCCTTCAATGTCGCCTGCTCTGGCCCCTGGAAGACAATTAACTATGGTTGCCGGTGTCTCTAGCTTCACATGTCTGAGAACAGAATCACCAATTACCAGAGTTTGACCCCGACGGGTGTGTCGCCGAGTGGGAAAAACGGTTAGACACATGTATGAATTTGAGGAATGGACCCAAAATGCAGACACAAAGGAACGTGAAAGAAAATTTTAATATTAACAGAAAGCAAGCTGTTTATTAAGGCTGGTAAAATAGGCAGAACCAGCTTCCAGTTTGGATTCGGGAGACAGACACTATCTCTACTTTTAAGATTAGGCTTCAAACTTTCCTTTTGCTAAAGCATATAGTTAGGGCAGGATCAGGTGACCCTGAATCCTCCCTTAGTTGTGCTGCAGTGAACGAGGCTGCCGGGGATTCCCATGATGCACTGAGTTTTTCCTTTCCAGTCACCTTTCTCACTCACTATGTGTTAATAGACTCTCTGCACTGAATCATACTTGTTATTAATCCACAGCATGTCTTTATCCTGTCTTCCTTCTCTCACCCCAACCAATCACAGCAGATGGCCCCGCCCCTCCCTGAGCCTGGTTCTGCTGGAGGTTTCTTCCTGTTAAAAGGGAGTTTTTCCTTCGCACTGTCGCCAAAGTTCTTGCTCATAGGTGGTCGTATGATTGTTGGGTTTTTCCTCTGTATCTATTATTGTGCGATCTACTGTACAATATAAAGCGCCTTGAGGCGATTGTTGTTGTGATTTGGTGCTATATAAATAAAATTGAATTTAATTGAATTAAAAGATTACAAAACAAAAGGCAGAAGTGAAGCTAAACAATAACCTAACCTGGGGACAAACCATGAAACCTGACATGGATACAAACATACCTGGAACATGGAAACGTGGCACCAAAGACAACAGATGACCTGACACTGAACAAATGAGGACAGGACTTACAGTGGCTTGCAAAAGTATTCGCCCCTTGAACTTTTCCACATTTTGTCACATTACTGCCACAAACATGAATCAATTTTATTGGACTCGCACATGAAAGACCAATACAAAGTGGTCTACACGTGAGAAGTGGAATGAAAATCATACATGATTCCAAACATTTTTACAAATAAATAACTGAAAAGGGGTGTGCGTAATTATTCAGCCCCCTGAGTCAATACTTTGTAGAACCACCTTTTGCTGAAATTGGATTCCATTAAAATTGATTCATGTTTGTGGCAGTAATGTGACAAAATGTGGAAAAGGGGGACGAATACTTTTGCAAGCCCTTGTAAGTACACAGAGAGACAATGAGGGGATGAGGAACAGCTGGGACAAATCAGACCTAACAAGACAAGGGGAAACAAAACTAGACTCACTGCATATAGGACAAGGACTTTCACAATAAAACAGACATCACAAGGGTAATCTAATAAACAAATGAACTTAGCTAACCTAAAGAACTTATAAATAAACATCGACATCCAAACAAACTAAAACTTAAAATGCTGGGTCAACAAACCCAGGAAAGTGACAGTAAAATCATTTATTATACACATTATACTTATTTTCTTAAATTGCTTATCTATTATCTGTATTTTCACTTGAGGGTCTAGGGTACTGCTCTTCTTTTCATGACAAATTAGGACATGTTTATGATAACACACTGACAATATCAGGCCAATTTTGGCATTACTCCATCAGTGAACAGCATGCCCATGCTAACTTAAACTAGACCAGCAAGCTAACCACATGTGTATTTAAGTGTTACTTAAGAATAGGAACCAAACAAATTAACGGAACGAAATTAACTGTAACAGCAGTTTGCAAAACACTGTGACACTTCTCAAGTGTTCCTACCTCAAATACAGCGAGTGTTGCTGTGTTTTTGTTGTTAAATGGACGAGGAGAGCCCGTGGCTGGTGAGAGGATGCGGCATTTCGTCAGTGGAGCATAGAACGACGTCTGTGATTGGACAACAAGTGAGTAACGCTGCATCTGATTGTTCGAAAGCCTCAACCAAAGAGCTGCTGGTCACGGCAAGATACAAACTCGCCGGAGCTCTGAGTGAACTGCACATCCGGGACCTTCAGCACTCAGCAGAGATTTGTCTTGACGTATGTATTTACCTTTGATATCCATGACTCGACGCACATTTAGCAAGGTAAAGTTGTATGTTTAACAAGCTAATTAACGCTAGTTAAACGGAACTAAAACAATACACAATCGATTTGAACAAACTGTGTGATGAATGATGATAAATGCTAAAAATTACTTAAGATTTATCTTCAACAATAGATATTAGAAGTTTAATTTAACTGTTTTAAATTCCCACTGGAGTTAAAGGGACCTGTGGCCTTGCACGTGCTCTGCATCTTCAACTGCACAGACAGTCAGTCTAAGCTCTTTTTAAGTGTAGCTAACTGCAACACACATTTTTTTTTTTCAACACAAGATATGTTTGGGGATTTAAATGTTAATAATAATGTTTTCGTATTTAGCACAAACCAATAGGGTCTGGGTCTCTGGCCCAGCGTTTCTGACGTTATTCTAAGGTTTTTGAGTTTCTTATGTTTAGTGGCGGGTTAGTTGAGTTTGGCTTAACGTTATTAACATTGTTTTAAGGAGTTTATGTTAGGGTTGTATATTACAACGTTTGTATTTTCATGCCATTTTTCCTGTTTTATTTTGAAAGAGTCTGTTGTGTTCAGTTCATTAATCTCACTGACCTGTTGTGTCAATAGAATCATTTGTGCCAGCTACTTCCTGCTCTCCTTCCATCCTGTCTCAACCTCCAACAGGAAAGTAGAAGTCCTCATATGGTAGGACCAGTGATTGTAGTGTGTGTGTTACACTGTCCTCATATTGTTTTAAGCTGTGAAGGACATGAGTGTGTTTCAGTTGCCTTCCTCATGTGGTTGGATCAACAACTCTAGTGTGTGTTACACTGTCCTCATATTGTGGGTAGCAGAACTGTACAGTGTTAAGTTTCTTTAGAATCTGGTATAAGGAAGTCGGATCCTTCTGTAATAATGTTCACTGATACAAATATGATCTGTAGTTAATTATCTAGTCGGGATTTATACTAGAGAATGTTTCTGACGTTATATTGTTGTCTTTTGTTGCAGACACCAAGTGCTGAGGTCCTGTCTCAGCCTCATACTTACCCACTTCATTCTTCCAACAGGTTACACATCATATTTTTGTATTTGGTATCAAGTATATGTGTCAGATGGGCCTAGTGCATAAATGAAATGCACTTTAATTGTATTAAAACAATCAGTTTCAGTCAAAGTTAACCAAAATCAACATTAGCATTAGGAGAAAGTAATTGTCTATACCATTTGTTAGTCCAAACTTTCCCGTAAAGCATCAGCGTGATCTTTATTCTGACTACATTTGATATTTTTGTCCTTTTACACATGTTTTTGTCCATTTAACCTCCCGCTGATCAGTTTACATGATTTAATTTCTGGGGAAATAGATGCCTTTAAATCAGTGTTGGGTTTGGAGCTTTTATTGACAACAGCAGAAGAAGTTAGAAGTCAGGAACATGAACTCTACATGTGTTCAGTCGTCATGTCCTCATATTGTTTTAAGCTGTGAAGGACATGAGTGTGTTTAAGAAGAAGTCCTCATATGGTAGGACCAGTGATTGTAGTGTGTGTTACACTGTCCTCATATTGTTTTAAGCTGTGAAGGACATGAGTGTGTTTCAGTTGCCTTCCTCATGTGGTTGGACCAACAACTCTAGTGTGTGTTACACTGTCCTCATATTGTTGGTAGCAGAACTGTACAGTGTTAAGTTTCTTTAGAATCTGGTATAAGGAAGTCGGATCCTTCTGTAATAATGTTCACTGCTACAAATATGATCTGTAGTTGATCATCTAGTCGGGATTTATACTAGAGAATGTTTCTGACGTTATATTGTTGTCTTTTGTTGCAGACACCAAGTGCTGAGGTCCTGTCTCAGCCTCATACAGACCAATCGGTGAGTGACTTACCCACTTCATTCTTCCAACAGGTTACACATCATGTTTTTGTATTTGGTATCAAGTATATGTGTCAGATGGGCCTAGTGCATAAATGAAATGCACTTTAATTGTATTAAAACAATCAGTTTCAGTCAAAGTTAACCAAAATCAACATTAGCATTAGGAGAAAGTAATTGTCTATACCATTTGTTAGTCCAAACTTTCCTTTAAGCATCAGCTTGATCTTTATTCTGACTACATTTGATATTTTTGTCCTTTTACACATGTTTTTGTCCATTTAACCTCCTGCTGATCAGTTTACATGATTTAATTTCTGGGGAAATAGATGGCTTTACATCAGTGTTGGGTTTAGAGCTTTTATTGACAACAGCAGGAGAAGTTAGAAGTCAGGAACATGAACTCTACATGTGTTCAGTCGTCATGTCCTCATATTGTTTTAAGCTGTGAAGGACATGAGTGTGTTTCAGTTGCCTTCTTCATGTGGTTGGACCAACAACTCTAGTGTGTGTTACACTGTCCTCATATTGTTGGTAGCAGAACTGTACAGTGTTAAGTTTCTTTAGAATCTGGTATAAGGAAGTCGGATCCTTCTGTAATAATGTTCACTGCTACAAATATGATCTGTAGTTAATTATCTAGTCGGGATTTATCCTAGAGAATGTTTCTGACGTTATATTGTTGTCTTTTGTTGCAGACACCAAGTGCTGAGGTCCTGTCTCAGCCTCATACAGACCAATCGGTGAGTGACTTACCCACTTCATTCTTCCAACAGGTTACACATCATATTTTGTATTTGGTATCAAGTATATGTGTCAGATGGGCCTAGTGCATAAATGAAATGCACTTTAATTGTATTAAAACAATCAGTTTCAGTCAAAGTTAACCAAAATCAACATTAGCATTAGGAGAAAGTAATTGTCTATACCATTTGTTAGTCCAAACTTTCCTTAAAGCATCAGCGTGATCTTTATTCTGACTACATTTGATATTTTTGTCCTTTTACACATGTTTTTGTCCATTTAACCTCCCGCTGATCAGTTTACATGATTTAATTTCTGGGGAAATAGATGCCTTTAAATCAGTGTTGGGTTTGGAGCTTTTATTGACAACAGCAGAAGAAGTTAGAAGTCAGGAACATGAACTCTACATGTGTTCAGTCGTCATGTCCTCATATTGTTTTAAGCTGTGAAGGACATGAGTGTGTTTAAGAAGAAGTCCTCATATGGTAGGACCAGTGATTGTAGTGTGTGTTACACTGTCCTCATATTGTTTTAAGCTGTGAAGGACATGAGTGTGTTTCAGTTGCCTTCCTCATGTGGTTGGACCAACAACTCTAGTGTGTGTTACACTGTCCTCATATTGTTGGTAGCAGAACTGTACAGTGTTAAGTTTCTTTAGAATCTGGTATAAGGAAGTCGGATCCTTCTGTAATAATGTTCACTGCTACAAATATGATCTGTAGTTGATCATCTAGTCGGGATTTATACTAGAGAATGTTTCTGACGTTATATTGTTGTCTTTTGTTGCAGACACCAAGTGCTGAGGTCCTGTCTCAGCCTCATACAGACCAATCGGTGAGTGACTTACCCACTTCATTCTTCCAACAGGTTACACATCATGTTTTTGTATTTGGTATCAAGTATATGTGTCAGATGGGCCTAGTGCATAAATTAAATGCACTTTAATTGTATTAAAACAATCAGTTTCAGTCAAAGTTAACCAAAATCAACATTAGCATTAGGAGAAAGTAATTGTCTATACCATTTGTTAGTCCAAACTTTCCTTTAAGCATCAGCGTGATCTTTATTCTGACTACATTTGATATTTTTGTCCTTTTACACATGTTTTTGTCCATTTAACCTCCCGCTGATCAGTTTACATGATTTAATTTCTGGGGAAATAGATGGCTTTACATCAGTGTTGGGTTTAGAGCTTTTATTGACAACAGCAGGAGAAGTTAGAAGTCAGGAACATGAACTCTACATGTGTTCAGTCGTCATGTCCTCATATTGTTTTAAGCTGTGAAGGACATGAGTGTGTTTCAGTTGCCTTCTTCATGTGGTTGGACCAACAACTCTAGTGTGTGTTACACTGTCCTCATATTGTGTGTAGCAGAACTGTACAGTGTTAAGTTTCTATAGAATCTGGTATAAGGAAGTCAGATCCTTCTGTGAATAATGTTCACTGCTACAAATATGATCTGTAGTTGATCATCTAGTCGGGATTTATACTAGAGAATGTTTCTGACGTTATATTGTCTTTTGTTGCAGACACCAAGTGCTGAGGTCCTGTCTCAGCCTCATACAGACCAATCGGTGAGTGACTTACCCACTTCATTCTTCCAACAGGTTACACATCATGTTTTTGTATTTGGTATCAAGTATATGTGTCAGATGGGCCTAGTGCATAAATGAAATGCACTTTAATTGTATTAAAACAATCAGTTTCAGTCAAAGTTAACCAAAATCAACATTAGCATTAGGAGAAAGTAATTGTCTATACCATTTGTTAGTCCAAACTTTCCCTTTAAGCATCAGCGTGATCTTTATTCTGACTACATTTGATATTTTTGTCCTTTTACACATGTTTTTGTCCATTTAACCTCCTGCTGATCAGTTTACATGATTTAATTTCTGGGGAAATAGATGGCTTTACATCAGTGTTGGGTTTAGAGCTTTTATTGACAACAGCAGGAGAAGTTAGAAGTCAGGAACATGAACTCTACATGTGTTCAGTCGTCATGTCCTCATATTGTTTTAAGCTGTGAAGGACATGAGTGTGTTTCAGTTGCCTTCTTCATGTGGTTGGACCAACAACTCTAGTGTGTGTTACACTGTCCTCATATTGTTGGTAGCAGAACTGTACAGTGTTAAGTTTCTTTAGAATCTGGTATAAGGAAGTCGGATCCTTCTGTAATAATGTTCACTGCTACAAATATGATCTGTAGTTAATTATCTAGTCGGGATTTATCCTAGAGAATGTTTCTGACGTTATATTGTTGTCTTTTGTTGCAGACACCAAGTGCTGAGGTCCTGTCTCAGCCTCATACAGACCAATTGGTGAGTGACATACCCACTTCATTCTTCCAACAGGTTACACATCATGTTTTTGTATTTGGTATCAAGTATATGTGCCAGTTGGGCCTAGTGCATAAATGAAATGCACTTTGATTGTATTAAAACAATCAGTTTCAGTCAAAGTTAACCAAAATCAACATTAGCATTAGGAGAAAGTAATTGTCTATACCATTTGTTAGTCCAAACTTTCCTTAAAGCATCAGCGTGATCTTTATTCTGACTACATTTGATATTTTTGTCCTTTTACACATGTTTTTGTCCATTTAACCTCCCGCTGATCAGTTTACATGATTTAATTTCTGGGGAAATAGATGGCTTTACATCAGTGTTGGGTTTAGAGCTTTTATTGACAACAGCAGGAGAAGTTAGAAGTCAGGAACATGAACTCTACATGTGTTCAGTCGTCATGTCCTCATATTGTTTTAAGCTGTGAAGGACATGAGTGTGTTTAAGTAGAAGTCCTCATATGGTAGGACCAGTGATTGTAGTGTGTGTTACACTGTCCTCATATTGTTTTAAGCTGTGAAGGACATGAGTGTGTTTCAGTTGCCTTCTTCATGTGGTTGGACCAACAACTCTAGTGTGTGTTACACTGTCCTCATATTGTTGGTAGCAGAACTGTACAGTGTTAAGTTTCTTTAGAATCTGGTATAAGGAAGTCGGATCCTTCTGTAATAATGTTCACTGCTACAAATATGATCTGTAGTTGATCATCTAGTTGGGATTTATACTAGAGAATGTTTCTGACGTTATATTGTTGTCTTTTTGTTGCAGACACCAAGTGCTGAGGTCCTGTCTCAGCCTCATACAGACCAATCGGTGAGTGACTTACCCACTTCATTCTTCCAACAGGTTACACATCATATTTTTGTATTTGGTATCAAGTATATGTGTCAGATGGGCCTAGTGCATAAATGAAATGCACTTTAATTGTATTAAAACAATCAGTTTCAGTCAAAGTTAACCAAAATCAACATTAGCATTAGGAGAAAGTAATTGTCTATACCATTTGTTAGTCCAAACTTTCCCTTTAAGCATCAGCTTGATCTTTATTCTGACTACATTTGATATTTTTGTCCTTTTACACGTTTTTGTCCATTTAACCTCCCGCTGATCAGTTTACATGATTTAATTTCTGGGGAAATAGATGGCTTTACATCAGTGTTGGGTTTAGAGCTTTTATTGACAACAGCAGGAGAAGTTAGAAGTCAGGAACATGAACTCTACATGTGTTCAGTCGTCATGTCCTCATATTGTTTTAAGCTGTGAAGGACATGAGTGTGTTTAAGTAGAAGTCCTCATATGGTAGGACCAGTGATTGTAGTGTGTGTGTTACACTGTCCTCATATTGTTGGTAGCAGAACTGTACAGTGTTAAGTTTCTTTAGAATCTGGTATAAGGAAGTCAGATCCTTCTGTAATAATGTTCACTGCTACAAATATGATCTGTAGTTAATTATCTAGTCGGGATTTATCCTAGAGAATGTTTCTGACGTTATATTGTTGTCTTTTGTTGCAGACACCAAGTGCTGAGGTCCTGTCTCAGCCTCATACAGACCAATCGGTGAGTGACATACCCACTTCATTCTTCCAACAGGTTACACATCATGTTTTTGTATTTGGTATCAAGTATATGTGCCAGTTGGGCCTAGTGCATAAATGAAATGCACTTTGATTGTTTTAATACAATCAGTTTGAGGAAAAGTTTCCCAAAATCAACATTAGTATTAGGAGAAAGCAATTGTCTATACCATTTGTTAGTCCAAACTTTCCTTAAAGCATCAGCTTGATCTTTATTCTGACTACATTTGATATTTTTGTCCTTTTACACGTTTTTGTCCATTTAACCTCCGCCGATCAGTTTACATGATTTAATTTCTGGGGAAATAGATGGCTTTACATCAGTGTTGGGTTTAGAGCTTTTATTGACAACAGCAGGAGAAGTTAGAAGTCAGGAACATGAACTCTACATGTGTTCAGTCGTCATGTCCTCATATTGTTTTAAGCTGTGAAGGACATGAGTGTGTTTAAGAAGAAGTCCTCATATGGTAGGACCAGTGATTGTAGTGTGTGTTACAATGTCCTCATATTGTTTTAAGCTGTGAAGGACATGAGTGTGTTTAAGTAGAAGTCCTCATATGGTAGGACCAGTGATTGTAGTGTGTGTTACACTGTCCTCATATTGTTTTAAGCTGTGAAGGACATGAGTGTGTTTCAGTTGCCTTCTTCATGTGGTTGGACCAACAACTCTAGTGTGTGTTACACTGTCCTCATATTGTTGGTAGCAGAACTGTACAGTGTTAAGTTTCTTTAGAATCTGGTATAAGGAAGTCGGATCCTTCTGTAATAATGTTCACTGCTACAAATATGATCTGTAGTTGATCATCTAGTCGGGATTTATACTAGAGAATGTTTCTGACGTTATATTGTTGTCTTTTGTTGCAGACACCAAGTGCTGAGGTCCTGTCTCAGCCTCATACAGACCAATCGGTGAGTGACTTACCCACTTCATTCTTCCAACAGGTTACACATCATATTTTTGTATTTGGTATCAAGTATATGTGTCAGATGGGCCTAGTGCATAAATGAAATGTACTTTAATTGTATTAAAACAATCAGTTTCAGTCAAAGTTAACCAAAATCAACATTAGCATTAGGAGAAAGTAATTGTCTATACTATATTAGGGGTGCCCAATCCCAGTCCTCGAGAGCTACTGTCCTGCAGCTTTTAGATGCATCCCTACTCCAACACAGCTGAATCAAATAGTTGGATTACCAATTCGGCATGCCATCAAGTCTGGCAAAGGCCTGATAACGAGCCATTCATTTGATTCAGGTGTGCTCGAACAAGGACGCATCTAAAAGCTGCAGGGCAGTAGCTCTCGAGGACTGGGATTGGGCACCCTGGTCTATACCATTTGTTAGTCCAAACTTTCCCTTAAAGCATCAGCGTGATCTTTATTCTGACTACATTTGATATTTTTGTCCTTTTACACATGTTTTTGTCCATTTAACCTCCCGCTGATCAGTTTACATGATTTAATTTCTGGGGAAATAGATGCCTTTAAATCAGTGTTGGGTTTGGAGCTTTTATTGACAACAGCAGAAGAAGTTAGAAGTCAGGAACATGAACTCTACATGTGTTCAGTCGTCATGTCCTCATATTGTTTTAAGCTGTGAAGGACATGAGTGTGTTTAAGAAGAAGTCCTCATATGGTAGGACCAGTGATTGTAGTGTGTGTTACACTGTCCTCATATTGTTTTAAGCTGTGAAGGACATGAGTGTGTTTCAGTTGCCTTCCTCATGTGGTTGGACCAACAACTCTAGTGTGTGTTACACTGTCCTCATATTGTTGGTAGCAGAACTGTACAGTGTTAAGTTTCTTTAGAATCTGGTATAAGGAAGTCGGATCCTTCTGTAATAATGTTCACTGCTACAAATATGATCTGTAGTTGATCATCTAGTCGGGATTTATACTAGAGAATGTTTCTGACGTTATATTGTTGTCTTTTGTTGCAGACACCAAGTGCTGAGGTCCTGTCTCAGCCTCATACAGACCAATCGGTGAGTGACTTACCCACTTCATTCTTCCAACAGGTTACACATCATGTTTTTGTATTTGGTATCAAGTATATGTGTCAGATGGGCCTAGTGCATAAATTAAATGCACTTTAATTGTATTAAAACAATCAGTTTCAGTCAAAGTTAACCAAAATCAACATTAGCATTAGGAGAAAGTAATTGTCTATACCATTTGTTAGTCCAAACTTTCCCTTTAAGCATCAGCGTGATCTTTATTCTGACTACATTTGATATTTTTGTCCTTTTACACATGTTTTTGTCCATTTAACCTCCCGCTGATCAGTTTACATGATTTAATTTCTGGGGAAATAGATGGCTTTACATCAGTGTTGGGTTTAGAGCTTTTATTGACAACAGCAGGAGAAGTTAGAAGTCAGGAACATGAACTCTACATGTGTTCAGTCGTCATGTCCTCATATTGTTTTAAGCTGTGAAGGACATGAGTGTGTTTCAGTTGCCTTCTTCATGTGGTTGGACCAACAACTCTAGTGTGTGTTACACTGTCCTCATATTGTTGGTAGCAGAACTGTACAGTGTTAAGTTTCTTTAGAATCTGGTATAAGGAAGTCGGATCCTTCTGTAATAATGTTCACTGCTACAAATATGATCTGTAGTTGATCATCTAGTTGGGATTTATACTAGAGAATGTTTCTGACGTTATATTGTTGTCTTTTGTTGCAGACACCAAGTGCTGAGGTCCTGTCTCAGCCTCATACAGACCAATCGGTGAGTGACTTACCCACTTCATTCTTCCAACAGGTTACACATCATATTTTTGTATTTGGTATCAAGTATATGTGTCAGATGGGCCTAGTGCATAAATGAAATGCACTTTAATTGTATTAAAACAATCAGTTTCAGTCAAAGTTAACCAAAATCAACATTAGCATTGGAGAAAGTAATTGTCTATACCATTTGTTAGTCCAAACTTTCCCTTTAAGCATCAGCTTGATCTTTATTCTGACTACATTTGATATTTTTGTCCTTTTACACGTTTTTTGTCCATTTAACCTCCCGCTGATCAGTTTACATGATTTAATTTCTGGGGAAATAGATGGCTTTACATCAGTGTTGGGTTTAGAGCTTTTATTGACAACAGCAGGAGAAGTTAGAAGTCAGGAACATGAACTCTACATGTGTTCAGTCGTCATGTCCTCATATTGTTTTAAGCTGTGAAGGACATGAGTGTGTTTAAGTAGAAGTCCTCATATGGTAGGACCAGTGATTGTAGTGTGTGTGTTACACTGTCCTCATATTGTTGGTAGCAGAACTGTACAGTGTTAAGTTTCTTTAGAATCTGGTATAAGGAAGTCAGATCCTTCTGTAATAATGTTCACTGCTACAAATATGATCTGTAGTTAATTATCTAGTCGGGATTTATCCTAGAGAATGTTTCTGACGTTATATTGTTGTCTTTTGTTGCAGACACCAAGTGCTGAGGTCCTGTCTCAGCCTCATACAGACCAATCGGTGAGTGACATACCCACTTCATTCTTCCAACAGGTTACACATCATGTTTTTGTATTTGGTATCAAGTATATGTGCCAGTTGGGCCTAGTGCATAAATGAAATGCACTTTGATTGTTTTAATACAATCAGTTTGAGGAAAAGTTTCCCAAAATCAACATTAGTATTAGGAGAAAGCAATTGTCTATACCATTTGTTAGTCCAAACTTTCCTTAAAGCATCAGCTTGATCTTTATTCTGACTACATTTGATATTTTTGTCCTTTTACACGTTTTGTCCATTTAACCTCCCGCCGATCAGTTTACATGATTTAATTTCTGGGGAAATAGATGGCTTTACATCAGTGTTGGGTTTAGAGCTTTTATTGACAACAGCAGGAGAAGTTAGAAGTCAGGAACATGAACTCTACATGTGTTCAGTCGTCATGTCCTCATATTGTTTTAAGCTGTGAAGGACATGAGTGTGTTTAAGAAGAAGTCCTCATATGGTAGGACCAGTGATTGTAGTGTGTGTTACAATGTCCTCATATTGTTTTAAGCTGTGAAGGACATGAGTGTGTTTAAGTAGAAGTCCTCATATGGTAGGACCAGTGATTGTAGTGTGTGTTACACTGTCCTCATATTGTTTTAAGCTGTGAAGGACATGAGTGTGTTTCAGTTGCCTTCTTCATGTGGTTGGACCAACAACTCTAGTGTGTGTTACACTGTCCTCATATTGTTGGTAGCAGAACTGTACAGTGTTAAGTTTCTTTAGAATCTGGTATAAGGAAGTCGGATCCTTCTGTAATAATGTTCACTGCTACAAATATGATCTGTAGTTGATCATCTAGTCGGGATTTATACTAGAGAATGTTTCTGACGTTATATTGTTGTCTTTTGTTGCAGACACCAAGTGCTGAGGTCCTGTCTCAGCCTCATACAGACCAATCGGTGAGTGACTTACCCACTTCATTCTTCCAACAGGTTACACATCATATTTTTGTATTTGGTATCAAGTATATGTGTCAGATGGGCCTAGTGCATAAATGAAATGTACTTTAATTGTATTAAAACAATCAGTTTCAGTCAAAGTTAACCAAAATCAACATTAGCATTAGGAGAAAGTAATTGTCTATACCAGGGGTGCCCAATCCCAGTCCTCGAGAGCTACTGTCCTGCAGCTTTTAGATGCATCCCTACTCCAACACAGCTGAATCAAATAGTTGGATTACCAATTCGGCATGCCATCAAGTCTGGCAAAGGCCTGATAACGAGCCATTCATTTGATTCAGGTGTGCTCGAACAAGGACGCATCTAAAAGCTGCAGGGCAGTAGCTCTCGAGGACTGGGATTGGGCACCCTGGTCTATACCATTTGTTAGTCCAAACTTACCCTTAAAGCATCAGCTTGATCTTTATTCTGACTACATTTGATATTTTTGTCCTTTTACACATGTTTTTGTCCATTTAACCTCCCGCTGATCAGTTTACATGATTTAATTTCTGGGGAAATAGATGGCTTTACATCAGTGTTGGGTTTAGAGCTTTTATTGACAACAGCAGGAGAAGTTAGAAGTCAGGAACATGAACTCTACATGTGTTCAGTCGTCATGTCCTCATATTGTTTTAAGCTGTGAAGGACATGAGTGTGTTTAAGTAGAAGTCCTCATGTGGTAGGACCAGTGATTGTAGTGTGTGTGTTACACTGTCCTCATATTGTTTTAAGCTGTGAAGGACATGAGTGTGTTTAAGAAGAAGTCCTCATATGGTAGGACCAGTGATTGTAGTGTGTGTTACAATGTCCTCATATTGTTTTAAGCTGTGAAGGACATGAGTGTGTTTCAGTTGCCTTCCTCATGTGGTTGGACCAACAACTCTAGTGTGTGTTACACTGTCCTCATATTGTTGGTAGCAGAACTGTACAGTGTTAAGTTTCTATAGAATCTTGTATAAGGAAGTCGGATCCTTCTGTGAATAATGTTCACTGCTACAAATATGATCTGTAGTTGATCATCTAGTCGGGATTTATACTAGAGAATGTTTCTGACGTTATATTGTTGTCTTTTGTTGCAGACACCAAGTGCTGAGGTCCTGTCTCAGCCTCATACAGACCAATTGGTGAGTGACATACCCACTTCATTCTTCCAACAGGTTACACATCATGTTTTTTGTATTTAGTAATCAAGTTTATGTGTCAGTTGGGCCTAGTGCATAAATTAAATGCACTTTGATTGTATTAAAACAATCAGTTTGAGTCAAAGTTTCCCAAAATCAACATTAGCTTTACTTCTTTGTGAAGATCTTAGGAGAAAGAAATTGGCGTACCATTTGTTAGTTCTAACTTTCCCTTTAAAGCATCAGCTTGATATTTATTCCTACTAAATTTGATATTTTTGTGTTTTTGTGTTACATTGTCCTCATATTGTTTTAAGCTGTGAAGGACATGAATGTGTTTTGTAGCCTTTCTCAATTGGTAGAACCAACAACTCTAGTTTGTGTTACATTGCTCCTTTAAAGTGCTCCAGTAGAAAGCAAGGTTTAAGAACATTTTGTATTCACATTATAAACTATAAACTAGAATATTTTCTATCTTTTCTTGCATTCACATTAAGATATTTTCTTTTGTTTCCATTTATGACAGCTGGGAAGGTGAGAAGCAAGTGGACAAATGATGAAGTAAAGGTTGCTGCAAAGTACCAGGTAAAAGGAATGTGACTGCTGCTTCCAAGCAGAGCCGGCAGCTCGTAAAGGCAGAGACTGGGTTGCCATAAAGTACTACATCCACAACAGGATCATTGCATTAAAAGAAAGATGCAAGGAAAAAAAAAGAAACAACCAAGAGAGATACTTTGTTGCTTCCACAGTTATGTCAATATTGTAGTTTTCTGTATTGCATTGTTCTTACTCATAAATCTGTGGTTTATGCTGGGTGCTTTTTCCAATTAAATGATAAGAAAGGCAGATAATGTTCCACGTTTTTATTGACATGAACATTCACTACAAAATGAATTAATGCATTACAATATTAAGACTTAAAAAGTAGACTGACCACATTTGACCTATGTCTTTTTTTAAGTCTCTACACAGCTCATATTTACTGTTTTATTAACACATAAATGTCTGATATTTCTGTCAGAAGTTACCCGACTGGTGAGCATTACTATTGTGCATCCATGCCTATTATATTGTAATCTCAAAAGGAGCCAAGCTTAAAAATACAGAACCTACCCTTACCTGGTCCTTATAAGTCATATATACTTGAAAATTATGTGTTTCCATGGGCTTCACAATTCACCTAAACATGAAATATCAGTGTGTGACCTTATGGTACTCATAAGTCACATAAACCTGACAGTGTCCTCACAAGTAGCATTAAATTCAGGTTTGACCAAAATTTCACCCTAGCCAAAATCTCAACAGATGGGCGTGTTCCTGGAAGCATGGGTCAAACTTTGTGTGATTCCCATGCCTCTAGGACCTTCAGAAAGGCACGTTCCCATTTGTCACATTTTTGTCATAGGTCCTGATATTTCACGAAAACACGTATGTGTGTGTGTGTGTGTGTGTGTGTATGCGTGTGTGTGTGTGTGTGTAAATGCGTCTGCATCAGGTGTTTGTGCAGCAATCTGCATTTCACTGCAAGCTTTGACAGTAAAATCATAGCTCTCTCAACACTTTACTGTTCCCGCTTATAAATATTGCAATGAACCTGTTTTTACTATCCCCAAACGCCTTCAATCTCAAGTAATGAAGTGAGGAGACGGGCCGGTAGTATTATCTGAGAGGTGATATTACAGGATTTATACTGATCAGCAATTTCACATTAGGTATTTGACTGAAAAGAGTAGCAGGGGAGACAACTATCTCATCTAAATATGTTATTGTTTATTCTGACAGATGGAAAACTCGATGCTTACTAACTCTGATACAGTGGCTTGCAAAAGTATTCGGCCCCCTTGAACTTTTCCACATTTTGTCACATTACAGCCACAAACATGAATCAATTTTATTGGAATTCCACATGAAAGACCAATACAAAGTGGTGTACACGTGAGAAGTTGAACGAAAATCATACATGATTCCAAACATTTTTTACAAATAAATAACTGAAAAGTGGGGTGTGCGTAATTATTCAGCCCCCTGAGTCAATACTTTGTAGAACCACCTTTTGCTGCAATTACAGCTGCCAGTCTTTTAGGGTATGTCTCTACCAGCTTTGCACATCTAGAGACTGAAATCCTTGCCCATTCTTCTTTGCAAAACAGCTCCACAACTGCCCTGTGACGGCCTCAGAGGTTGTCTAAGAGAATATT